>NC_134037.1:91820236-92437555 GCF_965140245.1 Athene noctua
ATCTGCTTTAGCACGGAGGTAATATTAGTGACAGTACCAAGGTGCTGCATTTCTGTAAAACTTGCACTTCACAAATATTAAGCTATACAATTATTTATAAACATGCCAGTTTTCTAAAACAATAGAAATACGGTAAATGCAATTAAAACCATGTATTTAAGTTCAAAAATAGATAAATAACAAATGGAGATGTCATCCTGTTATGAAAACTGAGTGACAGATTAATAAAATTTTCCACACATTTCAATATATTTATCATACACCTTCACTGAGCATTTCTAACCGTGACATGTTTGCATAAGATTCTTTTTTTAAACTGACTTTTAGCAAATGCTTACTTTCCCAGAAGAATAATAATGCTGGACTGGACCAGTGGTCCACCGGGTGAAATTCAGAACAACCACAGCGTTAATGCAGCTGCATGCTGAACTTGGCCTTCATCTTTAATATTCTTGTGATTAAAGCATGACTATATACGAAAACAAGTGAATTCCTGACACCACAGTTGTCAGCAGGATATTTTCTTCCACTTACTTCTCCAGCACTAAAATTTCACCCATAACTGAGAAAGAGTTGTTCTTAATTTGTTGAACTGGTTCATCTTAGTGTTTTTTCCCCTTAAGATTTCTAACATCTTTCTTTTTACTTTGACCTCCACTTAAAATGGCAATAACGCCCTGTTTTTCCTCTTTCCTGAGTAGCTGAGGTTATTTTTTTCCAATTATTCTTTCCGTGTGCCTTGCCTTGCATTACTCAGTAATGTTTTTCAGCTTCCACCGTACCATGCTTTAGCTTGCTTTTGTCCTTGTGAGTTCCTCAGTCATCTCTCATCCAAACTATCTGGATCACTTTGTCTACCGTGTATTTTTCATCTCAGTGTTCACCTGCTTTTCAAGAAAAATATATATGTAAACGTGTGTATTCAGAGAGGTAGCCTGCGGCACTTCAGTATTAACATTTGCCCATACTAAAGATTAACCCTATAATCACACTTTAGTGAGGTTTTCTGTCTTTTAGACTCTCCTTCTGTGAACCTTCCCCCTTCATGAGGGATGAATCATTTTCTGAAAAGAAATTTCAGTTAGAACACCTTCTCATTCTTTACTAGTTTTTTGTTAACTTGTTCGGAGATTTTTTTTATAGAGAAGGTATGATTTATCAAATGAAACGCAATCTGACTAAAAATATCCGAATATTATTTCAATATCTTCAGATGTCAGCACCCTGATCTTGTAACATCCTTTACTTCCGTTCCTTAGAAAGAATAGGTTTCAGAAAAATATATTCCTTAATAATCCATGTGGTGAACATTGAGACAAATCTTTCACCGTAATGCAATACTCACTCTCCTTAACAAACTTTAAAAAAAAAAAAGTTTAGCAAACTTAGGTCTTCATGCAGGTTTTCTGATTTCACTTTATTGAAGACTTAGTTTTATGTGGTGTTTTGTATCTCTGGTTATCTGTTTCACATGTTTCCCACATCTCTGAAAACTCATCTTTTGTCCTCTTTATTTCATTCAGTTGGGCAGAATTACCATTTTTTTTTAAGAATTCCTGTTTGCTTAGGAAAAACCACTTGAGCCTTGCCACTGAATCTGGGGTGTTGTCTCTTCCCATCCCACTTTTTGTTGTATCTATCTCCACTAAGAAATGCTTCCATGTGGCCTTCACCTGGTTTCTAATAATTTTCATGTTTTAAAGTACCTTTATCTGTAGGATTTTTTTAATGAGATTTCTCATTATAAAAAATATTTCATTCTAAAGCAAAGTGTTAGGGTGATAATTAATTTCTATTCATTTACTCCTTTAGAACATTCATCAGGGTATTTTTAATGTAAGTCTGTAAATTTGGGTTGAAAAATAAGTAATTTTACTTTTCCAAAGTACTGAGCTCTCTGGCACCAAATGGAACTGCTCAGAATCTTTAAATCATGATATTTGAAGGTAAAACTTTGCATACCTGCTATTTTTGAAGTCCTGAACGATGTCATTCAAGAGGAAGAAAGCAAACTTTACATGGCACTCCAAATGTCCCAAACAAGCAAACAACATCCAAGAAACTAGACCTGCAACAACATTTTAGAACTATTATAGAAAGCAGGTCTGGTCTGTACATGCTTTAGGGCTTACTCATAAGCAAAATCTTTCTGAGCAGAAATCTGAGGACACAGCTAAGTGCTAAAGATAACAGAGCAATTTAAATATGTTCATTTGGAAATAATATTAATTACCAACATTTTTACAGCACTGCCATCAATGTAACATACACAAAGCCCCCAGAAATGAATTGGTGACCTCAGCCTTTCTTTCCTATAGCTATGTACATATTGACATACTTTCCTGAGAAGCACTTAACTTCAGTTAATGAAGCTATCACTCAATGAAAGAGAAATGCTTGAACAAAGCTGCTGATATTCATCAGGTAGGTGTAGTGCAGCTATGAACCATGGGCTCTGATTGACACCCAGCAGCGACAAGTTTTCAAGATACTCATATTTAGTTAAGGTTTAATTTACAAAGAATATCTGTATCCTTGTTTTGTTGTTTTGCTGTTTTTCCAGAAACTCCCATGAACCATGTGGTTACAAGATAGAGCATTTTCAAAGTGATTGTAAAGGGCATTGTTCTGCCACATCAAACTAGTTAGTCTAAAGCCCTTTCTTTTTTGGCCTTATGTCAGTAGTTATGCCAAGAATCATAAGTAATAAAAAAAAAAATAGAGTCAAAATAAAAGACACCTGTATTTTGGCTTAATTTGTTTATTAAAATAACCAAAATAAAAGCAAAACTATTTTTTTTAATTAGATAAAACATTTTGTTTGATAGGCATCTCTGAACTCAGTTCTGCATCACGTCACCCTACCTTTCACTTTTCCATGAACTTCACAAGCCAGTGGACTTCTGGACACATAAACATTTAATTCTTCAAGAAATTCTAGAGCAAGTAAAAAATAAATGTTGAGAAGCTGCTTCAGTCTTTCACATGATGTAATTCAAGTCATTCACTTAAAGTTCCTTCCCCTAATAAATCATTTGGTTAATTAGGGCTTCTCCATGATTCAACACAAAGATAAGTGCTGTCATACTATGGTACTGAAGTTGTAGTTTCCTTCCATTATTCCAAGTAACACATTAGATAGTAGTGAGCTTTAGTTATTTCAAATACTGCCTGAATTCAATAATAACATGTTAATGTTCAGCATTATCACCAGTTTTGATGCCCTTCTTCCCCAAGAGGCTCTTACGTTCTTAAGACAATTAATTTCTGCTGCTAAAAGATGAAGTACGTGTTGAGACGTCATGTTTAAAAACAATTACTATATCAAAATCAGTTTATTTAATTTTTTTTAGTATTAGTTCAAATGTCAGAAGGTGCTTCCTAACAAGTCCATAAAAACCTCTCAGGCACATTTTGGTACTGATTACACAAATGGGAGCAAGCTCTCAGTGAGGGTAAACACCATTTCTTCATCTACTCCTAAATGTATTATTCCCTCTGATGATCTGCCCTGCCAAGTAACCATTTCTTGGTTCCTCATTTACTACCTGCAGTAGCAAAGGATGGCTACTGCAGTAGCAATCCTCACCCACAACAGTGAGTAAACTGTCAAATGAAATTAAGTGGATGGACTAACTCTGAAGATAACACAAAATGAAAATTCCTACCAGAGAAGTGCTTGAAGACATGTTGTCAATAACTTCCTCAGTCATTAAGAGAGCAGTGCATTTAGTGCTAGCGAATCTTTTGAGCAGAGATGCAAAGTTCTTCTCAGAAGAGCTCACCTAGGTTCTTCTCAGATGAGCCCATCCAGGTTCTTCACCAATGGACGGACAGACAAACAGGCATGTCACTTACTTCCTTGAGACACTTGAGCCTATTTATAACCCCATCGCCCTGTGTGTCAAACTACAACAAGATTTGCACCTACACCCCAAGTCTATCTCCACAATGGTCATAACTGCTAAAAGCATCTTCTGTGAGAAGAAAACACAAATACTCAGCGGGCAACCTCCTAACAGAAGATGTGGCAGGTTCCACAGCTGGCACATCACACAGGTTTCTTTGCCCTGCTGTCTCTGATAGAGTTGTAAATTTGTTAATTTTTTTCCAGATGGGTGTAGTAGACTTAAATTTGACATGAAGTAGAGAATCTTGTCCTAATTCTACTATGAATTTAGGAGACTTAGATATTGGAAAGATGAGATTGTCATCAGAAGCCACCCGGCAATGGGCACTATTATAAGGTTGCCTCACATTTGTCATTTTAAAACAAAATTCCCACCATCTGTGAAGTTAAATGACTACAGAAAGGAGGTGAGTGTAGAGAAGAAATAAAAATCTTTTCCTTGCTCCTTTTAAGTCTGTTTGCATCACACGTGGCCAAATCATTTTCTCTTAGGTCAAACAGTCCCAGGTATACGAGTTGCTGAGCAACAGTGACACCACTATGAAGAGAAAGCAGCCCTGTACAAATTTAGTGAATATGCTCTACAGATTCTAATGGGTTTATATAAAATTATATCCATAAGTTAAAAGGTTTTGGTTTTATTCTTCACAAATATTGCAAGTGTGGGTTTTCCATCACTTTATATCTTCTGTATTCAACTGCTTTACAGAAAACTAAGGTAAAAAAGGAATACCCTAGAGCAAAAGAAAAAGTAGGAGTACTTATGGCCAATCCAGGCTCATTTTGCACAGGGGTGGGTACTACATGGACCATATTCCAAGGGAGACGTGGAGCCCCTGGTGCTGTTTTGCTTCCATTCCCATTCCACCGGGGCCAGCCTGGCTCAGGCCCTGCCCAAGAGGCTGCCATGTTGGGGACCTGCTCCCTTCGGCAGGGTGAGAGTCGCACCGTACTGTCAGCACTAGAGGGCACTCCGGGATTAGCATATTGCGGCACTTCTCGGTGCTTCCTGATGTGATGGTGGCACCGTCGCCATGGGTGAGGCCGAGCGCTCCAGCACCCATCACGTATTTCCCTCCAGGAGACCCTTGGCGTGACGAAAGCAACGCACGCTCTACGCTCTGCCCAGTAAAGGAGGGGTTTACACTGCTAGTGAGGACCTGACCAGGTGGTATTACAACTATGTCAGCATAGCTAAATAATAGTCATCTTAGATGTGAAGTAGCAAGCTCAGGAAGAAATGATGTGGCTCTTCCCAAAGGAACGGCCAGTGTAGCGCTTCTCAGTCACCCTGCTGGGTTTCTTTCCTCATGGAGCAGTAAGTATTGCTCTGGCTTCACCTCCAAAAGCCCACTCCTGAAGAAGCTCAGTTCACAGCCATTCACACATCTTGCAGAAAACGCCATGCCTCTGTGAATGAACATCTCCATGTCCTCCCCAGAAAGGCAGGGAGAACAGCAGATTTCCAGAGGTCTGCTTTTTCTCGGGTGCTAACAAGAAAACAATATAAGTGTACAGCTAATGGGCTAAAACAGCAAGGAGGAGAGAGGACTATTCTTCTACGCTGTCGCTTTCCAGAAGGCGGAAGAAAATACTCGCTGTGGCTCAAAGGCCGCCCATGGCTGGAACATGAGAGGAGCCTGTTCCCAATGAGCTTCACTGCCCTTCTTGTGATGAGAGACTTAAATTAACCTTAAACCATCTCCAGCTGTGCTTTAGGAAATCTAGCCTTAAATAGTCTCAATGATGTTGATTCTAAAATATTCACTTCATGACTAATTCATATTTTTCCTTGATATTTAATCTAATTTGCTGCAGGCCAAGCCCTTTAGTTTTTGGCCTGTTGACAAATGAAAATGACTAGTCCCTGTACTCCTCTTCATTCTCTCTGGATCTACGCATATTTACTATCTCTTCCCAGGATTTTTTCTGTTTCTTCAATAACTCCTAGAGCATAAACACATCTGCTACTCTTCTCCTTCCTCGTTAAGGGAGAAGATTCCAGGTGTTCAGAGATGGCTGAAGCAGACGCTGTCAGAAAGTTTTAGGTAAATGCCATGTTCCACATACATCTATCTGGACAAAATCCTTTTGTGCCTAAATGCCTTTAATTACCACCTATAGACTCTTACTGAAATACTTATTCCCGGGGTGGTTTTGCCTTTGCTCTTCTGGGTATCAGGGTATCTTCTCAACTGCTCCTGTTGCCTCTAGTTTAATAGCTATTACATGCTTCATTAATATTTTAAGTAACGCATACTATACACCTCATACTTAATATGACCCTTTCAAACAGTAGTAGGTTTGAGCTTGATCCTGAACTATAATATTCCACAGATCCTTTACGAAGAGCTTCTCAGTGATATATATATAGATATATAGATATATATGGAATCTGCTCAACAAAAACTGACACGCTACAGCCACTGAGTTTCTGGTGTGTAAGAAGCCAATGCCTCTTTGTCATCCTGGAGAGAGGCTTGTATTTCTTCCTTTTGTTTAGAAAATACTCTGAAAATCCAGACCAAAAAAATGGCTTAGTGGCTTGTGCAGCAACAGGGATGGCAGTCCAAATTGCAGCCCAAGTTTTCATAGGCAGCCTTGGGCAGCTATTTTACCTACCCCACATCTCTCAATTTCACCTCTATAAACTGGAGACAATGTTCCTGTCCCACCTGGGAAATGCATTAATACTACTGAGATATTTGGACACTATAAAAGGAGAGCTAGGAAAAATTTTGTGTGCAGTCAAATTATAAAATCCCTAAAAGATAAACAAAATAAAAGTAAATCAGATTTTATACTCTTCAGCTTTCATTTACCTACCTCTAACTCTAGAAATTCTCTGGACTCACTGCGATTCCCTTGTGTTTTCTTCATAACTGTAGCCTTGATCTGACCAGATCACTTAAATGCAAGCAAAGCTTCTTCCATGAGCTGCCTCCTGCGGCATCTGGTTTAGGCACCCCAGCCACAGTGGCGGCTGGGACAAGCAAATGTGTTCCTTGGGACACGGATTTCTTTGTGTTTTGGAATACCATGCACTAAGCAACATATCATCAATACAACAACACTTCTAACCTGTTTTGGCTACATTTTTAAATATAAATTATTTGGGGGCTAAAGTGGAGAATGAGAAATTTCATCTCAAAAGGCCGATTTTTGTAAAACATCCTACCTTACAGGAGGAGAAAAGTAGAGGCATTCCCACCTACTGCTTGTGACTGGTGCCTGTCCATCACAAAGGCCATATTCTCCCAATCTTGGTCACACAGGCATCACCTATGAAAAAAATGCCCAGTGCTGGAACATACCTTTTTTAAATGAAAAATTGTTAATTCAGGCATGCTATAGGGACATATATGAAGCCATCAGGTCAAAAACAAATCATGCAAGCTGACATTAATTTCTAAGCCCTGGTTCCACATGATTACTTAAACATGTGAATACAAGATAACAGTGGAGTATTTGGGCAATATAACGCAAGTTCAGCAAGTCTGGCCCTTTAAAAAACTATTGGACACATTGCTCATGCCCTGCATAGTCTTGGTGGGTGTTCACAGTGAATGTGAGGTCCCCCTCCATGAATATGTGAACAGAGTGAATGTACAGGCCTGACGGCTAGAATATCTAGCACTTAGAAAGTTGTGCGTATGTACACCAAAGGATATCACAGGGCTGGAAATCCCAGATAAAATAAGCAGCTCCTCAGAATCTTCCCAATTTTTCTACGTGAAATAAGAAATAATATTCAGGAAAGAATGAACATACATCAACCCTGTTATCAACTATTTTATTTTATTTTGATTTCATCAACCCCCTGGGCAGCAACCACTGATGAATGTAAGTTACCACACTGAAATGGATGAAATTACTGACATATTGGCAGGTAAATAGGTGTCTGCAGGATTCTTGCCTGCTTTCTGATTAAACATTAGTGCTAATGCCACAAGATGTAATTAGTATTATCGTAATAATGGAATAATATTTTGTCTTTTTTTTTCCAGTCAGGAATTACAAATAGGAAATATAATGATGTCCATCTGCATGAGAAGAGTGCTGGACCTGCAGAGTTTTACATAACACTGCAAGTATCTTGCTAGTGCAAACAACAAAAGCAACTCACCATAAAATTAAGAGAACAAATACGATCCACTCAAGAGCATAGAACACAATGTTGTTCTTTATTATATTATTTAAAAGGGGCAGATTTACTCACTCATAAATTAATAATTCAGAAGGTGTAAGAAGGCACAGCCAATTAGCTGCAGTAATTTGCATTTTTATGCTCCTTCATTAGTTTTCCAAGGTTCTTCTATTATAGCGATGCAAATGCCATCTTCCAAAAGGTGAATAGCCAACCTGTTTTTTGTTTGCATGGTAATGAAGCCTCTTCAATTATTGAAAGACCAAGCAATTTAATAATTTTTAAGACAAAACTTTGTTGCTACAATATCTCTTCTTTATGTTGGTTGTCAGAAAACACACTTTTTAATGTAATTTATTTTAAACTGAAGCACAGAGTTTGTCAGGTGGCTTTTTTTTCTAGGGTTCCTAAAATCATGCCTAGCTTTAGTCATGTGAGTGATCCCTTGAAAGGAGGTATTAAAATCCTTTCTTAACTTAGAGACTGACAAATAACTCCACATACAATGGCTTTGTTTGCAGTGTAGGGTCTCTTTATCCTTGTACAGGAATAAAATGAGAAGGGATTAATACACGAATTTGACTGTTAGGGGAACCACCCTTTCTTATCAAAGAGGGCAGGGATGCTTCCCCATGCCCCAGCTATCTGTGGCACCTGCACCTTCAAAAGCTTCCTGCCACCTGCCCCAGGGATCTTCCTTTTGGACATTCCTATCTATGGGCACAGTCTTGTTAAAGTTGATGTCTTTAGCTTCTGAGAAATATTCCTGAGGCCAGCAAGGTTAAAGCTAAAAGCCTTCCTGCAGGCATGACTAAAGCCTTGGTCCCAGAGTGCTGCGGGCCAGCTGTACTTGCTTCATCTCTGTCTTCCTATGCAGGGCACCAGCAAATCCCACTGGCTTCTCAGAGAGCTGCTCCTAACCTGCAGCTGGCCTGACACATACTTATTTTTCCATTTTTACTCTGGTATTTTCCTTTCCAAATGCTTTCCATGTGAGGCCATTTAATTTTATTTTTATAATTATTTTATTTTTAATACAGGCCCTCATTCCAGATGTAGATAGTACATACACACATTCAAGTATACGCATAAGCAAAGTAATGCTGAGGCTGCACCTGTATATAAATGTCTCTGAGGCAGAGTGTAAACCAAGAGAACTCTACAGATATTTCAGAGGGACAGTGGGCATTAACCTCCAAAAAAGGAAAAAAATTAAAACCTAGAGAATTAACCAAAGATATGATATATTTTCTGAGGCAACCTCTGAAGGGACCTGGTTCTTCAGGTTGTTGCGAATGCTACCAGATGGCTGAAGAAGCAATAGGAAACCTGCCCTTCTCTGTTCACCTCTGCAGGGTCTTGTCTTCTGACGTGTCTGGTCCTTCTGGAGTGGTGTCCCCTCACAAGGGCCATGGCAGCACTCCTGAGACCACTGAAATCCACTCCATGCTGTTCCTCAATCACTTTAGCTTTTTTTTTTTTCTTTTAGGAGAGCTGGAGTTAAAAAACTGTACAGATCATCTTGGAATTTTTGTCGACAAACGATGTACAAAAGGCACAGTTTCCATCATTTCACTGATTGTGCATATAGCACGCTTATGACACAGAACAAATGATCGACCATAAGAGCAGCAGTGTTGGTGTGCTTTACTTTTTGTTTTCTTACTTTTTGTTAACTTCTTCATGGAGGCTGCGTGCAAAGGCCGGGGTATGAATCACTTCAAGCAGGAAGGTGAGGGTGGCAGAGGAATGGATGGCTGAATCAGCTGTAAGAGCTATGACTCAACAGCAAGCAACATTATACCAGCAGGTATAATGAGGTGAAACAGGTGCCAGCAGGTGCAAGAAGAAAGGAGAAACAAAGTGGCTTGAGTTAATATGTACTTTTAAGTAGAATTGGACAGAAATAATTTAAAAAAAAAAAAAAAAAAAAAAACCAAACCAAACCTTTGAGCAAATAAAGGCATCTGAAAGCATAAAGCTGAATGTTTTCTAAAATCATAGTAGTGGCAGGAGTCTCTTTTCCCTTACTCCAGCCCCTCCATTACCTCCTCCCCTTGTCCCCAAGCTCAGCCCTAACACATCTCCTGCATGACTCCATACGAGGGGGTCAAGAGTGGCTTGCAGGAAGGCTGGGCCTGTTGTATGTATTCCCACAGCAGGACAGACCCTCACAACTTCCAGAGTTAATCTCTAGAGCTGTAGTGCATTACTCTTTCCCCTTCCTACAAGGACAGAAATGGGGATATCTGAACATGGTCCTTTAGAAACGGAAGACCTGCTTTTGTAATCTCGGTGAATTTCTGTCAATTATATCAATTTAAAAAAAAAAAAAAAAAAAAGAAAAGAAAAAAGCACATTTTTTAAGAATGCCATTAAATCTTTGTTGCAGATCATCTCAACAGAACATGCCCATTTCACATTTTTGACTGAAAGATATTAATATTAGAAGGGATCTGTTGATTATCTAATGTGACTCCTTTCATCACACATATACAGGACTCCCCTAAATAAATTTCTGTATCAAGAGAAGGGCAACAAAGCTGGTGAAGGGTCTGGAGCACAGGTTGTACGAGAAATGGCTGAGGGAACTGGGGGTGTTTAGTCTGGAGAAGAGGAGGCTGAGGGCAGACCTCATCGCCCTCTACAGCTCCCTGAAAGGAGGTTGCAGAGAGCTGGGGATGAGTCTCTTTAGCCTAGTAGAGACAGGACAAGAGGGAATGGCCTCAAATTGCACCAGGGGAAGTTTAGATTAGATGTCAGGAAGCATTTCTTTACAGAACGGGTTGTTGGGTGTTGGAATGGGCTGCCCAGGGAGGTGGTGGAGTCCCCATCCCTGGAGGCGTTTAAGAGTCGGGTCAATGTAGAGCTTAAGGATATGCTGTAGGTGGGGACTGTGCTAGGCGAGCAGTTGGACTAGGTGATCTCCAAGGTCCTTTCCAACCTAGATGATTTTGTGGTTCTGTAAAGACCAATAGTGCAGCTAACAGAGACTTGAAACTGATCATGGTTTCAAACTTTATGTTCAGAGAAAGTCCACTGCAATCTTCAGTAAGTTTTTCCAGTGGCCAGTTCCCTTCTCTGTGGTAAGTTACTTCAAGCCTATATTTCCCTAATTCCAGGCAATGGATTTTTCTAATCATTGCCAGAGAAATTAAAGATGCCTTTGTATGATTCTTCATCTCTTTAGTAAGTCAAAGAGTTTGAACTTCAGTCCCTTATTTTCATCATACTTTCACATCCTTTAAGCTCATCTAGAGTTCCTGTAAAACCTTTTTTTTAAAAAAAAAAAAAAAATAAAATAAAATAAAACAAAATAAATAATAATGTATATATAAAAAAAATCCTTTTGAACCGGGTACCATGAGCAGTGATGAAACATGGTGGTGGCAGACTGCTGGATCTCAGCACAGGCATGCAGGGGAAGCTGTGCAGTGCCTCACTTTCTCCTCTATCAGATGCACAAACCGCCAAGCCAGACCTCACCAAGGAGCTACGGCCTGTATAGCACCTTCCCTTTTCCCTCAGTAAATCTTCACCTGAGTAATGCAAGCTCCCTTCTTTTATTAATACTCTCCTGATTATAGTCCAATGATCATTTTAGCACTTTGGCCATGGTGCAACGCGGGAGCTCCACGTGTATCCGATTATCCATCATAAAATCAAATCCTTTTCAGTCTCTGTTTCCCAGCATGGAGTCTCTTCCATCCTACAAGCGTGGCTCACACTGTTCCTCACTGCTGGGACTTCCAAAAAACACCTTGTTTCATTTTGTAAAGAAATTCAGATTGCTCTTAATCTGTCACTTACCAGCCTTATTTATCATTTAATTCTCCAACAGTTTTAGTGGTATAAGAAAACTTCATCAACAAAATGTCATCTTTTCTCATTAATAAAGATACTGTAGCATGAGGGGATGCCTCACAAGGAAAAAACCCTTGTTGTGACAGTTCCTTATTTACACTTATAAGATCTATTAATTTTTAATTAAATTCATAGATGTTAGACAGATTTTTTTATTGCGTAATTTTCTTTAAAAAATATCTTCTGGTGTGAATGCATGTCCTTTCAAAAAGTTTATTACATCAACAGTATTATCTTGATTGAAAAGAATTGTAATCTCATCAAAGGATGGTATCAAATTAGTCTGACAAAATTTATTTTGGAAAGCTAATGATGATGGACATTAATTGTGTTTGAGCAATCTCAATTTGATAGGCCCTTAATCTTCTGAGTTAGTCCTGTTATCACTTCTCAATATTGGCACAACATTAGATTTTTCCCAACTTGAAAGTTCCCCTATTTCAAGGCTGTAATCATCAACATTAAATGTCCATGGGGGTCTTTTGAAACTGTTGGATGCAAGTTAATTAGACATGCAGATTTTAAAAAGTCTAACTTCAATAAACTGCTGTGTAACTGGTTAAAATTAGAAGGACTACATCATCATGTCATATGACTCTACCATCTCGCTTTCCCCAAATGCAGTCACCAAGTGAGTGAGATTCTGCTTTCCATGAATTCTTGTCAGTTCTGCTATCATCATAGTCACAGAACAATAATATTATCGGAATTCCTGGTACAACTGAACTCCTTTGAACACCTTTTCATTCTTAAATCTGCTAACCGTGGATTTGTCTTTAACATTTTGCTTCCACTACCCAGTTTGTATAAACCAAGACAGTTGTTATTACGACTGTTCCAGATTTTTTTTTTTGACATTTCACTATGATTTATAGATGCTTTTCATCTTACTTTGACCCATACTAATCCTTCCTTAAGTCACTGCAACAACATCATTCTGAAATATGCAATTTGGGCATGTAGTAAAGTGTTATTCAACAATGGACAATTATCTTTCTCATTTTTCTGTTTACATTTCCTCCAGCTGATTGCCTCAAAATTATTTTCAGCTTTATTAAATTGTCCCTTTCAACCCCCCGAGAATATGTATTCTTGGCAAAACTCACAATAAAAATGTAATCAAGTAAAATCAGTTTCATCTATTTTTTCAGTTCTGTAATTAACTCTTCACTTTTTAAGGTCCCATTTAGAATTCTTCCCCATTAGACACAATTTCTGTTTATATATGAAATCGTTATGTCTAATCTTAAAAATTCAAGGGGTGCCCTAAAATCAGCAGCCTATGTCATATTTTCAAACTGATGTCATTCCATAAAAATATTTGTGCTTGCTACATAGTGTAGCTCAGTGGTTGTACAGCCATTTCCCTTGTTCTCTAGCGCATTTGGACATTTCTAGCAGACGAAAGATAGCAATTTCTCTTGTGGTTTATCACTGTGACTGTGATCCTACAGAATCCTTCTCTTTTTTTATTGGTGTTCAGTAAGTTGGACTTGAATTAGGCCATTTTAAAACATAGTGTCTACCCTACTGCTGCATTTTTCATTCAATCTTTTCAACATATACTGTTACAGCCAATAATTTTAATATCAGGAGCATGGGAATCTTCTGGTTTGTTTTCAGAAGACACAGCTTAATCCTTATAAATGAGAAAATTTCATTATGTATATAGTATATAACAAATGAAATGCTGTACATATTAGAATAAAATAAGTTGCAGTTAACCTATGTTATTAAACACTTTTACATCTATCTGGTATGGCTATATTGGCCATAGACAAGGCCAGATAACTGAAGTCAGTGTGAAATACCAGAAAAAGCGTATATTCCATATTTATTCCTCTACACTTAATTTTCTTACAATCATTCTACTGGTTATGAGTATGAAGTATGACTGAGTCTAGACAAATGTGTTAAGGGCTTCTATTAGCAAATTTCTTGGTACAGCTGTCATTATTTTTTTAAGTTGCTATGGAGACTCACTAGTTTGAGGCATCACTATTTCGATGATTTTCCATAGCAATACTGCTTTGGTTCCAGTGCACACCCCAAAACAACCATGAATGTCCTCCAGGATAATTTATCTCCAGTTGAACATACTAAAATATCCATATAATATTCTACCTAGAATATGGTAGTAAGGAATAAGATTTGCTAAAGGACTGATCTGATGACCTACTCGCTAAAACTGTTGTTAGGTAGAATGAGTTTCATAATTGAGATTTCAGCAAAAATACATAGCTAGGAGAAAATAGAAAAGACAGAGTATTCTGTCAAAATTACATTTTTATGCTTTCCCAATAATTTAGATTTTAAACCTCAAGACCAGATCACCCCTGGTAAATCTCAGACTTCTCAGAAATTAAAATATTAAATTCTGTCATGTTTCTTCTCTTCCTCTTTGTGTTCAAACAGAAATAATTATTTTCTTTTTCCTTTTTAAATAATTGTTGCTTTGTGGAATTGTGGAAGGAATACATTTTAAGTATTGCATAGCCCAGTGGCAATAGTGTCAAATGACAAAAATCATAAACCACCTTTATATGGACAAAGTATATAGCTATTATATGGATGAGTGAAAATCTCACAGTGCAGCTGTGTAAAATATTCTGTTCTGAATTTAAAACACTCAGGGTCTGATATGCCTTTCACCCGCTGTACAGACATATAAACGGCTAGGAGTAATGGGTTTTATGCCAATGGAAGCAGAGTGCAGGAACTCACTCCAGACTGGGAGTGAGGTGGACCTCACCTCCTGCAAGTGCTGGGGTGGGCTGGGGAATGCACTGAAAAGTCTACTTCCTGCCAGTTATTTTTACTGATGCTCCTCAGTCTTTTATTGCAGCCTCCACCCCTGTCTCCTTCTCTTTTTACACATTAGTTTCAGTGACATTTTCTTAGAAAACCCAATACTGGCCAAAATTTGCAGGATGGACAGTCACCCTAGAGAGAAAAAAAGGGAGCTGTTCAAGTGAAAACCAAAAGGAAAGTTAAGCAAATTTTTGCCAGTCCGGTGTTCAGGTCAGTGATTCACAGATCTGGTTCATTATACAAAAAGGTCACAGAATAATTACTTCTGTTGAGGAACAGAGGACAAGGTTCTCCTTTGACCACTCAGGCCCATGAATTCCACCCTCTCGGTGAGCAGGAGCAGAGCAGACGCCCTCACACTGTCCTGCAGCCCTAGAGTGGGGCTCTGAAGCAGCAACAGCGATCCCATTCCCTCTTATTTCTCATCATCACTAAAATCCACATACCTGGCTTGCTTTCCTGCACTTCCCAAGTAACTCAGGGCTACAGCTGCAAATATTTAATAAGTGTAGCTTTTCTTTGATAGTTTACTGAAGTCTATTGATAAATAAAAAAAATATAATTACAAAATAAAAGCCCTTCTTTTTTTCCTCTTAATAATTTTATTTCACTATTTGGAATAAGGACCAATAGGCATCTTGAATTCTTCAATCCTGTTCTGCTTTTTATTTTCCTAATGTTTCACATTGTGAATTAATTTTGTTTACAGGTGTTTTGCTTGCATTGCCAGCATATTTTTCATTAACATATCTCTTTGTAAGTACATGCAGACCACATGATGATCATCTAAGAACTTTTTTTCTACAAAGTTCATGCACAGTGTAACTTTGAGTTTTCACTTTAACAACAGCCCATTTTGCTGAAAGAAAACAATTTCTCTTCAAACAACCTGGACTCTCTGCATGCTAGAGATACTGGTTTACAGCAAGCCTACACTAGGTTGCAAGCCGCTGAGTGGGTTTTGAACTAGTGACTAATAAAATGAGCGGCCAAACTGGTGCTATGGACCAGTTAATTAAATTCTGGGACAAGGAAGCTGAATAGCACTTGCATTTATAACCATGTGGAAAAGTCTTATCAGTGTATGACATATGGCTTAATTTTTATCAAAAACAAGCTTATGTGGAATGTCTCTATTGAAATTCAAGAAGGTAAAGATGCAAGACTGCAACACCTGGTGTAAATGGGCACCGTACACTATATGTGGACTAGTACACACTGTATTTTCCCTAATACAGAGCATGCTGACAACATAGAGTGGAACATGTAGCCAAATAAATCAGTGCGGTTTGATACCACAGATCTACCACTTTTTAAAGTAAGAAAACAGTCTGTATTTTAAGGTTAAGGGTGGACTTGTGCCCCCAGTCATTTTAGCTGTTTATATATGGACATCAAAACGACTGAACTGTGTCAGACCATGGGTTCATCTAGTTTAGTAGTCTAAAATGGTCCCTCTAAACTCATAAAATCACCCTCTAAACCTGTGATAGCGTGGGAAAATTCTGCTTATGTAAGTAATGTTTTACTTTGAATAAAAATAGTCTGTGATACATGACAACAGCACAGTTAAAGCCTGAAGTATCTATCCATTCAAATACTATTAAGAAGTGAAGAGTGGGCTTTTTGGTATTATTTCAGCCTCTGAAAAGAAAAGCAAAATCAACACAGTTACAGTGTGTAAGATGGTAATAACTAAGAATTGAAAAAAATTCTAGCTTTCTGATTAATTTCTCCGTAGCCCAGGATAATAAAAGCATTATACTTACAAAAGAATTGCATTTACAGTTGAGAGAAAATGTTCCTGCAATCTCTCAAACTTTTCAAGGGGAATATCTCAGAAATCAAGATACCAACATTTGTTTCTGTCCAGCAGTTAAAAGCCATATTTTGCAAGAATATTTTTAATAACTCATGTGACTGTGAAGTCATACCAGCAAGTCAGAGGCAGCTGCAAAAAGCATTCTCATACAGAACTGATCTGAGGCTATGAATTATTCTAGACATTGAACCCAAACAATTGATCCCTGCAGGCACAGATGGACTCTCCACTCCCTGAGACTGATACGTGTCCCAAAATGAAATAGGTATAAACTGAATGAGATTAATCAGCATGAAACAGAAAGCTCAATGAGACTTTCATGCAAAAGGAAATGTGCCCTTAAGGCTCTAATCAGTCAGAGCTGAGTATAATTGAGAACCATGAAGAAATGACTAAAACTCAGGGGTAATGGTATTTGAGCGAAGGTATAGCTCTGCTTGCACATCCTGACTTTTGACTATTTAACTGTGTAATTTTATGTTTGCGTAGTACATTGCAGAAACACATGTATTGACACAATGGCTATCAGCAAGGAAAAAAATTAGGACAAATGAACAAAAAAAAATAACTAGCTGCTACGGTTCATTTTAAAGGACTCAATCTCATAAATATGTGGGATCAGATTTCATTACAGTCATTTCAGGAAACACCCAAGTGCCTGTGGGCTTGGAAATGCTGGCTGAGCTCTGCCTCACCGGTGTCCAGGACAAGGGCATACCTGTGGTCATTCTGTCTTCTTGCAGCTGACCTGCAATGAGAACAGAAGACTGCTGCTGACTGACAGCCAAAATGAGATATCAATCACAATAAATTGTGCGGATCTTCCATCCTCCCCTTTCTTAAGGGGAAAAAAATGAACAAAATTAACACGAAATTACTAAAACTCCACTGAGATGAACAGAATAGATCCAATCTTATTACAACTGTTCAGAAAGTGGCTTGGGTGGTTTTTTGCCACGTGACAACTTCATATTAAAAGACTGATATCTTCACTTATGTCAATCTTTTGTTCCATTTTGATTTTTCATAGAGTGAAGAAAATCCTTCTCACAAAAATCAGTATAAACGAAAAATAAAATGGTTTGCCAAAACCCAAATAGATTTCTTTTTCAAAAACAGCTTTTATATAATTTTTAACTAAAGAGGGATCATTCCTTAAAATAGCTGCCATGAGAAACTTTTAATCAGATTCTCCTCTATTTCAGGATCTGTACAGAAGTACTACAATCCTTCTGTAGTGGTGACATTTGGCTTACCTTTATTTTAGGTACTCCTCACAGGTAAAACAGATGTTGAAATACAGATTTCTTTAAAATAAAAGGCGCTAGAAAATGCACATAGGCATCTAATGATGGGCCACACCAAAAGAAGCATGACCAACAGGTCAAGGGAGGTGATTCTCCCACCTCTGCTCCACTCTTGTGGGACCCCACCTGGGGTCTCACCTGTGTCCAGCTCTGGGGCCTCCAGCATAAGAAGGACATGGACCTGCTTGAGTGGGTCCAGGGGAGGCCACAAAGATGTTCAGGCTGCTGAAGCACCTCCCTTATGAGGACAGGCTGAGAGAGTTGAGGTTGCTCAGCCTGGAGAAGAGAAGGCTCCAGGGAGACCTCATAGTCGCCTTCCAGTACTTAAAGGGGGCTACAGGAAAGATAGGGACTTTATCAGAGGCTGTAGTGATAGGATGAGGGGTAATGGCTTTAAACTGAAAGAGGTCAGATTTATATTAGATATAAGGAAGAAATTCTTTACTGTGGGGGTGATGAGGCACTGGAACACGTTGCCCAGAGCAGCTGTGGCTGCCCCCTCCCTGGCAGTGTTCAAGGCCAGGCTGGACGGGGCTTTGAGCAACCTGGTCTGGTGGAAGGTGTCCCTGCCCATGGCAGGGGGGTTGGAGCTAGATGGTCTTTGAGGCCCCTTCCAACCTAAGCCATTCTAAGATTCTATGATTCTATGATACTTCCAATGGCACTGAGCTACATAATTTCTATGGATAGGAGAAATCTCTTTCTTTACTCCATATTTCAGGTCCAGGTAGCATCTGATACTGGACCTGATGCAGGGAGTCCTGAGTCATTTGAGGTATTCCACCTCCTTCTGGTGATCCCACACCCTTTGCAGCCTTTATTACTGGGGAGCAATGGGGAGCCAGAGGTTGCCCCTTTTGCAGAACAAGAGGTGAAACCAATCTGTCCATTCCTCCCTTCAACCATGCAGCCACATTGCCTTGGAAAAGGCTCTGCCAAATGTAACCATTAAGAGATTCCTAGGTATGCCACTCACTGTTTCAGGGTGTTAGTTCTTTTTTTCAAGTAGATGATCCTTAGACTATAAAATCTACTGTTTCTGCCAACTAATGTAGGAAATCCTTTCGTTCAAGTCGCAGGTGTCTGCGCAGTAAAACTGAAAGTCTGGATCCAAACACAGATGATGACTCACTTGGAAAGCTGCTACAGCCACACATAACAGCACTTGTAATAGCAGCCTTCTTTTTTTAAAAAAAGTCAAACATTTTATGGGCAAAAATGAAAGCAGATTCTCCTTCATTTATGTTACTGAGCTCTAGATTCACTGTTGTGTTTTTCCTACATAGTGAATTTTATGAGTTCAAACTCTGAAGGTGAAAGAGTAAGAAGTCATCCCCTCACTCTTGCTATGAATACATATTAGATTAAGTGCAAATATAAATTCTTACAGTAGATGAACATTTGGCCTGTCTTATGTTAATTATACCTCTATATATCTGCCAGCCAGTTAGCTCCCAATATAGCCACAGAGCTCCTTTACACAACTGAAAGGAGAAGATAAATCATAGTTCTAAAGAGAGTTCAAAACTCCATAACAGAATTTGCTGGAAGAAATATGAAAATAATTCAAACTGGAACAACTCTGGAATAAAAGAGAATATTTCAGTATGTATTGAAACATGACCTAAAAATGCCAGTAAAGCACTCTGCTTTTCCTATTATTTGAACTGCAAGAAATCTCTGTATTCTCTAGAGTAAAAGTTTTCACTCCTGGTAAAATTGCAGCATGAGGATTTTTGAGTGTGGTATATTTAATGTTACTGAACGTCAGTTTTCTAAATTGACAATTGTGTTTATGAAACAGCAGAACTGATTCAAGAAATGTTCAGAATATCAACATTTTTCCTTTAAAGATGAAGCCTCCAGAGAACTAGTTAATCAATATTCAATCTCTCCAACCAGGATCTTGGAGTGTGTGTGTGTGCACGTGTTCAAAGATATTAGCACAGGATGTTTGTTCAACTTGCTTGAGGAGGATACAGAGATGGGGGGAAAAAAAAAAAAGAGGGTTTTCTGTGTATGAAGTCAAAGACAAAAACTGGTAACCCACACCACAGATTCACTTTTTTGATGTATTTATTTGCTATTGGACTTGCTTCGACCTTCTGGGTTAATACTAACTGGTTAAAAAAAACCCACACAGCAACTGCAGAACCTCCAGTTTTACAATTGCTGTTGTAAGGAAGACAATTGTCCTACATATATAGAGTAACCCTGGAAGTGAGAGCTATATTAGTATCTCTACTCATGACTTTATGAACACTGCATGATGAATGACTGTTTGGGGAATCACTCCCAGCTGTTTGTTTGTTTTCTCTTGGAGATAGAAGGCGTATTTGACACTGTTACGTTATCTCCGCAGCATAACTGCAAAGCAATTCCAAGAAGCAAGATAAATTAATTTTTAAAAGATAGCACAATTCTCCCTGTGACACACAGAAGACAAGTCGCATTTCAGCTTTGAGTTAGCTTATGAAAGCTATCTTTTACTTATAATAAGTAAGATTTTAAGTGCAGAAGCATGGCAAATAAGCAGAGGAGGCCGCAATGGCTTCTTAAGAGTTTATAAAATTGCAAGTAAGAGCTTTGAAGTATTGGCTTGGGTTTATTTGTTTTGTCATACGTGACGTGACACATGTGCCACAGATCATATATATGGCCATGCAAAGCAGGTATGAAACACTACAACCTAACTCTGAACTCTAGGAAAGAAATGGTTAAAGAAAGCATATGTGCCTGGTAATGTCCCTACAGTAAACCAAATAATCACATCAAAAATTATCACACAACGGCATAGTCCTCATTCTTCCTAAAAAAAGTATTATTGGTTCACCAGTAATTTCAAATTACTGATATGACACAAACTTGGTACAAAAAAAAACCCCATAGTGTTCTGTACGGGGTATGTAATTAATTTCTGTCACTCACTTAAACACAGTGGCTTACTTTTGCATAGATAAGCAGCAGTTTCAGGTACACAAACAGCAACACATCTGAAAGGAGCCTTATACCCAAAGGGGTAGCAGCCAATATGCTTTGGACTAGGACAATATATTCTTTCCAAGGCATTTTCTTTTTCAAAAGTTCTGGTTATGTATGTCTTGAGATTATCACAAAGAAAAGAGGGACAGATTCCGCAGGCTCTCAGAAACTGTGAGTTTAAGAAGCATAATCAACATGTACATCATTTGATGTTCACATAACAAAAACTTGGAGTGCACGGTAGAAACTCACACTACAAAAATCAACAAGAGATCTTCAAATATAATGCCAAGAATGTGAAATCCATGCTTTCCTTAGGTACAGTTACAGCAAGTGTTTTAGAGAACAAAAGCAACTACCCAGAAGCCAGCTGTGTACATGTTTTTATCTCTAAAACAGCTGCTGTATTTGACTATGCCACTAAGAGAGAGTGAGCCTCCTCCTCTCCCACTGGCCACTATATTAAGTAGCTCGCTGTAATTGCTGCATAGCACTTGGCAGTTGCAGGCATGGTAACAGCTAGCATTAATAAAAGTAGAAACTGTTCTCACAGTTGCGTCTCATAGTCGCATGTGTGAAACATATCACATTCAGTGTAGACAAACTGGACATCTACAGTACGGATGACTGCAGATTGTGACAGAACAAATATGTTCAGCTAAGTGTGCATCCATGTGACCACATACAGCATCGGAAGTTAAGTAATTACGTAGTGAGAAAATAAACAAGCATAATGATTACTGAAATCACTACTTATTTATTTTGTGTTCTTACAAAGCTCAGTGTTGCACTAATAAGAATTAATAACTTTGAGGGACTGTTTTAATTTAATATGAATGTTTTACTGCATGAAAATAATGTGCCTGCATGCATGTTTAGATATATTTTTCTTCATACTTTCATTTGTATGGAGGGAATGAGTCAGAGTAGCCAGCATATAGCTCTATCTGTACCTGTCTATTCCTAAAATATCACAACAAATATTTAAGGATCTTTTCAAGTGACAGAAGTAAAGGTCAGGGTCATAGCAAAGGGCAGTTTGTGGAGGAGGGGATTAGCATTTCTCTAAGTGTTTTCTTCTTCCATCTATTTTTTTATATCCTCCATAAACAGACCTCTCAAATTTCAAACACATTTTTTGAATTCTGCAGAGAAGTCAGTTCTAAAAAGGTGTCATCCAAAATAAATGTTTTTCTTGGCTCATACATCAGCTATCCTATCTTTTCTTTTCTAGTATAGATATGGGTGGGAGAAGGCATAGGTGTGTATATTCGGATATACACAAATATCCGTGTGGCCTCTATTCAGCATTCTGTACTCACACATTACTTATGTAAAGTTATTGACTGGAGAGCTTTGCTACTAAGATGTTTTTTGTTTCTATTCCATTGAAAAATAATTATTTAATAGATTGATTAGATTAACATTTATCTGTTTTATCTGACTAGTAGGCTAATGCCAGAAGAAAGTTCCAGGTGCTCAGATCCTTTACAAAACAGATCTTTATTTTGCATATCCAAATATAGGGCAATTCTCCAGCATCCCCCCCACACACTGAATTCTCCTCTTTTAAGCAGCTGTAAACTGTGTGCTAGGTCATCTCTGAATTCATACAGACTACATTTACTTTTCATTTATTTTTAAAGATTGCTTTTAGATCAGAAATTGGTAAGTTGCTCTGTGGAAGGGTGACCCCTCCACTGCCACCCTCTGCCTTGTCGCCATCCAGCAATAACCAGCTGCTTCTAAAAGCAAACTAAATGCAATAGTTTCTGAAGATTGTAATTTAAAGTGCTCATTTCGGTTTTTATTCCCACTTGTGTTTTGGCAAGCAGTTTTCCAGGTTTCAGATTAAATTCCTCAGTAAATAGTTTTCTCTCTCTCAAAATGTGTGGCCAAAGAGCATAAAGAACCTGATTCTCAATAGTTTTTCAGTTCAGGTGCTCATCTACCATTTTGCAAAATTGAAGACAAACAAGGAAAACAAAACCACTGATCGGACAGCAACTCATAGCCATCTAATACAGGTATAATTTATTCCTATTCAAGCTACTGCAGATGGCACTAAATTCTTCTCTCTCTACATATGATACATGGCTCAGCAAAGAAACGTGACCTCTCTGCAGCCCACAGAAAGACAGTCAGGAAGATGCAACCCAGGGTGTGTAGAGGGACAAAGACCATAGGTTTTTCAGGTTTTTAAGCTAGCCAATTAAACTAGAAGACAAAGAAAGGGAGAACACTACTTAGGGATAAAGATGAAGGAATGAGAATGCTTTTATATACTTCGTTGAGTAAGGTTTTTGCACAACCTGTCAGAAGATGCACATGAATTTTCTATTGGTCTTGCTGCTACTGTACTTCAGACAGCTCTAGTCTCCTTAGCTTGAGCCTCACTGTAATACATAGTATTTTTTAAAACTACATTAATATTAAATAACTGATTAAATTGGATGGTAAAATAGAAAAGTAATGATAGAATGTCAAGGAAATGATGAAAGAAGAAAAATGTTTTGGGTTTTTGTGAGAGGCAGAGAGAGAAGGAGCAAACATTGTGTACGCATGCATGGGAAAGTGGTCAGCCTTAGTGAACAACTTATTGAGGGGAAATCAACATATCCTGACTTGAGACCTTTAAGCATAGGGGCAGGGCATGTTACCAGTATCACTAGTTAAAGTTGCTGTGTTGTTATTAATTCAGATGTACCCTCATTACGATATATTTACCTATCTCTAGCTTTTAGTAAGATAATAAAAATGATGAGTCTATGAATCCTACATTTATTTTTTCCCCCTAGTAGACCATTCTCACTTCTGCTTCAGATCATCAGGTTTATAGGTTTTACTAGCAGTGGAATGAATTAAAAGCAGCTCCATTAAAAGCAGATGAGTCACTAGGGAATGGACTAGGTGATAAAAAAACCCAGGTTGCCAGAGTTCACCCAGAGTTTGGCTCAGATCATCCCCAAGTCTTGGGAGGCTGTATGAGGCAGTGAGGAGGTAAAACTACACTAGGTGAGATCAGTTGCCATGGCTTGAGGTGGCTGCATGCCAGGGCACCGACCACAACTGCCGCAATGGCCACCACTGATGTGGCAACAGCTGCAATGAAGAGGGTGAATGCAGACCTCATCCTTGCCTGGTGCTCCTCAGATGACTCCGTGCATGCTGTCACAGCTGCTGATGGTCGCTGATAAGAGAACTGGCAGTGTCAGGCCATGCCTGGAGCAGCACTCAAGAAATCCTGAAGGAGGGGAGGCTTCAGAAGCACCAGCACTGGCCCAGCACTGGCCATTAGCACCCTTGGGGCAGCAATAACCCATCCACACCAACGGCACACCTAATGGTGGGGTTGCTCCCCAAACCCATCACCAACAGCACCCCTGCTGCAGGAAAGCAGGCTACACCCTGCCTGCTCATGTTTTTGGGTGCTCTTAGGAGAATATTTACCCCAGGTCTCACACAGTTTTTTCCACCTGTGGTGTCTTCCCCTGTGTTTTGCCCATCTGGAGCACAGTTTTGCAACACCATGCTGATCAGTGCTGAGGCCAAGGAGAGCTCAGAACAGGACAGTGAAGGCACAGCCCAAGAATGCAAGACCATTTTTCTCCACACCTTGGATTGCACCTGTGACAAAGTGTGTAACTGTGAATAAACAATGCCTACACTAGAGAAAAAAGCACAGACTATGTCAGGTTAAAATTAAGACATGCACAGTAACTTGGGAATTTGCCTCCGAATTCAGGCAAAAAGGTAAGGATTCAGGACTTGCTCTCACCATATAGCAAATATGTACAAGAGTTTTTGGAGAGGACTAGGAGGGTAACTATAAAGAGGAAGAAGTCAGTTCTGGAAATGAGTTTTAGTGTTGTTTGGCTGGCTTTCAAATGATCTGATCATTTTAACACTGTAGGTATTAAACTGGTCTGTTAATGATGTGTTAAGGCAGTCATGGATTTACCAGAGGTTCTAGGCAGATCAAGGCTATATCTTCCCCACTGGGCACACAACGTCTCGGATAGACATCATTTAGTTATGATTTAAATCAAGGAAACATAGTAACTGCTTTCTAGAGCTGGATGAATTATTAATAAAAATTGTCCTTTTCTTGCACATGATTTTTGCCAGAAGGATGACTGTAGACACATTTCATTGCATATTTTACATAGCTTTTTCATCTTTGGTTGCCTTGGTGCATGGGCCTATGTTGATTCAGGTTATAGTATTCTCTATGGCCAGGAGATACAGCCAGAGACACTTTGACTCCCTTCTTCAGAAGGAGTGGCCTTTGTGGATGTGGTTTTAGTCAGCTGGAAAAATAAAGCCTAAAGCCTACTTGTTAGTCACAAATTTTGCTGTTCCACTGAAAGATAGAATGGGTTTGGGCTTTTGAATGTGCAACATCACCATCAATAATTTATTGAAGGCAACAATACTGTATTGCTCCTCAAACACTGTAGGAAAAAAAAAAACAAAAACCCAAAACAACAAAACCACCAAACCACCAAACAGTAAATTATCTGCAAAGGTGAGATGACAGACTGCAGGCTATCAATGATCCTCTACAGATGTTGTTAGAGAATCCCATAGATACACGGAATGAAAAAGCAAGATGGATTTATCTTTATTGGTCAGGTTCTTATTAACTGTGAAGATGGTTGGTTTAATTGTATGCTCAAGTGTGAAATCTTCCTCTGATAGTTCTTAGGTTAGCACTATTTTTTATTATTTACCTTGAAATATTAAGAGACCAATTCTTAATAACAGCACATCTGCACTCCTGTTAAAGAACAGGCCACCAGCATATACGGAAAAGCAGGATTTCCCATGTGCATAGCGGCAGACTGGCATTTGGAAGAACTGTGTCCTTGTCCCAGGTGTATCACTGCTTTGCTGGGTGACCATGGAGAAGTCACTCATGTCTTCTACCACAGCTTCCCCCTCAGAAAAATATGAATAATAATGTCAGGCTTCTTTGGGAAGAACTTTGAAGTCTATTGGTGGAGAGCATTATGTAAGAGCAGGCTATTACTGGTAGTTTATTTATTTATTCTTCAGTTGTGTGGATACTGGCCTACTTTTATCCACTGCTGCACCACAGCAGTGATCACAATAAACATTACACTCTTGGCATCTAAAGTACTTCTCCTGCATTCACTGTCCAAGCTCTTGTTCCAAGTCCCCCATCTCCTGCAGCTGACAGGTGTAAGATCCATCACAGATTCCTGCCAATCCTAGAGCTGGACCTGCCTCTGTAAATCCTTCATGTCCCACCTCCTCTGGCCTGTGTGCTTCCTTTCCCCTTCCCAGACTCCATTATGTGACGTGATCATCTCGTAAGAAGATCCACTCCCCTGTAGTGTCACCTGGTAAGGAGGGCAGTGATCTTCAGTGCAGCACCTGCACCATGCCAGCTGAGGTAACAACCTCTTCTTCCCACTTCCTCACTGTCTCTATTGAGGGCTGCCACAGCTTGGTTAAAAGAACAAAAATATATAAAAAAACAAAAACAAAAAAACAAACAACAGCACACAAAAACCAAAAAAACACAAAACACACACACACACAAAAAAAAAAAAAACAAAAACAACCCAAACAAAAACCACCCAAACAAACAAAAAAACCCAACAAAACACAACAGTAGCAAAGCATCAGTGCTTTTTCTTGACTGGAAGCATAGCATCCGATAAGGATGCACATGACTTCAAGTCGTTGACAGCAAATTGGATGAATGCTGGTTTGCACAGATGTCCAAGCAATCAGTCTCTGTATCAGACTTGGTTCCCCACCCCAGGAACAAAGATTTTTCAAAAGAAGGAGCACTCTCCAATCCAGTCAGATTCACAACCATCACTGAATTAAAGAGTATGGTTTGTGTATCTGGCTAGTTATATGTGTGTGATTGAGGGGAGAGGGGGCAGCCATCCCAAAGATGGCTTCGTTAACTTTGTGAGAAACCTTGCAATTTTAGAATGAAGCCAGTCTGTTTTATCTGAAAATCAAAGTTAAATAATACACAGGATGAGGCCTTGAAATTACCACAGAAAATAATACTTTGTGGGCTCAAAACATATATAATAATTGGGACAGTTTCATTAGGTTTTCCCCCAAAGTTTGGTCTCCCTTTTCGACTACTATCATTCATATGATGCAGCTCAGTCACTATCAATGGGAGATTAATTAAAGTTCTGATCTAAAAATGAAATCTTTCATCATGTCTTTATTAATTCCCAAGCCACTTCCTTTCACTTCTTTTTATCTTAATCTTTTTTCACCCCTACACCACCACTGCCTTGAAAACTGACATTTTACTAGCCTAGTATTTACTTTTTTTTTTTTTATTCATAATACGTCATCACAACACAGTTATTCTTGGTGGTAGGTCTGTGCTGCTTTCCTCCCTTTTTTTTTTTTTTTTTTTTTTAAATCAAAACAATTCTTTACCATAGCAACTTTTCTTGGCTACATATCCATTCCAATAACTTGCGAGCAGCAAACACTTGACAACACTGATCAGACCACACTGTTCTCGTGCCAAATTGAAAGGCAACTCCTCCCTGGAACAGTATATGCAGTCCTGAAGTTACAGGATGAAGCTGTTGCAGGTCTCTCAGAAAGCTTGTATTCTTTAGAAAGTTATTGAATGCTAAGAAGTTGGCGGTGCCAAAACTTTCGGAACTTTAGAAGTAACTCAAGGGAGCAACTCCTCCCTAAGCCTTTTAATTTATGATAGGAAGGGAAGAGCTATAAAAGCTAACAAACTTTTTATAAAACTGGTAAAAGAAAAAAAGTATTCAACTCAAATAAGTATCAGACATGGAACAAAAGGTGCCAAAAGTCATGCTGAACCAACTTATTCTAACAATACTTAAGTCACTGCCAGTTTGACATTAGATTTTTAAGAATATGTGAAAGCAAGAGCCAACTTTTTTCATAAAGGTTGTTATTTTACCTATCTAATCATAACTTCCCAATTACTCTTCATGTAAAAGTATCTCAATACTATCCTTCCTTCGAAATTTTTCTGCATAAATTTCTTCCATGATTTAAACTATATATCCTCCAACATTCTGGTGAAGGAAATAATTTCAGTATTCACACTTATGTTTTCATACTGTAAAATTTTATCAAAGTTAAACTATAAGAAAAGGGGCTTTGCCTGTTATTTAATGACTTGGAAATGGTTGAGAATGATTTATTTATCCTGTCACAATAAGAAAGAGCACTGAGAGTCCCAGTAAGCCATTTCATACTTCCAAATCAGCGTGTACAAAATTGGTTTCAGTTAGTTTTATACTAAAAAACCTAATATTTTCAAAATTTTTTTGGTCACAAATGCCATCATTAGTCTCTGATTACAAACTATCAACTTAAAGGAGAAGATCTCACCTTCAGTTGGTAGAGTTGGGTGAAACTAAAAAACACCCACACCCGTAATATTTTAATGTAGCCAAGAACCTGCAAAGTTACTCGAAGAGAGTGATTTTGAAGTGGGAGTAGCTACAATCTAAGCATAATAAACAATATCACCATATAAATATTAAAGCGTTCCATAAATTATACAGCTCTAAAAAGTTGTAGGGTTGTTTTTTTTTTATTGGTATATTAGCAGTGATAACGTTCGTTCCTTAATTTTCCTGAAAATTACCATGCTGTTGTAATTCTTTCAAGGTTCAGTTTCTAGTTTTGTTGCCAGAGATCTGCATACAGAAGTGAAGATGAATGAAGTAGCAGTGGTACAGACATAGTCAGAGGATACGGAACATTCACATTCCTTTATTCTGGAACAACTCAGCTCTTACTACTATCATGGTTCGAACCCTGAGGACAACTGAGCACCACAAAGCCTCTTGCTCGCTCCTCGGGGATGGGTAGGACAGAATAAAACAGAAGGCTCTTGGATCAAGACAAGGACACGGAGGGACAATTCAATAATTACGGTCATGAGCAAAAGACAGACTCCATTGGGGGAGAAAAAGAACATCAATTTAATTTGAACACCACAACCAATTTACCAGTCAAACAGAGTAGGACAGTGAGAAATACAGCCACAACTTACAAATACCTTCCCTCCACCTTCCTTCTTCCCAGGCTCAGCTTTGCTCCCAACTTCTCTAACTCTTCCCCACCAGTGACACAGACAAGCAGGAGATGGGGGTTGCAGTCAGTTCATCACCCATTGTTTCTGCCGCTCCTTCCTCCTCAGGGGGAGGACTCCTCACACTCTTCCCCTGCTCCAGCACGGGATCCCTCCCATGGGACACAGTCCTCGATGAACTTCTTTGGCATGAGTCCTTCCCACGGGCTGCAGATCTTCAGAAACTGCTCCAGCGTGGGTCCCTGCCGCAGGCTGCAGTCCTTCAGGAACAGACCGCTCCAGCGCAGGCTGCCCTCAGAGCCCCGGCCTTCCTCGGGCACAGACACCTGCTCTGGAGTGGGGTCCTCCACGGGCTGCAGGT
Source organism: Athene noctua (assembly GCF_965140245.1). Lineage (NCBI taxonomy): Eukaryota > Metazoa > Chordata > Aves > Strigiformes > Strigidae > Athene > Athene noctua. Next base: position 91,849,539 of record NC_134037.1, read on the forward strand.
GGGCATCTGCTCCACTGTGGATCTTCATGGGCTGCAGGGGGACAGCCTGCCTCTCACCACGGGCTGCAGGGGCGTCTCTGCTCTGGCATACCTCCACCCTCCTTCTCTTCCTTTCTTCCAGTAACCTTGGTGTTTGCATAGGTATCTTCCTCACAACTCCAACTCCTCCTCTCCAAATTCTCCTCCTAAATATGTTATCACACAAGCACAGACTCTGCTGTCAGTTGACTCAGCCTTGGCCAGAGGCGGGTCCAACGTGGAACCAGGAGAGCTTCGAGAAGCTTCTCACAGCAGCCACTGCTGTAGCTCCCTCCCCTGCTACCAAAAGCCCCGCCACACACACAAACCTAACACACACTGCTTAGGCCCACACCTGGTGTATTTGTTCTCTCCAAAGCCATATGAAACAATGGTAGATTCATCTCTACTCCTGAAATGAGCCATTCCATCTCTGCTCTTTCCTATAATTTACCAGGGCATCTTTCCTCAGTCCCCTGCTTATTGAGCCACAGACTTTGCTCTATCTATTCACCACCTCAGCTGACAACTTTAGTTGCTTTGTTAAATTTGTCAAGTTCTTCAGGATCTATCTTCCCAATGCCTTCAAATGCAGCTCTCCAATACTGACTGTCCACCTGGTACAGGAAAATTTCTGGTTTTATCTTTACTTCCTTTACTCAGACCGCCAGTAGGATGTGTGTGAAAGTGCTTCTGCAGGGCTTGTCCTAAAATTCTCCAGGTCCCTCCCCTCAACTTCCTTTTACCAGCAGGGAGCACTACCACAAGCATGACCGCAATTGGTTACATATTTCATTTTGTGTAGCCCATGAATCCACCTCTGCCACTCCATTTGTATTACTAATGTGGAGCTGCCTATTCACTCTTTGGCAACCTACATTCTCTCCTGTTCCTGAAATAGAAAAGCCTCCTTCCACGACAGGGAAAAACTGTTCGATGCACAGAGCAGTTAACCAAACTGGAATCGAAGTGTTTCATTGATTTGTTAATGATATAATTAACTGGCCATCAGCGTATCCATACATTCATGAGCAATATCAATAGTAAAACAGATGTCAGAATACTATATACTTATGAAATGCTAATAAAAGGTCACAAGCTTCTAAACTTCCTTCTGTGAGTAATCCCAAGAAGGCCTGTTCCCCACTACACACAGTTATGTACAAACTCATGCAGACACACACACACACACACACAGACATACAGTGGGAGTGTGTTTACAAGCTCTCTTCGTATGGGAGCCCAGCTTCCTCTACTTACAGGCACTTCCAGAGGGCGATGTGGGCGCTGTCTCTTCATGTGCATCCACGACACTCCCTACACAAATGCGAGCACTGGTGAGAAAGCACTCCAGGAGGGCACACATGCACACCCTGAGTCTCTGGTTGCTGCACCCCATGCCATCAGGCTCCCGGGCGGGTACAGGCTACCCACAGCTCTGAGGAGGAGGGTGCACTGCCTGTCCTGGACAGAGGTTGTGGTGACCACAGGGTGACTTTTTTCAGTGTCAAATAGTGTTGTGTTGGTTGCTGTTTTCTCCTGAAGGTCTCCACTCTCCTCTGGAAGGTCTCCCAAACAGATTTCCATGACTCTGTTACATGACTTTTCAGGCTGACAATGTTTCCAAATTCTCTCTCTAAATTTACCAGTTGCTGCTTCATCCAGATGATCAGACTTGGTACTCCATACCTACTGTCTACCATCACTTCCTTATTTTAGGGGTGCTTTTATCCAGACCGTTTTATCCAGGCCATTTGCCAAAGGTGGGCCCCCACACCTTACGAGCAGGTTTTTAAAATTATTATTAAAAGCTATATTGAAAATTCCATGTAAGTATGCATCTCATTTTGACTGTTCTTTCTCTGAGCACTTTTAATGCCTGAATTATTACACCAGATTCATGCTTAGGCTATCAAGCTATAGATGCCTCCTTTTCAGCCTAGAGAAGTCAGCTTGTCTGTTTTTTTCTCAATTCACAGGCCTGTATTTTGTATCATTCTCTCTGTAAATGTGAGAGCTGCAGAGACAATGGCAACAGCCAATTTGGATGGCTGCAAGAGAAACAGACTTCAATCTACAACCCCTAAACTCTGTTTAAAGACCCAAATCCGTCAAATCAGAAACTTGTTAGAAGAATTCAGTGCTTTTCAACATTTTTGTGAACTGTTTCAAAATGTGAATGCTAGCTGATTCATTTCAAACTGGTTTAGACAGTCCAAGGTTGTTTGGAACTGTTTCTCTCAGAATGACAATGGAGTATTTTGGAAGGAGTATTACCTAAACCCTGATATATTTTTCATAGGCTGAGAAATAAATAAACTAGAGTAATTCAGAAAGAGCTTGCTTTGGTTTTGGTAAATCTTATTTTGTGTGCACTTTCTATCCCTTTCCTAATTTGTCTTTATTACTTGTTTCAAAACAACCAGTGATATAAAGCCATTTGAACCCCATGTCATGTAAGTGGTCACATTTTATCAATGCCTGCCAATCAATTCAGAATTTCATCTCTGTTCCAGCCTTCTCTCTGATCTGAGATATTCTGCATCCTCACAAAGTAGTACCTCTCATAAAAATCAAAGGCTTAGGCTTCAATGAAAAAAAAAAAAAAATCATCTATATTTTACCTTTCTTTGTCTGACATTTTTGTCTGAGAATAAAATATCACCTTACATCCTAAACAAGCCAGAAGTTTATAAATAAATAAGGTATGCCTTTCAGAAATCAAAACTTACTTGGTAAGCAGCAATTGTTTCCCAACTTTAATAATGGAAGATGCTCTGAATCTCTATTACTATTTCCAGAAGATTATTTGTGGATCTATTAAAAAAGGCCTAAAATTAGGCTCATCCAGAAAGTATAAAAGTAATTAGCTATATAATATTCACAGGGACGTGGTTGCAGCACCTCCTGTCTGAAATATTTGCACTATATTTCTGTACCTTGCTGATTCACAATTTCATTTTAAGTTCCAGAAGCAAGCTTATGTTCTGTATCTTATTTCCTCTACATGCTGTCCTAAATTGCACTTGAAGCCTTGTTTAAGAATTTTTCTAAAGAAAGTTACTTCATCTGTTCTGGCACTTTCTCTTTTCAATTTTTCCAATTGTCTTCATGTTTTCACTAATACTCTTAAACCATGGCTAAAGATGATTCTGCCATGCATTGTAGATGGCAAAAAGAAATCATATCCTATCGGATGAACATTCCTGCTGCTAGAGACACAGTATGAATGTTCCTGATTTATTTCAGAATTTGGCTGCAAAACCTAACAAAATCAAAATTCATTAGCTGTCCCCATGTAAAATGCATGTGGAAGATGGTGCTACTGGATTAAGTATGTTTCTTTCTCTGGTCTATTCTGTGTTATCTTTTCCCACACATCTACTGAGAGCTCAGTAATTTGGATTTAACCCACTGCTATTGCTCCTTTGTTGTATTGCACAACATCTCCTGCACAGAAAGAACAAGGTTTTTTCCCTCTATTAGTCTCACGTTCACAATTATAACTTCCTTTATATAGAAATTACCATTTCTCCAGATGCCTTTGAGCTGGTCTACAGTGAGGGTACCCCACTACAGTAGAGCAGACAGGCAACTCACTGCCCCAGCAAGAGTTCACAGACCTGCAGTCTTCGTGCACACACAGAAGATTTCCTGCACTGCCAGCTTCTAGCTGCTGAAAAGGGATATCCTGGGAACTCTAAACTTTCTGACAAGCAGCATTGTTTACCTGAACATGATCACTAGGAGTTAAAGAAAGAGTGAAAAATAACAAGCTGCAAAGCTAAGCAGAGTGTGTGAACCTAAGACTCAACAGAACTCCTTGCTCCAGAGTTTTAGTCTTCCTTTTCTTGCAGTACAGTTCCTAGGACCCTTCTTCCTCCTCAGTTTTAGTGCATACAAGAGACATGCAAACATTACACTTCTCAGCAGTAGACCCTGGCTCGTTGCTCTATTGACTCTTATCAACATCCACTACCACCTCTTACACATCCACAGGAAACCCACTTTTCCTCTGTTTTATGCTTCCTGTTGTCCCACTGAGCCATGGCAATTACACCTAGACTCAGAAAGCCCTCTAAGATAATCACACATCTCCCAAACATGATATCTGATCTAGTATCTGATCTCCTAGTCTCTGAATGGGAAGATTTTACTCACCACCTATTCAGTGACTTGTTCTCTGTTCAACTGGTACCAACATTTGGATGGGCAAAAAATCTGGCAGCGATCTTTCCAAATTCCACTCATAAAACAATCTCTATTCACTTGATAGACTGAAATGAGATGCTTTACACAGTAAATATTATCATGTTTGTCAGCTCTGTTTATGGTCTCCTTATTTTAGTGCAAAGAAAAACAGCTGAGAACAATAATTGAATAGAGAGCAGCAAAGCACCACAGATTAATATAAAATGATAAGAACTAAGCAATTCAGCTTCCGTAATAGTAAACGTCTCTCTGTTCTATTAAAATTCTGTGAAAGAATTAATATAATGATAGATAAAAGCCAACTGATGGATACAATTAATTTGTTCTTTCCAATGACTTTTAAAAAACAAATCTCCTAGAAGTGGCTCTTAAGAATATTTGGAAATCATAGATGCCTGAGGGTGCATCCACATCAGAGTTTTAATTTAAATCACCCCCACTTTCTGTGCTTTGGGTTGCACTGTGAAGCTGCCTCAGAATGCACAAACAAGTTTCCTTCCAGACAGAGCTAAACCAGAAGATGCAGGCCTAAAGCAGACCTGTCACTCTTCAGATGCTGCTGGTATTTAACCTCCAGACTGTATCAGAAGAGATCTAGCTGAGTACAAACCCTCAAAATGCATGAAGCATGTACAGGAGGGACTCCAACCGTTTTGGTCTATAGACTTGCTTCCCCTGGGCTGTTCTGCTGCCTGACGCAGACCTAGCCTGGGGCTCACATTCACCAGGTGAAAGGTACTATACCAACTTATCTATCATAAGCTAGGATGTCCCTTTGGGGCAGTAAAAATTAACCTCATGTGACTAATCATTTGTCTCTCAGGTGGTAGAACAAAATCCCTCAAAGCAACTTACTATACTGGGAGAACTAAACGATGTCAGGGACGTTGCTGTAAGGAAGCTGGTGGTGGGAGACTAAGGCAGCTCAGCACACTGGCACGGTGAAAGTACTTACAGGAAGTTAATGGGTAGTGGGGCTGGGGAGGATTTGGAGAGACCCTGGGAGATAAGGGTCAAACTGAGATGGAGCAACGGAGTTTCCTTCTGGTGTCTATGAAACGGATTAGCACTGCCTGTCTTTTGGCAAACTCTCACCCCTTTCTCAGCCACAGAGCAGAGGAGACGAGGCAGGAATTTTCTGTTTGTGCAGCACGTACTCCTCTCACAAACAAGCCTCGTGCCCTCTGGCATAGGCAAAGCTGTTGGCTCTGCTACTGCTGGCTACTCCCTACTCTGCCTGCACAACAAGTTGGAGCTGTCTGTCTTGAATGATACTGCCCAAAGCGTGAGGGTCTTCACTGGCGTACCAGCTTAAAAGCTGCCTCACCAGCTTCACCAATGGTGCCTTCTACGATTCCCCTATGCCTGCAGGCATATCCTCTACAGTCTAATATTTCTAATATTTTGACCAGGCTAATTGCAAGTATCACAATGACAAGTGTCCTGAGATACTTCATTACAGTCAGATCATTCCTAGCAGCTAGTCTAAATGTTAAAGGTGGAGAAAAATGTATGTAAGATCAACAAAGTGCCCCCGAGACCAGGCTCTTCTCATTCTTGTATTCAGTCCCTCCGTATGTTGTTTAATTGTTATCCTTGCATTTCTTTGGCATTTAAATCTATACACTTAAAATAGGTTTCTTTTCAGCTGTTCTCAGCAAAACGTTCTCAGGACTGCAGACTTATCTTAAACATTTTCCAGGTATTTCTCTGCTCTTTGGGTGTCCCCTAACTGGCAATGCATCTTGACCAGCAATGTAAAAACGGAATTCTAGGTACTGTTTGCATTGGCGCTTTTCTGCAGCCCTCCCTTCCTCTCTGATACAGCTTCTCTGTGTGCAGCATCAAATTACAATGTCCTTTTTCTACTGCCATATTGTATTGCAGTCATATGAATTTGCTATCTACGTTTAGGCCTGTTTCAATATTCCCTCAGAGGTTAGCATTAAAAATAATCATCACCCTTTTCAATATTAATTCTTCATAACAGACTTTGCCAACTGCCTACATGTATAACGGTTCTTTGGATCCCAGCCTTATGACTCTGTGCTTATTCATAGAAAATATTTTACATAAACTCAGTATACTCTCTCACTGCTTAGAGAGAGAAACAGCAGTTGAAACAGAACTGTAAAAACCAAGTGAATTAACTTGTTTTGATGTGAACAACCAATAAGCTTGTCTGAACGGCCCACATCGGCATCTTTTGGGCATTTCCTCCACTTTGAGGTACTGTGACATTAATTATTTTTTGTTTATTAAATACTTGAAAAATCAAGGCTTAATTCCAGCATTAGTTATTTCAGGGTTACTTCAGCAAAAACAAAGGCAGAACTTGCACACAGTGAGCTGTGTTAAGTCACCACATACTCTTTCTCTCTGTCAGTTCCTCTCATTTTTAATATCTCCTCTTGTTGCCTTTTTACAGAAGAAGCATAGCCAATTGCAAGACAACTTGCTGTCATTTGAAAAAAGCAAACCTGGCTGCTCTCCAAGATTTCTTATTTTAAGTTACCTGGAACATCATTTTAAACAGGAACCACATGTATTTACTGGTAGGCAACCCAATAATTTCATTCTCTGCAGGAATCTTTGGATGCATACATTAATGGTATAAGCATGGAAAATAAGTTATTCTGAATGAGAAGCCTAGTGTTTATGAAAGCAGTGTTTGATACTTCAGCTAAAATGGTCCTTTACATAGAAAAAGAAATGCTGAAGCACTAAAGGCATTAAATGCATATTCCAATCAGTTTAAAAAAAAAAAAAAAAATCATTGCTATCACTGTCACAAAATACCATGCGAGGGTGGAATTTGGTTTCATTCCCCAGCATGTTAAATCATAACTAGGCATGTGTGATTTAATATAGCATAGTGATTTCCTGATTTGTTTTTAATTGCCAGTATACACAGACTGCATTTTCAGCATGAGTTATTTTTATTTTAGATGAAAGAAAATGGGAACAATAACAAAGTCTTCATGAGAAAATACTTTTCTGCAACATATCATATTGACTGCATATCATATGTGCTGCAAAATGCAAGCTGCCTTTACAGAAAGCCAGTTTCAAGAAATGTCAAGATGCCCGGAAAAGGAAAGTAACTGCCTAAGAAAGGATTCAACCACAGGTCTAACTTCAATGTGATTTAAATACAAGCTTTGTTTAGGCACATACCTGAAAGTCTTTATAAATCAGGAATTTGTTTTATATATACATATATATATATAATATATACATTTATTAATCACTGTTCATTGTATTCATTGATTCATGAATATGAGAACCACATGTAACAGGCCTGACACGGTTCCCACTACATGTTTATACATAAGTTTTATTCTGTATTTGCCCTATGGCTGAAGGTTGCTTGTTAGGAGGGAACTTGGCATTTGTTCATTCTCAGCTCTTCATTTGTATTAAAAGATTCACATTCTACTGAAACATTTTCATTTACATCCCCTTCAGGCTGATAAAAAGCATATCATTTTCCTCCCCAGTAACTGCATGGCCATCAGCTTTAATTTCAGCACACTTTTCTTTTCCTAAACCTTTTTGTCTGGTAACAGCTGGTCAATATATTTCTTCATTATGCCCCTTTTTTCCAAAAGTAGATATGCCATGCTCCTGGTAATATACCTTCCTGACAACACCTTTGTCCTAATTGTTTCATCCCTTGTAATTTTATGCACATCCTACTGATGGATGCAGAATGTCTGGGAGGCTTATATTATAGATTCTGTTTCCTCTACTGTGTTCATCCAGTTCCTGTGCAAAATAAAACATATCTATAATAAATCATAAAGTCCAGAAAAACGTCAGTTAAAGTTAGCAGGATGGTGGACTCTGATACAGTTTGTATTTGCACATATAATTCTACTTCATTTTCTCCAGTGCCCTTCCAAATGCATATAAAAAACCCTTGTTTATCCATTTGATCCCGGTAGATAAGCAGTAGTTCTAACATGCTTTAGTGAATATATCTGAAATTGTTTCAAAACAATTGTGGACTGTTATGAACCAATTTCTTCAGTTAATCCAGAAACAGCCAATAAACTCCACAAGTTTTTGATATTCTTCCCAGTCAACAAAACTATGTGCTGCTTTGAACACCTGGGACAAACACGAGCTATAGCTAACTACCTGACTGATCAATCATCTCTGCAAAATCCAGATGAATCTCTGTCTCAGTTATGTGTCCTGGGACAATGTGAAGGATTTCAGTCCCATTCATTTTCTGTCACTTTACCACCCAGAGCTATTATTAAAGTTACAAACTGCATTCTCAGGAAGCAGCATATTTTCTGAGGCTGCTCTTTCAAAACCTACTTCTTCAAAGTAATTCTGCACACTAATCCACGATAACCTTTCAGTGCCTTCTGTTCCATGCTTTAGGAGTACCTGAACTCTTCCAGTTCTGGACACAAGTCCTTTGGCATATCTAGTTACAGAAATACTAGGCTGCTGGCAGGTTCTTAAACCACGGAAGCATATTCAACGGACAGGTTAACATTGGGTAGAACCTACTAAACACTGTCATCTTTGTCAGTGGACTAGACCTTTTTTCTTGCTCATGACAAACTACTGATGGTGCTTAAATTAAGGCAAAAAGAAAAATAAAATTTCCATAAGTTCTAAAAGACTGTCCCATACCTAATCTGATGGGTCAAATACTCTCATTGCTCAAATCCCTGGTAGAGAGAGAAATCATCTTTTACAGTTAAGAAAAAGGTAACCAAATCATACAGGCAAAAATTATACTACAAGTAGCATTAGTAATTTTGGTTCCAGTTCAGCAAAGCTCTTTAGGACATACTTAATTTGCCTTCTTTTCTGAATCAGAGTCGCAATCAAGATGTTCTTAATTATCTCCTTTCTTTAGTGAAGGAAAATGTTTTTAAGACCAAATCATAAGGAGATTGTACATAGACTGCTAATACAAATTAAGAAATGGAGTAAGGGATTGGGGGGTGTGTGTGTGTGTGTGTGTGTGAGGAATGTAAGGTCATCATTATTGTTGAAATATTACAATACCTACAAAAAAAAACCCTCTTCCCACCTGCCCCTCGGGTTAGCCATCACCAGCATAATTGGCTGATGTACTTTTCTTAGGAGGTATCTTAAGGCAGACCTGAAGGAGAAGAGCATGAGTCGCTCTCCAAATCATTTCAAGGGAGGCTCTCCATAAACACAGAGCACCACAGAGGGAAGCTTAGGGACATGTGTACCAGGGCTGACAATTGCAAACTGTTGATGGAAAAAAGGCAGCTACTGCAAGTACAGACAAACGAACTAGGAACTTTCAAGGACATGTGGTAGCAAGGACAAAACGGGGAACCAGAAGAAGCATTTAGTTTAGGTTGGAAGCTGAGATGGTCCTTGCAACTTGATTGTCACTGAACTGTCAGATTTCAGGCTGAAAGCCCTGTGAGGCCTTGCAGGCATAAATGAGAGTGTCATGTTTTCCTCCTCTTCGGTGCCAGTGACAACTTATATCTCCTCCTCTTTGTTGTGTATAAATAAAATGTTGAACAGTGTAAAAATCTCAGTACAGTTATTTTGTTTCTCGTGTACAGGAAAGACAGATGATGGCTGAAGTCTGTCAGGGCCCTGAAAGCACTCAGGGGTTCTGCATCCTCTTCCCTGGGGCTTGGCTGCCTGTACTCAAGGTGCAGCTGTGTCGCTTTGCGTCAGACTGTTGGGAAAGAGCTGTGAGAGACTCCTTGGGGGCCTTCACCCTTTGCTTTTCAAATTCCATTAAGGCTTAGGCCCTTGCTCTTGGTTGTTGCTTGAGAGGTGTCTGGTTTATGTATGTTTGTGCCTAGATCCCCAAATTCTTTTCTCAAAATAGAAGACAACTAAACCACTGTCCAACAGATCCTTTTACCTGCTTTTAAGACAAGCCTTCATGTGCAGTAGCAAGGTTAAGGGGAACGCTAAGACTGAGGGCTCATCTCTGCATGAACACGGAATTTCTTAAACTCGAGCAAGTGGTTAATCTGAATCCTTTCAAATGAAGTTCAAAGCATTTCCATCAGTGGAGAAAGGTGTGGCAAGACATGAGGCTAGACAGCATACCTCTTGAAGTCTAGAGGAGAAAGCAGACCATAAAACCAAGCACTTCCAAGGTTTGGTTTCTGGATGTGTTTTATTCATCTTTCCCAAAATACAAATCAATATATATTTTTGGTCATTGATAGGGGATTAGTTGTATGGTAGACACAAACACAGACACAATTCCTGTTTGGATAATAGCCCACTCAGAGCTGAATAGCTGCCTCTTAACCACCTCCACCTCCCACCTCTCTAACGCTTGAAAATATTTACCTCACACTGAAAGCCAAAACTTCCTTCTAGCCAACTAAACTAACAGCTGCACGAACTTTTGAAAAACAACTCCAAAGTTTCTTCTACCAAAAAAAAGCCCAACCTGATTTGTTTGGTAAGGTCTATTCTCTACAAATTTTCTTTGATTCTCTGTTTATGATTCTGTTCCCTTCTAGAAATACAGGATGCACCTGCTTGTTCAGTTATAAAGGGCTTCAGTGTGATGAATCATTCACATATATGCCTGTCCCACATGCGAACTGCCTTGCAAAGCTGTATCAAAAACTGGCTTTATGCTTCAGATCAGCAGCTGCAAGTTAGGGTCTGACTTGGAGCTTCCTGACATTTTATATTTTAGCCTGTGTAATTTTTATTGTTTGAAAGTAAATTACTAAACTAATATCCCTGACTTCTTTGGGTATTTTTTCTGTTTGCATTTCAAAATACAGTAATATGCCAGGACAGTTTTTTCCCCGTTTACTTAATTTCTTCTTTAAGTACAACTCTGAATTTTGTTCTCTGATAAGATCGTGTGTTTTCCAATTCTTAACCAAAAGCCTACCACCTTTGTGAAAATTTTTGCATTGAGTTCAGGAGGTACTGGAGTAAGTTTTAAGCAACATAGCAGTTTCTCCTGTCCCTGCAAATCTGGCACTGCCCTTCTACAGAGCTTTTGCTCTGTATCTTTCTTGTTAACTTCAGTATTTTTATTTGCCAGCATCACTCTTCTTTTCCAGCTCTGTCAAGAATGGTTTACAGCCTCCCAAATAATTTTAAACATATCTTTTAATTTCAAGGTGAATGCAGATAAACTAACAGACAGGTATGGAGTTCCTCTTCCATACAGTGCTTTCAGAGCTCTGACACACTTTTTTAGGTAGTGTCTGACAGAGTTGCCTAGGTACTTTCCACAGCAGTTACTTTTTGTGGAATAGTTGGTTTTGGCTGTTAAAATCTTTGTTTTCAGAGAAAAGGAACAGAAAAAGGAAATAAAAAAAAAATCCCCGAAGTATGTAAAATGGCACATTTAAGTCAGCAAACTGGCTCCAAATAACTAAGAGGTGAGACAATTATTTCTCAAAAAAGTAAAATGAGGATGGTCACTGCATTCTGAGCATAAATGCCTATGGCAGTTGAATTGTCTTAGGTCCAGGTGCCTAAAAACAAGACTCTGTTAGCTAGATTAGCAAAAAAAAAAAAAAAAAAAAAAAAATCAATCCTTGAAATGGCTGAGAGTGACTAAAAGCTTCTATGTTTTGCAGTGGACTTAAAGGGAAATGTGGAGGAAAACCGGCACAAGGTATGGTTATTTTTGGTGACATTCACAGGGGTTTTGCTCTTGGGTGCTTTGGTGAACCGTATGCACTGCTGGCAGTGTACCCAGCTTTGTTGTAGTCTGTGCCCAGAACACCTTCAAGATCAAGATTAAACAACAAAGCCAGAATATTTTCATTGGCAAATAACACATAGCATTAGTTTTTTAAAAAAGCAAGTAAACTGGAAGTTATTTCATTTCCTAGGTTTTAGAAGTAAGGGGGTAAAGGAAAGACTTCTGCTGACTTTCAACTACTTACAGCCAACGGCACCTTAAAACTTCAGCCTTGCCTACAACATAATTCCCACTACCAATTTACACTTTGGATTTACTAACATAAAGCATTCATGCAGTTCATCTGCCACGTATGACATGTAGCTGTGCTGTCAATTTTGTCTATGGCAGGGATTAGACTGGGACACCTCCACAAACAGCACTGAGCTCTCACTCACATAAGAGCTGTACGCAGATTACTATTAATACTCGAGCAAGCCACATTTTACCCTTCTTTATCACACCATGATTCAGCCAGGAATTGCAGGTTTCAATAAAAATGAATAATTTTACCAGTAAGCAACACAAACTTGAGATGCCCTTCACCGGTCTCAAAATATCTTGTTTTCCTGGATCGTGTCCATAGCCTGTATGTCAATGGTAGCTGTAGCCTAGCTGAAATGACTCAGTCTGATTCAAGGCAGAAAGTGGGGCTTTTAATATAGATATTCATGCTGAATCTAAGATTACTTCATTTTCATATAAACTTGTGGCGTTCTGGGTGTAGAAGCCAGCTCTGATCACTTTCGCAGCACTGCACTCCGTAAAGGCCCCCCGAGGATATAAATTTTAAAAACAGGGCCTACCCCATGCGTCAAGAGACTTTGCTACGAAAAGAGACTAGAAATAAACTAGCGTAGCTGGTGGAAAAATCCTGAACTTGGCAGAGGCCTTGGCCCGAGGCTCTCAGCCTCCCAACCCAGCAAAACAAACCGCTGATAACACTGAGGCGGGCTGTGAGAGCCGCTGTTCAAAGCGGAGCCGTGTCTCTCCCAAGGTCAGCTATTTGAGGTACAATAAACAGGAAAATATGGTGGCGGCTGACCCCGCCCCAGAAACCCCGGGCAGTTGCCACGGTGACGCCGCCCGCGCGCACCCGGGCGCCGCGTGCCCCGGCCGCCGGCGCTGGGCCGTTGGAGCGGGCGCGCGGGCGCCACCTGGCGGCGCCCCGCGGCGGAGCCGTCGTCCCCCGAGGGAGCCCGGCCGCGGCGAGGCCTCGGCTGCGGCGGCTGGATCCCCACCCCAGGGCGGGCTGCCCTTTTGCAGCGGGTGGAAAGCGGCGCGCAAACCGACTCATCCTGCCCTGCAGGAAGGCGGGGCTCGACCCTCGTAGGCCTCACTGCCTTCAGGGTGCTTTCGGGCCTCTGTCTCCGCAGGACTCCCCTGCATGCTCCGTGCCTGCTCTCCGGTGCAAACATAGTGGGTTTAGATGAATTTCCACAAGCATAGTAGCTGGCAGGCTTCAAAGAAGATAAACAATCCAGTTAAATACCTTGATGGTGTGTCCGTTTTATCGCAGGACATCTATTGTACTAAAAGTTGTGGGTTTATCACCATCCTACAGATCATTTGCAGCATGCCCGATTCCCGTGTGGGGTGTACTTAAAAATCCTGCGAGTCCAGCATCTCCCGTGAATTGCATTGACAGGCCTGGCCCGTGACCTCAAATCACAACGGTTATCTAAATTACACCAATTTTTTGTCTTTGTGACTGGGGAAGCCCCTCTGTGATACTATTTGAACGTATGCTCAAGTGCGAGTAAATCTTTATAGCAAGAACAGTATTGCATTTCCAGGCAAGCAGGATAAGCAGAGTGTTTAAATATACTTGTTTCAAAGAACTCTGCCTTCTGAATAAATAATTTCAGAGAATAACAACAGTAACAACCTATTCATTTTAGCATCAAAATAGCAAGAATGTATTTTAAAACAACTTTTTTTTCTGTCCCAGGAAATGGCCTGCCTACCTCCTTTTTTAAATACTATTTTTATAACTCCCGGTGGCCTGGATTCAGGATAGAGTTAATACTTTTCTCCATGACGCAGTAGGCAGAACATGCTGAAACTTTATGAACCCAGAAGCGTATTCTCTATGATAAACAAAAACAAACTAAAAAAAAATCTCTAAGGACTCCGCAACTCATATGGCTTTTACCATCTGGCACACAGTCCTGGCACACTGTAAATCTTTGCAAGTGGTATCTCCTTTGCAGACCCTAGTACATAAAACCCACATGCCAGAGGCTCTTAGAGGCCACCCCCTTAAGTTGCAGACATCACATTATAGCAGCGTGAGATCTTCTATGAAGACAAAACTTTTATGATATTTTAGATGGTAAAAAAATCCATTCCCTCAAAACAGTAACAGTATGGATGCCGCCAGCAAGGGAACTTTTAGTGATGGTGCCTTTCTTTAGAAAGGTCACCAATCACACTCAACACAGGGAGCTGGGAGTTGAGCAAAGGCAAAACAGGAGAGGGGGGCTGAATGTTGAGTGCTTTAAAGATAATTCCAGGGTTATCTCTGGAAAAAATTAAAACAACTCACATCAAGACATTTAGTAATACAAGATACCGAGGTTACATTTGATGAATACCAACCCTAATGACAAATATACTCTCTGTAAATCTGAGCTCCATGACTTCTGGCAAGGTTATTAGCCAGCAGCTCAAAAGTCCTGGCACAGATTATCAACATGCTCATAAATTTCTGCAGGCACAAATGTATCTGTTAAAGCCCTCTTCCATCCTTCTCTTCAATATATAAAGTTGTAAGTGTTGACCACATCATCACCAAGCTCTCTGTCATAGGCCATACCTGGCCTGTCCAGCATGAAGGGACTGAAGCCCTGAGGGAGCTCTGAGCAGGTTCCCTAAGCATCTAAAAGGACACTGAAAAGCAGAAGGCCCTTAAAATGGCAGACTACCCTGCATGAGGGTTATCCTCGTGAATTACTAGGTTTTGATCCCAGAAGGCATAATCAGGTCTAACCCTACAAATAATACAGATGTGGTAATAGATACAGCTCATCTGCTCTCTAGACTCAACATCTTTTTGATCTGCTAAAATGAGATGGGAAATCTGCATCTTCCGCAGCCCTCATTTTTGCTTTCTCTGAGGAGTCATTAACATTTCTTACTTGAAGTGGGGAAGCAGAAGAGCTGCAGAAGGATAAACACGAATTATTTCATAGTTTTCTACTCCTGTAGGCATGATTCTGCCCAAATGCTGAGGTTGCACAGCAGCTCTTTCTGATGGCATCACTGATGAAGGAACATCTTGTTAGACTGCTGCTGCTGTGTCTCGCTTCTCCTAGAAAGTGGCAGCTGAGCAAGGGGGCTTCTACGCAAAGAATCAGCCTAATCAATGCATGTACACACACAGAGGGTTACACTATTTAAAGAGCATGTTCAGGGTGGGGTATGATAAGGAAAAATTAATTACTCTGGAAAATAAATGTTTCTTCTCCATTCATACATCCATTTAAAATTTGCGATTAATTACAGTTTTGCTCTTAGGTAATTAGATAGCTTGATCTCTCCTTTGTATAAAAAGTGATTAGAATTCCTACCATAATAATACCAGCAGCAACTTCCATAGCCATTTGCTCTAAGGGCTGCACCAAGTGGAGGAAAACATCTTTTCTTCATGTGCCATCCAGTGACTTTTTTCCCAAAGTGCATTCTCCATTGTTCAGAACATACAAGTACAGAACCTCTACCAACATTTTAGTATTGTAATATTCTTACTGAAAGGAAAAGAGATTTTAAAAAGATAGAGATTTTTCATTTAATACTAAGGCAATAATAAAATAATAAAATAATTTTTGATTGGTTATGGTATATTACTTTTTGTACTCTTAAATTACTAATTGTTATTCTATTATCATAATTTATTTGTCTTCACATAGCAAACTCTGTCATAGGCTAAGATTGCACTGTATTAAGTACTGTATCATGTAAAAAAAGAAAAGGAAAGAAAATAGTCCATTCCCCAAAACCTTTAAATTTAAGGGTACATACAGCAAGAGCCTTCTAGTACAGGGGTTACAAACAGGGAAGTATCGAGAAACAGAAAAGCCAGTTTGATCAATATGATAGACTGACAGCAGTTGAGAGAGTCTAGCCGCTCTCAAGGAATTTGTAGGAAAATTTGCACAGGAGAATTTTAAGGAAGTGTTTACAGGCAGATGACATGATAACTTTGCATAGGTTCACAGGGAAAAACTTCCAAAGCCTAATGCTGTGCGAGAAGCAGACTTGAAAAGGTGTATTCCAAGATGTTAATAGGTGGATGATAGATGCTAGCATCTTAATGTGTCAGAAAGCAGAGGCAAGATCTTAAACCTGATCTGAAGAGATGAGTGGCAGAAACAATGTGGGAGGAGGTCTGAGTGGGAAGCTCAGGACACTGCGCTGTAGGGTTTGAAGAACAGGGAAGCCCTGTGTTAATGCACAGGAGGGGATAAGTCTGTTAAAGACAATGAGGGAAACAGTCTTTGCAGCAGAATTTTAATGGATCTTATTCCTTTTGTCAAGCCTAGAGGGGAAAAGAGAACTAGTTTTGAGATGTAGCAGGTATCTCACAAGGTAGAAAGAAACATCATATTGCAGAGACACTATAATGGAAAAAATTTGCAGGATTTAAGCACAGCACTACTGCACAGCTCCAGAGATGCCTGAGTGATACCACAGGCCTGTGTGATGTTAAAGAAAATGATGTTGCTTGTTGTCTAGGAAAAACATTCTGGATAAGGATGGAGAATTACATCTTATCCTGCATTATGAGGAGGTTTTCAGAGAATTTATTGGGAGCATGATAAGTGGAATCTCTTTTCTATTTAGCGTTGAACTATGATTTCTGATAGAAAAAAAATATATATATATCAATGTAAGTCTTGACAGTAATATCTACCAAAGATATAAAGTGCAGCACCATGGTAAAGTGAATGATTGAAAACAGGGAATATAGTAGAGAAAGTAAGAGGTAAATATGACTCTGGAACTTATGTTCAACAGATGTAGCAGAAACTACAATGCAAATATATTCTATATATTCTTTGATGTGAAACATTATTAAGCAAGAAAAGTGAATAAAAGATCAAGTCAGAGCTGGCTGAGAAATTTCGTATTATCAGCAACTGTTATTAAAGTGAGGAAACCAAAGGCTATCTATTCATATGGGGTTTTAGGCATCTTGTTGAAGTTCAGTTTCATGACAAATTTAAGCTGACCTAAAAACAGCCTAATGCTGAGATGCATGGTCCAGCTTTCACCACTTTTTTGCTGCTTCTTTTCTATTACCGAGGTAAATCAATTTAAAGTTAACCCTGGAAAAACGTTACTAGTTCTAAGCAACTTCTGTTGATTGACCTGTTCTCCCCATGACTGCACAAGTCACTATGGCTCATGCAAGGGAGAGGGCAGGAATGAGCAGCTCTGGGTGGGATGGAGTGGGGAAAGGCAGGATTGCCAGGGCAGCAGTTTTACATCAACTTCAGCCAGCCATGAAACAGCAGTACCAGAGAGTCAAAGCTGGTGTCAAATTTAGATGCTCAGAATGATGACTGGGAGGAATCTCTAGGTCTCCTAGATTTTCTGCATTTCTCTCCACTCTTCAATAGTTATAAAATAAAGGAAAAATATTTTCTATATAAAAGAGCAATGATAAGAACTCTTTCATAAATTAAAAATTTTCATGGGGGGAAAAAAAACTCCACGAACTTTTGCCACAGGTTTTCTTCCACATTTTTCATTCATTTCAGTCTTTGAATTTCACAGAAATGCATATATACTTTACATTAATGAAATAGTTCAGATTGCTGGTGATTCAAAGCCTGTAGCCACTTTTTGCTTTTGCTGAATTTCTCTATCCTTAATTTATTTCCAGATTTAGCAAAATAGATTATCAATCTGATACATTCAGTTTGCTTTCTAATGTTTCAAAGTATAAAAAATACACGAAGTTTTTCATATCTTCTGTGTATTGTTTTTCTTTTTTGTTTCATCATTGTTTTTTCCCCCATAAATGACTTTGAGATTGTGCCTAATACAGTGATCATGCAAAAAAGTTACATTATGTAGCAGATGAAAGCGTGGCAGGATATTGTTGCAAAAACTCTGCAAATATTCCATCACACATGTTAAAAAAAAAAAAAAAAAAAAAAAAGCTCCAGCACATATTTTCTGTGAATATTTGGCAATTTAATTTTACTGACATTCATGTTTGCTGAACTTAAAAAATGTAGGCTTCAGATCATAGAAGCAGATTTTAGACCATTCATTATTTTATTAAAACCTTCTTGCATGCGCATCCGGTCAGGTAACATGAATAATGTGTGATTTATCATGCTTACTCAATTAAGCAAACCAGCTCATAGTCTAAATATCTAATAATGGTACTTGTGTAAATTATTTGTGACCCATAAGTGAATTTAAAAATGCACTGAATACATTCCCATTGTGGATAATTTGGGGAGGGCAGTTATATCTGTTGTGGATAAACCTCAAGAAAAAAAAAAAAAAAGTTATATTTGTCATTGTGGATTAAATGTTTATCTCTTGTAGAGTCACTGCTGAGCTTATTTTAGGTTAGATCCATAGATGCCAGTGAGGAAAAACGTTGTCCTTTTAAACCTATTTTATCAGCTTTGATTTGCTCTCTAATCTTAATTTGTTTTCCTCTTTTCCCCCTCATTTACTGCTACATTTCTATTTTTAACTATTGGGATCTGAAGCATGTTGCCCATAGTTTGAATTTTGTATCAGCATGTCATATTTTATATCAATATTGTATTTTTTTTTACATTTTATAAAAAAGGCTGTCTAAATTTAGAAATAGGAAATCAACTAGGAAAAAAACTTCAGAAAAGTCAACAAGGGCAACTGCAGTAATTGCCCTGAAAATTGTGTGTCAAATCCATTCTTAATGAAACAAGATGCTGAACAGATCTGCTCTAATGATATAAGTGTACACAATATCCTTCCTATTTTAGGAATCCATGCAGCATCTAAAAAAAGATGTTCAGAAATCAAATGAATGGAGTATGTAATCTAAAGTTTGCAATTATAAAGAAAGATACAATAAAATAGAAGTGCTGAAACAGTTCAAACCTACATCAAAATTTATTAAAACTATGAATATATTCAGATAGTACAAGCAACACTGTTCTGAATTCTGTGCAGACTCAGAACTATTAAAGGGCAAACCCAAACATACTTGTCATGAGCTGAAAGCAGGCATAGCTGCAGCTCTTGCTTTGCCTTTGCTGTTTTGACTCTTTTAGTGGTTCTGGCAATGCAAAAGAGACTGTTAGAGATCAGTTCATAGCTTCTGCCCCATTTTATCTGGGAGCCTAGCATCCTTCAGAATACCTGTATCCCATCTCCAGGGGCCCATATTAATCTTTAAAGGCCACCTGTTCAGGAAAGTTCACTTTAAGCATGTGCTTACCCACTTTCCTGAATCAAAACCTAGAAAATTGACTTTGTTAGTGCAATTTATAATAGATATTGTGGGCACAGCAATTTTAATCATATTGGAAGAAACTCCTTATCCTTTTTAATAATTTATATTCTCATACAGCATTTTTACAATCCAACATTAACTGCAAAGTTTTCCTTATTGAAGGTATAAAATAGCCCTTCTGAAAGGTATGAGAAAGGAAACAGCCCCACAGTATGTTCACAGAAGCTACGTTGATTCTGCTCTGACATTCCCCAAAGATAATGAGACATGATTACCTACCTGTTTCTTATAACTTTTGTTATTACTGAGGTCGAAGCAGTTTTTCTCCTGTAAGCTTTCTTGTACATGAAAGCAATCAATGAAGATTTTTTTATTTCCAAAGGACATTCATTTTCATGTAATATTTGACCCACACTATTAGACTATGATAATCTATCTATCCAATAGAATCATCTTAATTACCTAGAAATTATGGTATATGACAGGATATAGAATAGCTATGCCATGATATGGGATATTGTTTAAGCAGTTTCTGTATTGCTTGAAAAGAATAAAAGTTCACCTAAAGTAATGTGATAAAATTATGGCATTGGTCTCTGAGATTCTGATATATTTATTGTTCTTTATCATTTAAAATGTAAGGAAAATTATTCAACAATATATAAGGAATATACTTATCTTTTTAAAGAGATTCTCGTCTATCAAACCTTGTAAAAAGCATAAATCATCATACCCTGTCCACAACATCTGTCGCTAAATTTGCCTCTTTTCTACTTACTCAAATGTGAGGAATATTTCTAGAGGCCTACATTTTATAGAGTTGACATGCCAAAAGTTCACTGACCACACTGTCGTCTTCATAATAGCTTTGTTTGCTAGTTAGTTGTTTCTGAGTGCACTTGTTCAAAAGGATTTTGAAGTTGCTGATGTGTTGTATTTAGTTCTTTTGAAATGCTGAAAACAGTGTCTTATTATGTTTAGCTTTTAGCTTACCTTTGTAACCAGTTCTAATTGTTTCATTTACCCATGCTCTTTTAAGGTGGACAGCAGAAAAATCCTCTCTTCTCAAATTACCTGAAGATTATCCTTCAGTCAGCTGCCATTACATCAAATTAGTATTTAAAGAGCTTTTTCACTGAAACTGAAATTACTACTGTGGGGTTAAAGTACTCAGGTGGAACTTAAGAGTCCAGGGCTTGGCCAAGGTTTTTCTGCCCAGCCTTGGCCAGGACTTTCCATCTTCCTGCACCTAAGTTTACCCTTTGTAAAATGGGAAAAATAGCCCATCTTTACTTCCCCACCTTTGTGCATTACTGGGATTTTAAGCAATGAGGATCAAGAGCTTTCACTAATTATATAATAAGGACAATTATTTGTTAACAAATTTAACAGAGTTATGATTTTAAGAATAAGTAGTCCCACTGAGATGCTCTGTATGTGGTCTATCTTTTCAGGGTCGTTGGGACTATTCACAAAGTATGAAGACTATTGTGGCATTTTTGCAATTTGAATGCTATTAAACTGCCTTTTTGCTTCCATTTCTAAGAAAGACTTAGAGCCAGCTCCTGGCTTAGCCAGCATGATAATGACCAAGATAGAATGAAAAGCAACTTTATTTCCCTTTGTACTGTGACATTCTGAATCCAGGCTGAAAGTTAGATCTAGCCTACCTTTTTATGACACTGAAAATGATACATGTTTATCTCTAAATATCAGGTGCACTTTTCTTCAGCTGTCAGTTAGACTTAATTCTGTTGTTAAAGGATTTGGCAGTTTGCGACTATTAAAAACAGTTTGAAAGGGATATTGTTGCCCTTGGCTGAGTTTTGCATTTTAGCTGCATCACTATTTAAAACCTCTGTATTTTCCATGTCACATGAATTCTCAAATGTCATCTTCCAGAATAATGGACAACAGCCTTCAATACAAGCATACAGAGTATACCTATCTTCCCAATATCCTGCTTATGTATTTTATATATTTGCCTAATATTTTCTTAAATGCACATAAAATAAAATATTACCAGCATGTTGCACCAATGAAAAATGGACTATAAAATCATCACAGAAATGAAAGTCCGAATATTCTTTGTATGTTCATACCACCAGCAAAATCTAGAAATTATCTAAATTAATTCTTCCCAGATCTAAATTTCCTAAATGAAGAACAACTCAGGCTCTTCAGCATTTCTCATATTAAAGTAACATGCCTTGAAGAAGAACAAATAAATTTAAGCTGGTTTAGATTGGACAGAAAATGAATTCTGATTTGCAGACTCCTTCTCAGAGAAAACTCAACAGTAATTTCTGTTCTTAGCAACAGGGGAAATTCGAAGTTGAGTACCTCCGTGACTTATGTTATGAGATACCTAATGTTTCTGAGTAGCTTTTGGGGTGTTGGGTGAATTTCCATATGAGGACACTATGGGTGTGCAAGTATTTGCTACATCTCTGATACAGTAACTTTCTTTTAGAAAGAGTGGTTTCTAAAGTAAAAAGAGTGTCTTACTTTTTAATTGAGATGCACTAGCTCTATCAATTCATTTGAAATAATGAATTTCTCCTTGGAAAATATGCACTGTTTGCATTTGTATCATGTTTAAATGAGACCTGATCCTTCTCCCACTCACATAGGTTGTAAAGCCCTTACAATGGAAAAGAATTGTGCCTTATTCTGATAAAATACAGGTGTTTCTACGTGTGTATAATATATATATTTCCAAGCAATGAACAATTACGAAATACGTTTAAAAGATTTCTTCAAGTCTCTTTATTTTTGTTATAGCCTTGGTAGAGGGAGGCTTCTCAATCTTTCCATATTTAAACCAATAATAATATCTGTCAGCATCAAGAACGAAGTTAACACCAGTTATGAATATAACCTTCCCGCTGGGCAGTCATTAAAAAAGTTGTTTTTTCTGATTCCTGTGTAAATATCTAGGTTAGATTCTTAATAAAAAAATCTGTGAACTGTAGTTGAAACAAAAATAACAGAAGTATTTGAAGTTTGTTACAGTCACTTCTATATCCAGTTGACCTTGTCCCAATTTTAGCTTTCTTTCCCTTTTCTGTGGCTTCTGGGAAGCTGCTTTGAAAATAAAACTTATTCAGAGGGTCAAATCCTGAATTTCTTACTCTGATAAAACTTCTATTTAGTTTTGCCTGGCAAAGACTTGAAAACAGTTGCCTTTGTACTCCTCTTTTTTTTCTGAATCAGAACTGAAGTTCAACTGCTAAGGCAATGAGAACATAGAACAAATTAGGATATACTGAAGACAGTCAATTTGTGCCAAAATTGTGGAAAAAAATTCCTGTATGCTCAAGCATACAGGAATTTACTATTTTAATAGTAAATAATGGCTGTATATTCAACATTAAGAATTTGGGAGATTTTTTAAGATGTGAAAGACAAAAAAAAAAAAAAAAAAGCCAAAAAAAAGTAAACTTACTTTACCTGAGAACCTAATATTAGCTTTTCAGCTATTCAGCAATGTATTTCCAATTCAGACCATATGCTAAGGACTAGGCTATGCCTTTAAAATGCAAGTACAGAATACTTTTTCCAGGTTTTCATCCTGAAATAAGAGGGGGAGAAAGAGGTAGTGCACATGCTGCTTCTTTCCTCCATAGGTTAAGGATACATTGTCCAGCTTTTAACATTGCACTGGGCTGTAAAGCAAGATCAACACAGATATCTGCCTCTTCTTTGTCCCTTCTTGCCCTTTAGTTGGAGCCAGTACTACTTGTGTTACATACCTGGTAACACTGAGAAAAACGATTGTTTTTTTTCTTTTCCTTAGTTTCATGATTAATTAAGATACTATTATCCTGACCTCTTTTGTAAAGTGCTTTAAAATATTTAATAAAAATGCTATATTGTTTATCTTCATTTATAATTGAAACAGTGAGAAACAATTGCAGGACCACTGGTTTTTTACAGTAGTTTTGATATTAAATAACAATGAGTGACAGTCTGTTCAATGATGATCCAGTACGTACCAGCAAAGCTTAAATTTCTGTCCCTGTTTCTCATTTATGGTAAAAATTTATATTCTGCTCTGATAAGCTAAAAGAATCTCAAAACTTAAACACAAAGATCTCAAGAATCAGGGTTTACCTAGGGACATAATATACATTTATTGTGAAACACTGTAATAAGAAATCAGAAGGCTTAATTTGTAGCCGCCACTGCATTGTGAGCATTTCATATGCAGGTGATAGATATCTAACTAATAATTTCCACATAAACTCTTCTGATCGCATAAGTGGTCACAATAGCTGAGCACAAACATTTGTATATGCAGGCCTGTGCCCTGGTAAGTGTTGCAATTCTCCATTAACTTGGTTAACTGTGAAGCCTCAAATGTTGCTCCTTAGTATATTGTCAGTGGCTAAGAATAGATCTTTTACAGCCGGACCCAGCAGCAGCAAATGAAGCGCTCCACAATGCAGACCAGAGCTGCAGTAACCTCCACAGTGGCAGAGGTAGACAAACTGCTGGCCATCTCTTGCCTTTTCCCAAATCAGCTGCATTCTGTGGTACGCAAAGAATTGCTGAGGATTTCATAATACATCTATGAAAGCCATACTCTGCAAACCCTTTCTCTGTCTCCTGTTGCTTTTACCAGAAACACAGAGGGAAGTATAAGTTTTGCATTCTTCTCACTTTGCCCGGAGTAGTTGACTCTTAAATCTAACAGAAATAGCCACAGCATTAAGACAAGAAAGATCTGTGGGCCAATATGTCCTGCTCATCTATTCTTTGATAAAGGAAGTACACACTGTTTGTTTCTTCTAGTGATATAGCTGTTGATGTTGCGTGGGACTATCAACAAATATGGGACCGGATGTTATTCCTACTGAAGTAAATGTTAAGACTCCCATAAGGAGAGCAGGTGCTAAGAACTTGTGAAACAGGTGCTACAAAACATATAGCTAAATTTGGAAGAGATTTTGGGATACCACCTACGTGGCAGAGAATGCAGTATTGATTTCAAAATATTTAGACATTCATCTTGTGGAAACAACACACAGCAAAATAATTTGAGAAGTCTGCAGCAGGATGGGTCACAAAAATACGGCATCAGTTTCATAAGGTGTTATATTACTAGAGGAACAATAAACCACCATATTCAGCATATAACATTCTGCATGTTGCATTTTATGTCCAACAAATATTTGCTAGAAAAATTTTGGCATACTTAGTTTTGAAAAATTGTCTTATTGAGCAGCCAATAGGATACAGAAAGATTCTTCCCGAGAGCATCATGAATTCTAACATCCTTCAGAGAACAATTAATTTATCAAATAATGTAGGTCACAGATAAACTATGTTCTGTTAACTGAAGTAGTAGATCATAAAGCAATCACATACACTTGATTTCACATAAAAACAGTCTTAAAAGAACACTAAAGTAGCAAAATGATAATACGTCATGATTAAAATAACTTTGATTTGACCTACTTGAACATATGCACTATAACAGTCTTGTTCTACGGTGCACAAAAGTTCCTGGCAAAGTAAAGCTTTGCAGGTCTTGCTTTGGTAAAGTAAAAGAGAACTTTTCTTTCTTTCTGGCTCTTTTGCTTCATCCACCATCTATCTCAAATGCTAAATGGGGGAGAGGAATATGGCATAACTTCGGCACACAAATTAGCCAAACAGAGGTTACACAACATGACATGTACACAAAATTAATGCTAGTCACTTGAAGCGCTTAGTCAGAAAGTACAAATGAGAAGTTTTGAGACTTTTATACATAAGACTTCAACAGAATCTACTAAGAATATACAGATTATGTTCTTAAAGGTTTACAGTTTGGACAATTCTGCCTGGATGTTCCTCACATTGGTACGTTCATCTGTCTTATTTAAGGACTGTTCTTTCTGTCTTTCAAAATAATCTCAATGGAGGTGGCAGAGCTTTACATTGTTGACATTGACAAAGCTACAGGCAACTGTAATGAAAAGAACTATGCAATGTTAACTTTGAATACTAGTACTGATTCCACCTAAAATACATCAATTTCAATATTGTTAACTCTGCTCCATAATGGGGAAATGTGTAGGAATTAAGGCTTTTACATTCATGAAATGTTATAATCTCTTCTCAATTATTAATTATTAATGCAATTCATTTTAAAAAAATGTAAGGATCAAAGGCCTCCCAGAATAACTGAAGCAAAGTCAATTCCAATGGTCAGTTTGACCCAGTATACTTATTGTTACTTCTGCAACAATCTTTTAGAAAATGCAGAGTTGGAGAATGGAAAGAATGAAGAATGAAAAAAGACCACAAGATCTGACACTTTGAATTCTTCCTTTCCCATTCCTGGCTCATTTAAGGACTTTTCCCTTGTTTTTAGGAGTGCATTCCCCAGGAATGAAATAAGATTGTTCTCTGTTTTGCTTACCAAAGTGCAGAGGGAAGAACCAAGCCAAGGTCTGTTCCCCTTCTGCTCTGGCTTACAAAGCAAGTCTTAATTCTTGGGGGAGTCACCTGCTCCCAAAGGCATGTAGCAGTACCATAAATATTTCAAATATTGCCTGTGTGCTGGGAAGCTCCAGGAGGCATCAGGGTCTCACTGGAACAAGATGCCTCCCCTGGGAAGTCATGAGGTTGTGTAATGCCTAGCTGCGCTTACAGGGGTAACTGAGCTTTCTGTGTTGCTTATTAAAACTCAGATTGCTTCTTACTCCTTTTAAATCTACATCCGTGGTTTGTTATTAACTGTTCCTTCAGCATATTATCAAAGTCTGATGATACAAAGTCCAGTGTGTGCATTCCTTTACTTTTAGTCCAGTTTCCCCAGGAACATGGCTTGTAACTCTAGCATTTGCAAGCTTTTGTGTCACTTATCTGCCAGCCCCTAGTAGATCTGTTAGCTTTTACCCAAATTCAACAGACATCTAGAAGTCTCATCTGTATTAATTTTCTACAGATCTCATGAAAATAAAAAAGCCAGGGAGGTGAGGGGGATGCGGACATTACTCTCCTGACAGAAAAGGTTGCAGTGTGAGTGCAACTATGATTAGGCATAAGAGAATCCACAGAAAAATTCCCTCACCGTCAGATACAAATCATAGAAAACTAGGCTTCATTAATTCCACTGCTCATGGAACTACTTGTTTTAGGTAATATATCTACACTGGAAATTCAGATGGTAATATCTAATTTATAGAGCATTAACACTTTTGTACACTAATGTATATAAACAGCAAGACATATTGATCTCCTGATCCAGCTCCCATCAACATCAAAGGAATCTTGCCACTGATTTGGACTAGGCCCATGCACAGTATTATCCATCATAAACTTTTATAATAATAACATTAAAACATAATTTAATCTGTAAACAACTCAAAAGCAGAAACAAAAGAAACATTTTAATCCAGTTTTAAGTACTATGGTAGATCTCATTTATACAAACAGCAGCATAAAAGGAAAACATAAATTCATATTCATAAAGGCATAAATGAGTGTACCATAAGTGCAAGTAATATTCACTTCCTTCACTACTCCTGCAACTTTATTATATTTTGGAAATGAAACTTTCCATTATGTTAGTTCTTGTTCAGTCACACTCTGCTTACAGAGGTGGTTTTCACTGAAGTACAAGATGGCCAAAGTTATTCTGCTGGATGGAAAATTAATGTATATGAGGAAAGGAATTCCATGACTCCCTTTTTAAAACATCCATATAAATTAACATGAAAATTTTCAGAAGACTTGGCTTTCATGGATTCATGGAAGTCCTACAGAGGCTTTGGTAAATGCCTCCATTGAGGAAATATTTCATATCCTCCAGTAGCCCGCTATTCCACCCACGAGAGCATTCATATGCTTTTGAACCTATGTTAAAGCTCAGCTAAGAAGCCATTAACTGTCTAGATTAGTTCTGTACAGGAAAATCCGGCATGGGGAAATGGAAATTCCATGGCAAGCTCCTAGCAGAGTTTCCGCTGTATTGTTCTTCTAGGGAGAAGAGAGAGGTTGTGTTCCCACAGAACGAGCAGTGGGCTTAGTCCAAGGGGCTCTCACAGGATTCATCAGGATCTAGGAGCAAACACATAAAATTTCTTGCCTTCAGATTGCATTTTGGATCC
Organism: Athene noctua; assembly: GCF_965140245.1. NCBI lineage: Eukaryota > Metazoa > Chordata > Aves > Strigiformes > Strigidae > Athene > Athene noctua. Next base: position 91,877,038 of record NC_134037.1, read on the forward strand.
TCATCTCCCAAAGAATTGTACTATCAAGTTCTCCATCTCCAGTTGTTGGTGCCCCAGAAGCAAAATTCAGGTCACTGAAATTTATGTAGTTTAAATGTGCTCAGGGCAAAGAGAATGTCAGTTAAGAACTTCTGCTGGTAGGCCCCAGTCTCTGGTTTTGCCTCTCTTCACAGCAAATTCTCAGACCTATAAAAGAGCATCCAAAATGAGAGGAAAGTTCCTGAAAAGGAAACACTGTTTTCATCTATAGAATTCATCATGGGGTTATGGGTTTTTGCTACCACAAAGCATTTGAACTGCTTAAGCCTGTTAAAGCTGCTGATCATTGTATCAGTATGTATGTGTGCTCACCAAATACTTTTTAAAAGGAAAAAAGAAAGAGGCTTAAAAATAAGCTATAGTTATAGGAACAGTTTCTAGTCCAGGAATGTGCCCTGACTGGATCCTGAATGAATAGCAGGGCAAGTGTGTAAATTAGCCCTTCTCCCCCATATTCCTGCTCTTCTTGCCTCCATGAAAAGAAAGAACACACATAGGCCAGACCACAGCATGCCCTATCCAGTCCCCTGAACTGGGTAATCATGGGTACCTGGTAGCAGCCAAGCAAACCTTGACAGAGCCTAACTGACTTAGACTAGATCCTGATTTCAAATCAATACAGGTATATAGGATTTTACACAAAGGGCATTAATCATATATATACATTTGAAAATGTAAACTGTGTCTTGTTTAAGTTTCTTCAGTAGGATTTCTGAACACAGAACCGGGGCACCTTCATTAGCCAGGTCATTTTGGAAATTTTTAGATATAATTTCTCTGCTAGTATACTTTTTTCAGTCTCTGATACAACTATCATCTGTGAATCTCAGAAGACAGAAATCTTGAGATCCAAATCTGTTTCCATCAACAACAATATGAATTTTGGTGTTAATTAAATGGGACCAAGAACAAGGTATTTTGTCAACGAAATGGTGGCTCTACAGTAAAAAAATAGATCACAACACACAGTTGCAATTCTGTTTCTTCTGCAAAGATGGATCATTTATCAGAGATCTCTGTTTCTAAAAGCTAGAGATACTATTGCTGATTTAAAATGAACACCTAGTCTATTCCAGTTTAGATGATTTTGAATTAGTACTTGTCTTCCCTAACAGATCTTTTTCTTCAGAAACTTAAATTAGAAACCAAAGGTTTGTAAACTGTCAGGCACTGACTATTTCCTTTTTGACACTCCTTGTACTAAAATCAGTAGTTTGACTCCTGTCAGTTTCTGTACACTTCTCTACTGTAGTATCCATGTTCAGAGGAAGTAAAACATATCACTACTTCCATTTATTTATTGAAATAAAAAGAAATCTGATTTATTTATTTATTGACATTATCCAGACAAGCTTAGCATGCTGAATGGCATATATAAAATTATATCAAAGAAAAAAAAAAAAAGAAGATGAGTTATTTTGCTTAGAATGCAAGTATTTGAGCTACCTATTTTAAGAGAAACACATCAACTGATTGCTGATTTTGTGTGAGACCCAGTTAGTTGGGAGGAAAAGATGGGGGGGGGGTTGCGGGGAGGGGAATTGAAGTTATAGAAGTAGTATTTAATTTAAAATATTTATAAGCAGACCCCTATTTTACTTTTCCTGTCAGGCAGTAATTTTGAAAAAAGTTGTTTCTATAAAGAAATTGCCAAGTCCTGCAAAGAACTAAGGAGGACAGCATGCCACTCAGTGCTTAGGAAACAGCCAGTTGCATTACAGTTTGGTTTATCCAAAATGTGTCAGAAAAAGATAAGACTGCTGTAGGGGAGACCTGACCTGCCACAAGAGAAAACAGTACAGAAACTGGCTCAGATTATTACCCAAACAGCAAGAAGTCAGACTGCATTAAATTAGCTAACCATGTCTATAAGGAACTTGCAACAGATTTATCTGCAGGCAATTTATCAAGAAAGATTATCAGAATGATAATTTTCTGAGGAAGTCAGGAATAGAAATGGAGCATTATGAATTTATGATTTATTCTGTAATAAATGATTATGTAAGTATTTTAATGAAAAAGGCTTTGCTTGGATATTAGGAATGTAAAGCAGTAAAGTTTATTGTTTGTAGATTCCCCTTTTATTCCTACCTTATATTCTGTTAAGAAGTCTTGTTTTCTATCATTTAGAGTGTATTTAGTCTTCCTGTAGTGGTTTTGGTGCAAAGGAACTGACATTACTCAATAACATTATTTTGGGAGGATGTCACCAAAAACATATAGAAACTGGTCACCAGTTTGGTTTGAATTTGTCAAGGAATTTTAGCAGAAATGTTTCTAAAATATCAAAAAGTAGTAATTGACATATATACAAAATAAATTGTTTCAACACATCAGTGTTTGTGTATGTGACGTTAAAGTCAAAGAAAAGAAGGTCTAGCTCTGTAGTTAGATGATCCAGATGGGAAATGGCAGATGCTGCACTCCGGCTTCTTGAGAAGTTCTGAAATAGCATTACTGAAGAGTTGCACTATCCCCTCACTATTCCCTAATACAGTATGAATGGAGCTCTCTCAGTGTCTTTAATTGATACTGTTCATTGTGAGAAGCCTATTTAGAAAAAGAGAGGTATGGGGAGAATATAGTGGTTGGTGGCTGGCAAAGACATGAAATATCGCAGCTCAAACGTTGTGCTCTAATACAAAGTGAAGCGTCTCCATCTGGAGAGAATAAGGATCTGCCCAGAGTCATCTATGCTGCGCTGTGGTAGTGCTGCTCAGGAAGGAGGGTAATACAGGTTAAAGTCCACTCAGGTAGAGAAAGGCTCTCCTCACCATTTCCACCCTTCCTGGGCTGTCTGATATGAGAAGAAGCCCTGTCAGTAATACCCCTAGGAATCTAATTCTCCATCTTCCTGACTTTTATCAGTGTGCACCTGAAAACTGAAACACTTCAGAAATGACGAACTAATGACTAAATGCTACGAGGACATTTCAGCTTTGGAGGATCAAAAATAAGATTTCCCCAGTCTGGAGGAATTGGGTGCCGTTCAGTTTTCTGGATTTTAATCTCGGTGACAAGAAATAAAAATATTCAAACAGCCTTATTGTCTCTGTAATTGGTTTGACAGCTGAACTAAAAAAAACCAAAAAAACCCCAAAAATAAACAAGCAGAAAAACAAAACACAAACCTCCCTTAGAGTCTGCCCCCCAAGTAAGGTTCTTTGTGTAATGCAGCAGAAATTAGTGCCACCCTTCGAAAAAAAAAAACCCTCTTTCAGATTGTGTTGAATAATTCATTTTCTGTTTTATGACTGCATTTCATAACAGTCAGTTGACTTGTCAAGAATCCACGTGGTCATGTAGTACACATTTGGATACATGTAAAGATGTTCAGCTTTCTCATCTGCATTTCTGGGAGTATGAAAATTGTCTCATTATCCTTTAGATTTCCAGCGGACATTTGCTGATGTAGGTGAATGGTCACTGAGTTACAGTATTATTACTGCTGTCATACCTCCCCTGTCTTAGAAGAATGTTATTGTTGCTTTTGCTGCTGTTCGCTATTGTATAAAATGAAGAGACTTAAACTAAAAATGTCATCTGTTGAGCACATATGCTTTTATTTCCAAGAATCTGGATAATTTATTTTCTATTCCAAAATGTGCTTCATACAAAAAGCAGTAGTTGAACAAATTATTTTATTTAATACTAAATTTTAATGCATGTCATAAAATGTCTATTTTTTCCAGACAGAAGATGCTGTTGTTCACTGATGTGATATGGGTAAAGTCATGAAAAAAAGAGTATTTAGTCTATTAACACCCACTGTCACCAACTGGCAACATTCATTCTCCATCTTTTTCTGTGTTATGTATTTTGTGCCAGAGGATGCTGTATACCAGGCTGCATTTTCAGTCTCTGTTCTGACCTAGTGTACTTGCTTCCTTTACTACTACTTTCTTTGTGTATTACCTCAATTTCTCTACTAAGGTTACACTTTCTTTATGAAAGCACAGTAAATTCCTTGTACTTTGCAAAGGCTGCATTTAGAGTCTGGGCTAGGTTTCCACCTCTGGATGGAAAGTGCAGCATCAAAAAATTTCACTTAAAGAAATGCTTTTTTCATTGCCTTCTGAGGCTAACCAAACTTGTGATCTGTCAAAATTGAAAAGGAAATTAATTTCAAAGATATGAAGGTGTAGGAGGAACTCTGCTGCCCTACAGAATTTTTGCTATGGCTGTTAGTTAAAGTGCCTGGGACAGCCATAGCTGGTGCGGTAATGCACAAAGATAGTACTTTAAATAATTCCCAAAATCTTTGGGGGAACTTACATGTAATAGAGTTAACTCAAGCAAGAAGTGAGCTCTCTTAAAATATCTAAAATGCAGAAATGTTTTGCAGAGGTTTTTTTCCCGAGGTTCAGTATAAATTCAGCTACAATTTCATAGGACTCTGTGAACAGAGATAACTACAACTCTATGAAACCTGTAGAAACTGTGTGCTTTTAAACTTGCCTATCACAAACCTCTTCATAACAGTACACATTTAGAAAAAAAAAAAAAAAAAGAAAGAAAAAAAGAAAAAAGAAAGACAGGAAAAGGGAAAGGGAAAGGCAATTCAAGCCAGGATGCTAAAGAAAGTTGAGGAGGCTGCAGGTAGAATATTCATGGAGGTGAGAAATGTCTTAGGGCTGCAAAGGCAGCTTACAGAGAGCTCTCTTAAATGCACAAATTTCCATTGCTTTACACAGCATCCTTCCCTGCATCTTTGAGAGGCTTTGTCTGTATGTAGTAAGGCTTCCCTTAGGCCACAGGGGGGTTCCAGCTAATTAAAGAAGGATTTGTAGGTGTTTTCCCCAAAAGGTTGCAGTACCTGCCAGATGAGACTAGGGACAGGACCAGTGGTACCTTGAAGTGTGAAGGTAGCTGTACTACACAAACAGGACAAAATTTTCAGGTAACAACTTCCCTGTCACATCTTGCCCATATGATGCAACAATGACCAGCCCTCCTCTTCCCCTGCTGCCACTCCATTCCTTCTACAGCAATGGCTCTAATTGTATCTAAAGCAACAGAGAGTTAAAACTAACATGCAATTGTGACAGAAAACAACCATTCCTGAAGTTCACTATTTGTTAGTGGCCCATAAAAATTATCTCCTTTTTCTTATTTTAGGTTGGGATTATATTTATTTGCCAATTTTTCGGTCTTTGGGATATTTTAACAGTATAGCTTTTACTCTCATATGTCCTGAAGGAAGACCTACAAATGTGTAGATTTAGAAACAGCAGTTTGACTGACATTAACATTGACCACTTCAATGTGATTTTTAAAGATACTGGTAATCTTATTGTTTTTCTAACAATAGTAATAAAGAGAAAGAAAGTGTTCTGCAAACAGTGTAGCTGTAAAAGAAGCAGAAAAATACATCCAAATAGAGCCTTACAACTACCAAAGAACCCTTTCTCTGCCTTCCTTCACCCAACATTATATTGACAATTTCTGATTTCCTTTAGGTTTTACCCAGCAGTAAAGGTCATCAATAATCTGTCCCACCTGACAGAAATTGCTGGTACACAGTAGAACTTGATCTCTCATCTGACTCATCTGAAACACATGCCACAACAAGCGTCGGCAGTCATCTGCAAATTGTCGACAAAGCTCATTTTACAGTCCTGCTGCACCTTTGTATTGACTGAAATGAGTGAAAGCTCTAACTATAAAACACAGGAGAGGAAAGTGGTTCAGAAAAAAAGCACAAATAAAGTAGTATTTTGGAATGAAAGGGAAGTTTTGCAAAAGGCAGGGCACCTGATTGCTCTGATTTGAACTCCAGACAATCATTTCAGATAATATGTTTGCAATTTAATCAAATATTTCAATATCAGATATGAAGTGCTTTTCATTAAGGTCCCAGGAAGTGAAAATTTAGCCCTGACTGCTCTCAATGGGCTTAAATAAATTGTCTAAGAAGAATATGAAAGCAAGTCAACACAATTCCCCAATGAATATTCTCCCCAGCAGGTGGTTTAAATAAAGATACACACTTTGGCATTTAAAGGAATATAATTTAAAGGACAACTGTCAGGTTTAACCTTTTATACATGTCATGGCCATTAAATGGATGAGATTATTGATAGACAAATGTATAACAGGAAAATAACAAATTAAAAAATTAACCCCTAATAGCTTTTAATATAAGAAACAGTATTATTAACTCATGTCTAGTTCACAACTGAGAATTGCAAATATTCTGATAATATTCCAAATGTTGACTCTTCCTGGGTAAGCAATTTTGTGTCCTATTTATTCTACATATGCTATCAATATTGTCATGGTTACAGTCCAGCTAAATTATTTATATATATGTACAAAAATTCTGAGACCAGTTAGATTTACAATGAAAGTAAGCACATTGCTTCTGTGACTACAGAAAGCCAAGTTTATTATGTCAAAGTTCAGAAGAAAGAGAAATCAGAATCATAGTTGATTAAAGATACTTGTATTTCACATAAGTAATTATTAGCTAGAACTTCAGGAAGTTAATTAGAGCATTTCTATCAACTTCAGTAGGTATTCTGTCCTCTAGTTATGTGCATAAAGTTCTTGTGATGGAAAGTTAGCTTCAGTGGGTTTTAGGAGTGAGCCAAATGCAGATTTTTCTATTAAAAATATGTTAATCAGACAGCCATAGTTAAACCAATACTCTTTCTGTCACTCTTAAACTTTAAATCTCAATTATTAAAAATTGCATTTAAATAGCAAAAGGACAAAGCATGGAATATAAACTGAGATGTCTATTTGAATTATTCATGGTTATCTGGAAAAATTAATTGATACAGAGAGAATAATAAATGTCCAAGGAGTATTCCTTTTGATAATTTTCACTTTTCTTTGCCTATTTTGTAAAAAGAAAAAAATATCTAAATTACTTTGAGTCCTCTTCTGCAGCAACACATTTTCTCTTTGTTGTACATTTCTCTGCTCAGCCAGACTGAACCCAGAGATACCAATGACAAATCTGCCCTGGCTTATCCATTAATACGAAGAAAAACAGAACAACAAAAAAAACCTTCCCTAATACCCTAGAATCTGAGAGAGATGATTTTCTACACTAAAAGAAAAAAATACCAGCTTCCACTGCTTCTAGCTGTTATCTAAAATTCCCACATATACCTCATTCCCTTTTATGACAAAGCCACATTTCCAATAGAGAAGAGCTGCTAAATGCAATCTCCTACCATTTAGATGGAGTTAGGCAAGGTCTACTGATATGTTTGCTAATGATAATTATTAAGTAGATGTAAAACTCAGTGGGAAATTTTCTTTCAAATCCAAGAGTTTTCTGGTAACTCCTCCACAAAGAGCAAGACAGTATCCTAACCATCTCTGTCACATGGTGGGAGGGCATTTAAAATTAGTACCTGAAAGACAAGAGTCTAAACGCACTGCAGATTTTGTAATGATCGCTTAATCCACACTATAAGAATGTACTGTAAAGCTGATAGCTCATCAGTCAGGGGTGATCACTCATCATCATCCAGCCATGGTAACAGCCACTGAAAAACTTTCCATTTATTTGTCACTCATTTTCCTTTCCCGCTGAACACTCTGCGTGTGCATCTACCACTGCATTTATCCCACTGACATTCTGGGTTTGTGGCAGCCCTGGCCTGAAGAGGCTGGCTCTTCAGCAGAAGGTATACGTATTCAGGCTTTTGCCTCTGGAGGACATTGTCCAAAATAGCAGCTGTAACAACTTCAACTAAAACAGAAAACCTCAGCAGAATTAAGGGAAATGTCTTTGCCAATTTATGGAAGGCAGATGACTTGATCAGCTGATACCATACCAAACGATTATCAAAGTTTCACAAATCAAAGTGAAAACTTAAAGTTGGGGCTTATGTTTCCTTTTGGTTTCTGTGGTGAATGGAAATATAAGCTTTGTGAAGTAGTACAGTTCATTTTTAATAGAACTGTAGATAGTATGAAAGTAGAAAGGAATGTGTAAACCTTTTTTCTCTTAATTTTTTCCTTCTTTAAATTTTCCAGATGAGGTGCTTCCTGCTCCAACCTCAACTGTGAGTAAATACAGCTTTAATTGTAGCTTTCAGCATAGGGCTATGAAGACCTTCCTTTCTTACAACAAATGTAGAAGGTCAAAGATATTACAGAATAATTTGTCACAAAAATAACCTGGTGGACTTGAAATACTGCATACCGCGTAACTATTTTTTAAGCTTCAGCCACAGAATTAAAAATACTTTATTTTTTAATATTTTTTAAGTTTAATTGCGCCTCAAAATAGTTATATTGAGAATGAATACCTACAGAACTTTAAGAATTAAAAAAGAGTACATTTGTATAGTTTGTGTTCATTCTAAAAGATTCTCTATAAAACATATGATAAGATTCCAACTGCATTACTTAAGCTGAATCAAGGAACATGCTTTCTTGTTTGAAAGAAAAAAAAAAAAAAAAAAGGCCGTAATTTGAGAGATAGAAAAATGTTATTAAAAAACTATTGTACTGAGGGCTTGATTTGCGGTAGCCTATATTGGGTAACCAGAGAAAGGAAGGTGGCTCAAGATGGTTTTGCCTTTGCTTGATGCTGGATATAAAAAACTGATTCAGAAGGTGCAGGAAGGACCTGAACTTCGGTTACATCCTGCTGCCAGTTGTTCTGACTATCTTTCAAGTATGTCAGGGGAACTGTGAACTGTTGTCCTCTTCCTGCTCACCTGCTCATATTCTTGAGATAGTATCAATGGTTTTATCCACCTAAAATATACTACAAAGAGTAGGATGACAACAGGACTGGAACAGCACTCTAGTCTCAATCTGACCAAGAGATCCAGATGAAGGCTGAGAAAACCATTTTTAAAACTCAAGTCAAGATGATGCTGACAGTGCTACACTTTCTGATGATGGACTGTAGCTGAGATGGAGTGTGAAAAGGCTATATATGTCTTGTATAATAGTTGCAGGTGTGATCTGCTTGCTGTTTGCAAATGTAGCAATGAAAAATCACCTGTAGAACCAGATTAACTGGCCAGTAAAAAATAAGTTTTTACTGCTAGTCTGCATTGCTGTGAAGAGTTAAGCAGACAAAGCATAACAGCAAATCTTTCTCCTTATTACTAGGTAAGAAAGCTCTATCAGCTTCACTGCCATAAAATAATACAAGCCCTGTAGTGGTGTTGCTGCTAGAATTCAAAGCCTGGCTTGTGAGAGCTGATTAACCTTTTTTTTCCAGATTTGTCACCTAAACTCTCTCTATCATCTTTTCTGAAGAAAAAAAAAAAAAAAAAAAAAAAGTCAGTCAAGCACTCAAGAGAACACATTAATTTTATTAAACCTTAGAAAATCTCTTTAATAAATAAACTCACTATCATGAGTTAAAACATGCTAAAATCTACCTACTCAGTCTATAGCCTAGTTAACCTGAGGGCAGGTTATAAAAGGCTGTAATTGGCTCTGGGGGCAAGACCCACTAGCTAGGAGAGGAGAGGGGAATTTCTGCTTTAACATAATCCCATAAATAAGGTTTCCTAGAATGGAATCAAAAGCAATGATAACCTGAAGATTTCAGGAGAAGAGAACACTTCTGCTTTAAAGGGGATGACTTATTGGCTGTTGGCATTAATCCCCTCTACATTAAAAGGGAAGGACTAGGAGAATAATACCAATGATGTCTTGTGGTTTTATTGTTTTATTGTTAGGAAGTGATAAAACAAGAAATATCTAGGAAACTGCTAATATCTTGCAAGGTCCTACCAATGATAAAATGCTATTCCCTATAACTGCATCCATCCCATCTTTCCCCTGGGGGGAGAAGACTTTCTTGTCTGCCTCATCTCTACCAGTCCATACTAATCAAACCATTTTCCTTCCCATCTTTCTTATTTCTGAGGCTTCTCTGCTATTCAGGGTTTGTTTCCTCTCACCATCATTTTCTCAGCTTTATGTGAAATGTTAACTTTATGAGGCAGAAATGTTTTGAGAAGCAGGAGATGCTGTGTTCTCTTCCTAACTGTATCACTGCCCTTGTTATAACTAAGCCATCTTACGTTCCTGCTTCTTTCCTTAACCTCTACCCAAGTACCTAAACTTAAGATTCCAAGTTCACACTTGAAAAGATAAATGATGTTCAAAACACTGCATATAGCAACATCCATTCTCTTCTTTCAGCCAAGCTGGACCAGGAAATTTTCTGAACCTGTCTTCCTTCAGGCTGAAAAAAAGGTACATCACCATTCATATAAATTGTTTGGTCTGTGTTAGTTTTTGTAACATCTTAGGGCAAAAAAGCAGATTACTATATTTTTTTTCAAGGGTATCTAGGCCTTATTCATTGTTGGGTTTTTTTCTGTTAATATTTTCTTATTCAAGTTGTGATATTAGTTGGCTTCCCATGGCTGATTTCAGTATTTTGTTAATAACTATTTGCTAGTTTTGGGTTTGTTTGTTTTTTTTTTTCTTTTTTTTTCCTTTACATAATTAGAAATACGGCAATTTGTCTTGTAAACTGTGAAGTAGACTGAGAGACTTTGAAAGTCTGGATTTCATTGTAGACTTCAACAAAAGTTAATGCACAGACCAAACAATTTATATGAATGGTGATTTATACTAACCTTTTTCTCTCACTGCAACAACATCACAATAACTTTAGACATATGGACTTCGCAAATGGTATTGAAGCTGTAAATAGTTCTAATCAAACTGTTAAAAGCTGAACAGTTAGACTGGCTATCTACTATCTGTCAAGAGAAATAAAGAAGCTCAAACGATTTCTGAGAATACTGGTTTACTTTAGGAAAATGTCTCTGCTTTGCTTTCATAAGCAACATTAGCTTCCTAGGGTGGCTGGATGAACTAGCAAAATCTGATTTCCTCAACATACTTGGTAGATATCAGAAGTCAAACTTCTCAATTTGGCGTACATGAAGTTTCAGTAATCAGAACAGCCTTTGACTTTGTCCTAAACATTTTTGCTAACCCACATCATAATCTACAGAAATCAAGGTGATTATAGACATGAGTGGAAGCAGGTCCGTAGGGATAGGTGGCTTTATTATGGCCAGTTGCATTTATCAGCATTAAAATTTAGAGAGAGCTAAGAAAAACACTAGAAGTATGCTGTGATTTCTTGAAATGAAAGCTTTAACAAAGACATCAAAAATTGTTTTAATTTGCTAAATAAGTAAAGGGCCAGGTTGAGATTGTCTTAACCCCTGGCATCTGTGAGTTCCAGCAGTCAGAATTCAGCCAGAATATGCAATGCTGCATACAAAAGTTCTAGAAAACATTGTCAGGAAACTCACAGGATCAGCTAGCTATAGCTGCTGATGGCTTGTCTGGATTGTGGATCAGCTGCGTTGCAAGACTGGAGACACCTGAAAGGCCTGGTCTGAGCCAGCTCACGGCTGTGAGCAGAAGAGTTGTGTTTGCAGGATGCTGCCACACCAGCGTACCCTGCACCCGCCTGGGTCCCCACCCTCTGCAGTCACCGATATCACCAGCCCACTCTCTTCCCCATTGCATTCTCATTGCGTAATCCCAAAGATCACCTTGCATTCATCTTGTACTTTCCGTGGGTTTGGGGGTAGGGTTGCGTTTTGGGATGCTTTTTTTCCCCTTTTCAGGTTAATCTTGATAATCAAGAGCTGACTAGGCCCACACATATGAAATGTACCTGATGAAGTGAAATTTCTCTAACACAGAAGATGTATTTTGGAGATGTTTTATAGGTATAATCCTCCTATAAAAAGAGAAATGAGAGATCTTCGTTGTCATTAATGTTGTTCTTAAAAAATCTTTTTTCAGTGGTCTCTGAATAAGGTTGCCATTCACCCATGATTAGACAACCTTCCTTATAGCATTTGATTCAGATGCAAAACGGAGGACAAGCCATTTTGCCTCTATTTGAATCAGTTACTTGAAGAGTTTGAAGCTCAGTCAAGTTTTTATGAGTTTGAACTGAGATGAAGTTTTACAACTAGGGCCTGACTTACCTTGATAATCGGCTACCCACCAGTTTAGTCTTTACTCACCAACTTCAGCTTCTCATGCTTTTCCTTCAAGAGTCCAAAACCATGTTCAGAATAGGAAGTACCTTGACTAGAACTCTATGAACTTGTCTTGGACATACTGAGCTAGGGAATAAGCTGTGACAAATTTTTGATCACATCCGACGTAGCCCTGATCCTATCTGATTTCATCTGGTTTATACTGCAGTTATTGATACACAGCAGATTGCATTGAAGTAAACACAGTATTTTCAGTTTCATATTTTAACATTTAAAATCTTATCTGTATGCAGCACTATGAAAAGGATTGTAGATGCTGATCCAATCCACTACTTTTTTGGTGGCCAGATTTTCTGTAATAGAAATGCATATAATCCCTAGAACGACATACCAGTCTAAAAGACTTCTACTTTTGTGTAAACTGAGAGCAAATTGTCTTTCCTTGCTAACTGTGCTTATTTGTTAAAAATATTTTCTTCGTGCTAAAGAAGCTAAAACCAATGTGACCTTGAGTTGATCAATTTAAACACAAAAATGCATCTCTAGATACAGCAGTTATTTCCCCTGATATGCTCCTGGTAGATATCCTTAAATAGATATTGACTCCCTGGTTCTTTAACCTTTCAATTTTTAAGCTATATATTATAAAATGTTCAGATCTAAAAAAATCCTTAGGATGAATGCACAATTCCAGTGATTTAAGTGCAATGTGAAGAACTGCATCTCTAAATGCCAAGATCTATTAATTTATAGTTTATTTATTTACACTTTTTTATTAATGTATAGTTTCTAAATTTGTGAAAAAACATGCACAAGTAAATTAGTCATACAATTTTATTTTTAAATTAATTATGCAGTTGCTCTAAGGCCAATAAAAAAGCAGGTCCTTTTATGTTCCATATGAGCATCCAAAGATGTATTAGGAAAAAGCTAGAAACAATTCTGCCTGCTAGTTATTCCAGACTTAAATTCTGAAATACTGAGCTGTCCCAGGCTAGGGATTCAACTGAAAGGAAGAGCTTGTAGGGCTGAAAAAACAACAGAGACTACCTGATGGTATATTTATTTATTACGAACTGGTTCAAAACAATTCTTAAAAAGATTGTTTCTATTAAAATGAATTCTCATACTCACTTTGCCAATTTCCCACCATTTTCCATTTAAGGGTTTTGAAACCTTGCAGCTACTAATGTAATAAGTCCATGATACCTCTGTGAAGAAGAGAGAAATTATTCTCATGTGTTTTAGACTGATTTAGCACTGCTTGTATTAGTGGCAGGTTTTGTCTTGATCCTTTTTTTTCTGGGAGTAGAGATTGCTCATGTGTACAAGCTGTTTACGAAAGAGTTTATGTCAAGAGACTGCTACAAAGGAGACACAAATGATCTTAACAGACTAAAGCATAAAAAAAGAATTTGATGTGCAACAAAGGCACAATGAGGCACAGAAAAGAAACAAAACATTTGCATAGAAAAAAAAAAACAGTACAACTTTGGTATTGAAATCACCAATGTTCCCAAAATTCAGAGATACATAAAGTTACCAGTATATATCAGAACAGTAGAAACAATCTTTTGAATTGAAATTAAGACATTTTGATATTTTACTTGGGGGGGTGGGGGAGATGTTTTTATTTTTGGTATCTTCCCCTGTGTCATAAAAAGAAATCTATATTTCAGTTGTCGTTATTATGAATATCAGACATATCAGGAGATTTATGCTGAACATCTATTTTTCATATGGGGAGATTTACTAGTAGGAAGTGGAGTGAGTACAGGACTGAGGAATTAGTGAAGGAGGTATTAGATTTTTCATAGCGCTGTGTGATTTTGCAAAACCTCCACATTACACGGTGACCAGGAAAGGAATACAGCTCCACTCAGTTACTGCTGTAACTTCATCCAGCATAGATGTGGCTTTGGTACAACACTAACATTACAGGAAAACAAGCCCAGGAAATTTTAGCTGCTACAGCTTGATTATCAGAATGCTTTTCTTTCCTCCCACAGTTGTATTTAGTAGTATTTACTAACCAGTTTCTAGGGGAAATTAAGATCTGGATTTCACTTTGGTAGCTGAATCTGCTTACTACTAAGCTATTTGGATCAGTAGACCCCTTAATAAATCAAGAGACAGCAAGAAGCAGGGGTAAGTGAATTTCCCTGTAAGGATCCTTTACTGCTTCTTGCTGAGGAAGCAGGGATATTCACTTTCCCTGCAAAGTCATCAGATAGCAAATTTTCTGATTTCCAAGGAGTACCTCATTGTCCCTATGGACTCTTCTCAGGTTTGGGGCAGGAGCATTCTCTACCTTTCCTGTTGAATCTGTGCCACTGTGCAATGAAGTATTTAGATTCCTGGGGCCAGAAAAGGGAAACACAAGTATACGCACGAGCAGTTTGTGACTTGTACCTAAAGGGCAAGACATAAGGGGACAAGAACCCTAACTTCTGGTCCTTGTTCCATAAATATTTCCATATTTTACTCCCTTACACGCAGCTATCACTGGGTAAACAGTGTATGAAGCAGGGTACTAATGCTGTTCACAGCTGAGGCCTCTCATTTGGCAGTCATCTCAAAAGTTTGCTCTCTTTTTCTCAGGGCCCTACAACATTCTTATCTAAGCTGTCTGCAGCTTTCCTCTTCATCTGTTTTTGTACTGCTTCTAGCGCTTCTTTGTTCGTTCCCACACAGGCAAACAGGCACAGTAGGTCCAATGAATTCTTTGTGCATTGAGTATACTGCACATCAGTACAGTACATGACTGGTAGGTCTGGCATGTCTGGGAAATATTGAACCGCCTGTGCATGCAATCCAACATGTCTGGGATTTCCATGCTGGCTATGTTCACAAGTCCTGGAAAAATACCTACATATTTTTCATAGACCAGTTCATTTTTCCACATGAAGGGATGAATACACTGTAATCAGTTCACTTTTCATCTCTTGATAAACTAAGCTTATTGAATTCATGTCTCTGATCATGTATTGTATTGTGCAGCATCCTCTCTAGCACTGAAATCACTTTTGTGATTCCTCCCTGCACAATCTCGAGTTTGTGAACAGTGTTTTAAAAATACAGCTGCAGGAACTGTATGCCTCATTCGAAAAGCAATCTCTGCGACGCTATACATAGAAGGTAAAACCCCTTCATGCGCCTCGTCAGTAAAAGACATGACCAAAAGGCAGTGTTTCCAGTTCGTAGGAAACGGTATGTTTTTACAAACTGCTCTCATCCAAATCACAGTGGGTTTTTTGGTGGAAACTTCTGGTGAATCAAAAGTACTCTGACCCCTGCAGGTGCTTCGGCAAACTGACACAAGAGGGCTGAGGCAAGAACCTGCATTTTTGAGGAAAACTTCTTGCTTGGTGTGTTGCTACACCTGGGAGTATCATCCATTTGCAGTAACATTCAGTTCGAGTGCTTGTCTAATACGACCTTGAGGGTGCTTTCCTGACTTACTGCTTCCCAGAGCACTGGAACACACAATGTTTTTAGTTGTTCTCAAACGTATGCATTAGGTTTGTTTATACCAAAACAGTGTCTTTAATGATAAGCTTCTTATTTACTTTTCAAATCTATTCAGAAATGTAGCACGGTATCAGTTTAAATGCTGATGCCCAATAGATGGCTGCTTCTTGTTGTCCATTCATTGTTGAGATATGTCAGCTGAATGGCCCTAATCTGTGTAACATATGCTGCATTGATAGTGTTTTATCACAAAAACGATGTTTCACTGAAAAAGACCAATGCCCTGCCAGCTATTGGGGCTAATTAAAACATTTGTAGCTCTTGAAAAATAATTTCCTCCAATTTAGTTTAAGTTCTGAATGATCAGAATATAGTCAGCTATTCTGATATGATAAAAAACCCATTATTTTTAATAATGGACAAATGCTTTCTTTTTGAGAAATACGGAAACGCTTTATTTTTCAGCATCATGTTACACGGCTGTACTGTTTCCATGAGTAATGGGCCTGTGCTAGTGATAGGGAACCTTCACTTCCAGTAGGCATTGAAGCTGGAGTGAAATGATAGTGAATTACAGTGCTTTTTAAAACACACCAAAAAGGTCACTATTGCTGACAAAGCTTTACGCTGTAGTTACTTCTGATTCTAGTAGCAAATTGCCCTTTGCCTTGCCAATGGGGAGTTTTGCCCTTATGGCGAGCAGCTCCTTTGCTGACACGAGAACTGCTTCTTTCTGCAAAAGTGGACGAGCGTGCAGGACTGGAGAAAGTGTAGAAGCCATACCTTGGCACTCTCTGTAATAACCTATATTAAGTTTCCAGAACCTCTCTCCTAAAGTTTCCCACATCCCTGGCGCCAGTTATGCGCAAGCCAAGACTTTCCAGGCTCAGCCCCGTGCAGCTGACAGAACCCCACCTGCCCGCCAATGACTTCACGCCCTCGATGGCCCCAGCTCCGGGCCGTCCTGACCGCGGAGCACACAGTCCGTTGCTCCCAGAGCCGCCTTCGCACCTCGGGCAGGCCGCGACACGGCGGCAACGGACCCTGCTCCCCCGTTACACCGCGGGGCTGCCCTTCTGAAGGCAGCCACCCCCCGTGTCCCCGCCGTCTCTGCCGCCCGCGGTTACCGGGCGCAGACAAGTCACCGGTTCGCCTTCCGGCAACACCGTTGGCTTTGTTTCCCCTCTGCTCGCTCCTTCGTCCGGCTCGAGGCCGACGGCTCCCTCCAGCCGCGCTCCGCAGCAGCGAGCGGGGGGCCGACCGCCGCCCCTCCGGGGCGGCCACCGGGCCTCCTGCGCCGCCGGGCCCAGCGCGGCAGCGCCGCCGCGCCCGCACCTCCCGCCGAGGCCGCCGCCTTCCCCCCGGGCCGCGGCCGCGGTCGCCCGCGCAGCGCCGCTCCCCGGGCGCGCCGGCCGGCTCGGGGCAGCGACGGCAGCCGCTCAGCAGGGAGACCGGCCGGTAGCCGCGGGCGCCGCCTGTCCGTCCGCCAGCCAAAGCCCCCGGCCGGCCCGGCAGCGGTTTTGGGTGCCGAGGTGCCTGGGCGAGCCGCGGCACCGCCGCCTGTTTGCGAGCGGGCGGACGGGCGGCCCGGGACAGCGCGCCGCCGCCGCCGTTAGAGCGGGGCAGCCCCGCTCCCGGCCCCGCACCCGCGGGGCACCTGGGCGTGAACGGGGGGACGAGGCTGGGCGGGAAGCGGGCGGCTCTCCCCCGCCGCGGCGCGGGGGCCGAGCGGGCGCGGAGCCGCTCCCCGTCCCGGATCCCCGCGCCCCTCGGGGGGGGAGGCGGAGGAGGAGGCGGCTCTCGCCGCCACAGCCGGGGACGCGAGGCCCCTTGCGCGACTCCCCCCGCCACCGCCCTGCCGTGGCTGCGCCCTCCGCGGGGCCCTCTCCCCCCCGCCCCCGGTGTCCCCCGCAGGCAGAGGTGTCCCTCAGGCCGCCGCCGGCCCGACCCCGGGGTCTGGCGGCGCCACCGCCGCCTCCCCCGGAGCCCCGGGCGGGGGAGGGGAGGGGCGGAGCGGGGCGGGGGGAGGCGGCGGCGGCCGCTGTGGGGCCCAGGCCGCTCCTCGCCTCCGCTGCGTCTCTCCCCTACGCCGGGATCTGGGGCTGGGGGGGGGCGGGAGGAGGGAGAGGAGGGGGGGCCATCTTGAGCGGCATCCAATGAGGAGGCGCAAGGAGGCAGCCGGGGCGGGGCGAAGGCGATCACCGCCCAATGGGGGAAGGGCAGAGAGCGCACTCGGAGCGGGGGAGTCGCAGGCAGGAGGCGAGTCGGGAGTCGGGCAGCGAGCGGGGCGCAGCGGAGCGGGGCAGAGCAGAGCGGAGCCGGCAGCCGCCGCGCCCAGGTGCTCGCTCGGACGGTGCCGGGGACCGGGGGCCGAGGGGACTGACGGGCGCCGCTTCCCGGAGGGGGCAGCGGGCGGAGCAGCCGCCGCCGCCCGCGGGAGAAGTTTGGCTGAAGCGGCCGCCGCCGCCGCGAGAAGAAACTTTCCTCGGGGGGCCGGAGGCGGGGGCGGCGGGAAGGAGCCGCGGCGCGCTCGGGTCCGCCGCCCGGCTCGCTCGGGGGCTTCCGAGAGGCTCCCCCCGGCCCAGGCCGGGCTGCGGCGGCCGGGATGTACCTGGCAGCGGTCTCGGCGGGGAGGAGACGCCCGGGCGGAGACGGCGGCTGGCACCTGGCGGCGGCGGGGTGGCTGTTACTGCTGGCTCTGCTGCTGGGCGAGTCGGGGACGCGGGCTCTAGTCTGCTTGCCCTGCGACGAATCCAAGTGCGAGGAACCGAGGAGCTGCCCCGGTAGCATCGTGCTGGGGATCTGCGGTTGCTGCTTCATGTGCGCTCGGCAGCGCAACGAGAGCTGCGGGGGAGTCTACGGGCTGCACGGGGCTTGCGACCGGGGCTTGCGCTGTGTCATCCGACCGCCGCTCAACGGGGACTCCATCACCGAGTACGAAGTGGGCGTCTGCGAAGGTGAGAGGCGGCGGGAGATCATCCATCCATCCATCCATCCATCCATCCATCCATCCCCTGGGGTGGCGTACCTGCTGGGCGGCGGGGAGGGAAGGAGGGCGTAGCGGCGCCGGTGAGCCCTCCTTCCCTCCCTGCCGCCCGCCTGTCCCATCTGCGAGCCTGTCTTTTAATCCTCCCTGCCTAAAACCCCCTCTGTTTAAAAAGTTTCACCCTTAATTTTCTTAGGCTAAACTTCGGGGCTCTTCCAACTTCTCCCTTTCCATAGCGCTTGCCAATAGCTTATACCAGCTACTGATGCCCAATTAAAATTCCTTGATAAAGGACTTGGGAAGGGTTTGGCAGATGGAGATCGGCGGAGGTCAGTCGTGCACACATGATGCCTGTTCCGGATTCCCTCCTCTGTAAGGAAACACAAAGGCTGATCATCTGTTGTAAAGTTTTCCTTCCTGTTCCTGTCACTTAATATCTCTCCGCTTGTCCTGATCGCTGTATGGTGATAAGGGATGCCTTCTTCCCTGCTGGAGCATCAAGGGAGAGGGAGAAATCCCCACGGCAAAACTCCTCTCAAAGTCACTTCTGCTTCCTGCCGGCTGCTTGTGAGGTGATGAATTGGTATGAAATGCAAGCGGAGTTCACCCACCCCCTTCAAATTTTGTTTCTATCAGAGTCCTTAAGATTTATTTTTTAGATGCTATAATTTAACAAAAGGCCAAAGGCAAATTTTTAGCGTCTTTTTGTCTTGTATCTCCGGCTCCCTTTTCCCCCAAGTTGAGGGAAAACATGGCGCTGTAAAAAGATTACAAATAACTGGTAGTTTGGGATATGTATAAATGTATGTGAGACTCGGAGCGGGAGCTTCGACAATTCTGGAAAAGGAGAGGGAGGCGGTCTCCTCTCCGCGGGTAGAGGGCAGTAGAAAGTCCAGAGAGCTGGTGAGGCAGCATCTGTCCAAAAAACTTGCATTTAGAATGATGCACTGTTTTGAGGAAGCTAAAACCGGGCAGTTTTAGTGGGCAGCTGACCTTGTCCCAGCGCTCATTATTAGTTTAAAACTCCGTTTGCCTCCCTAACAAATGAATTGCAAACCGCAGCAGAGGAGGGCAGTCCCTGTACTATAACCAATGCCATCAGCCTCTGCAATTGTTGCTTGGGTAGGACAAGCTCCAGGGTTGAAAGCTCGGTTGTTAGTTAAAAATAGCCCTCAAGTACTTTGAAGACCTTGCTTGAGACCATGCTGCTGAATATGTACATTGCTGTAGTGTCTCTTATTATTATTTTGAATATGTATTGGAAAAGTTGTCTTAAATCGAAAAGTAAGTATAAGCAAACAGGGAAAAGGTAGTTTCAAAATCTACCTGGTTCCTGGTTTTGGTTAAGTTTCTCTGTTTGCCTGTTTCAAGGACAAGCTTGGCTTAAACAGCTCCCCCCCCCCGTTAAAGGAACTAGAAGCCTGCAGTTATTAAATGCTTAATGTTCCAACTCCTTTACTGTATCACAGTACGGATGTCTCTGGCAGTTTAGGAGTATTCCATTCCTTTGAAGTGATGCAATCTGTACGTTGCTGTAGTTCAACTCGTAACACGTCCCATCTACTGTTGAAAATAGTATGAAGCATTTGTTGGCAAGGTTGCATTTCAATTAGTGTTGTGGTTAGGAACTAGTTCCAGCTGTCCCTATAGGAGTAGTCAGGGAGATAAGTTATCTATTTAATTTTCATTCTTGTAAATGAAAAGCAACTGAGCTGAACTGTCAGCCTAATAAATAGTCCTGGAATACCTATAATGAATTGTCAGGCAACTGCCTTATTCTACGCAACAGAAGTAATGTATCGTCCTTCATGGTGCGTGTTGTACACAAGGGGTGGTGGCAGGAAAAAAGGGGACTTAGTGTACTACCTCTGATCACTAAAATGATGTTGATTAGGTCACCACGATCAAAAAAATAGAGCTAAACAGTTGCGCAGTTTACAGGCACACGTGCAACAGACTAGGCTGGTGATGCCTGATGTGTGAGTAGTACCAAGTCATGCCTTTATCCATTAATGGAATAAAGGCTACTTTTCTTTTTTTATCCTGTCTACTGGGAGTGCAAACCCTTTCCTACTTCATTTCAGGGAGGAGGAAGTGGAAGTGACTTACAGAACTGTGTGAATAGAAATTGATGTTTTTATGCTCCTTCCTCTGTCTGTAGCCTTTTCTTTCACTGCAATTTTTTACACTGAAATGACCCCTACTGGCTATAGTTGTAAGCATATTTTTTTATCATTTCTGAAGCTTCAGCAGTGTCTTATTTCCGAGTATCAACATATACTAGGCTACAGAAAACTGTAAGAACTGAAATTGCAGCAGGTAAAAATACTTGTCTGTTAACTTAGTATTTAATGTACTTGGCATAAGCGAATTCTGTAACAGCTGATGGAGAAGTCTTTGTGACATCTGTCATAGGTAGCCTCTCTTTCTGAAACTAGAAATGGAATAGTCTTTGTTAAACCAGTATTTATTAATGAAATCTGTTGCTGGTTCTGGGTCCTTTTCCTGAAAGAAGTCCTTGTTCATGTCACTACTTTATTCACATTTTTATTCAGTTCAAGGACTCCATTTGTGACATTATCCCTAAGTATGTAAATACCATTCCTGAATGTAGCTGTATTCTTGGTGAAGAATATTTTTGAGGTCAACTTCCCTTGGTGCGGGTGGATACCCTTCCTGAACTGCCATCTTGCGAGACTTTGGACACCTCCAACCTCTGTTGGCTTTGCAGAGATGCTGCTGGATTGTTTCAATGAGGTGTCAAGAGCCTACAGCTCCTTCCAAACACTCTTAGCATTGAGTAATTTTGAGCTCAAAACAGGGACTGCCCGTGGTGTCTGCCTATGAAGGTAGACCTAGAGTCATCCCCTGATTAGACTGGAGTTCTTCAGAAACATGTTAGCCTTGGCTTCTACAGCAGTCCATCTGAGCAGGGCTTCTGCTTTCTGGGGGATCAGAAAGCCTTGGAAAAGCTCTGCTGAAGAAGTTCAGTTACTCTGTGAAGGCATATCTTGTGATGACTCTCTTGTTTCAGTTTCGGCACTTTCCCAATTTATGGTGCTATTAGATGAAGAGGCCTTGATTGCTTTGCTAAACTCTTCTAAAGCATATGCTTTGCTAAACTCTTCTAAAGCATAACAGCATATAAAATAACACTGAAAATATTTTTAACTGTGTAACAGAAACACAAGATTTTGTGATATATTTGAAATGTATAGTTAACAAAACTGCTAGACTCACTGTGTTCTTAGGTTCCTTTTAGAATATACTTCCATATGAATTAGCCTCTAGGTAGCCGTTGAAAGAAGGTGTTTCTGCTCCAGTAGCTTACCAGTAACATGTAGTACTTTGTTTTGTTTTTTTGTTTTGTTTATGGGTGGCGTTTGGTTGGGGTTTTTTGGGGGTACAGTTATTGCTGTATTCTTTTTGCCTACTGTAGGTAATTTAAGGCTTGCCTTCCTAATGCATAGCTTCTGAACTGGGGTTCTATTGGGACCAGGAGAAAGCTGATCGTGCAAATTTTGGGCAAGCAGCAGGAAGTATGTGGGTTAATCTTCTTGGAATGGTGGTAGAAGCTTGCTCTACTGTGACTTATCCTAGTCTCTTTTCCTGAACTGCATCTTTTGGGGAGCTTGGAGTATTACTGTCTGTCTGACTTCCTGTTAGGACAAGCAGGGAGAGCTTGAGTGTGCCCCCCCATACACCTTTAAGCCTACCGTGGGCTGATTTTCCTCCCCTAGGAACGTGTAATAGGGTATGATATGTAAGGGCACTGTATATTGTATGTAACCAAAGCACAGCGAAACTGGAGCTGACAAGAAGAAATGAAACTTTGTAAACCTAGGGTTTTTCAAAACTGGGAGGAGGAGAGCTAAACTTTGTTTTGTTTGGGCATCAGTTTATGTGTATGCTAATAGAATTCTTTTCTGTTTGTCTGAAGTAAGAACAGTTTGCTTACAGGCTTGCTAGTATTTTTACTAGTAGTGTAGCTGCTTGTAACCTCTGTATCTAGTGCCCTTGGGAGAATCTGGTTTTCAGTTGTTTTCAGTCCCATGCTCTGTATGTAATGGGTCAGTGGACCCAAAGCCTAGAACATGATGGTTTGTTTCCATCTCTTTACAACATGCTTGGCTTCTTGCTGTGGTGCAGTCCAGACCTGTGAAGATCACATAGTATTTTGCTTTCAGTACAGGTTACTGAAGTTCAGGTAATTTAGAAGTTGCATGTGGGTAACCTGATGGTTCATATCTGATTGACTGGAACAGTGTTGCCCAGATAATTTAACTTTTTTGTTTTGTGGTTTTTTGTTTGTTTGTTTGTTGGTTGTTTTGTTTTTTTTCTCTGTTACATAGTGAATGGTTGGGGAAATGTCCATATACTTCTGATGTCCACGTGTGTACAGAGAACTTCCTCCACTAACATCAAGTGTTAGAACTGATGAGCTGGTTGGGGACTTAATCAGTATTAAGTGGTACACCAAATGATTGTTGTCATGAAGACAGTAAAAATACTTTGTACAAAGGCTGTTAGCAATCCAGACTGTTGGGGGGGGGGGGGGGGGGAGTGGGGATTTGGATTGTTATTCATGGTGTCAGAAAAAAAAAATACCACACAAATTACTGAACTTGTGAAACTGGAATGAGAATTAAACCTTTGATGGAGAATGTCTTGACCGTATTTCAGAGTCCCCTTCCCTCACCCCTCAGAAAATACTAGGCATACGCTGGCTGCTTAGGCACAGGCTGGATAACTTAAAAGCTATGTCTACTCTGTCTTTGTGTCAATTCTGAAATCTCAACATCAGTAAGAACATGTACCTTTGAGTGTGACATGGAATTTGAATTAGATCAGGTACTTATATGACTTGGAAATTGTTTCTTCTCTGTTTCTGGGCATCGTGTTTTGATTTTAGAAATCACTTGGTTCCAGTATTTCAACAAAACTGAACAGGAGTCCAACAGATACAAGGAGGGATATTGATGCAGGAATTGGTAGGTTTTTGATGTTGTGGATCAACACAGTTAAAAACTATAAATCTCACCATGGATAGGCTGAATGACCAAATCTCTAACTTCTGTTAAGAGGAATACTCTTTTTTTTTTTTTTTTTTTTTATTTCACATGACTGTCAAGCATTCTTTGTGATTTTTTTTTTTTCCATAGAAAACAGTTATGTCATTGGGTTCCTCAAAATCATGCTTCTTATAAATATTTTTTTTAAATACCTTCAAACTTGTCAGATAGTAATTTTTGCACTCCTAGGCGCGTTTGCTGTTTTAAGTACCCTCTAGCTGATTCAAGAATACTTGCATAACTTCTTGCATAGTACTTAGTCCACCAAAATGTTATTTGACTGGCAGCCAGTAATCATTAATAGGGTTCAAAAATGTCTTTCTCTTCCCCTCCTTCCTTTGCACCCTGGTCAAGGATTCATCTCAATGACTAAAATTTATAGCACCTTGCAGACAGAAACAAATGCTTCTCTGTTTTAATGGATTAAATACTTTGTAGAAGTGTCTTATTAAATGTCTGTTGTGATTTGTAAACAGTTTGCATTTGAGAATGCATTTAATCAACGGGGAATGTAAATTTTGAAATGGTTATTTCAAGGTTTTATCTGCGACTTCATGTGACACCAGTGGTGCAGTGTGACAATGCTATGTTCTAACTCTGCCTTTTGGTACGTAGTGTGCAATTTGGAAGATTACTGATACTGACATAGAAAGCTTATGTACATGGAGAAACTTACCAATATAAACTAAGATGAGAAGATAACTTTTTATAAAGGCTATCTAGATTAAATTCCATGTAAGTATATGGATTAAAAGATGGTCCCTGAGGGAGCTCGAGTCTAAACATACTAGTTTGGCCATGTTTGAGGGAAGTAAGCCCTTAGTAATGTATTGAGATGAATGGAAGCAGTTCACACCTTTACTAGAGGCAGTACTCCCTCCCCAGCAGCTTTCACTTGGTATACTAACTTCAGAATCTGCAAATTGTTAACACCTTGTGGGTCATGAGTGTGCAAGTCTCTTATACAAAAACAAAAGAGGAGAGCATAGGTTTGTGGGCGGGAGGAAGAGCACTGGCTCACAGGCATGCACCGGTTCCCATGTTCTTATTTCCAAAATTTTAAGCCTTATATAGCCAGCTACCTTGATACTGATAGGATTAAGGTGGGGTTTTTTTTTAGTTAGTGAAAAATCTAGCAAGTTTAATGTTTATGCATCTGAGAAAGCCCATTCTGTTGGATCACTTATCCTTGAAACAAATTAAACCTTAGTGTTTTGCTACACCCTGTGTTGTGCTCTGTCGAGGATTTTTTCAGAAAGGCTGGATGTATGCATGTGGAGGTGTTTCTTCTCAGTGATGGGCTTTTGATAAAAAGCTGGGGTCACACTGACAATGGTATTATATGTGCTAACATAATGTGCTGATTTGATAATAGAAACACTCAAGTTGATGTCGGTCTCTAAGGCAGGTTTTAGAAAGACGAAAAAAAGCCTTGAGGCTAATTCTAAATCCAGGGTTTGTAGAGTTTTTCCTTCAGTCTTCTCTGACTAAGAAATTGGGTGTAATTCCTCTGAAACATCCTGTAATTCTGGTGTGCGGTGATGCTGTGTTAATGACTGGGCGAAAAGTGGCAAAAGGTTTAGGATATGATGTTTCTGCTAATAGCGTGGACTGTTCTTGGTATAGGTTACCTTATTTATAGCCTTGTTCCAGAATTTTTCTTAGACAAAACTTTTCCTACTCCTGTCAGCTTTGCCTCTGCTGAGCCGCTTCAGCAAGCTGCTGGCCAGCTACTTGTTTTCAGTGAAGCTGATGGGTGCTGCTGTACATAGAGGCTTCTTAAGTGTGGGATGGGTGCGGAGTGCAGCTTCCTTTGGGAAATGGGTACAAAGGTTTGGCCCTTTCCTGAGGCTTTAGCAATTATTTTTTTTAAAGAATTTCCTAGAGCTAGAGTTAAAATCTGCTGGGACAGCTGAAACGCTGCTGTCCACGCTCATTCTAATCAGGGTAGTACCGGCAGAAGCGCCGTCTGACCAATTAAACCCTGGGACACTGTGTGGTATTTTCAGTCAACTGTTTAGAAACAAGATGTTGTTCTGGTTGTAAGATTAAAATAACTTATTTGTGAGTCTTTTTTCCAGTTGCCTAAATGTCTAGGGATCAGACTTCAAACTAATTATTTATCATTTCCGACCATTTTGGGGACAGAAGGGTGTTGGAAATATTATTCAGTCTTGTTGGGGGGGACCCTAGTAGTAAAAGCCTTAAACAAAAAAAAGCCAAACAAACCACACAGACACACCTTCCACCCCACCCACCCCCAAAATTTTAAAAAGGATGGGAGTACCTCAAGAACTGAAATATTGTAGACAGTGTGGGTAAGGGAAAACTTTAAAACTTGAAATAGTTGCCTACATCACATGCTTCACTTAATGCTTCTATTTATCTCCTTGCTTTCCTCACAGCTTCTGGGGAGTTTCTGATAATTCAATGTAAAGCTGGTTTGTTTAAATACTTTCTGCATTCCTTAGTATGAAATAACTGCGTTGAGACACATGCAGAGCTGCTGCAGTGAAAAAACTTTCTCCTTGTACTGGGGATTTGATCACCTGAGATACATGCTCTAGTTTGAATAAGATAAAGCAGGCAGTCAAATTTGAGACATGTATGGTATTGCTGAGATATCTAAATGTTATGGTGCAGTTTTGCTTTTACTTTCTAGCTTTGACTAGAAATTTTATCAGGAGTCTGCAAAGCCTTTTTATGCATTCCACATGAAGATTTGATCTTGGAAAGTGAATCCTTCCAAAAGGTGGAAAAACTTTTATCATAAAACTCTCAGCTGCGTGTCTTACCATGAAAGTTTTTGCCGACTCTGATCCTTGATTCATGACTTCACTGAAGGAATAAGTTGTGAGAGGGGAGAGGATTACAGCCAGTACATGAGCTCAAACTTGCTTCAAGGCTAGCCTTCCCTTCTGCTGCTTCTCAAGGTCTGGGGCTGGGTTTCAAGCATTCTTTAGTGGTGATTAGTCATTTCTATTGTTCAGCTCCTCCAAAACATGAATTTCCTTTCCATCGTTCTTTTTTTCCTGTTCAAAGAGAAGCCAAAGCCTACTGCCAAGAACTATTTCCTTCTTTTTTTTTTTTATTTTAGAAGGTCTATAGAATCCTTTCAAAGTCTCATACCATCTTAATGAGTACCACTGACTTGAAAATGCTGTTGTGTATTCCACTGTGCTGGAGTTGCGGGGCTCAGACCTTAGGTTAGGTTTCATGGAGCAGCTTCTGAATGATTCCCCCCCTCCCAGATGGCAGTACCAGTCTCAGAAAGATCAACTCTGACACTATGAAACCCATTCTCTCTCTTCCTTCAAATGCAGGATTTAGTCCTTCAAATTAAGGATATAAGTCTCTAAGATGTGCCATTGCCTGTTTCATTTTTGGATCAGCAATGTGTTTGATGGTCTCTTTGCTCTTTCAGCATTCTGAGAACCTGCCTGTCATGCTTTTAAAAGGCAGAAAGAGCTGATTAATGTGCTGCAGGTAGATGTAAATTATGGGAGTTCGCTCAATTCATTTCAGTCATGTTTACCCCCCACCCCTGAATTGTAATTTGAGACTGTTGTCGGGGCAATGTATATTAATTTTCAACAGTGATACTTTAGTGACCATTCCAGTGTGTTGCTTGCTGGCTTGAGGTGATGCATTATCTCTATAAACAGTGAGGGAAAACGGTATATGGCTTTCCAAACAATAGCTGATACTCATTGAATGTCCAGAAAGGAAGGGAAGGGTTGGGGCATATAAAGGAGAAGATTCTATGGAAGGCAGAAGGAATTGAGACCATGAAGGAAGCGAAGGCAAAAATTTAAGCAATGGAAAAGGAGTCTTTGATAAGTTCCTTCCTGGTACTTTTAACTTGCACCTGTTCTGAGATGATCCTCTGCATATTGGGACAATAAATGCAACTATAATGAGATGCTGTGTACTTCAAAAATAAGGCTCCAAGTTAGTTTCTCATAGCTGCATGCTTTTCTGGAAAGCAGCCCTTCAGGTGAAGCAGATATAAATGCTTCAGTTGAGAGCATCATGCTTTGCATGTTGCTGTGGTGCTGTGTTATGAGTGCTGGTATGTAGGATTTAACACAGAAAAAGTGATGGAATGCTGCTTACCAGAGACACATTTCTCAGACTCTTTTCCAGACTGGACCTGTTGTTTAAGGACTCTTGTTCAACTTGTTAATGCCTTAATCCTCTTCCCTGCCTTAGATGCATCGACAGGACTTGGGAGTTCAGCAACCCAGAGCAGCACTTGAATTGTTAGCAAGTTGAAACATTTGCTTTGAGGAAAGCAAGTGATTATATGAATGCTGAAAGAATATGAAAAAAGTTTGGAATTAACATGATGCCTCCTCTCCTATGGCTTCCTTATGGTATGAAAGCACACCTAGAAGAATTAGAGAAGTATGTCCAAGACTTAACCTTGGTCGGAGTAAATACTTTATTGTCTGAAAAGGGAACTTGCCTGAATAAGTTGGAAAGAGCGTCGAACTGCATGTAGATAGAAATTATTTGAGAGAGTGACTTTCAAGCTATAGTTATCGTCCTGCTAGGAGTGTTTGAACCACTTCTAGGCATGTGTGCAAAAGGTAGTTGAGTGGCTATAGAATAACAATCTAATGTCAACTCAGCATTGCTAAAAAGCGTGGCCCTTTTTTTGCACCTACCTGATCATACCAGAACAGGGGAAACTGCAGCTAAACCAAGATCAGTTTGGATGAACACTGTTTACTTGGGCTGCTCTTCAGCTGGATCGTTTCTGAAAACTTAAAGTTAAGCACTGACTTGATTTTTGTATTTTTAAGTGTCCTAGAAGTCATCTAGCAGATAGGATGCACATACTGAGGACTGAAAGGCTCTTAGATTATTCCATTTGGGTTTTGTCAACCCTTCTTGCAGAGAAGTATTCACGAATTATTATATCTCAGTTTCTTCCTTCATATCATCCAGATTTCTGAGAGGTATGCATGAAAGGGCACTCTCCTGAAAAGAAAGCCAAAGGAGGTCAAACAGAGCATGTAGGAAAATATTTGTACAATAGTCTGAAATTGTTCATGAACTGTCCCAGGTCTCTCAAATCACCGGTGTATGAAAGTCTGTGTTTTGGAATAGTCCACAGAACATGATGATTTTAGAGTAATAGAGGCTAGGTTATATACTTCACAGAGTATAGGCTTTGTTCAAGACACGTTTCCATTATCAGTTGAAATATTGCTGACCTCTAAAGGAACAAGCATGCTGTACTGGACCACCATTTATCTGCATCAAGCAGAGCACTAGATGCCTTTCCATCAAGTAACTAAAGCTTTGAATTAATGTGAGACACTGGATTCATGCCTTTAGCTCCTGCGAGTCCTTTCATGTGGCCATACCTTTCATTCCAAGGAATTTTATCCTGCTTATACTGATGTGACTTCTGATGATTTACTCTAAGTGGTAAAGCAGTATTAATTTAACAGGACCTTTAACTTCATAAAAGGACAAAATCAATTAGGAAAGGGAGTCTTAAGTCTTCGTGAAAGATCATGCTAGACTTTGCATTGATTTACTGAACTAAAATAAGCTCTTTTCTTGTTACGTTTGCTCATTCATTGATGGAAATCTTGTTTCTAAATGAAATTGTGTGAAAAGCAGTCTGGTAAAAGATGTTCAGGCTAAGACTGGATTTGCATTCTTCCTGTATGAATGTGCTTTTTTTTATATTCACTATGTAATGAAAAATACCTTGTTTTGAGATTTAGCATGTTAGGTGTCTACAAGTATTACTGAGGAATTGCTTTTCTATTTCATCCTCTTAATGGCTACTGAGCCAATTTGAGGTGTATGGCACTGAAGACTTTAGGTGCACCTAGTATTGGACCGTGCACTTCCTGTGTACCTCCTTTTTGTTCCCATCTGAAAAGCCATGAGAGGTGGCAGTTGAGATATCAAACACTTATCCATCCTGGAAATCAGATAATATTGTGGGTAGTGCCATCGTGTGTGTTACATCTGCATTGAGACATTCTGCTGTGAGTAAAGGATGGCTCTGCTTTCCATGCTAGGTGTGTCCCACCTTATGTGGGGTGAGCAGCTCTCATGAAACAGGGATCCTGCTGATCTCTGTTAGCCTTGAAAAGATCTAGTGCTGAAATACCACAGGGCAAAACCACACAAATGCTCTGAACTGCTGCCCTGGAAAAGCAAGAGTGTGCTGTCATCACTGTCTGCGTGTCCCACCTGCCTGCCCCAAGATGGTCTCGGGAGGCTGGTGCTCTGCTTCCTGGTAGAGCAGCTCCTGGGAGCCTGGGATGAGGGATTGCTGCCTCCTGGGCCCCGCAGCTGTCAGGACAGGCGAAGCTCCTGGCCTGCACACACTGATAGGGGAGAAGAGCCTCTGTGTCAGAAACAAGGAGCAATTTGAACCGTTTTTTTAAGATCATTAAACAGACCAATCTGGATCAAGCTGTGGTCCCTGTGGTTACAGAATTTGAAACACCAAGTCTTGGACCATAGCTATAGCCTCTTTTGTTCTTGTCATTACGTGGATTACTGCTGTGATTTGTAAAATACAAATTGTCCAGACTGTATTCCGGCTTCTCAAAAACAGGATGTATTATTGTTCTCCAGATTCTCATGATTTTTATTTTTTTTTTTTTTTTTTTTCCTCCATCTACATGGCCTCCTTATGATGAAAGTGTCTCAGGCATTACTGAAGTGGCTTCTTCTCTTGAAAGAATTTTAATAGCTTCTCTTCAGGAACTTCTACACTTCCTTTTGACTTCTATTGATACAGTTGCTGGATGGTATGATAGGTTAACTTTAACTGGGGGGGAAAAAAAAAACCAACAAACCCAGACCAAATTACTTCCTGGTGTTAATGACTACTCTTCCCTTGCTATTTTTATGGAGTAGAAGAGCTGTGAGGTTCCCATGGAGGTTCCCTTCTTCATGTCTAAAATTGACTTAGATGCTCATTCAGTGCTTTTTGTCAGCAGGGTACTTTGCCAACTTATAACAGAAAGCAAGGAGTTAGGTGTACGGGGAGAAACATACCTGTGAGAATCTGTTGTGACACTTTCTGTAGATCATGTACAGTACTTAACTGGTAAACAACTCTTTCCAGGTGTTGGTTGTTTTTTTTTCCCCCAAAACAGGAAAAAACTGCAGGTTAGGGAGTATTCTGCATGTTTCTGTGAGTGGACAGTACTTGCATGTCAACCTCAGCATGTGTATGGGTATATACTGTAATTTACCATCAGTGTTTAGACTTCTGTTGAGTGTCAGGCTACTGAATGACAGTTTGTATTTAGCTGTGGCTTCCCATAGTGGAGGACAGCTTCTGATAACTCCAACAATGACTAAAAACCGCACCCTTTATAGCTGGAACATGCCTTAACTTTTTTGAAGTGTTTTTTGGCAGGATCTCTATTGGAAACTTGCTTGTTGAGAGTATATAAAATTAGGGTGAACTACTAGAAGGCATAATGTGAAAATCTGCTGTGGAATATAAGGGTATAAAGATTGAAAATAGATATTGCTTCCTTTTGTCATTCCAAGAAGTCAGTGAACTATCTGACTATTTTGTAGTACTTGTTTTGTTAGACAAGGTTGGAAAATCATCTGGTGCTCTTTACTGAGAATACCTAATGCCTAGTTTATTTTCTTCAATCTTGCATAAAAAGCATGTATCTTGCTTGAACTTCTGCATTGGTGGTGTGTTGCTGTATGTGCATTTGATCTAAGGAAGCTGAGATGTTCTAGAGCTGGTCATCTTGGTGGAACTCTGGATTGACTGGATTTATTGCTTCCTGGAGGGAAAAAAAAAAATCTTGTTGCATTTAGCCTCCTTCTGAAAGGAGAATGGGCAGCTGTACAGTGCGAACATCAGTTACATGTATTTGACAGGACTGATTCGAAAGGAGCAGAATTACTTGAGCAGAGAGACTTGTACCAGCCCATCTCCCCTGCCCCTTGACAGCACAGAGCGTGATGCGCTTGAGCAATTCTCCTAGAGTATGGAGTGCTGGGAAAACTCACTTTTGGGCATATCACAGAATTGGAGGCCTGGCATCTTGCAGTATTTTTGTAATAAAAATTTATCTCTGTGGAGTGAATTCTATGTGATGTATTTTTTAATCGGGTTTAAAAATGCTCTCTTTCTGACTCAATTTTGCCTTCTATAACAGCTGCAGATTCTGTCCAACATTCTCACTTCCATGATAAATATAACTTCAAGTATCTGCAAAAGTTATTTCAGTTAGAATAGCACTCATTTGTACTACAGCTATGCATTTCCCTGAGACATCATAGTTTTTCATACAGATGGAAGTAAACAATGCCAGTAGCTGTAACAAAATGGGCAATAGAACAGCTGCGAAACATGGTATTTGGCAAATTCCACAGTTTAGATTAATCCTTTTCTTTTTTAAAATCTGTTATCTTCTGTTTAGGACTATGTTGAACTTGAAGTAAATTGTAGCCAACTCCAAAGCAGGTGAATTTATATACTGCAGCCGAAATCCAATAGTGAGTGAGTGTGTTTGTTTGTTTTAGATGAAAACTGGGATGATGATCAGCTTCTTGGATTTGAACCATGCAATGAAAACCTTATAACAGGTTGTAACATAATCAACGGGAAATGCGAATGTGACACCATTCGGACCTGTAATAATCCGTTTGAATTTCCAAGCCGGGATACTTGCCTGTCGGCCTTAAAAAGGATTGAAGGTAAGCACTTGTCTTCAGTAATTCAGAGTAGTAATTTTTCTGTGCATTTAATGAAAAGCTAGGGTCTAGTTGAATATGTTTTAGGATAATTTGGGTAGTCTGATACCTGTGGTTTTGTACTTCTCAGAAGACAGTTTTATGTTTTAAAGGAAGTTGGGACTTCAGTAAACTTGGCTTTCCAACTGCATAGGTTTCAGAATGGAAGAAACTACTGCTTTGTGCCTTGTGTGCTATGATGTTTGCAGATTTTAAGACTAAAACCATTCTGTTTATAGTTCACAGTAGCTACATTCAGATATCTTTAGCTGTAAAGTAGTGTGGAAAACTGTATTTAGGTGTCTGGATGTGTCTGACCAATGCATAAAGACAGTGGATTTTAATAGCAAAGGCATAAAAAGAACTGATTATACTTTCATCTTTTCTTATTTGAATGCATGAATTGCCCTTTTCTTTAGGTTTACATAATGTAGCATTACTTTAATGTTTGTATTTTTCAGTTTCCACGTTCCTTTGATTAGACTTGTATTAGGTCACATATGTTTATGCTTCTGTGAACATAGATGATGGTTTTTTTTTGTTTGAGAGTTTTTTTTTTGATTTCTTTGTTGCTTATAGTTGAACTGGAAATTAGTTAGTTCAAATATATCCAGTTGGAATTAAATTCCCGTAGTGTATTTCTAGAATTGTTTTGAACAGCATCAAAGTTTGACCTCGGACTCCTTCTATAGTGCTGTGATTATTGTTTATTTTTCAAAGTGTCCAGGAATGTGCAAAAGTTGATTGGTTATGTGAACCTGCCTAAGTAGTCAACTTTAAACCAGTGTTTCAACTCTTGCACGTTTAAACCGTTGTTTAAAGTCATATTACAAAAGTGAATGTATTTATAAGGCTACTAGCCAAATTTAAAGTTACTGTCTTTGAGTAAAGGAAGTGTGGTGTGATGTCATCTGTCCTTTTGTGATAAAATTGTTTTCGAGCTACAGACTTTAAACAAGGAGTTCTTGAAAAATGTAGCTGGCAGAAACGTTTGTTAACATTGGTCATGATGTTGATCACTAAAGGCATACGAGTACTTTGTGTGGGTTCACTCTAGGAAGGAGGCACAAGCTTTGTTGGCCTCTTTGTTGTTGTAGTAGTGGGTAGTAGCATATATGGGTTCTTAAGTAACCTTACTTGCCACTTTTTTACTTGTGTATGTGTGACTAAGTCTTTAGTAGTTCAGCAGGACAGTTGGCATGACAATGCATCATGTGTCTTAAGAAAATCTGCTATGGGATGCCTTTTTGTTTTTTGCAGACTCGGGAGAAATGGACTTAGTTTGTGGAATGGTATAGCTAAAGCAGGTTGATTCTTTTGAGTAGCTTGCTTTCAGCAATCTCCTGTTTCAGCTAAATTCCCATTTTAAAAATAATAGCATTTTAAGCTTAGCCATGAGGTAACAATTCTGCATGTAAACCATCTGGTAGGACAGTGATGGTACAGCTGTTTTTCAGAGGTGTAATTTTCTTTCTTGTTTGTTTTCTTGGGTTTATTTCTGTTTTTGAGGGAGTGGGAAGGGTGTTCTTCCAAAGCCTCAGGCAATAGGGCACCAGTAGAAGAGTTTAGGACCTGCTGATATTTTTTTTTTTAATTCTTCACAGAGGAAGGATAATTGTTGCAAGTGTCAAAACAGCAGTACCCTTAAATATCAGAAATGTGGCAGTTATAACTTGAGTGTTGTAACAGTCCAGCTTTTACTGATAAGAATTTGAATTTGCATTTGCATCCTCAGACTGTCAAACCTTACCACTGAGAAATGTTTGAAGTCCACCTGTATTTCCTCATAGAAAGGCAGAAGTCCTACCATAACTTTGATTTGTCTGAATTTGACAGCTGTAGTTGGTCAAATCTGCCTACTGTGTTTTGTACTGTAAATGCTTATTCCCTCTTTCTCTAACAAGGATTAGGAATTGAATGCTAACTGCTTATGGAAGTTGTTTCTTTAAAATGTTTGGTAGTTAAAGTGTATGCTTCATGCTGTACATAAGCTAATGGAAAAGACTTTTTTTTTTTTCTCTCCCTTGTGCTTGACACATCCCTGTTTGGTGAGCAAGCCAAGTCTCTTAGTTGAATGGGGTAGCCACTTGGATGTGTCTGAGACAGTATTTGCTGTTTGAGTATTTCAGCCTTTCAACGTTTATCGTCTAAAATTCAAATTCATCCATTTGGAAAGTCCATTTGAAACATGGCTTATGCTGTATGCAAACCAGAGGGCTCTCTGAACATGTTAAAATAGAGAAATCTTTCAGTTTCTTCAAGGCAAGCCGTCTTAAACTGTAATGTCATGTATAAAAGGGGTGATTCATAAGATCTGTTAAATATATCTAAGATTTTCCTGAAATCCAGTGTACTGATGTATACTTCACTCTTCTGGCTTCTCTGTTAAAAATAATAGCAGGAAGACTTGAAACTAGTAATTTAAATCCTGAAATACTTCAATAGAATCTGCTGCCATGGAAAGTGGGACCCAGAGAGGGTAGTCTTAACTTCTGTCTCCTCACCACACTTGATATGGGTAATTAAATACACAGTGTGATTAAAAAGACATCAGTTGAGCACTTGAATGATGGATACACCATAACCAGAATTTCTGAAGAAAACATGTTTTTGAACTTCCATAACATGACTGAGACGAGAGGATACTTAACCCCATCCTGTTGAGGGGAAAATGGGTCAGGTAGCTTTCCTTCTAATTACAGAGGTGATTGGGAAGGGGGAAGGTCCTATCAAGTGAACTTTTTTGGTAATACTGTTCTTGAAAGCATACCTGAAGTGGATTTGTAACTTTACAGAATATTTGACAAATTGGAACCTAGGTTAGTGTACAATGGCATCTAGAGAAATTCTGGCTCAGGCAATTTAATTAAAGTTGCGTACCTGTGACAAGTTATCTTGGAGTGTGTAAATTCATTTAACTGAGGACGTCTTCCAGTTTCCTGAGCAGTTGAGACAAAGCTTAGAGGCCAATGGTGCTATATCAGTGTGGTTTCCTTCTTCTGATTAAAATAAATCTTGTGGCTTTTCTTCTTTCTCTTGCTCTTTTTTTTTCTTTTGTTGGATTATTTTTTTTGATTTCTTGAAGGAAGAAGGAACGGTGCAGTTAGGCTGCCCCAACCATACTAAGCATACATAGGTCCATGCACAGGAGATGCTGATGCTAACATGTAGTGTTAGCAGTAGTTGCCAGCTCTATCAACCTGTATAGCTCACTGAAAGCTACCTTTGCCTGCAGATGTGGAATGTGTTCTGTAAATACAACCTGGCAACTAACAAGCAGTGAGCCAAAATCTGGAGTCCCATTTAGAGATATAAATGTGTATGTCCTAAGCGGTCAGGGCTTTTGGTTTCTTGTCTTTCTGTGCTCACATCTTCAGTTTCAAGTGCCTCTCTAGTCATCTTCCTTTTTTATCTAGCTTTTCAGGCTGTGTGAGGTCTTCCCATCTGGGCTTGTTGTCAGTTCTAGCTTGCTTACTCAGGTAACCCTAAGTTTTCTCTTGTTAGCTTCATAAAGGATTTTTCTTTCCCTCTCTGCGTTTGTTTGCCTGCCTTCCTTGGCTGCTCCTACTTCATTCTACATTTACCATTCCTTGTCTCCTTTTCTTGCTTGCTTTGCCTACCTATTCCATCCTGTTTGTACCCCAGTTCACTTACAACCACATGAGACAAGACAACTTTATCTGTCCGTCCTTCTCAAAATCAGGCTGCATGGGCTTTAATGTCATGTTGTTTAGATATCACTGACAGATCTAAAAGCCATGTTCTTGGTTTTGTCTCCCAAAATCCTTCTCTGTCCTAAACTGGGCAAGCCTGTAATGAGGAGTCTTTTAATCTACTTAAATGTATATACCTTCTGTAGGGGTGCTGATGTCTATTTGCAAGAAAGTACTGAGAGGCAAATGTGGGGTCTCAATAATACAGGTGCTGAAGGCAGTTGTTGTCCCCAGCCTTTGCCCTTGTTTTCCTGGGAAATATTAGGATTAGATACATTTGAAAGAATTGGTTTTGTCATAGAACTTGGTAGATAACTGCTAACTAATCTTCATGTAGACATACTGCAGATGTTCAAAGACTTGTTACTTGAGTAGGTTATCATATAGCATAAAGCACATTTATGTTTTAGGGGTTTCCTACCTCCATTACCAAGTTTAAAGTACCTGCTTCTCTGCATGGACTGTCAGTGATGTATAGAAGGTTTGTATAGAAGTCATGAACCATCTTACTAGGAGGAAATGCACACATTTGGGGCTAGAAAGAAACTTTCTGGAAAAGCTATTGCATACCTAAAGAATAATAGACTTCTGTGTGGCTTTTTTGTTTTGTTTCAAATGCTTTTGCTTTTAGTTATTGTCTTGATGAGTGCCTGCTCTGATATGGTTCAGGAAATCCTGTGTTCTTAAGCTTGGAAAGCTTGTTTCTATTCAGGAGACTGCTATTGATGACAGCTTGGTTGAGCTTGGACTGCTGGAGTGGACTGTGGAAAATATGGCCAGGAGTTGAAAAGTGACAAGATGCCATCTGTCTGCTGAGTCACAGGCAGAAGTCTAATGAGCTGTATCTATGCATTCTTGCAGTCATGATCATGTACAGAAGAGTCAGTTCTTCAGACTTTGTGTGAGACACAGAACTGGGGGTGAAGGAAGTGAAAGAGGAAGTAATTTTCATCAAGATGCGTTGGTAGGTGGTAGCGTCAAACTTCTGTAGTGCCAGTCTAATTATCTTGAAATCTTGCCTAACATGTAGAAGGGTCACTAGGGAGTTAGTATCTGAAGTGACCCATCCTCTGTGGTTTCAAAGACTGTATTCTAGTTTTGGGATCTTCTTTCTCTCCCTCTATGCTAAACTCTGGGAGCAGTTCAGATAGCCCAGCAGAGCTTTAAAGAACAGGAACCTGAGGATGTTCTTGAACCTGCTACTCCTCTACCAGTGCAGGTCAGGAACTGTGCTCTTGTGAGCTACTCATGGGAAGGCAGTGTGCCTTGCCACCTTTCTCCTTCAGAGGCAGCAGCATGTGTTTGGAATGGTAACTCGCTCCTTTAAAAAAAATGGCCCCTGCTAGAACAGCTATCTCCTCTTCCCTCTGGCAAGTGAGGGGAAAGTCTGTAGTCTGAGACATCCAGTCTGTCACTAGGTGGGCTGTACTTCGGGTTGGGATCTCTTCAAGTGATTTACTAAAAGCTTCAGTCTGCAGATCCTTTCAAAGATGAGAAACTTCCCAATACTAGCTTGCTTCTTCAAAGTAATTTGGCAGCAGTGTTTGTTTTGATAATTTCAAGCACTAGTGTGACACTCAAAGGTATTCTGGAGTACTAAGGAGAGTGTGTTACCAATTGTAGCAAAGGTGGTGGTTTTGTGTGTCAAGTTCCCTCAGTATACACTTGAGCTCTAAGAGGAGAAACCAATCAACTTTCTTTATCAAAGTTAAGCCCAGTCTTTATTCATAATATATGTGAAGGATAAAATTTGTACTTTTTCTGATGAAAGATGCAATTAATGCTTTAGTAAATGGGCATCCTTTACTTGTAACTCTGCATGTAAAACTTGCTGCTGATACAAAGTTATTGAAACTTGATGCAAGAGTTGTTTCTTGGTTACCTGGCTTGCACCTTTTTTAGCTATTCACTACTGTCCTTCATAGGTGAAAGGAAAAGGCCTTTTAAGTTACTGGTATCTATTAAGCTGGTTTATTGCAACATACTCCCTGCATTCCACTATTTTTTACATGTAACTGAATAACTTTATGCTGGCAAATGTTGCAATACCTGTTAGACCAGTCCTGGAATAACAAATATGAGAAGGTAATTTTATTCAGAATGCTTGTTTGGTGGTTGTTAAGTCTGATTTTGTGTTAAACTTTGCTTGTGTGGTCTTAATGGCTGCAGCTATGTTGAAAAACTAGAACAGAATAAATCCAGCTTTATGCTGAATTGTTAGTCAAGGAGGGGAGTGAAATACTTTCAAATGTGCTTAATCTGATACGATTTCACTCCTCTCGCATAACAATTAATGTATGTTTTTGCTCAAATAACTGAACTTTGAAGGTTGGCATGTATTTGCAGTAAGGAATGCAATTGTGGCAAAGGTCCAGATTTTACCCTTGAACATGCTCATGAGAGCCAAGTAAATGCATTTGAAGGAAGAATTTCACATGAAAGACAGAGGAAAAGAGCAGTATACCTTTTGTTTCTGAATGCATAGATTTAGAAGGAAAAACCATTTGGTGTGGAAATAGTACAGATTAGGAATACTGATATAAACGTGAATACACAAAGAAGTCTTCCAAAAACCAAAAGGGAAGAGAACTCACTCATTAACTGATGAGGGGTTTTGTGACAGTGGCACATCTGGCAGCACAGTTCCCTTCACAGTGTAACAGAGCAGTGTTAAATTTGCAGGACTTGTCACTTTTCTGACTCTGCCTCCTCAGAGAACTGTTCCCTGATCAAGGAAGTGTGATCTTTTTCTAATGTATTGGCTCTTTTAGCATGTCCTATTTTTAAGATGAGTTGTCACACAGAGACCATCTGTGCCATGAAATTTCAAGCTAACAGTAAGAAACCTTGCAGAAGCTTCAGAAAGATATCAAAAGGGAAAACTGACTTTCATATTTCTATATTGATGTGGCTGGATACCTAATTTTAGGCTTAATTATATTATGAATAATGCTGTTTGTATTAATGAGGGGAAACAACTGCATTGCAGAAACTGTTAGGAGGGAAGATTGAAGAAAGAACCCAAAACTGAGCAGCTTGGTTAAAAAACCCAAACCTAGACATGTTAGCATCACAGGAATTACTTACAATTGTTACTAATACTGTATTGTTACACTTGTGGGTTTTTTTCTGTGCCATTTTATGTAAAGGTGTGGTGTTTTTACTGAATTTACTGTCTCTCTGTGCTACACTTGCTCATGTGAGCTATTGTGCAGATGCCATGCTTACCTTTCCTTCTTCTACATCCAGATCCCTTGGCTATGTAATGCTTATGGAGAGGGTACTGGATCTTCAATTTGTGACACTCCAGTTTCTTTCAAACTTGCAGTTCCTGAGATTTGCTGTGTATAGATGGGTTACCTTAACAGTAGTCTCTGGGGTAGGACTCTATGACAAATGCATCCTACAAAGCTAGCAATCAGATGTAGATGGTTAAAGCACGGTTGTTCCTAGAGACAAAGGAGCATTCTTGAATTCTTCTGTTTCAAATGCTTGACTGCATTCATCTGAACATGAATACAAGATAACTTACTGTACCTGGAGCCTCTAGAAGAGAAGGAAAAGAACAAGACGGGTATCTTACAGCTGGTAAGATTTTGCTTTTGATAAATTCAGTGCCTTCCAAATATTCTCTTCCATTTTGACAAGTAGGCTGTGCTGAAGTATGTCCAATTTGACTGTAGTGGCAAGTTACAGGTTTTAATGAATGCTTGACCTTAACTTCTGTTAAAGTTGTGGAAGAGAGGAAAAAATGGAGCAGGTGACTTTTAGCAGAACACTTATAGATGCAGTGTTGATTTTAAGGATCAACAGTTATCTACATGTGACAAGAGACCTGAGCAAAGATCTTGAATAGAATGGTTGTGTAAACATGTTGCATATCATCAGGAAGCTAATGTTGCATACTAACAGGAAACTATATTCCTGTGGCACTTGGTGTGCTTGATACAGGTCTTGTTTTGACAGAGCAAGGCTTGTTTGGATATATGCAGCATTGATGCTGACAAATAACTGCATGTTGAATAAATGTAACCAGTGATAGTGGTATCAGTGACATACTGATCCATGTGACAACTTTAATACAGTAGTTATGTCTATAAATAATGGGGAACAATTTATTGGAAAATAGAATGGTCTTTTTTGTCTCCCTCCACAGTTGTCTCTTTACAAGAATAATATACCAATGTTTTGTAACTGAATGGTTGTATAGCATAGTGACAAACTATTTTAGCTCTTTGTCTCCAAATTTAGGCCTTGAATTATGTTGTGAAGTTTTATTATTGTTTTCTTTCTAAATAGAACAAATGCTATGCAGTGTCCACAGCATTAAACTAACTTTTCTGTGCAATAGAATGAAGCATTTCCAGCAAAATGTTTGTCTGTAAGGTGGATGGATGGATGGATGTAGACTAGAGTTGAAGCAAGAACCTGTGAACAACTTGGGTTTCAGAGAAACTTTGGTGAAGTTGGGTAATCCCTTGCAGATGATGGAAGGTGGGATTAGAAAGGATAAAAAGAGCAGTGTTTCTGGAAAACTTGCATTGGCCCTACTTCAGAACAGGCTGCAGATAGGATGCTTAATAAGCTTAGTTTGCCCCGTGAGCTTTTAAGTAGAGCAAGGATACTGGTATAACTGTTGCAACAGCACTCTTTTCAAGATGCATGAGAATCTAACTCAGTCCAACTTAAACATTCAAAAAGATGTGTATGAGCCTGTTTTTTATCTGTATTCACTACTAGAAGATGAAACACTTCTTCACCCATATACAAAAGCACTTGCTAATTAATACAGTAATAGATGTCCCTATCAAATAGTGTGCAAATGTAAAATTTTTGCCCTGTAAGAAAGCAAAATGGTTAATATTTCCAATGGTATTGTGATATTAAAGTGATAAGAAAAAAATATTCCCCTACCAAAAATGTTTTGGTATTTTTAAAAAATTATAATAATATTTAGTGTCTGCATTAACTTATCTAATATGGGACTTGACATGCCTTTTCACTGTCAGTTTTCCTATGCTGGTAAATGCAGGGGATTTTAAATTGCTGGTCAAACTTTTGGGGTGTAGGTGAGCTCCTGCCCCTATCATCTTCAACCCAAGGTTCTGCTCAGCCCTCCTGCCAGTAGTGTGCTGATCTGCAGGGAAAGAGTCTCTAGTTTGTTTCCACATTCAGCAGAAGTGTATCAAAGACTTCAGTGTAATAACCTATGGGAAATAATAATGCAAGTCAGATACTGCCCTAGATCTATCATGGGGTTGTTCATTGAACTCTTTCACCACTCACTCCACTGGCTAGTCTGTTTTAGTGTACGTTGTGAATCATTTCAAGTGGAAGATGGGCTGCTTTTGTTCATATTCCTTCATCGCGTTGCTTTACCCGTTTCTAACAACTTTGGGAATGGGATACTTAGTCTGAGACTATTTTCATTCCTAAAAATGGCAGTTTCCTTCTGTGTCAAGTGAATACCTCATCAGGTCTGGCTATGAGGCACATCTCTAGGAAACTGCCCTTTCATTGTTACTGGATGTGATTGTTTTTCTGATACAGGTACACCTTCAGAGAAAAGCACTGCTATTATAGCCATTAAAAATTAGGTCTGAATCTCTTCAAATGTGTGGCTAACTACTTCTCATCTTCCCATGCGGTTGGGTGGATTGATTAATTAATTTAATTAATTAATTAAAGGAACTTTGCATTACTAACCTTTCTTCTCCAGGTTATCAATTCTTATTACTTTAGTAGCATTAGATCTGGCTGGTGCTATGTGACAATTCCATGGTCTGCCCTTCCCTTTTAAAAAAGGAGTGTGTGTGTGTGTGTGTGTGTGCACGTGCAAAACCATTTCAGGTTTTCCTTGTAGCCATAAATGCTTAAGTCTAACTAGCTGTAAGCTGTCACTGGCAGCCTGATGTAATGATTTAGGCAGAAACTTTTGTTCTGAGTTTATTACTCCTGTTTGCCTGTTACTCTGCCATTCTAGGTTCAATATGGCCAGGTGTTGCTGGATTACACCCTTCTGCATCCCCAGAAAACCTCCTACATAAAACTTTTTTGTAAGTTCCTCTTACAAAGACCTCTGAGAAGAATTATTTTTTTTCCCCCTACCCCAGAGTGTTATCAGGCGTACATCTCATGGTATAAACAAAAGTCCAAATGTCTGTTTAAGCATATGGAAACCACCTACCAAACCAAACCAAATGGGCTTTTCAGGACTCAGTTCCACCTTTCTTGGTGACACTGCAGTGAGGTGGTACTGTGGCCAGTGTCCTTATGTGCTGGACCTGAGTGTAGGTGGTACATATGTGCCCTCTGTGCATGCTTAAAAATAAAATGCCTGCTCTCCAAATGCTGGGGCATCTGTCTATTCACTGTCAGCGTATTTTGGGCACCTGTTTGTGCTTCTAGTTACTGGTAAAGTATTCCTCTACACAAATACTTGGGGAGAGGGTGGGTGTCTCATAGGTGAAGCACTGACTCTAAGGTTGAATGGCTTCCTCAAAAATGCCTTTGGTTGAGGGTTTTTAGCCTTAGTGATGACAAGCAATTGTTCTACCCCTTCCTGAATCCCCACGCGTGTTCTTTTCTCTGTTCTAGATTCCCTCAAGTGTTCTGTATTCAAAGT
The DNA here is from genome assembly GCF_965140245.1 of Athene noctua. Lineage (NCBI taxonomy): Eukaryota > Metazoa > Chordata > Aves > Strigiformes > Strigidae > Athene > Athene noctua. The sequence continues at coordinate 91,919,664 of NC_134037.1, forward strand.
TTTGCAAATTCTTGCTGTTCAAATCCAAGAATTCCTCATTCATCAAATAGCTTATATGATGCACATTAACTAGTTTATCTAGAATCAGATATGTTATGTCAGCTTATGTTAAAAGATGCCTTTATGTCTGGAAGAGGTGAAACTTTCACTAATTCAGCTTTGGTTAGTAAGAGAACAAATAGTACTTTTGTATGATCAACTTTGTTCTAGAGACATGTAAAAATTGTTGTCATAGTGACAAACCAATCTGCATAATTTGAGGTGCTAGAATTTAAATGACTTGTCAGATACATATGCCAAAACTGTAGCTTCTATAAATGAATGTACTAATATGTTAAATGTTAAGTTATATGCTTGTGCTAAACATGTTTTAGAAGGGCAAAGAAAACACTCTCTTGATTTAAAACAAACAAACATAAAAAAAACCAAAACTCAAAACTGGAAACTCAGATCTGCTTTTGACCTCTGGCTAGGAGATGCAGTAACATACAGCAGCAGAGGAAATGCCTGACATTCTAGCCATCTGAGCTGGGGCTTCTAGCTCTTTGGCACACTTACATGTGTAGGTCTGATGTTTTTTATTCTCAGTTGTCATTGCAGGCTTCTTGTAAAAGTGAATAGGGGACAGAGTAATGCCAAAAGCAACATGTTTCATCTTTCTGTAATATGTATTAATTGCGTTGTGGGTTTGAAACACAAGTTCTCAATCTCTTGCACATTTTTAGAAGCCAGGTTAGAGTATTAGTATCAAGGTTTTTATAACTTGAATAAAAATACTGTATTCTTAAAAAGCCAATCTGGATGCTTCTGAAGAAGAGCACTTTAAAGATCAAAAATTGTCCAGTAAGCTTGTGGCTGGTACGGAATGACAGATAGAAAACAAGATGTAAAATAAAATAAGTCTGTTTAAAATTTGCTAATTATTGTGCTGTTTATAGTTTGTGGGCAGTGTGGGCATTCCTTACCTGGAGACATCAAATGTGACAGAAAACTAAGGTAACAATCCCAATGCTGCTGCTTTTCAAAAGTCTTGTACTTCATACTGCCACATCAGCCTCAGATGTGAGTATGGAGTGTATGCTTTAGTCCGTGACATCCTTTTAAGTATCCAGTCTCTACTTGCCCTCTGTGTGCAAGCCACTGCTTTCAACTTGCAGTAACTGGATATCCTCTGCTGGTGCTTTGATGTTGTGCAAAGTAGGCAGACTGGGTAGAAGGACAAACACCTTGAGCCTGGAACTTTCCTGGTAGAGCTAGAGAGCTATTGGGAGCTAAAGCTGTCTCCTTGAACTGGATCTGTTCCTGAGCAAGATGCGAACAGCCCCCAGAAGTCATGAATAAGAGCAGCAGAGTAAGGCAAGGACTCCTTGTGCCATTCTTTCCCAGAAGCTGAAAATACCAAGTGAGCCAACCAAAATCAAACTGGAGTGTGGGGCGGATGAAATGAACAAGAAATACCTACCTTTTTCTCCCAGACATCTCCTCCTAGTGTTGGAGAGTTAAAATGCTTAACAGAACAGTCTGCTTATGTTCGTTGTGTGACATTAGGTGTGTCAAGCAAGAAATTGAGTATTTCAGGAAAGTGGAATTTCGGGAGAAGGTGTAAATAACCGAGGGTGGATGGGACTCAGATCCTGACTGGAGGGCCATATCTGGATAGTAGGGCTTCATTCGTTGTAAAGAAACAGGTGAACTGGCTGATTCACTGGTAAGTCTGTATCTTTTATGAAAAATTGTATGCGTAACATCTAATGAATGAGTCTGGTGCACATCTCTAGAGATTCATAGAAATGAGGGAGGAGAAAATTGTTGCCCATCTCAACATGCAGAGTGTATTATTTTAGAACTTTTTATTACTACATAAATTTATTCTAACTTCATCAAGTTTTGTGGGGTGTTTTGGTTTTTTTTTTATTTTTTTTTTTTAAGTGTTTCCTTATTCTTTTTCAAACTCTGTAGTATGTGATCAAGATTCCTGAGCCAGGTCTGTAGGAGCTAGAATCATCTGAAGGCATGCTACACCTTGATACTGCCTGAAAACAGCTTACTGGCTCTTGTGCCGTTCTGTCTGAGCAAGCTATTTATTGAAATGAGGTGTAAATGAGGATGCTGGTTAACCTCTAATTAATTCTTCTGAGGATTGCCATATGTCAGAGGCTGTGGTTTCTTACTGTACTCTGCAAGTTCCTTAGGTTGCAGTTGACTTTCAACAGAGCTGTTCAGCACTAATGTGAAGTGAGATTAAGTGAAAATTGAAAACTGAGATAAAGATGTATTTTCACAATAACACATTCCTAACTTCTTTTGAATGATACATGACATTCCAGTAGCATGTGCAGCTTTCTACATGTAGACTTGAGTGAGTGAATGCTCACTGTGAGAAAGTCTAACACTTTCTGTGCTGAGCCATCATTGGTTTAGTTCAGAAGGCTGCAGACGGAGCAATCTGTGTGGCTTTTACTCACAGTCCTACATTTGTGAAGCGTGGCTTTGCCAACACATTTATTCCAGCAATATCTGTTTTCCTTCTTAGTCCTAGGGCCTATTGCTGTGAAATCTACTAGCTTGTTGACAAGCGAAAGAGAGCTTTGCTTTCTAGTAGAAATCTAGTCTGTCTTTATAGCTGGAGTCCACTGAGTGATCAAACACGGTTTCACATAAAGGTATACATACACCTCTTTTCATCACTGTGGTAGTTCTTACACACTTTTTACAGCTATGCCTTACATAGCTGAAATTCAAATCTGTGCAATAGAGAGCAAGAAATAAAACTTACTGAAACCTTCTTCTTTTATCTCTACTGGACTTTTGCCAGAAAATCTGTGAATCATTTCTAGCTCCACAGTATTGGCTTGCCTGTGGTCTGTGGCAGATCTTCCTTTTCTTCTTCTTCCCCACCCCTTAAGGGGGAAAATTGCCATAGGCTACAGCTAAGGAACTTTGGTTTGGGGGGAATGTAGGGATTGCTATGAAGTCAGAGGAAAAACCTTGAGAAGACAAAGGAAAAATATCAAAAGGATAGGACTGTACAGTGCTTATGATCTTGCTTATTTTGGGGGGGGTTTCTGCATTCGGTATTTTTGTTTTGGTTTGTGATTTGTTTTTTGGTGTTTTGCCTTTTTTTTTTTTTTTTTTTTTTTTCCCCCTGGACTGAAATAAAATACCCAAACCTATCTGTTATTTACTAAGGCACCTGTAGCGCATGTAGCCCAGAAATGCTTATAGCTTACCAGAGTTACAAAAGTTGACAAATGGACGCTGGAACCTAGAGCAGCTGTGAGAGTATAGCCTAGTAAGAATATGAGATCACTTCAAATTACATTGTCAATACTCCCATGGAGGAAGCATATCTGTCTTACATGGAAAAGAGTTGTTTGTTACCTGGCTACATCTGTGTGAATTGTGTTTTCTAAATCTGCCCTTGATAAGGCTTCACCTATTGGGAAAAAGAAAAATGTAAAAAAATAAAATGCAGTATACTGCTCTGTGCTTTGTAGTCCAGCAGTTTGAACTGATCCCGACTAAGTTGAATGAGTGATACTTCCTTTCTCATCTGTGTTTTGTGTAAACAAAGACTGACCTAGTTTAGGCATTAAAGTGCTTCTGGCTTTGAATCCCAAGTGGGAAAGGGGGCTTTTGAGTTTATGGACTGGCAAAAAGGGGGGAGGTTCTGCTAGCTGCTTGCCTTAAGGAGTTTCTGCCTCTGTTCTCATCTGTGTCCCTGTCCCTGTTGCCTCGACATGGCATGCCGTGGGTCCATGCTGTGAACTGGGCAGGGGGATCTGTTAAGTTGTTGGGGCTGACAAAGATTCTTTATTGACAAACTGTGATGCAGGCGGTGTCATGAGGAAATCAGGCTTCTATCATTCTGCTGCTTTTGTGTCTTAGTCTGCGTTTCCCTGTTTCCTGCCCACGATTATTTTTGAGATTTATCAGATTCTAGCAGTTATGACAGATGGATAGGGACCTCAGATATTATAATGAGGCAAGTACTGAAAATGGACAGCTGACTATGAGAGAGACTACAACATGAAAGCAACTTCACTGGTAGTCAGCAGAAAATCTACAGGAGCTGGAGGAGGGATGAGGAGGAATGTACTACAACTATCTGAACAACTAGAAAAGCTTCAGTTGAAACTCTCATCATCTTGGGTGCTACAGAATGCAATTCTGTAACAAAGCCACGGAGAACCAGGCTTGACAATTTCAATGCTAGTGAAACTGTGTTCTCTATTCTGTTCTGTGCTGTCAAATGCTTCCAGTTTAAAAAAAAAAAAAAGGGAGTAATAATAATATGGTAGAAACAATAATTTGAGGCTCTAGGTGCCACTAGGTGGCAGAACCCCTGCATCTATTCTGTGGATGCCTTTTTCTGTGTTTTGATTCTTCATCTAAGTATATAGAAAATACTTTTCAGCTATAGTGTAATAAGAATAGACATCGGTAGGGATGCTTAGATGCTATCCTAATAGGGCTCACATTGGCTATTGTAGGAAACGTACAAGGCTTCCAACACTGTATCCTTTATGTTCAGACTTCTACCCAGTTGCATTTAGGTGTCAACACGACTTGTTTCCCTGTTTCTTGGTTCTGTTAATAGATCAGAAATGAGGAGATGACAACATGATGTCTAAGAAGAATGCATTGTAAGAACTGGTGGCAGTGGCAGGAGCATGGAGATGGTGAATGGTTTAACCTATGGTGGAAGGCATGATTTTTGTGTTGTGGAGTGACTCATTTCTGTTGGTGAGGTGTTTGTAGCTGAATGAAGTTACCACTTGGAAACAAATGTGTATTGAAGCAGTACCTGTTAAATTACTCTCTTTAGTATGACTCCTCTTAGTACTAGTTTTCAATTGCAATGTGCTTGTCATCCACTCTGTGGGAGATTTTTTTTTAGCTTCATTTTATTACTGTTTTGACTTTACAGAGAAGCTGGCAGGTGCCTGAGAACAGCCCAAGAATAGGATCGTTGGCTGCCTGTATTTACCAGTAGAGGGCTATCTAGGTCATGGGTGTGGGGACATGATAAATTCAGCAATTATTATTGTGTGTTTGCATGTTGTAATACCTGGGGTACAGCCTTCACCTTGCATTTGGGGATACACTGGGACCAAGCCAGAAGACATCCACATCCTTGTGATCTACTTAAGTATACCATCTCGTCTAATGAAGACCTTGATGGGTGGATGCTTAGTAATGAGTCTGATAAATACTGAATGATAAATCTAAAAGCAACAATATGGGTTTCTTTCTTTCAGTGATGTGTTTTAGAAACATTTTATAGATATTTCAATTTGGCATATTAATACTGATTAAAACTGAAGTGTCAGATTTCAAAGCAACTTGATTTCAAAAGGTTTTCAAAAGAGGCTAGATTCACTTGACGGAATATGATGCCTACTCTGAATTTTGTATACAGTTGATGCTCTGCTGTAACAAGGCAGTTTAATACAGATACTTCTGTTCACCTATGAAGAAATATGAAGCAATGCCAGCTTATTTCATTTGTTGGGTACCTGATAGTTTATAACTTTATTTTGCAGTTCTGGAATAATCACATGAATGAGAATGACCTTTTGCATGTAGTGTCTTGAGGGAATTGTACAAGTCTCTTATTTCTTAGTATATCTAAATAAAAGTTCACATGCAAAGGGTTTCTCCCCACTTCTAATTTTCTTTCAGTGCTATAGTCAGCTGTGCACAACCTTCTTACTCCTTCACCTTTCTAGCACATCTGCCATGCCTACTCTTAACCATCTTTTTCCCAGCTACCCTGCATCAAATCAGTCTTCTCTTCTGACGATCATCTTGGACATGCCCATGCCACATGGACACTTCATTCATTGCTTCATCCTCTGTGGATCTGCTCTGAGCAGCTGATCAGGAAATGTAAGTGCTATTGCAGCCACTATCCAGCTCTGCAGTACCACTTTGAGGATGTGATATGGATGTTTGGAAACTGCTGGTCTGGGTGGCACTAGGTGTAACTCTCATTCTAGTCTGGACAGCAATAGTTTGGTATTGGTTTTGGTTTTTTAAGGAGGAGATCTTAGGCTGTCAAACACAGGCAGTGTGGCCTACCTTGAAAAACTCTTTATTGTTACTTGTGTCAGAAGCTGGTTTGTCTTTACCATTCCTTTAAAATTATTAGTGTTTGACTGAAGAGTCTTTGTAGAATGCATAAGGGAATGCTGAAAGAATTACTGTGGAGGAAAGAAATTCAGCCAGAAATTAGATTGGTTTGCAGGAAGGTGCTACTTTGGTTGTTGGTTTATTTATCGTAAGAAGGTAAGTTAAATTAAAACCCCAAATAAGAATTCATCTGTTTTTAATGTAAATACATTTTTAAAAATACACTACACTGGCAGAAATGCCTGAAGTATCTTGCTGTTCAAAATTAAATGTATAGTTTCTCTATTGTATCCTCTTCTTGTCACTCAAATTCATATAATGGCAACCTACCAACCAATACCACTGAGATCATTCAGCAGGCTTTATTTGTGCTGTAAAACCTATAGATATTTATACATTATTATTAGACTTCTTGAAAATTACTTATCTCAAATATATGCCTTCAGTTTCTCACTAGAAGTTATTACTTTTCTACATCTTATAGTATTTTGAAGATGATATTTCTTGAAAGTTTGAGGAGGTTGGTTGTTATGGTGATAGCCATTTCAATAGCAAAAGCTTGATTTTTTTTTTTTCTTTTTTAATTAGAACTTGACATTTCTTTAAAAACTGTGTGTAGAAAGCAGTCTTCCTTTCAAAAAGAAATGTGTTGACTCTGTGCTTCCCTGTGCCATGTTGAAAATAGCTGGTAGTTGGACCTTGACAGCTTAAGAGCTCTGATATGTGAGATCTATTTGATGCCCGGTGAATCTTAATACTATAATTTAAGGCAGTATACAGTTCTAGCATACTAAACTGGTGATGAAAGCAAGTTTGTAATAAGCAGATGAACTGTGAGGAAGTGATGCCTGGATGTAACATCCCAGTTTTGTTGACTGTTTTGAAGAAACGATCATTTCTGATAACGCTGTTGTGGTGAGGTAGAAAGAGAATAAACTTCTTAAGGAGCCCTCAGATGCTGAAGAGTTCAGTGTTGGTGAAGGGGATTACTGGAAAAAAAGTGTTGTGGGCATGTGAAGACATTGAAAATACTATTTTGCTGATAATACTCTGAATAAAATTCAAAAGATAGCTGTAGAATATGCATTCAAAGAAGCAGTATTAGCGTTAAAGGTGTATTTATGTCCTGTTGATGAGAGGATGACTAACTTTGAAGAGGCAGATACTTTGCATAGAGTCCTGATGAGTTTTTATCTGTTTAGAGAGGAGAGCTGGAAATCCACAGCAAGGAAAAATATATCTTGTGCTATCAGCCTTGTTTTATATTATGCCTTGTTTTGGAGTATGTGAAACACTGTATGATGTCTGCTGGTGAGATTGGGAGACATGCTTGCTTGAAGAAGGACTTGACTTTAAAACACTGTTTTGTCCAAAGACATAGAGGGTTGTACTGAGACTGTATGAGTGCAGTGGGCTTTATTTAGAAAGGGTGTTTCTGAATTCCTGAAATTATGACAATTCTTTAGTTGCTCTGAAATGAGAGACAGAAGACTGACAGTGCTGGTTTGTATGTCCAGATTATGGCTGAGGTCTTGTCAGCCTGAAGAGAAAACAGTTCAAGTAAGTTTTGTGCCAACTTCTGTAAGAAGAAGTTTAATTTCAGCCTTGCAGTTCTTTTTCCGGTTCACAGTAGACATGTTGACTGGGATATGAGTGTTTTAATTCTGCAATATAGCTTGATAGGGGATATTCTTTTTCTCCTTACTTATGAGAGTGCTTCTTGGGAGCAATGCATTGGTCTGGTGTGTCTTGTGTCCCCTTAGGGACTGCTGTCACCCTGGGCTGTTGGTTTCAGATTGCTTCTGTGACTGCCTGGCCAAGAAGCTAGACAGTAAAGTTTTATAGGGACGTCACACTGAGTTAAGTGAATTAGATTTGGACTGTGCAGCCAGTGGTTCTTACCAGCTCCAGCATGATCCTTTTTAGCAGGTGGATTAAGTCTATCAGCTCTGCAGTCTCTGGCTTCCATCAGTCTTGAGCCTGTGGATTCGTTGGCACTGGAGAAGGTAAGTCCCTTAAAAGGGAATTTTCTTTGGAATAAAAAAACAAAACAAAACCATCAAACCCAGCATCACTTTCAGTTAGTCTTTGAGGAAGTAACTGTAAGAGTTAGTGGTGTGTATTTAGACCTTTATCACTAAAGCCATACATGCCAAGTGATCATGTTGTGATCATAAGTCATGCAAAGAAGCATTTCTCAGCGTGGCTTTTTGAGGCTCACAGAGTTTTGCTGGATCCAAGGGGATTACAGAGTATTCAAGAGCAGTATTGTGGCTCTTCCTCCCATGGCCACTGCTTTGCTCCATTTGACCAGGGTGGGAGACAGAGGCTGCAATTACTGGCTGCAAGAATTTGCAGAAACAACTGACAGCTGTCCCTCTCCTAAGGGGGACAGGCCTGCCACTGCTCCTTACTCCATGGCGGCAGAACTGTGCAAGAACAAATGAGCCAAGGAAGAACCATGCTTTCCAAAATTTTTGAGACACTCTGTGTGTATGAAGGTGCTGACCTCCTTCTCTGAGGGCTGTGATAGAATTATTTTCTTTCAAGCATAGTAAGTGGTTGTTGCCTTCCCTGCCCCATTAAGACTTAGCAAAAGGAATGCTAAATGTACAGATGTTTTATCTGTGAAAACATGAAGTACCTCTCTTACAGTCACATCATACAGTTTCCTCTCAGTTGTTAAGAAGTTCATAAACAAGCTGTGGTTCTTAATGTCCAAAAAAAAAAGATTAAATCATTGAGACTTCCGCTGTTTGTGGCTTGAGAAGATATTTGATATTTGCAGTTCTTACTGTTCTAGAGTGAACCTTGTATAGGGGTGGAAGCAAAGATGGCCACTGAGTCAACTTGCTCATCTGCTCTCACCACAGGTCCTGGCCACATAAGAATTCAACTGCATCTCACTTTTCATTTCTTAATCTATAAAAAGGGAAATAACAGTTAGAAAGAGGGAAGAGCATTAAGAAAACAATGATGGATCAAAAATTTAAGAATCAAGGAAGAAGGATAAGTGTTGAAAACTGCCCCCGACTCATCTTCTATACTTTCATAATGAGAGATTTTGAGTTTCTGATGCACAGAGGGTTGAATCTTTTTCTCAGAGGCTACTGAATTTTTGTCTTGCCATATTTCCAGCCTTTTTGCCTGGAAAATGTGCAAAATCGTGAGCGAGTGTTCAGTGCAGATTATTGTATTGGTGCACTGTAGTCTTCACTTCTGAAGCTTTTGTTGTAGCAAATATGGGATTATTATAATCCATGTTACACTATTGATAGCTTGATTTAGATATTTCTCTTGGTTAGTCAACAAACATAATGGAAACTATGACTCTCCTTTAGTTTTCTTGTTCATTTTATCTATTACAGTTTTCTGCCTGTAGTAACTTTCTTTTACATACTAACATTTATGTTGACTTTTCCTCAGCTGGTAGAGGGAGCTTTATATTCTTATGTTTCACTTAATTCAGTCCAAAATTAACATTTAGTTAAATTTAGCAAAATTAACATTTTAGTTCACTGTTCTCCATAATAAAGTCCTTTCCCTCTAGTCAAGATATCTGCTTTAGTCTGTGCTGTATTTCCCCAGAAACTATGAAATGTTCCCACTTCAGTATTACACCAAAATTGCTCCTTGCTAATTGCATGTGGCAGTCCAGGACAAGTCTTACCACTGTTTATAATACTTTTGTTTCTATACTTCCATGGCCAAGGGGGAAAAAAAAAAATCTTGAACCTATTTTTAGCATTTGGTAATGAAAACTTTGAAACTCTAACTTAAAAAACAAAAACCCCTTCCCCCCCCCCCCCCCCCCCCCCCCAAGAAAAAAAATCCAACAGTTGGAGAAGGTAGGAGAAGCAACAACCACTAGCTTTTTGTCTCTTCCTTATAGAGATAGAGACTAAACTGAACTATTTGCCAGTATTTTGCTCTTGCATAGTCATATTTAGAGCCTCTAGCATTGTGCGGCCTGACTGTGAGTTTTAATTTTTTTAAAAATAATTTTTCCTTATTCAAGTACCAGCTTCTGTTAGAAGCAGGTTACTTTTACTAGGTCAGCAGATGCATAATATATACTATGAAAAACAAGTACTCAGAGAGCTTCCTAACCTTTAAGTATGGTAGAAATTCCCTTAGTTGCAGTCATCAGCTCAGAAGCAACCTCATTCTTATGCCTTTACAACACATGTGTCCTTTTAACACAAAAATGAATAACATAAACAGAAGTAGTCAAATTTAGCTCCTTGCCAGTTCTTTTTAATTCTTGTGTGAAACACTTCGTCCTGCAGATTTAATTTCTGGGTTTTGGAAATAACTTCATTAGTAATTGTGACAGACCGCAGAATGGCATTATCTTATCTAGTCACTTTGGAATACAAAATATTTCATGTGAATGTTGAATAAATCTCTCTTTTTTTTTTTTTTTTTTGTCCATTAAATACCTTTTTTTTTTCCTCTGCATTGTGGACAAATCTTTGCTAGTTTTAGTTTTCACCGGTAATATTTCCACCACAGTTTGAATTCTTTTTACTCTGATGTGTTTATACATATAAATATTTTTTATAATTCCACACTCATCAACATTCCTATTATAATGTGCTCCCATTAGTTCTTAATACCCGATAGTGATTCTGTTTAATATTGGGAGTTTCCCAGTTTCTTTTTGTTATAGCACACCAACAATTTTATTCATTAAGAATCCTCTTTGGTTTATGTATTTGTGTATAAAATGTATGACTTCAGACTCTCTGTTCTTATATTCTTGTCAACTGATATATTGCTGACTTAATTCCAAAATGTCAATTTTAAATAGTATCTAAAGTCTCGGTTAAAAAAAAAGGGGGGGTGGGGGGTGGGGGGGTGACTTTATGTCCCTGTAAGAGTTGAAGAGAAACACTAAAATATTTCTGGAGTAATATAATATTGTACTCAGCCTCATTCCTGTCTCTGCGTTGCCTGCCTGTTGCCTTTTACTTTCAAAGCTGGTGGTACAGGTAAACACTTCAAAGATTGAGGAAGAGGATGCGCTTGAGCTCCCCTCAAAGCACTTTAGAGAGGAAGTACAACTGACCCATCAGTGAAATTCTCTATACAGCAAATGCTGGTAAGTGTACTAAATGAAATTAAAAAAAAAAAAGTAAATGTGTATGATCTTTTAATTTTAGCAGTCCTGTAATAGGACTACAGTGTATAGACGAAAATGTATGTTTGCTTTTCAAGTTGAATGGTGCAAGTTAATCATCCTATCTCTAATTCTTCCCTCGTTTTGGATCTACAATTGTCAATTTCTTTCAGATAATTCAAGCAATTACTCTCCCTAGGCTGCTGCCTTTCTTGTCTGGCTTTCTTCCTTACAGCATATTCTCCTGTTCCTTTCACAGTAAGAATATTTCTCAGCAACAGCTCTACTTATCCACAAATGATCTTAAAGCATAGTTTCCCTAGTGGAGAAGGGAATTGTATCATGAAGTATCCATGGAAGTGTCTATGAAAGTGTTTTAGATCTGCACTTAAATCTTGCTGATTATTTGGTAACAATGTTGAGTGTTTGTTACACTCAAACCATTTTGAATCCTTCTGTAATATGATTTACTTTGGCTTTCTAAAATGTGGGAATATAATCTGATAGTAACTAGGTGAGTGTCAGCTGAATAAATTGCAATTGCTCTTGTCCACATGCTTAGCTTACTGCAAATGCAAATTAAAATTCATATGTTTAGTTGAAATTTGCATTTGGGACAGAGTAAATACCCTGTCATTTCTTGTCACAGTTTAGCTAATTAATGCTAGCTTGTTAAGTTAATATGGTTTAGATAGCATATTTGTATCCTGGGCCTTACTGGAAGTATTGGAAATTTAAAATTTGACCAGTATTATCCATCCTTGATTTCTATTCTCTTACTGTGTTTGTTCTAGACAGTAATGCAATAACTAGTACTGTTGCTTTAAATTAAAAAATATTTTTCTTTTTTCATAAGCCCGGGAGAGCCCTTTCAGTAATAGATTTTTGAAACTTCTTTTAGAGAAATTGTCCTTGTGATAATTTCCTAGAAAAATTCACACAGGCATTTTCAAATACTTTGGGTTTTGTTTGCCTCAGAATTCCTCCCCTCTGCCCCAGAGAACCTAATACACTCTTTTCTTAGTTAATTCCGTTGACTCCAAATGTCTTCAGATGCTTAATTCTGAGTATCTTCATGTGTTAGATATTCATTTCACTGACTGAAAAGCTTTGTGGATGTTTTGCTTAGTCCCCTAATGATTGTGTCCCAGTGGGACATGGAACTTTTGTGTATTTCATGAGTTTTTGGGTTGTGGTTTGTTTTTGGTGTGTTTTTGTTTTGGTGGTTTTTTTTTTGAGGAGAGAGTTGCATGTAGTGGGCTTTTTATCAGTAGAGGCTGGTATCATTATTTCCTTTCAGCATTTTTCAAATATGACTCTTGATGGCTTGAGTCACTGTATTTTAAGCAAATCACTTCTTGCTTATCTTGCAGACTTTGCTTTCATTAACAAAACCAAAATGGTTTCTAAAATACTAGTTATCCCCTCTGCTGCAGAACTATTGAACACCCTCAATAGCATTTTACTCAGTTCAGGCTTTTCTGTTTTTGTCATTCCTGGTAAAACTCTCCTGTGTTATAGTTACCAGTGTAGTTATAGTGAACCTTGAGAAGTAAACAGACTTGCTCAGACAGGATTTTTTTAATTAAATGTGGATGGAAACCTGTGTTAACTCCAGTAAGGACTGAGGTAAATGAGATGCTGTCTCAGGGTAGTATTTTGGAGGTTATGGCTCTAAGGGACTTCCTTCACTCCTAGCTTGTTTTAAACCAGAATGTATCTACAAGAAAGCAAAGAACAGAAAACTTAAGACTTTGTTTGACTATTGAGAGGCAAATTCTGCTTCAGAGAAGTTCACTTTTATGCAGTGTTGCTGTCTGAAAACATCTGTACAGAAATTACTTCCTTCAAGATGTAGAGTGGTAATAGACAAGTGTCAATGTGAGTATAAGTTTTTTGTTAACATTGTGCAAAGGGGCTGAAAACCGAAATGGGAAAGTAAGAAGTGCAGTGATGTCAGTTAATGGGAACTTTGATTAAAGAAAAAGGCAGTGGCATGGCCAAGAATTGAATTTTTTTTTTAGATATGAAAACAGGAAAGAGAAACTAAATAAATTATAAAGTTGACAGTTTAAGGCCTGGGTGAGAATCAAAGAGGAGAGGTTAAGGTGTGCTGGTAGCTGCTGTGGTACACAGAAAAGTCTAGGAATAGAAGTAACAGAAGAGGTGTTAATAACATGACTGAAGAGGGTAACTGAGAAAAGGTGGTAAGTTATGTGCAGTTTTGAGGAGAAGAAAAGGGAGAAGGTGAAGGCGGCCATCACTACGAAAAATCATAACTCTAGCTGTGGTACTAGGTAAGGATAAGACAGTCATGAGAAGGCTGTAAGATGCTTGGGCTGCTTGAGAGTAGTTGAGGGGAATGCCTGTCACCATGAATGGGAAAGTGTCACTCTTCTTAAGGGAAATTGTCTTTCTGGATGATGAAATGAATCAGTGACAGGGAAGGTACAGAGGATACAACTGAGCAATGTGAAGAGTATTAATTCTCTGAGGCAGAAAGGTCAGCTGTGGATTGGGAATTGAAGGGCTCTCTCTTCTTTTGATTTTGACAGAAACATGACATCTAACAGAGGCAAGTGATAGCACTATCCTGGAAAGTCATTGTAGTGTTAAATACCTGTTGAAGGGCTTTTGGCAGCCTGATGGTATACAAATGTGTTCAGAGAGCATTTGATAAGACAGATACTGAGTAGTGGCAAGGTGCAGACTGTCAGGGTAAAAAAACTGCAGTATCTCCCACTTGCAAGCTTGTTTTCCTGGGTCAAATCTGTGTGAAGAAGTGCTCATTTGGTTATTGTAAATAACTGTATATTGGCTGGGGTGAGTGGGGAGGATGGAGTAGCATTTGAAGCAACTGTTACAAGCATTGGTTGGGTAATTGCTAGAAGGTGTTTTGTGCATTTTTCCAGTGTTTCTCATGTAGTACTGATTGGGTCAAGGTTTTTTAACACATAGTGTGGGTTAAATCTTTAGTGCCCTGGGATATTTTTTTTTTTTTAGCTGCTGGGCTTCATGATTAATGAGAAGTGTTTTACTGATATTCTGGAGGTGTTGAACTTATTACTTCAAACTGGGAACTTTCAACTCCTGTTTGGTTGTCCTGGCTAATTCCACATGCAAAGGTTCTCCGTTTTCTTAGGGGTGTTGGGTGGTTTTGAGTGGGATGAAGAATGGGTACTGCTTCTGGTTTTATTCTGATCTTACACATGGTAAATGCTTGTTTCCTTCCCCATTTAATATACTTCCTAATGTTCCTTTGTCAGGATTTTTTTTTTTCTTCTTGTATCTTGTTGGTAACTATTACCATAATTTTGGGGTTTTTTTTTTAAGCACTGACTAAATACAAATGCCCAAATGCAGACAGCTGACTAATTTTTGCAGAGAAATTAAATTGTAACATTTTGACTTACCTCTGCCAAAGACTATTCCTGAAGTGTATTTCCACAATCTGTAAAGAGACTCCATTCCTTAAAAATTCTCACCTTAGTGGAGTGTTGTTTGGGCCATGCTTACCTTAAGTGTAGTGAGCTTGCTGCATGTCTCAAGTCAATAATTCAAACAGATATCACTTCACTGACATGCTGTCTTTATCTCTGGGTTCTTTATTTAGCACACAGGATATTTTCTGTCATTTATTTTGTTGAATAATGATTTTTTCTCATTTACTTATGTTTCTCATTTCACCACTCTTTCTTAAATAGCTGTAGTTGCTGGTTGCTTACAACTATAGCATGTAGCATGCTATACAGACCTAAAATAGAAAAAGCTATTTTTTTGATCTTTCTGGTTTTATAGAATAGTTTCTGTAAATTACAGTAATATGTGACTAGAAAACCTTATATCATTTGTGGGATCAGTGGGTTATTTTCCATTCTCACCTCCTAAAAGAGGCAATTTCAAAAAAATTTTGTAGAGAAACTTTCTTGTAGAGAAAGTTAGTACCAGGGAAAGGTGAATCTCAAATAGAAAGATGATCTCATTCTTGTTTTCTCTGATCACCTTATGTATCATCACATCAACCTCTTGTCTGTAGCTGAGGGGTTTTTTTATACCTTCAAGTTCCACACAGATTGAGTTTCAAATGTGATAATACCAATAAGTTTGGCAGCTGAGATGCCTGTCACTTTTACCTCAAAATAAAAACCATATTTTTTTGATAAAGCAGTTGTAATACTTGGAAAAAGCATGTTAAAAGCAAGAAATCTTGTGACAGCTTTGTCAGGTGTCCTCATTTTAGACAGGTAAATTGCCTTACATTAGCTCACACAGTTCCTAAAAGCACCTTTTTGTGCTAGTCAATACATCTTACATTCCTTCTTTCATTCCAGACTTCTGAGAATAGGTAATTTTTTCCCCTCTGTAAAAAGATTAGATTAATTTAGCAAATACTTTCATAAATTCCAAAAGGAATAGGTAAGTATAACATGCTTGTCCACAACCTTTTTAAAAAGTTATATGCATATAATGCAATTAAGGAATTTACTGATACAAAGATACAGACAGAGTAGTTTAAGATGGAATATATGCATCAATCCTTTGAACAGTCTTTCCTCTGGAAGTTGCATTAATAGAGAAACTTAAGTTCTTTCATATTGGTTTTCTTCAAAGGACAGTAGCCAATATAGGTAAATAGTGCAGATAGTTGAAGTTTTTTGGCCTAATAGCATATCATCTTATTGTAGCAGAAGCAGTAAATGTCTGTAATAGCAATGAAGTCCTATTCCTTTTTAACTTTCTATGCCCCATTAAGTTTCAGCTGTTCTCCTAGTGTTTAGACTGCACAGATTTGGATGGATGCCTTGAGTGTGTATTTGTCCTCCAGTAACTGTTTATAGCAGTCATTCTTTTCTTTCTGATTTCTTTAGCAGAGGCTTCTATTTAAGAAGCGTGTGACGGGAGAAAGATAAATCAACAAGCCATTGCTTCTTTCAAGCCTCCTAATGCTTCAAGCAACTACTTTCCTTTTATTTCTTCATTGCAGCTTGGTGATGAAGTTTTTCTAGATTTTCACATGTAGTTTAAGTCTCCATGCTATGGAAATGTTAACTGAGATGGAAGTGCACAGGCTCGTACTTCCCTAATGACCTTAATTGACAATTCTTTTGCTTCCTGGTAGGTGGGAGCCGTAACACTTAGTGTAAGGACTCTGTTGTAGGCTGGAGGAAGAGGAAGACTGCAATAAGCAGGACTACTGGTAAGTAACACTTCCTCCCCTCCCATAAAAGTCCTCAATGATATATGGTGATTGTTCTGGAAAATGATTGATTCTAGGTGAAAATGGTGTCTGCTCCTGAGGCTTTGCAGGAAACTTTCTGTATTACATAGGGACACATCTTAAACTCTCAGAGGATCAGAGTAGCTAAGAATAGTTGTTCCAAGGAATGGGGGTGCGAAGGGCACTGTGAATCTGAGAGGCTTCAGAGTAGTGGGATTTCGATCTCTAACATGTTTCTGGATTAAAAGAGCTCAAATACAGTGTTAAGAAGTGTATTAAGAATAGAAAGTTCACCCTCAGCAAAAATTATCTGACAAAATCAGATGGAAGAGCATGGTTTTCCTGCAAAAGGAATAAAGGCATTTCAAAGTTATGATCACGTTTTAGCTATACAGCATCTTGATGTTGAAAGTAAACATTGTTCATTAATTGAATTGCCTCTGATACATGTTTGGGATGATGTGTTTCATTCCAATACTCTTTTAAAATTTTTAGGATTTCTGGGTGATGGAATGATAGGCCTGAGTAAGATAACAAGATGTTGGTGTTTGCATATTGTTATCATTGAAGTCCATAGCACCTTTGTTTGTAGCCAGAGAAGTGTGAAGTTGTGACAGCTACCTATCTTGTCCATCTGTACATGAGAAGAATGAGTGGTGCCAATTAAATTCAGTATTGTTGCCCTTTGTATAGCCCTGCAGAAAGGCAACATCTCTGTGCTGTGTGATGAAAATGATTAGTTTTGCATGTAGCATCAACATTGCAGCTCTTTTTCAGTGTTCATTTTCAATGGGAAGTGCATAACTGATTATTGTGCTAGATCCAGCACTAAAAATTGCCAGAAAGTCTTCATGCTTCTACACTGATTGCCCCTGGCTCCCTAATAACTTTCCTAAGACTTTAGAATGTAATGATATGTACATAGAAAAAAATCTGGTCACAGTAACCTGTGAAAGTTAGTGTTTTACAAGTAAACTTTGCAATAGTTTTGCAATTGTAATCATCAAAGCAGGTTGTGGGATGCTTATTCATCCAATGGTGTTTGCTATCCTTCTGAGTAAGCAATGAATTGGATTAAACTTGAGTAACCAGAATGGAAGCCTACAGAAAGCCTTGAACAGAATTGGTAAGGTAGTCTATGCTGACAAAGAAATTTGCTTGGGGAGGGAAATTAATACATTATTTGCTGAAGTTTGCACGATGATAAAAAAGGTGGTATGGATAAAGCAGGGTTACAGATGGATTACAAATGCTTTATCGCATACATTTGCCTTGGGACCTGGAATATGCAAGGATAAATGGTTCCTTTCTACAGGAAAGAAGAAGGCTTTGTTATGAAATAAAATTGCTGTCCCTTGCATCTTTCAACAGTACTTTAACAAGAATCTGAAATACCAAAGGATGAGATACTTGCTTTATTAATGGGGTTTTTATATGCGTGAATATAAACTAATCTTGTAATCTTTTCAAGTGTCAAACTTTTCCTTGACCTCCAATTACATGGAAACGTTGCCTTCACAGTGTTTTACTTGAAAAATAAAAAAATCCGGCTGATGATTCATAATTTAATATTTCCCTTGGTTTTACTGTCATCAGCTTTTGCAAGCTAATTTTGGCAACATTATTGTGCTGTCATAGATTTCCACCCTTATTAATGCCTTGAAACCATCTTAATGTCTTAAAAACATGTTAATGCTTGATCAGACTTTCTTAACTTCAACTCTGGATATTTGGAGTGTAGTCTGGTAGCTCAGCAAACATAGAAATCCAGAATATCAGGTTTTCTGTAAGTGTGGCAGGCTTCCTCCTGGGCCCCTTAAAAAACAAATATTCTTTCTGCTCCAGTTTCTTAATCTGAAAAACACTGTCTCTGTAGAGGTTGATAAAGATTGGAGAGTGCTCACGTATTTTAGTATCTCTAATAACAAAGGCAGCTAAGGCTAAAGGGCCAGGGTTTCCATACTCTACAGTAGAGAAACGTAGATGTCCCACAGTTGATTTTAGTGGACATTTCCATTTTAGCGAGGATACAGAAGCTGAAAGAAGTAAATTAGCACTGAGAAACTATTGGCAACATCTTGGAGCTTTTAAGTCCTAAGCATTTAACTTGTGTACACTTCCAGATGCCTGGAAGAAGAAACGCTTTGGCTATATGTGTCAAAAAGTGTGCTAAAGGCTGGCATATATGCCTTTGACCCTTAATTTGCTGCAAGTTACACAGTGTCCCTTTCACAAACAGCTCATGTCTTGCAGTAATGCTACTCGAAGAAGTCCAATAGTAGTTCTAGCTGGAAATGGCATTGCTTTCTGCTCTGATAGATCTAGTTAGCACCCATGCCATTTTGTGACTTCTAGTGGGAAGGAAAGGGTGTGATAGTCAGCTGAAAGAAAAAAGAATTAGAATCACTGCAGGACAGACAGGTCCTCTACATTTTTTTTAACCCTCTTATAAAACACCAAAAGTCTGTGTAATCACACTTATTCCCTTCTCCTACCCCTTGGAGTTGTTCAGAAAATTGTTGTGGTAATATTCTTGCAGGTTTCTGTGCAGTTTTTCTTTCTCATTCCACTTATTCTCACATGTTTTGGAAAAGCTGTATTTCCCCACTCCGGCAACAGCTGATTTTCCTTCTCAAAAGGACTATATGGTTATGATGAGTAACTTCCAGTTACATGTGAAATGTCCCATATGGAGATGATCAAAAGACATTAATTATGAAATAGTGTATGATGTGATGTGGAGGTACCATAGTTACTGATACTCCATTGGGTGCACAGGGAAAAATATGGCTGACTAATAAATTGATAGTTTTTAGATGTTTATAGCTAATGGTGGTTGTTATAAATTATATATGAATCTTAAAGAGAAAAAAGTCCTCCAAGAACAGAAATTGTTTTAAATGTAAACTGTACTTTAGAGTGAAGGAGAACAAGACAACTGGTCAACTAAGAAAAACTTCTGGAATCATAGATGAACAGATTTTCAGAAGAGGCACTATAAAACAGTGCATGATATGCAATGAGAAGTAGTAACTGCAGTATGAATTTAAAAAAACAAACATGAAATTTTCTGCAATGAAACATACAGCCACCTTCATAAGAAACCAGAAATGCCCATGACTAGTACATTCTGCTGAAAGAACATTTGTTCAGAGAAATCTGGCACCTAATCAAGAGGATTGTTTAGAGTTAAGAAGTAAGTGAAAGTAACTGAAGCAATACATTTTCAAGTGTAATGGTTGCAGGCTGCTTTCCAGGCAGCCAGATCTGGTGTTTGACCACCCTTCTTATGAAGACTATTTTCCTTGTGTCTAACTGGAACATCCCTTGCTGCAGTTTGTGACCCCGCTGCACTTACCCTCCCACTGGGCACCCCTCAGAAGAGTTGGGTGCCGGCTTCCTTGTAGCTGTGTGTCAGGCAGTTAAAGTCAGAAGTTAGATCCACTTCAGCCTCCTCCTTGAGGCTGAACAACACCGTTTGTTTGCTTCTCCCTATATGTTGTATGCTTTGGAGCCAGTTTGTCCTGGTGGCTCTTAAGACTTGCTGCAATGTGTCAATGTCTTGTACTGAGTATCCCCAAACTGCATGCCCAGTGTAGTATCCCAAGTCAAGAGAGAGAGAAATGATAATTTTCTTTAACCTGTTGAGTAAACTATTGCTCATGCAGCCGTATGTGTGGTAGCTTGTGTTGCCACAAGGCCATCCTGCTGACTCATGCAAGCTATTTCTAGCAGGAACCATAGCTTGTCTTGTGCAAAGCTGCTTTCTGACCAGCTAGCCCTAGTCTGTGCTACTTTGTGGGGTCACTTTCATCCCAGTAGCAATGCTTTTGTGTTGACGGAACGTGTCAGCCTATTACCCAGCCTGTAAGGATCCCTCTGAATGACCTCCAGTTTATCAGCCACTCCTCCCAGTTTGGTGTCATCTGCAAACTTGCTGAAAGTCCTGTCATCCATCTTCAGGAAGATGCTAAGCTGTATCAATCACTATAAAGGTGCCTGAGAAGCACTGCTATTAACGGGTCACCCACTAGATGTCAAGTCTGTGACTGCTGTGCTTTAAGCCTGGTAGTCTAGCAGGTGGTCTATCTAGTCTATCACTCACCTCGTGGTCTGCTTGTCCAGTCAGTTTCTTGCTTGTTTGGTAACAAAGATGTTACGGGGGACCCATGTTGAAAGCCTTGTTAAAGTCAAAGTAAATGACTTCCACTTCTCTCCCCTCATCCACCAAACCAGTCATTTTGTTGTAGGGAGTGATTAGGCATAATTCAACCAATAGTGGCTGTTCCCCAACACTTACTTCATGTACCTAGAAGTGGCTTCCACAATGACTTGCTCCATATTCTTCTTGTGGACTGAGTAATTCTGTATGTCCAATTTGCTCTTAGCTGTCTCCAACTTCATCTTTCTCAACCCTGAAATAGTCCTTCATCTTCAGGAATGTGCAGTGGCAGAGACTCAGGAGGGCTGACAGTAGAACTTATCAGGAAGAAATGAGGCAAATGAGACAGAGTAAATCAGCCTTCCTGATATGTTTCTATTGCTAGGTCCTCCATCCACTGGGCAGCTGCCCTCGCTTTCCTTAATCATCTTCTTGCTGCCAGTGAAGCCCATAAAAGTCCTTGTGGCTTTTACCCCCACTTCCAGTTTCAAATTCAGCCCAATCTTGGCTTCCTTAATTTCATCTTGTGTGTTTTAGCCTCATCTCTGTATTTCTCCTGAGTAGCACAACTCCACTTACATTTTATTTTGAGTTAACACAGTCAGGAATTCCACATTCAGGATGTGTATGGGAAAGGTTGGGTTTATTTTAGCAGTTCACGTATTTGAGCTATTGTATACTGAATATAACTCCAGACTAAGAAAAGCTTGACCCTTTTTACAAGGATAACGAATTTTTAAGAAATAGTTTGCAGCATACACAAGAAGCTGGAAAGAGGCTTTTCCTAAAATCAGCATAAAAATTCAATGAAAAAATCATCATTGTCTGTCTTTGTTCCCAAGATGGCAAGTGATACATTATTTTCCTTGATGAAATTGTATGGAAAAAAATATTCAAGTTGAAATACAGATAAAAGCTTTAAAAAAAAGTTTGATAAATTTTATCTGTGAAGCTTAAAAAAAAAAAAGTCCAGATGATGAGCATTTGGGAGTTGCTAATAGCGGTCCTAATTTGAGTTATTTTTTTGCACCGAGAAAAAAACAGGTTTATTCCAGTACAGTTCTACGAAAGAAAAATACAATAATTGTCTATAATTTTAAGTATCTTTTTATCTTCCCTAGTAAATTCAAACATTCAGAAACTTTTAATATCAATGTTTTGTACAGAACATGTGCTGTACACGATTAAGTCAAGCAAGAGTGACCTTTTACCTGGGTCTGTGACCAGTGACCATTTTGGGACAGAGCAGGATTTCCACAGTCAGTTCCTCAGAAGGTCCTGATCAGAAGCATCTTTGTAAGGCTTCCCCCATGGAGATTTCCCAACTTGTGTGTACACTTGAAGAAAGGATTCTGTGCTTTGTAGCTATTCTGCCCTTTGATTTTTGCATTGACTCAGTGATCTATAGCCTCCGCATTGTTTTTGTTGGCTATAATTTGCTACAACATGACATTTTTCATACTTTCCTATGAAAGTATTAAGTAGCTGATGGGAGTTGTATAGACGTTTCATGAATCTTATTAAGGAAGACAGGAAAGAATGGGTGTCAAGAACACTGAGGGTTTTTTTCTCTATTTTGTGCTTTTAGAATGTTGTCAATTTTTCACTTTGTTCCTGAGGAATATTAAGGAATTAAGCTTTAAGCAATTGTTAAAGTAATAAAGCAGCAATTCAGAAGCACCCGAAGCTGAAATACTCACATGTATTGGAAAGTAGCATAAGTATAATGAAGGGCAATACTAAATGCTATAATATTGAATGTAAGAGTAGCAGTATATTAGGATACTGCATCATGTTGATAGAGTAGGTTTTTGAATCATCAGTCAGTGTTCTGGAACTGGAAATGAACAACATATGTATTAAAGCTTTCACATGATTATGAATTGAATAACTGTGCAAGAAGTAGATTATATGTATCCAGAGAAACTAGAAATATGTAACAAGCTCACTGAATTTTTCTGTCCATGATGTTTGTATTTTAAAGGGAGGCAAAAGAGAGGAAGAAATTTGAAATAATTACCAGGGAGAGAAAGAACAACCACCTGATCATTTAATGAACAATGTAATGGATTGAAAGTCTGTTGGGATACAGCTGCAAGGACATTCTGCAATTAGGTCATTTGATGATCTGTTTAAATAGCTATTGCATACTGGAACAGGAGTAAGAGATCTTCCCTGAAGTTCTGCAGAGAACCATGATATCTTTCATTTTCCTTCCTTCACTAGGTTTTCCTACTTCAAATATATATACGTTGCATTTATTAGTATTGAGATTTCATAAATGGAAATCTTAGGCCTGTTCTCCTACTTTTTATAATCAGTTTCTCTGTAGAAATTTCTGTGCACAGAGGAGCATATGCAGATTTCTGCAACTTCAAAACTCCCTGTGTTTCTTGTTTTTGAGGGGCATATTTAGATGTAGGTATCAATCATATTTTTAGGATGAAAAAAACAGTTTATGCATCTTAAAACTGTCTGACTCAGACTGTAACATAGTTAGATCTAGCAATAACTTACAGTGAAAGAACATCCTGGGAACTGCATCATTCAAGGAAATTTGGGACTTTGTTTTTACTGAGTCCTTAAAAATTTAGTTTTTCATGCACGTCTGTTTATTAATTATGAATCCTTCTGTGGTTTCTTAACAGGAGCTTTTGAGAGTTTTAATTGATAATTCATCATCTTAAAATCATATTCCAGTGTTTAGTTACTGAAATTTTTAGAAGAATCTTCAGGAATGAAAGGAGAAATATTTTCAGCAGCCAAATGGAATGTTTTGGGGAAGACAAGCTAAGAAGTAATGGAGAAAATGCCTAAGACTAATTTGAAAGATTCTCCCATTAAGTTGCTAACCATGTCAGCTTTTACCTTGTGCTACAGTACAGATGTGGATAGTACTACCTCTAACAGGTTTGACTCTGAAGTAATAGAAATTAGTGAATTACAGACATTTGTTTCATGGATATTTTTCTAAAATAAGCATGTTAGAGTATTTATAAGGGAATTCTGAAAGCAATTTAAACTGGCAGTAGCAGTTCCAGTAGGCTTATTAATTACTCCTGATCACATAAGTAATTTTAGTATGTAGCAATCGGTGTACTTCTTGGGCTACAGCATATTCAAACACCAAATTCTTGTAGTTTAAACCAGAAGATACTGTTCAATCTGACCTCCAGTTTAAAATGACAAATGTAACTTTAGCCAGGGAAACTCAATTGAAAAGAGTAACAGCAAGATGATCCGTATGCAACAGCCGTTGACAATACTGAAATGCAGTACACACCTTAAACTAAACTTTTTTATTCTTACCAAAAGAAACTTTAAGTTGAAATTCAGACTTTAAGATGAAAATGGGCATTTAGGCTAGTCATTTTCAGGATACATAATAAAATCAAGTGTACTGGGTAAAGAATTGCTTGTATATGACTTCGGTTTTTGTCTTCAGAATATTTGTAACGTTGAGAAGCAAAGATCCTTCTTGTACTTGTTGATGACTTTGCTGGTTTGGATGCCTTGAGGTCAAACTGTCCTGCTCCATGCTTACAGTGAGTGTCCCAAGATACCTTTTTAGAAATTGGTTATGTAAGAGTAAAAAATACCAACTTAAGTCAAACTGCGTACCATAGAAACTCACATCTGCTTGGTGAAATATTAAGATTATTGGTTTAAAATCAAACTATCTATTCTGTCTTGCAGAGTTTCTCTTTCCAAACAGGCAGTTTTCACAGGTTTCCTGAATTACAACAAACCTTTCCAAATACCCACCTAGACCCTGGAAAGATCCTGTTCTCTTTCTCACATCTGTGGCTTGTCTGTTCACCTGTTCTCTGCTTTCTCAGGGGTCTCGTATGCGTTGGGATCCCAGCTTGCTGTGTGTGTCTGCCTGCCTGCTGTCTCTTCTCGGGACTGCAACAGCTTCCCCTGGCTGGATATAGTTAGCTGCCTCCAGGGAAAGGGGCACTTCTCCCTTCTTTTGTAAGATTTCACCTGAAAGAGTTCAACAGGCTGGACAAAGTAAAGAGGCAACCATTGTACTGGCTATTCCACCATACTCAGTGTTTATCTAAGCGGAGTAAAACATACTTAACACTGAGTGCTGAAAGTGTGCCCCTGAGTACAGTGCGCTGCTATAGGGATACTCACACACTCTGAAATACCTTACTTGCATACAGGAAGGGGGTAGCTGTCTTAATGAGCACTTGACAGGTTAATTCGTGGTGTGTTGTCTCTTTCTCTGACGCGTCTGTATGGGGAAACTGGCAGAACTCCCCAGCAGCCAGCGGTCTGCCTTGGATTGCTGTGGTAGCCCCACAGACCTTCAACTTATGGTTCACCACAGGGTAGTTGCTTTGTGGTGAACCATAGGAAGTCTGACTTGAGACTGTCACCAGCTGCTGTTCCCAGTGCTGGTACAGCTCCAGAGGCGGGAGGGAGGCAGAGCTAACACAGGGTGGTACATCTAGTAAGGCCAAGACAATGAAGTAAATCTAAAAATCAGGTATTTAAAATAAATTAAAACTGTTTCTATTGTGTTGTGTTTTGGTTTTTTTTTTTTTCCTCTAAGGCTTTATAATAGCTCACTCCAAATGTTGTATTTCTGGAGGAAAGTTTCCTTTCATGAGGAGTCATCATCTTCAGCAAGGCTGAATTTTCCCTGGGGCTGTTAAATAGGAGATGAACCCCTGACCAGTTTCTCCTGCGGTGAGGACTTGTGTTCTCTTTCAGTTGGGCGTAGTCAGCCATTCTGGTTCTCCTGCCCTGTCATCTACCATACTGTATCAAAATGCATACTTACCAGCTGGTTTGGGTTGACAGCTTCATTTTTATTGAAATTTAATTGATATGACTAGACAGGAATATTGAATTTCAGAAGGTAACATATCGTCACATAAACTTGTACTGCAGTCATATGCTCATGGATAGTTCTTTCACTTTGTTTTACCCACAGTACATATTAAGAATGGCTTATTTATTCTTTGTGAGTTGTAGTACTCAAGTGTAGGAGTTAAATAGATTTATCAGTGTGGCTAATAATACACACAGGCTGGGTTTGGGTTTTGTTTGGGGTTTTTTCGTGTTTTGTTTTGTTTTTTTTTTTTGTTTTGTTGTGGGGTCTTGTTTTCTTAATTACTTTACCATGATATGTGCCTGTCTCAGTGGCTCAGACTGCATTAGGTGTTAGATAAATTTGAAATCAAAAAACTTTCCTGTCTAATTTATACAGAAAGTAAGCAATAGATACCAACAAATGTGTAATTCCAAAGAATCAATGAAAACGACTAGCATGGAGGCTAGCATTGGAAAGGTAGTATTGTCAAGATTTTTATTTGGTATCTTAGCAGGAGCTTAACAAGGATCTAAGGATAATGACACTGTGGGACAGTCTAGTAATCTGAGGGTGGCAGCTGCATTTCATTTTGGAAGGGAGAGTGTCCATTTGTCCTTCAGTCTCGCTGTTCAACTGTCATCTTACTTCTCTGTTTTTTTTAGATTATGGTCACAGTGAGACAGGATTAACATATCCAAATAATTATACTACTTGAATATTCACCACTTGATTATTAAGCAGTGAATAAATACAGGTCAATTTAAAGCATAGGTTGTTTTTTCAGGGCACTGCCTTAGGTGGTGATGTTAGATGTGCACTCTATTTATTTTGCTTTTCTTTTTCTGACTTGCTCTATATGTACTCTTCAGTACTGTGAACACATTTCAGGGAAATTAAGGTCAAATAATACTATTTCAGAGCTCTCCTGTTGGGTGGTTGGTTTTTTTTTTTGTGAATCAGTGCAAGAACTTTACCAATCATAACGAGCTTGTGCTGTTAGGAAAAGACTTCTACATGTATTTGGAACTCTTTTTTTAGAACTGGAAAAGTTCATTCTACCTTGTAAGGCAACTTCAGTGTTTAGTGTATAAAGAAATGTCTTACTGGTTATTTTTCTTACAATTCTCTAACAGGAGAAAAGATCCCTTTAAATGGAGTGGGTGTGTGGATTTAGAAGGTAAAGGTGTAACAGATCTAGAACCTGCAAGCTAAAGCTACTTGATAACCTTCCATGATTAAATGTCTGACTTGGTAGATGAGGAGGAAGCAGTGGACAATTATACTGAGTAAGATTTTTGGTACTGTCTCCAGTAAGATCCTCACAGAGAAACTGAGGAGATACGGGCTGGTTGAGCAGACAGTGAGGCGAAAACTGGCTGAATGGTCAAGTCCAGAGGGTGGTGATCAGCAGTACAAATCCTAGTTGCAGGCTGGTTACTAGTGGTGTACTCCAGGGGTCAGTACTAGGTCTAGTCCTATCAACATCTCCATTAATGAGCTGGATGGTGGGGCAAAGTGTACCCTCAGCACATTTTCTGATGACATAGAACTCTGTGAAGTGGCTGATACACCAGAGGGTCATGCTGCCACCCAGAAGGACCTCAACAGACTGGAGAAATGAGCTGTCAGGAACCTCATGAAGTTCACCAAAGAGGAGTGCCAAGTCCTGGATCTGAGGAGGAAAAAGCACATGTAGGGCCACCCATCTGGAAGGCAGTTTGGCAGAAAAAGCTCTAGCTGTCCTGGTGGGCACCAAGTTGACTGTGAGCCAGCAATATGACCTTGTGGCAAAGAAGGCTCATGGTGTCCTGGGCTGCATGAGAAGGAGTGTTGCCAGCAGGCGAAGGGAGGTGATCCTTCCCCTTTACACAGACCTGATTGTACTGTGTCCAGATTTGGGCTCCTCAGTACAAGAAAGATGTGGATGTACTGGAGCATGTCCTGCAAAGGGCACAAAGATGATCAAGGACTGGAGCATTTCTTCTGTGAGGAAAGGCTTGAGAGTGCTGGGACTGTTGAGCCTGGAGGACAGAAGGCTCAGGGGGGATCTCTAATGTATATAAATACCTGAAGCAAGGGGGTTAAAGAAGATGGAGCCAGGCTATTTTCAGTGGTGTCCAGTGGCAGGACAACAAGCAGTGGGCACAATCTAAAACACAGGAGGCTCGTTTTGAACATCAGGAAACACTTTTTCATTCTGAGGGTGACTGAGCACTGTCACAGGTTGCCAAAAGAGGTGATGGAGTCTCCATCCTTAGAGATACTCAAAAGCCATCTAGATGTGATCCTGAGCAGCCTGCTCAGGAAGGCCCTGCTTGAGCAGGGATGTTGGACTAGATGACCCGCAGAGATCCTGTCCTGTCTCAACTACTCGGGGATTCTATGAACTAGGACGCTGCAATTCCATTAAAAACCTTTTTTTAAAATAAAGTTATAAATGGGCTTTTTAGAATAGTATTGAACTGTGTCACAGCTTGTAATGTATTTTTTTTATTTGAAGGTTTTTGTCAAATTGAAGATATTTTTATTATTTTGTAAAACTGGGGCTTAAATTATTAAGGTTTGAATTTGGAGCTTGTGTGTTTCTGCCTTCCTGATTTAAGTTAAATAGAATAGTACCACTTGTCAACCTCTGTAAACATGTTGTGTGCTCCAAATAAAACTTTGGCTTGTATGGTAGTATTTTAGCAGTGCACACCCCTGCCTTAGACACAAAACTGTTGACTGTGTTTTATGGAAGAAAAAATAAATTTTCTTTAAAAAAACAAGCCTACTTGCAAGGGCTTTCATTCCCTCTTCCACAACTTTGAGCTTCTGTATAAACCTTTGAGGAAGAGGATCTATAATATCTATTGCTTGGCTGAAAAAGATGTAGTGTTTACTGCAAGGGAAATTTACTGGGGTGGGCTCATAATGGAGTGTAAGACAGGAAGGCACTGCTTGGATCATGCTGTTCTTTGAACATAAAGACTAATCATTGCTGTCAGTAGTACTACTTTTAAAATAAAGCCTCAAGGGATTTGCTTCTTTCAAAGAATTGTAGACTAATAGAAATAACATCCAGTTCAGCAATTGTGATAATCATGAACCAAATGTTTGAATTTCATCTTCTGTTTCCTTAGAATGCTCCATCTTAGTGTCTTCAACTTGCAAGTGTTCTATTATATAAAAAAATTAATGATACATTCTGCAATAAATGATAGCTTTAATAGTGGTGTAACAATACTATGGTATTGTATAATCATAACTTCCATATATTTTTGAAAGGTTATTGCAATCTTCTGCCCTCAAACCTTGGTGAATGAAGATATAATTACTAATCCTTAGAGTGTGGCTTGATTTTTCATACTACCATACTAATTTGGAAGAAAAGGTCTCTTGGTAGTGTGTTTCACCTTGTATACAACATTCATTAGCATATACTTCCCTTTCATCCTGGCCAGATTTTAATTTCGAAGTCCAATTGAGACATTCTTGTCTTGTTTCAGAATGTAGAAGAAGTAACCATGAAATCTTGTCTGAAGAAATCCAGTCTCTAAAACAAAATGCTTGAAAATACAGATGAAAAGTTTCTCTGCATATATTTATATTTTGAGGGGAAAAAAAGGTCTAACAAAAGTTGACATCCAAAATTAATTTCTCCAAGTAATTTTGTTACAAATAAATATGGAATAAGGATAAGCTTCTTATTTTGTTATTCTGCTTTTGGAGTTTTGTATCTCACTCCCGGCTGCTTTCCATCAGTGTCCTACTTTGCCTCAGAAATCTTTTGGTATTTTTCTGGTTCACTGAAAGTGCTGTAGAGTTTAACATTTTGACTGTGTGGAAATCCTGATGTGCACTTAACTTTTTCTTAATATAATGATAGCTGCTTTAAATTCAAAAAGATGAAAGATACCATAAAGCTTTTTAGGCTGATCTGTACTGCCCCATGAAGTGCTTAATCCTTTAATTTATGGAACTAATTTAAAGCTAAGGAAATCTTGCAGAAGTACAGTATTTCTATTTCTAAAAATGCTTTTCACGGCACACTACCTTGCTATAACAAGAACTTCAGCAGGATAGAAATAATGTTTTATTGTTTTCTAGACACAATTTGTAACTGCCTTCCCTAAAGCTGTGTATTGAGGAAGGTGTGCAAATCAAGTTCAGCTCACTTTTTTCATGCGCAGTTCACAGTATAACTTTAAAGCAAGTAGTCATCTGCCACTTGTCTGTGTTGCAATATTTGGAGACTGACAAAGCTGCTACTTGATTTAATGAGGGCACTTGAGCTTCTATCCCTGAAGTAAAAGACCTTCAAAAAGTAGCTTTGTAGAAGAGCTGTAAAGAGCTTAAAGCTGCCCCTTCAAACAGCAGTAGGAGCTGTTTAAACCATCTGACAGTTAATGCTGGGTGCTTCCAGTATGGAGTTTCTTCCCTCTGCTGGTTGAACAGCTCCAGCTCCTCTTCGCCTCCTTTCCAACTGCCTGTTCAGATCAACCTCTTCCAACCCCTTCACCAATGTCTCTTCTACACTGCAGCTTTTACCTTCTCCCATACTCTTCCATACAAATTGTGGCACAAAGTTAATAAATATAATTGACTGTATATTTCTTCTTCCTACTTTTAGCCTACTTAAAACAACAGTCCTTTTCATAGCAAAGGTTTTGTACAGTGTCTAGCAGCACTGCAGCATACTCTTAGCTTTGGCATGGTTATTAGCATGGTTTAGTATAAAAATTACTCATAATATTAAAAAAATGAGCAATGGGTTAAGCTTTTCCTTTCCTACAGTATTTTGTCGTTGCATTGTACTCTATTTTCCCATATCTCTATCAAAGAAAAGCCCCCCAAACTTTGTTTGTTGTCAGTACTGTATTTTTCCTCCTCATTTTTTCTCAAATGTGTAACAATATTTTAACTTCTTTCTGTTTTATACTGTGATAGAGTACTACTATATGTAGTCAAATACAGTGGTACACCTGATCTTTGAAAGGGTTGAAGATTGTACTGGGCTGTTTGGATTAGATTAGGTTCTGGTAGGTGTAATCCTGATACATTCTAGCCTTTTTTGAATGTGTCAAAAGTATGAACTTGTTGCATTGTGGTTGATAGGGAATCTGGGGAAGATGATCCAGGCCACCAGACGTCTGAATTGCCTTTGCATATATTCAGGCCTGTCCATAGCATTATGTCAGCATGGGGAAATCGGGTTCATAGTTTAGATGCTTCAGCTGAATGCCTCAAGTTGGGTGTGTTGAGGTGGTACAAAACTCCTAGTCATTGTTACACAAGCTTGTGTTTCATTTTGTTTTCCTGACTCCTTCTGCATCTTCCATGGCACCTGTATTAGGCAAAGAAAGATAAACAGTATGTAGATAACAGTATGTAAACATAGGATGATTGTCTACCAGCTCTTTTAAAAAGGCAAAATAGTATTGAATTACAGAAACAAAACCAACTGGACGAACAAAAAACCCCAATAACAAAACCCCACTTTTTCTACTTTTCTGTCTCAGGTCACTAGTTAATGGCAATACTTGGATACTGGCTTTACTCCTCCTTACACCTTACCTTTTAGGAGATTTTTCCTGTATTTCAAACTCTCATTCTTTGACTGGAACTGGCAACAAGTTTAAAAGCTCTCAGGTAGAGGTGCTAGAAGATTACATAAGCTTGGGCAACCAGAATAAAAAAACAAAAAAGATCAACTGGCTTTCAGCCCTGGCAAGAAATGCCAGTATTACTTCGCTTCTCTAATTTTCTTGAAGAAAACCAAGTTGATATTGCTGTGAAATGTGATGGTTTTTCTCCTTAATAGTAAAGCCTGGGGATGAAATACAAAGAATTCCGAGTTAAAGGGCTTGGTTTGCAAGTTAGAAGCAACCAAAATATGATTTCAAAGGGAAATGGTAAATAGTGTCAATTATATTTCATCATTAGAAACTTTGACCAAGCCAGAGACTCTTGATGCTATCTTATTTTGTTGGTTTAGGGGTTTTTTTCCCCTCTATATAGTCTTTCAACACAATGTACTTCTTATTTTAAAACTTCGGGAAATATCCATGACACTTGTGGTTGGGTTTTAAAGAAAACTAGACACATACATCTGAAATGTGCCTGAAGTCAGGAGTTGAAGGGCAATATGGTGAATAGGCCTAGTGACTGGGTGGCAAACAGTATAAATACTCTTTTTAAGCCTTTTTTAGGAGTGGAATAGGCCAGTGCTGCTTTAAAAAAAAAAGAATCTCTTGGTTCCAATTATGATCACATAGATGGAAACAATTCACTTTTTTGAAATAATTTGCAAAACAAAGCAACTTACATGGACTATCCCGGCCTGAAGAAGAGGTAGGGATTCTATAATAGGCAAATGTGTAGAGTACTGCATAGGTCTCTTGATAATATGCAGCAGACACATAAAACATTGGGAATGGTGATGGGGCAAACCTTTCAAGATGAAAAGGGATTAGTGCACTGAGTAGACAAAATAAAAAGAAACTAGCAAAATGAAGAAAAATGGGGGAAAAGTATATCTGAACTGCTAAATCAAAATAAACCTGATAAATTGCAGTGAAGAAAAAGACCTAAGTTCTGTTCACAGAAATACATATATATATTTTATATAATGTAAAAATGACTCAGTCTACCTCAAGATAGGAGAAACAGATGAACCTTCTGCTCCAGAAAGGTTGAAATGAGCCTTTTGAAATGAAATCTGAATCCAAGATGCCTCTTGCTGTCAACAGTGTTTCATGTTTAACTTTTCTGATTAAAATATGTGCAAATCTCAAATAGAGTATACCCAGGCACTTGAGAAACAGTCCAGCCAGAGCAGTCCAACTGCTTACAGGCATCCTGGGGTTCCTGCCTTAGAGGTGGCTGCCACTTCCAGAGGGCGGTTGATCTTCTGGAGTAGATTATAAGATCTACAGTTACAAGTGCCTTCATTCTGCCTCCCTTTTCTCTCATATTTTACAATTGCCTGTTTGTTGGATCTGAGAGGATAATTAAGTAATTTAAAAGATTAATTGGTTTCATAACTGAATTTGCATTCCAGGGATTCTGAAATTGCAGGAAACTATTCATGCAAAAAATGCCTTTGTGTTAATTCTAAATAGCTCTATAAATATGAGACCTGATTAGTTTTATGACTGTGGTCTTTAAACAAGTAACTTATCTGTCTCAACGTGATTAATTATTTTAAACATTTAGGGTGAGATTGATTGTCAAAAGTGATTAAGATGTTTTTATCTAATGTTCTTCAGTACAGAATTTACAATTTAATTAAGATGTTGCTATCCAGCTGTCTTATGTGGAAGAAAATATTCTCTTTGTATACTTGTTTAACAGTAGTTATTGGTAATAGATCTATTAAAGGGTTACACTGTAGCACAGACAAAAAAGATTAGTAGTTTTTTTGTGTTTAAACAAGATTATATAAACAAACTCCTATGTTCCTTGTCATAGAGCTTAGACCAGTAATTTCATGTGTGTGTCTTTATGTTCATAGATCTCAAGGTTCAGATTGTGATAGTATGCAATAATGGATGTCACTTTGTGGTTCAGTGTAACCCTCTAATTTTCTTCTGGCATAGCAGGATTTTGGAAATTGTGGGGGGTAGTACATAAACAAATGTCACTTGCCTTTCCCTCAGATCCTGACTTTTTAAAAATACAGCATGTGTGTTTTTATTTTGGCTTTATCCTAGAAGGCATTAAGTAATTACAGAGACATCATTGCTTTGTTGTAGATTGATAAGGCTGTGGAAATGTTAGTTCATAAAATACTGATTTAATTTATTATATTCAGCTTTCTCATGGATGCTTCTGTTAATTTGTATCTGTTGTTCATGAGATTGGTTCATATTTAAACTGAATTCCTCATATAACTGTTTATAGTTGGAATGTTTCCAGGAATTTCTTTGGGGTAAAATCTTGTGGTTTATTAAAAACACACTAGATGACAGTTTCTAAACTTGGGATAAATAATTTGATTTCCTTTTAAGTGTCAAACATATTTTCTTAGAATTTCAGATTCCATGAACTTGACTTATCTCAGCTTCCTTAAATTTAATTTTACTTTTTGTTCTGTTTTGTTTGTAGGTAGTCTCCCCACTTTCCTGGTTGCACGGTGGGACTTCTCCCACTGCTGCTGATGCCCTGGATGGTCTCCTTGCAGGAGGAGCAGCCTTAGGCGTTCTGCAGGTGAGTAGAGGACATTGAGATGGAGGCCTGGACAGTAGTGCCTGTTCTTCTTCTGTTCTTCCCAGGCAACATGCGAATTCCCCTCAACCTTGAACTATATGGCATGCGTTTCCCTCCAGGTTACAGGCATCATAGAGGTCTTTTGACATAGGTTTTCATCTAGAGAAAAACTAATATCCTCCCAGTTATGTGGTTATCAAGACTGTGCCTTTCTGCAGCTCCTGGTTAATCTGTTAACTGCTTTCTTCTCTTTGTACTGAGAAAGAAGCATCTATTCCCTTGTGTGTCTCAGTCTCTGTGGTTCCTTCCTTCCATTAGGAATTTTGGTCACAAAACTAAAAGACCACTGTGTTACAGATTGTGGCTTGAATATATTTTGTCCTTCCTCTGTTTCTTCCTGTTGGTCAATCTGGCTCTGACAAAGTCCTGCTTTGTTAGTAGAAGTTAGCAGAGAGCTACAGGACTACTAAGAATGGGAGAGAGAAGAACAGAGAAAGCCTTATAGCTTGCTTTTTTAAAAATAAAATAATTTATAGTACTTTATAGGGCTCCTGTAACACGTACATTTTTGGAGGTGGTTAGCTAAAAGAAAATCAGAGGTTGGAAGCAATCTATTTAGTTCTACCCCTTTTTTCAAGACCAGTTTCTTATCTTGTGTCTGAAGGAGTTCAACACAGTACTTACTCATTGATCGTGAAGCTTTTCTTGTAAGTTGGAAGTGGTGCTTCATTCAACAAGTTAGACAAGCTTTTTCAAATAAACAAGTTTTCTCTTTCCTAAAATGTTGCGATTGAAAGTCACCTTCACACTGAGTGTGACTTGGTTAGCTAGTAGCTCCATTTAGTATTTACATAATGCTGTCTTTAAAATAAACCACTACAGTTCAAAAGCTATATAGTAGCTGTTAGTAGTAAATGAGCACGTGAGAGGTTCATATACTCAAGATTTAGCAACAATAATCTGTTAAAGCCTTTAGTAAGTGGGTCCTTCTGTTTGTGGATCAGCACTTGATGATAATTTGTGGAGTCTGCAAAGATTCCTAAATGAGAGTCTGAAGAAGGTGGCAGTAAGAGGACCGTTGCCATTCCTTAGCATCTTCCACCAATATTTAAATGTAGCATCTCATGTCCACAAAAAACACTTGAGCAAGCAAAGTACAACAAGAGAACACTTTTGAAATAAACTTACTTTGAGGTAGAGGAGGCTTCCAGGGTTTCAGTGTGAGTTACAATTATTTTATTTTACTTCATACAAAGATTGAATATTTCAGGCTTTTTAGGAGTAGTTTATGATAATCTCTGTTATTTCGTTGAATCAAGTAGTACTCAATTTTTTGAGTACTCAGTATTTGATTTGAGTACTATTTGATGAAATTCCATGTTATATACAAGGCTGTGGTCAGTTAAAGTAGACTTAGGGAATCCTTTCTCAGGACAATGTAAATAAAGTTATGTTAAATTCAGATTAAAAACAAATGCATTGTTTACAAATAGACATTAACCTTATTTGTGTTAATTTGGAGCTTTCCTTGTTTCAAGCTGTAATTGATATGAAAACTTTGAAGGAATTTTGCCTGAATTTCTTGAGGCTTTTTATGGCTGGCATTTCTTCATCTCTAACTCTGTCTTGGCCTTGATGGTAGATTACTTCTTGTCATCCTTTACTTCTTGTCAGTACTTAATTTTGATACAAAAAATCCTTCCAGAAAAAGAATATCATTTAACATGTACTGTTTGGACTGTTCCATCCAGAATTAAGTAATATATTAGTGTCATTGTATCAATATGTTAGAAAATACTGTCGGTTAAAAAAAAAAAAAACCACGTTACTGGTATCATCTAGGGTGGTAAATCATAACACATACTATTTGGAGATGCTTGTGTCTTGTTTTTTTAGTTGTTTATTTAGAGAACAGTAGCACTGTTGTATGACAATGAGTGGTGGTGTTACATTCTAAGCATTGGCTGATAATATTTTTACATTTTTATGTTTGGTTTATGCGTTTGATCAAAATAGTCTCTCAATACAAGTAAGAAACTAGAAGTTATCTGTACTCAAATTATTGTCATCCTTTTCATCAGTCTTTTGGTTGATACATGTGTACGTGATCTGTTATTGAGTCAGAGACATTCAGTAATGTCACAAGAGTAGATACAAGCTGAAAGACAGAATTTAGATGTAGTATCTAAGTTCATTTTGTTGATGACCTTATTTAATACCTGCATGATACCCACCAAATACGTGAAAGAAATCCCTGGTACTTAGGTATATGTTACTACCAACTCTAGATAACTGAATTACATTTTAGAAAGGCATAAGATTTGAGGGGGGAAAAATGCCCTTATCTGTTATAACTGACATGGACAATGCACAAACACCACATCCACATAGTCAATGTAGCTATTTGGTGTTCATGAAAGGAATCCTCTCAGCATCTGTCTGATGTGAAGATTTTTGGAATTTCATTGCACAGTTATGTCCCCTTCACTCTGGAAAGATCTTTGCAGTATGAAGCTGCATATTACATATTTATCACAAAAATATCTTGTTTTTTACTATTAGACTGAATACTGAAAATTGTATGAGAATTACCTTTGCAGATACTTTCAAGCCTCCTGTAAAAAACATGATCAGAGAGAGAAACAAGTAGGTGTAGTGCTTACAGTTATCGGCAGCACTGACTCCTCAGGGAGTGACAGGAGCTGTTTCTGTTGCAGGGAAATTGATAGTGGGCAGGTGGCCAAAACTGCTTTGGCTTGCCAAGACACCACTGAGGACCAGGATGCTGACCGAATCCAGCTTGGGATTGTTCCGGATGTAAGCGAGCGAGCAGTCCTGCCAGGCTTCCCTCTACTCCATGCGGTGCCGTTGTGCTGTCTGCCCGCAGCGGTGGGGCGGGTGGTCTGACTCCTGCCCTGGCGCTACCTTCAGGCAGAGATCTGTCCTGTGGTGGTAATTCTCTTCTGTTTACTCTGCCTAGCATTAAGGGAGGATTTCAGTGTTTACTGTGCCTGTGAATAAAAGCCATTTACACAGTATGATATTCCTTCTCAACTTGATCACTTCCTCCACTCCTTTAAAGTTCTCTGAAACTAGGTTTTTGCACATCTGATGGTAAATTTTG
This sequence comes from Athene noctua, assembly GCF_965140245.1. Lineage (NCBI taxonomy): Eukaryota > Metazoa > Chordata > Aves > Strigiformes > Strigidae > Athene > Athene noctua. The sequence continues at coordinate 91,956,443 of NC_134037.1, forward strand.
TTGGTAGCACAAGAGCTTTTGTGGTTGATTCTACCTTCAGGCAGAGTTGTATCAGTCTCTTCAGTTGCTCAGTAGAACAGTGTCCCTGGACTGTTTGATATTCTAGTAAACTCTGCATATTTTATAACAATATCATCATAAAAAATCTCAGCAGAACTTGATTTGGATAATGTTTCTCCTGTATGTGCTTTTATGCACAAAGCAGGCAAGTTCATCACGTGTTTTTTCCTGGCAATAACATTTAACAGAGAAAGCATATGCTTGGAGCAGGTGTGCTAAAAGAAGCTGAAGGTTGCTCTGAGGGTCACATAGGCCTTGACCCACTTGCAGTTTCATTTTGCTGTGTTCTTGATTGACTGCTTCCAGCATGTCCCTCCCACACCACACTCTGTGGCAAGCTGATCAACACATTGGCTGTTCTTCATTAGCATGGTTGATTCTGTAAATGTAGCTACCTTCTTAAAAAGAAAAGGCTTTTTTCTACATCTTTTATTTCTTAATTTCATGTGTCTTCTGTGATGCTATTTGTCCTGAGAGGAGGTTAAGCTCAGTTCATGAGAGGAATGCTTGTGGTGAATGCAAACGATTCTTGCTATGCAGCATTGCCTGTTTGAAGATTTGAATTTTTCTTAGTCTTTGCCATGTTTTGCAATCCTGCTGTACCTCATGATGTATCAAACGTAATTAACTCTTGCCAGATTTGTTCTACCTCTGAGTAACTCATGTCTTCAGACAATTTCTTGTTCATGTACTTGTAGCTTGCCCCGGTGATGCCCCCTGAGAGATTATTCCTGAGGGAGGTATTCTTTACTACCTCTTTAGACACAATGCAATGGCAAGCACCTTTACTTTTCAGTTTGATCTTGACGTGTGTGTTTCTCATACAAGTTTGTGGTGATGCAGAGAATTAGAATAGGACTGAAGAGATTTGGATACTCTAGGAATATATATTTCCAACTGACGGTAACTTGGTTTTTCTGAAGATACGGGTCTAGTAGCTCTTTCTTCTCCAGTATTTGTTTCCACTGACACTTTGTTTACAGTTAATAATGACAGAACAAAAATTCACTGATGCATTTTATAACTGGTAGTAGTAGTAGTAGCAGATGTACTAACAATACTTTACCAAATTCATTTTAGTAAGTGGCTTTTCCAGGATAGCATAATGTTGTATACCTAAACTATATATCCATATATGTATGTTGTTCATGTAAACTATACCTATAGACCTGTCTGACCAAAATATCATCATATGATGTAGCACTGGTTCATAACCCTGATGTATCAGCCACTTTCTGAAAGTGTTTCTTTTTTATAATGTGAACTTCAGGGACATAAGAGGCTACTGATGTAGAATACAGGAACTGCTTATGTGTTTGAGTGGAAAGAAAGGGGTCGTCTTAGGATAGGAAGTGTAGTTTATTTTTTGTGGCTTTTGCCTTATTTGTGTGGAAATCTTCTTACCATTTAAAATCTCAAAGAATACAGCTAGGTAGTTCATTGCTCCTCTGTTGTTTCAAAGATCAACTTTGTATCATCTCAAATATTATGCATAGTTCAGTGTGATCAGAAATATATAAAGCAAAACAGTATGCTTTGTGATGAGAAAAGAGGTTTGGGGTTTTTCTCCCCAACGTTCGTTTAACAGTCTTTGAAATAATAATAATATAGCAATTACTTTTTTTTCCTGTAATCAATTATATTTAACTTTATTGTAAAGTTATCTTAAGCCAGACTTTATTATGTGTAGTGAAGTTGCTGTATAGTGACTGTGAAGAGACTATATATCCAGGACTAAATAAACTTATCTTATAAACTATGGACACTTCCAAATGTCTGAAGTGTATGTTTGTATAAACAAATTGAGAGTTTTATTCATTAACATTTGTCTCAAAACAAGATTTAATAATCTTTTTTACCTTCTCCCCACTTTGAAATATAGAATAGGGTATTAAGTATTGTTAGTATATCTTAATATTTGTTTACATCTTGAATTTGTAGAATATTTTTCCAGGTACATTTCTAATTATGTTTTCTTTTGCTCTTTACTTCTGAATAAGTGTTACTGGCTATACATAAGAATGTTAAAGAACTGTAAAGCTTTGCTTTTTATCATTAATAAGAAAAATTATTGTATAAAAAAATAGTAAACATTAATTTTAGAGCACAAGGAAAATAATTTAAGGGCACAATTAAAATCTGAGGTTAAATTTTAAAAAATCATGTTTAATCTGAATAAGCTTTTAAGAATACTTTTTCTGCTGCACTGCTTTTGTTTGCTATTCATGAAGAATGGGGAGGGGAACTATCTTGTTTGAAAATCTTGTTCTGAAAATTTCAATTTAATTTCATGTTAAGATGATCACTTGTGGTAATAGCTTGGAAATTTAGTTCAAGTATGCTGATTTCAGTTGTTCCCATATATATATATATACACACATATATAGAAGAACTCTAGTTGAACTGTATCTAAATTATGTTTACAGCCTCTGTTACTGGAAACAGCAAAGTTAGAAATTGCATACACATGGTGTAATATCCTGCCAGTTATTTGGGCTCCATGTAGTCATTCTGGTGTTTTCTTGTTTAATATTCCAGAAGGTATTTCCTATCCTTTTCTTTTCTAATAAAAACTCAAGTTTTTACTATCTAATAGTTGGACAGAGCCTTGTTAGTCATCATTCTTGTCTATTGTGTTTATATTTTTTCCAGTAAAAATTGCTGTATCTTGTACTTCATTGGATTACGCATTTTGTTTCTGTATTCATAAGTGTGTGTAGTTACTTCAATTATCTCATGCCTGGTACAGTAACTAAACATGTATTTTAATGGGGAGGATGCATTTAGTCTTTAAGTAGTCTCTTTCCTTTTCAGTGCTGCAAATTTGTTTTCTTGAAATCTGATGTAATTATGTTGAAAGCCTGCCTTTTCTTTTTTAACAAGAAGTACTTCTAAGCATCTTATTTATGAGCACTGTCTCCCTATTATTTTTTTCTTAGTACATATTTTCTTGAGTCAGTAATGGTGAATCTTCATTTCTGGCAGGTTTGGTCTGGAAGCAACAATAGGAAACTACAATGCTTAAAGAAAAAAAAAAAATACAGCAGACAGCAAAGGACGCAATTTTTATCTTAGTGTTTGGTGCAAGCTAGGAGTGTAAATTTACAGTGTATTATTCCTTAGGGTGTGACTGCCTGTATGTGCTCCTCTCATATGGTCACTGTGGGCTAGTTTGTGATGTTTAGAGGTAAACTCCTTACAATTAACTTGCTTTTACTTTTTCTTCAGAGCACAGTCTTTATTCCACCACTGGTGGAATACCTCAAGAACAGTAAGTAGTCTTAACACCTTGGTTTTGTTTATAGTAGTTATGGCTTTGTTCCTGTCGATAAAGAGTTCATTGGGATTTCATCTCATGTCACTCTGTGCTGTTCTTTGAAAATATCTCTGTACGAAACCTGAGTTCTCACTGTCATTTTGCTGATGTTTTGATGAGGCAAGAAAAGATCTCCTTTTAATAATTTATATTCTCAAATGGCAAAGTTTAGACTTGATAATTCTCATAATTATTACTTAAAATATGGTTTAGCCTATTAACAGCATGCTCTTCTACCTTCTAATCTTTTCTGCCTATTTTTCCCCATATTGTTGGGTAGGTGTGAGAAATCTGTCTTCACTGAAAAGTGTGTGGGGTCGATTGGTTTATTTGAAGGTGAATGTGAAGCTTAGAAGCCAAAAAAGCCTGCCAAAACCCGTGTTGCTTCCCATAAAAGTTATATGGAAAGTAGTTTCATCCTGCATCACGCTCTCTCCGATGTATTCTTCTGCTCTTAATGTTCAGTATCTGAATGTCTTTGGTTCAGTAACTAATAGATGCAATGACACTTTCTTTGCTGTTTTCACTGAGAGATCTGCCAGTTTTTACTATTCCAGTTGTACCACTTAAAGCACAGCATTTCAGGTGTATCAAACTATTCTTTCAAACACCTTGTCAAGGCTAAAGCCTTCTCTCTCTTCATTACATCAGTATATTTAAGTGCATTACTTTCAGTGTTCAGTTGTTGGCAGCATCTGTTTCTCAATTTCTAAAACACCTTTGCTTGGCTCCAAAAAAACATTTATAGGAACTGGCAAGTCTTATTTCTTTCCAGGTTCTTAGATTAAACTACAATAGATTTGTGGAATGCAGCTTCTGTCATTGTCTGTGGTTGTAACTGTTTTATTCTGTATAAAATTATATGAGTATTAAATGATGAAGGGATGAAGACTTGGTTTTAAAATGAAGTAATCTGATCCATGAGCAAGATAATATAGAAAGAAAGATAGTATTTAATTTTTAATGCCTAATGAAATAGCCTCAACTAGAAAAATTATATTCCTGTGTAATTGTGATGAGTACACTCTTAAAAATACAGGTTTAGATTAATATGCAGAAAGAGGAATTGAACCTGACTTTCTTCTACATCTAAGGTGATGAGTGTGTGCTTACTGTAGATTCCTAAGGAAAAAATGAAATGGTCTTTCATCATGTAGTACATGCTGATCTCTGGGACACAGTTTAGAGCCCAAGTCCTTTGGGAAGATCTTGCGATAATGACCACACACACCATTCTTTTTCCTCACCCAAGTGTTTATGAACCACTTCTGGGGCCTATACAAAACCCAAAGAAACTTAGGGAGAGGCATGTACAGTGTTTTTACTTATGCTAGATATCAGACTGCCTAAATGCATAGTACCATGGCATGTAGTACAGGTGATCTATCAGAATATAATTTGATAGAAGACTTTTTCTTAATTGTGTTTCTCTTCAAGGAGAGTAAATGTACAGTTGCAGACCTGTCTGGTTTCTCTTGAAGTCTGTTGCTGAACCAATATGGCAATTATAATTTGCTCACCAAAAAGTGTGACATACTCTAATAGACTTGTCTCAGAAAGAGTGGTCCAGCTGGCTAAGCGCTATGTATAGCTTTGCTAGCACGATGCTGATGAAGTCAAGAGAACAGCAACTACTAAAGTTACCTAAATTTTGGTGTATTAGGCCATTAAGGCACTGCTGCGGTCAGTTTTTGGTACAGCCATACTGTATGGAACAAATATGCAAGTACACTGGGTATTAGTTCGCTTTATGTTAGTGACTAGATCAGAACCCTGGTTTATATCATGTTTCAGGTGCAAATTTGGTATTAATAGCTGTCTCAGTTATGTTACTGTCCCTGAAAGTTATTTAGACAATGATTGGATTCTGGCTGTCCTCGTTTTTGATTGTGTGTGTCAACTGTGCTTTCAAGCAAACTATGAGTTCTAGTTTTAGTGCTTCTGAATGTATATCTCTAATTGTAGGCAAATGTGTCCCTTAAGAAGATTTTTAAGTGGGAGACTGAGGTGTGTTTCCTTCTACTGTGTGTTTATTTCTGTGTGCATTGAATGGTACAGGATCAAAGAGCTGTTAAAACTGCTGTGGTAGTTGCTGTGCTCTTCTCTTGCAATTCCTGGTGGTGTTTCCTATGTGAACTGAGGTAGATATGGAACAAGTTATGACTAGTGTTAAGATAATTTAGCAATTTAAATATTTTTGTCTTCATTTGTGTAGCTCTTCGCTGAACTTTAAATGTGTAAATTAAAGTGCCCTTTGCTACATCTGCTTCTGGATGATTTAAAACCAAAGTGAGAACAATGGAGTGCAGTCCCAAAGCAAATTATCAGTATAGCTTTTGTTTTCTTTGAGGTTTTTTATTAAGTACATTGCAATGTTCACGATAAAAAAAACTTCCTGCAGTGTTTTCACAGAAAATCTCTGCCACGGGCATGCTGTATATCAGATTTAACTTTGATATTGATGATTTTTGTACCTGGCGATAATTGGTAGGGAATCTGTGTTCATTACACTCTGTTCTTTATTGGCTGTCCCTTTTGGTTTTTATATGACATTACCTGTCAAAAGAGACATTGCTTGTAGTTGGCCAGGATGTAGACCATTCACAAAATGTTTGCAAAGGTTCAGTAGAGATGTAGGAAAGCACTTTCCAGTTTTAGTTCTTTGAGGATTGCTTTGTTCTCTGCTTTGGACACAAGAAGACTAAGGAGGATTTCATGCAGTCTTGTAGCTCTGTGTTGTCAGGTGTAAGGATTGGAAGCAAGGACAGATTTCTGTGCTCTTACTGCTCCACTTACACTTGGACAGTGTGTGGAAGGAGCTTGTTCAGCCTGAATGGAATAGGGAAGGAAAGTGAAGAATGGGAAGGAAGAGTGTGAAGGAGGGAGAGGACTAGGAATGTAAACACAAGGAGATGAGGGAAGTGGTGGCAGGTATTCAGAAGGAGGAACTGAAACAGATAGAGGGTGTGATAAGGGACTGGCATTTGAAGAGGAGCTGGGGAGAGGAAAATCCGCAGAGGTTTGGGTCTTTGCACCTTCTGTCTCTGCAATCTAAGCTTGGAATAATTGACAAATTTCATGTATTAACAAATACCAGGTCATTTGAGTCTTGGCTCACTGTAATGTTGGTCCAGATAGAAATTCATAACTTGGTCTATCTTGCAAGGTATTATTGGAAATTATTTACAAACATTGTAAATCTGTGGTGAATTTAATAAATATCTTTACTATTGATGAATTAATACAATTCCAAATGATGCAAACTTATATTCTGTTCTAAAAATAAGTGCAACTTTCTAAAAGAAATGTCATCTCAAAATTCCTTGAATTCATGGGGTACATTTGGAGGGATCCATAAATACATATTTGTGTGTGTGTGCATATATATATATATATATATATGTTTTAAAAAGTCTTCCTACTTCTGTCACGGAGTAAAATGTTTTTGCATTTAATTTTTTACTAGGCAACAGTAGTGGGGCTTGGAAATACATAAACTGATGTCCAGATTGTGATGTGGATAGAGTTCGTCTGAGAACATTAAGGGAAACACTAATAGGAAGAGATGGTATTTAACTAAATTCTAATCCTCTGAATATTTCAGAATAATCAGAGGGTTAATCTGTAAAAATGTGTACTTCAGGGTGGGTGAAGCTGTACCCCATGTGTGCATGCAACAAAAGTCTGTCTTGCAAGCTGAGTTCTGGTATTATCTTGTGCTGGTTTGGGATGGAATAGATTAATTTTCTCCGTAGCAGCTTGTATGGTGCTGTGTTTTGGATTTGTGATGAAAACAGTATTGATAACATACTGGTATTTTAGTAATTGCTAAACAGTGTTTACACAGAGTCAGGGCCTTTTCTGCTTCTCATGATGCTCTGCCAGTGAGTTGTCTGGGGTGCACAAGGAGTTGGGAGGGGACACAGTTGGGACACTGAGCCCAGCTGACCAAAGGAGTATTCCATACCATATGACATTGTGCTGAGCACAATGGTGAGGGGGAGAAGGGAAGGTTTGACAGCACTGCTGTTGCTCCAGGACTGGCTGGAGATCAGTTGGTCAGCTGTTGGTGAGCAATTGGGGTTTTTTGCATCACTTTTTTGTTTTTCTTGGTTTTGTTTTTCTTTGGGCACTTTTGCTTTTTCTCCTTCTCCTTTTTTCCGTATTAAACTGTCTTTATCTGAGACCATGAGTTTCTGCACTTCTATCCTTCCAATTCTCTCACCATTCCACTGGTGGGTGGGCAGTGAGCAAGCACCTGTGGAGTACTTAAACTGCCTACTGGAGTTAAACCATGACATAACTCCAGTTAATTTATGAAGGTTTATCAAAATGAAGTCCTAAAAAGTTTGGCTGAATGCCTGCTGAACATTGGAAGTTAATGTGAAATAGTAATCTAAAATCTCACATGCTTTCAAGATCTTCCCAGTGGCTTTTAGTGTCATTTCTCCTATACATGCTGTAAGAGTTTGCTTGCTTATTTTAAGACTTAACCATATTCATGTTAGGTTTAACATTTTGCTTCTGTATTTCACTTTGGCTTCTTGCTCTGGAATCTAAAGTATTAAAGAAATCCTTTTGTTTGATACTACTGCTCATGAAATTCAGTCACTCGAAGTTGAGACTGCAGCGAGCCTACCACAGTTCAAGTCCTCTGCTCCACACAGATATATGCTGTAAGATGATGTTTAGTTATCACTTAATATGCAAAGCATTTCTTTTTGATATACGAGATTCTACTGTTATGTCAGTATGTCGTCAGTAAATTTTCTTTTAAAGTCCAAGTATTTGCTTTCTGTTTAAAAAATACTGCAAGTAATTCTGATTTTAAAAGGGAGCAGAAAAGTGTTCCAGTGTTCTTGTTCTTCAGGGGGAAAATGTGTGGTGCGTTACCCCTTTGGTCCTGCTCAGTATGCAGGTCTGCATGCTTTGTGATCTATATATGTAAAAATATTAGTACACCATCTTTTTTATATTAAATAATACTATATTCATATATTGTATATAAATTGAAAAACAATAATTGAACTCTCTGAAAGAAACAGCTTATATTACAAATTTACCAAAGTAATTTTCATTTTGCACCACCTTTAAAACAGATCACTATTTTTATGTAACTAACATGACAGTGTTCTTGAAACACAGAAGTGATGTAGCTATAGCATCTGAGCCTTGTTCCCATAATAAATGTTGCCCACTTACAGTTGGCTACCATGCAACTTTATTCCTGTTATTTTCAGATCATTACTACACTGCTATGTTTTGTAATAATCAACTGCATCCGCTATTGGAGAATTGGCATGCCTGGTATTACAGGGCAAACACAGAGCTGTGACCATGGGCATGACTGCAAGCATATTTGTTTTATTTCAGTGTCCATTGCAGCCAGGTCGTTTTTGAAGGCAAGCACTTTGTAGTGGAAGTAAAAACAATTTCTTACTGGAAGTCTTGCTCATTCACATCTAGTTCTTACAGGAAAATAAAAAGTTACGGTAGCCCAGTCATGTATGTAGTTAAACACATGTAGGTATAAATAATATATATCTGTTATTCTGTGTGGTCATTTTGATTTGGTATGTGCCCACACAACTTGTGTGGTAAACCTGTCATTCAGTGTATTTGAAAGTTTCTGATAGCTGAACTGTGGTGGTTAGCATGGGTGGGTGTGTTTAGATGGAAAAATGTGACCTGTTGTATCAAAGTGTGGTATGTTGGGACAGGCCTTCTACTTGACCTGTGTAAACAAGGCTGTAGTCTTTTCGGACTTGCCTGGACAAGAACAGGCATCTGAAGAGGGACTGCAGCTGACTGAGTGAAGATGGAAGACATGATAACCCTTAGATTATGCCAGCCTCTTAGGTCTCATGGTTTTGGCTTGGAAGCAGATGAACTTCCAGGATAACTTAAGCTTATATTAAATATATTGGGACAAATTTGTCTTGGGGTTGGGGGAAAAAGTACTGTTACTTCTTCTCAGTTGTTATTTAATAAAGATACTTCTCCAGCACACCCCCCTCCATCCCATGCTCAACTTCTAGAAAGAGAAACATTTAGATGAGAGGGAAGGTTGTCATAACTCATCCTAATGCTCCTGGCACTGTCCCCATATACCAAGTGAAGTCAGTAAATTATTGGAGAATGTATGTTAACTATGGAAAGAAGTATATTTGCACATTAGTGTCCATATAGCTTTCTGTAGCTAACAAATTAAGCTAAGTTCAGAGTTTATTTAGATCAAGACCAGAAAAGGGTATCTGATCTGACTGTGTGGAGATTATATTGTACACTGAAACTGTGAACAGCTTCAGGAGACATAACTGGATGGAAGGAGGATAAAAAGTGAATCCAAGATTAAAAAAATACAGCTTTGAACCTCCTTTATCACATTTGTTTGTTCATAAACATGTACCTCCAAAAGAAACTAAAGTTTTTGGAGTTTGTATTTGGCTTGCTGGACTGTAGAAGCTGATGATGGAATGGAAAACCCACCTTAAACTGTTTTACTAATAAAGAAGTTGTCACACTGGGTCAATATGCTACTAATTACAGAAGTTTCTGCCCTAATGAAAACTTTAGCAAGGAAAAAGTTCACCTGTCCCAGGCAGGAACAATGACTTATCCTGACCGACACTGCCAGCAAGTTGAACATGAGTCAGCAGTGTGCCCTTGTGGTGAAGAAGGCCAACTGCATGCCAGGTTGTATGAGGAGAGCAGCCAGCAGAACCCGGATGGGAGACATTCATACCTTCTCTTCAGCACTGGTGTAACCCCATCTGGAGTAATATACCCAGTTTTGGGATCCCTAATGTAATAAGGATGCTTGAGTCTGGGGAACACGATCTGCAGGGAGAAGTTAATTTTGTTAGTCTAAAGAAAAGGAAGCAGCAGAAGGGACTTTATTGCTGTCTTCATCTGCCTCATTTGGTTACAGAGGAGATGGAGCTAGGTACTCCTCCACAGTGCACACTAGAAGGATGAGAAGCATCAGACTTCAGCTGCAACAAGGAATACTTCACTTAAATGTTGGGAGGTGTTTTGTGTGAGTAGTCAAATGGAGAGACAGGCTTCCCAGGAGGGGATGGAATTGCCATCCTCAGGGTCATCTGAACTCAACTGGACCTGAGCAGCTGACCTAGCATCAGCCCAGCTCTGAGTAGGGGATGGGACTGGGTGACTTGAAGACATCCATTTGGACTGGGATTACTCTGCAGTTGGCAGACTCAGAAAGAATAAATCCTCACTAAAAGTGATGGAGAGTCTCAGACTTGCCTTGACAGTTCCAAAATGGCCTGCCTTGGAGAAAATGTCCCGAAATTTTACTTAGCAACACTTACGTTCTTGAGAGCAGTTGTGGAGTGCTTAGTATCTCTGTGCCTAGCAAGATCATGAGGCAGATCCTCCTGGAAGCTATGATAGGACACATGGAAAATAAGGAGGTGATTAGTGATAGCCCAACATGGCTTCACTAAGGGCAAATCATGCCTGACAAATTTGGTGACCTTCTACAATGGGGTTACACCATTGCTGGATAAGGAAAGAGCAACTGATGTCATCTACCTGGACTTGTGCAAAGCATTTGGTGCTGTCCCACAGGATATCCTTGTCTCTGAATTGGTGAGACATGGATTTGTTGGATGGACCACTCGATGGATAAGGAATTGACTGGATGGTCGCACACAGAGAGTTGCGATCAATGGCTCGATTTCCAAGTGGAGAGTGGTGATGAGTGGGGTTCCTTGGGGATTGGTGCTGGGACCAGCACAGTTTAACGTTTTCATTGGTGACATGGACAGTGGGACTGAATGCACCCTCAGCAAGTTTTTCAATGACACCAGGCTGTGTGATGCAGTCAACATGCTGGAGGGAAGGGATACCATCCAGAGGAACCTGGACAGGCTTGAGAGGTGGGCCTATGTGAACCTCATGAAGTTCAAAAAGTCCAAGTGCAAGGTTCTGTACATGGGCCAGGACAATCCCAAGAACAATTGCAGGCTGGGTGTAGAGTGGATTGAGATCAGCCCTGTGAAGGAAGACATGGGAGTAGTAGTGGATAGAAAACTGACAGTGAGACAGCAATGTGTGCTTTCAGCCCAGTGTCCTGGGCTGCATCAAGAGAAGTGTGGGCATCAGGCTGAGGGAGGTGAATCTCCACCTCTACTCTACTCTGGTGAGACCCCACCTGGAGTCCTGTGTCCAGCTCTGGGGCCCCCAACATAAGAAAGACATGGACATGTTGGAACAAGTCCAGAGAAGGGCCACAAAGATGGCAGAGAGAGTTGGGGTTGTTCCGCCTGGAGAAGAGAAGGCTGTGGAGAGACCTTCTAGAGGCCTTCCAGTGCTTAAAGGGGGCCTACAGGGAAGATGACAAGGGGATGTAATGATAGGACAAGGGGTAACGGCTTTAAGCTGACAGAGGGTAGATTTAGATTAGATACAAGGAATAAATTCTTTACTGTGAGGGTGATGAGACACTGGAACAGGTTGTCCAGACAAGTTGTGGCTGCCCCCTCCCTGGACATGTTCAAGGCCGGGCTGGATGGCACTCAGGCAGGTTGGAACTAGATCGTATTTAAGGTTCCTTCCAACCCAAACCATTCTAAGATTCTGTTACCCGTTAGGGCTTGTTCTACAGGACCTGTTCTAAACATTGCTGAGTCTTCTGAAAAATAGCTCAACAATCCCTCTGAAGGGTGAGAATACTCCTGTTTTCCAGTGAGGAGCAATTTGGTGCAGTATTTACAAAGCAGCATATGCAAGACAGTATACATAATGCATGCTGTTGTGGCTTTATCATTATGATACACATTGCTGTGTATCTGTTTCAAGAGAAGTCTAATATTCTCTCTCTTAATGTCAGGTACAGAAGTGTTTAGAAAGGAAGCCCTTGATATTTCCCACAGCAGTGCAGTTACTTCATGGTGGATGTCTTATAGATTAGGAAGCTCATAATGGAAATTTAAAGACCTCAGAGTATACACAGAAGAGCACAGGCTTCACATCAGTGTACCAGATCCCAAGTACGTGGTTTGCCTTTTACATAGTCTCACTTTGCATCATGGCTCACCACAGGCAAGTAAAGGTTGCTAGTGCCATTACTGTGGTTTATGTTTGGAAATAAAGTAGTCCTTTCTCAAAGAGATTTGGTGACCCTGCAATATTGTTGTGTTGCACATCAAGTTCTCCAGTCAGCAAACTTGTCTTTTAGAATTACTGATCCCCTTGGTTGAATGACCAATTATTTCTAATGTTGGAAAACATAGTCCAGTAATTAATATAATAATGAGAAGCACGAGGGGACACCCTGAGTTGTTTTTCACTCTCTCTTGCAAAAGACTCGTGAGACCTTTGCAAAAGTCTCATGATGGTTTCATGTTCTATTTATCTTTCCATATATGATGTCAGTTGGAACAGATAGTTTCTATGAGACATCAATACTTTACCTACTTTTTATTCTGTGGCTAGTTTAGCTGCTGCCTAGATCTCCTATATCTGTATCTTTGTTCTTATGATGCTTTTGGGACAGCTTTAAAATGTACTCTGTAGAGCTCACCTTATTGGGATAGTGGTTGGCTCTTCCACCTGGCCTTTGTAACAGCTGCCTTCTGAAAAAATTGTTTATGAAAGATTAACTAAAATGTGTTTTCTTTCATTCTTGTTTTATTCCAGTCAGTATAATACGCTTCTAGCACACTAACTGTGTATGTAGACTAATGTTTAAGGGTCAATTAAAAGAATAAAAATGAATACATCATACTTAGTCTGAATTTTACTACCTAAAACTGAAGTTTCTTTGCAAAACACCAATTAGCAACTACTTGCCAGTGACTGAATAGTGAATATTCATTTAATAGTATTTTGTGTTATCTTCAGCTGATTCTAGTCAAGGAAATGTACTCAGATGCAGTCTCTCTATTGAAGAAAAACTTGTGCATTTTTTTCCTGAATAATCAGATTTTCTAGCAGCTGTATAGGTTTTCAGATACATATTAAACGATTGGTGGGTTTCTTGCTTGGTTTTTGTTTGGTCTGGGTTTTTTTCCTAGTACCTAGGGATCTTGAATGACAAAAGGATTGTGTTGTACAAAGCATGATACCACATGCAGAACAAGTTCCCAGGCAATTGTGAAGCAATTGTGTTTATAAAAAGAATGGTAGATTGGGAAGTGAAACAGCAGCAGAATAGCTTGTCTGAATTGCTGAAACTAGGAATAGAAACTCAGTCCAGTTGATTGTGGCGTTAGAATTTTGTCTTAGGTCTTCTGACTTTTGTGTTTGTTGGAGCAGCCTTTCTATCCATGTGGTGTGTCTCTTGGTTTGGCTGCTTAGTTATATAAGCCTCTCTGTTCTTTTCATATGTTTTTCTTTGTTATGTTTTAATTACTTTGGTTCTCTTCTTGTAAAGATTTTTTTTTTTAATTTGTTGGGAGTTGGAGGGGGGGGGAAATGTTGTTTGTTGTTTTGTTGGGGTTTTGGGGGACAGATTTTTTAAATTATTTTTTTAGTCAGTATACTTGGTTACCACATTGTAATGTGCAGGACATGAGACAGAATAAATTCACACAAGTGCTTTGAAGTCCTTGAAAGTCAAGCACCTAAGGCAATTTTTACTAACTGAGGATTTGTTCTTAAATCTTGCTAGATAAATAATTTATTTCCAAAAAGAATGTTTCCATATTTCTTAAACTGCGCATTTAAGGTTGTCCTACTATCCGTTTTTATGTGATCTAAGTTTTGCTTGTTTTGCAGCATAATAAAAATTGTGGCTGGAATGTGACATTGACTCAATTTAATTTTATTTTTTTACTTTTGTTTCTGAAATAGTTGAGGCTTAAATGCTATGTTAAAATATCTTGACATCTACAATGTGATTCAAGAAAGTTATGTGAAATGGGAGGAAGTCACCATATTAAAGGTGATATTTAAAAACCTGCTTCACAGGTGATTAGGTGGGTTAAGCATAAAATTAGGATCAGTATTGTGAGTTAAGTATGTGAAAGATTTATTGAACTTACTAGCTTTGCTTCCCTTTAAGTAGTCACCTAAGGCATTAACGGACACGGTGCTTTGGGAGGATATGTATGTGGTGAGAAATGTAGGATAAAATTCCTAACACTTTTTCTGTTGTACTTAAGTTATTCTTTCTTTCGATGTTGATGAGATTCTGAAGGCATGCTTCAGAGGTGATGGAGTTGACCTATTTGCACCCTAATTTACCATTACTGACATCTCAGTATTACTTCATCTTGTCTTTCTTGTATGCTTATATTGCAGAAATCTCTGATAAATCTTTGTAAATCTTGATCCAGATTTCTATGAAAGCAAGTATTTATACTGCATTGAGAAAATGCATTCATTGCATAGATTGGAAGAAAGATTAGAGGAGATACATTTGATTGCCAGCAGTAAAACTAGGTGGTATGTTATGCAACTTAGTCTTTTTGTTGAAAAAAGTGTGTATTTTGAATGAAAAGTCTCCTTTAAAATATACCTCATTAATACTACCTTCATTAACAATTAACACCTACAACTGCTTTAACTAAAGATCTGGTTTTGTGTACAGAGAAACATTTTTCAGTGTTTCTCATTTACTTTTGTTGCTGCTTGTTTACTGTGAGGACTGCTGTCCACTGAGGTGTACCATTGAGGAGGTATTTTAAGTGACATGCGAGATACCTCATTACTAGCTTTTATTCTCTCTGGTGTCTCTTTCCAGCCAAATACAGAAAAACAATGAAAACAGTGCATAAGCATCAACATCTATGGTATTTGGTAAAGCTGTTTGGTAGCTTTTGCTTTCTTCTGTTATCTTGTTGGATGTCATCAGGCTTTCCAGTTAGCACTGCTCAGGCTTTGCTGACTTCTGAAATACCAGTTCTTAGCTTGACCTATATGAAGGAATATATATATATATATATATATATAAAACAAATGTGAGTTTATATGATTAGTGCAGAATCTTGATTGTAATGATCATTGCACCTTTTGAGATATAATTTCCTGGTGTTTGCTAGTAACCTCAATGTTTTTATCCTTCTGTTTTTCATTAGTCTTGTTCCAGCAATAGAATGATTTTGTTCACAGCAGCTCTCAATTAAAATTCTAGTCTTCCTTCTTGTTTTGCCTCCCAGCATGTGTTTATGAGGCAGGATCGCTATCTTTGTAACATAAGAGCGTAGAGAGCCAGACCGTTCCTTGGGGCACCCAGTAATTATTGTTCAAAACTGGATTTGTCATCTTCCTACTCGTAATGTTTTTCCAGGTTCAGTGAGGAGTCTGTCAGCTCATCAGGTACATCATTGGTGGCACTCTCTTGTTTTGGAGATGCTAATATCACTCTGTGGATTCAGGTGCCATCACATATACTTGATTGGTTTATTAATAAGCTCGTCTGCCTTTTCTCTGATCGTTGAAACTTATGCTTTGTAAACTACCATGTCTGCTGCAAATTTATATGTAAGATTAATATATGTTGATTGTGTCCAGTTCCTGAACCATGCACTGTACAGAGTTTGATCTAAAGATGGCTTTGGGTGTGACTGAATCCCAAACCTATACAAGGAGTGTCATCATAGGAATCTTACTGGAAATAATAGTGATTTGCTTCACTTACAAAGTGCAGCCGTGTTTGCAGGCAGTACTTCTGTCACTATGCATAATGTTCCACAAAGGTATGTAGTCTACATTTTAGTGACTGTGAATTGCATCTGCATTTGAGGGTTTGTCAAACTGGCCTAAGAAATTATACCAATTAAATACTTCTACATCTGAACTTCTTAGTATTTTCTTTTTCTAGTTGTGTCATGGAAGTTGCTATGCAAAATGCCACAAATACACTTTTGTTCAGTGCTTATGAGAAAACAGTATTTGGTTTTAAGATATATTGTTACACAAATGAAACATATAGCTGTATATTGTATTAATGGAGGTGTATAGTAAGAAAGACAAGGTTAGAAAAGATGGGGATTTGCTTTAAAGGGGACATAAACAGTAAGTGGATAACTTGAGAGGAAAGGACAATGAAGAAAGTAAGAGCATGGGGTAAAGAATCAGAATAAATCACTGAGCCAGGGTAGTCTGTGATACTCTTCTGCTTTGATAGTTCTGCTAAAAAAAAAATAATAAAATCCAAACAATACACTTGGGCAAAACGGATTACCATGCTTGCAGTCGTTAGGATCATTCCACTTTAAGCTGCTCTTGCAAACAAGCTTTCTAGCTATTTAATACACAACTGTATGCTTCAAATGAGATGAAAAACTGAATCTAATTAAAGAACACTGCAGCCAACAATATTCTGAAATTGAGAGATTATTTTTATACATTTGGCATAGAATTGTTGGCTTTTTTCCAGACTCACTGTCTTTTGTTATTAATAAAGGGTGTTGGCGTTTATCCAGCTTGAAATAGTGGGATCCAAGTTTAATGACTACTGCAGTCAGCAAAATCCTCGAACTAGTGTTAACAGAAGATCAGTGCGGTGTAAACTCTGGCTTTCTGCTTTTTTGTAGTTTTGACATACAATTCCCTCTGTGGGATGCTGCTGCTTTGAGGTTAGAATAAGGGATGCTGCAGCAGGGTGGTGCTGATACTTAGTAACATCTGATGTGTGGTGGATGCGAAGCTGTGTTTAATTGATATCATCTATTTTGAGTATTTTTATTTATGTGTCTGCATAGCCTGTGAAGGCACTTGTTTAGTGACTATGTGAGGAGTAAAGACTGTGGATATTGTATGTTTCTCGGCTTGTGTTTAAAGTAATCTGGCTTCTTACACTGGGTTTTGTATGGCAGTATTGAAAAACGGGGCAGTTTGTTTGCCCTTCCCACTCTGTGGTTCCTTGTGGTCTTCAGTATGTTTGAGGGCTGGTTATGAATATATGTGTGCATCTGATTTATGTTACTGATTTTTTAGTATTTCTTTTTTTCCTAATTGTGTAGATACTTCTATTTTGGATACTCTAGTTTGGAAGCAGGAAGAATAAGATGATTCTCAAATTTCCATTTGTCTGTTTATTTTTCTAATCAGTTCTCAAACTTTTGTGTGAACAGTTGGACAGCTGTATTCTCAAGCTTAAACTGCTTAGATCTTAAACTAAAATTAAAATTTCATGTCCCTCTTTCTGTCTTTTGATGTTGTTTTACCCAATAAATATTTTATTTTTCTCCTTGTATTTGTGTGATTGATAGAATTCCCTGTATCAGTATAGATTTCACCAAAAATTATAATAGCCCCTTTTGCTTTGCTGTCATACTTTTTATAGCTAGAGTTCTTTTTCTGTTGTCCTAAGTAATGCATAGAAATTTTGTTCAGTAAGTTGATGCAGGTTTGGTAATTAACTAATTACAAAGTAATAATTATAGTAGTTGGTACTACAGTCTGTTCTAGGGAGACAAATTTAACAGAAATATTTATGTTAAAGAAAAAAAAGAATTAAGGGAGATCTCTGGTAATATAGAAAATCTTATATTATAGAAATACATTTAAATTCTAAATTTAGAGTGGCTATTCAGAAGAATTTAAGGAGCCAACCCAGAGAAGTCAAGAGATGAACCATAGCAGTTGGAGAAGGAAAATGTCTCAAAACACTTGGGCACTGGCCTTCACCATTGGAAGCAGTCACCTTCTGTTTGCTTAAGAAGGAAACTATGCCTTTCTTCATACTTTCTTCTAACAATGGTGTCTTAGGTTAGTCAAGAGAAGAATGAAATGTTGAACGGGGTTGATTTTTCTGATGTTAAGCCTCTTGAGTGTTTTTTGTGAAAGAATTTAAGAAATATGTGGTTAAGCTGCTAACAAACATACAGAGATCCTTTGAACATAATAGCTAGGGGAACTAGTTTGCATAAAATGGAGCTTACTTGCCAGATATATCTTAAGGCATTTAAGTCCTTTTCTTATTGTGTGTGGGTTTGGCTTTTTGGGTTTGGGGGTTGTTTTCTCTTTTTTAACATTAGCAGAGATCAGAGAACTTGAAGAAAGCACATAAATTTATTTTTATTAACTTAACAAAATGAAATGCTGAAGGGCAGATAGGAATTGATTCAATTTCACTAATAACAAAAAATTGTGTTCCTTTGAATATCAAACCCCTCACTTCTGCATTAATTTTTACACCTCAGTTGCTTTTTTAAATTTAGCTCTAGAAAACTAATTGCTGGTTTTGCTGTTCAGAGTTTTATCTTGGTTGCTGTCTTCTTACATATGTGAATTCTTTGTAAAATCATGTATTTTTTATTTTGACTGTAGTTTGCATTTATGGCAGATGCAAGTGTTTTCTGGGTCCTTGTTATACTTGTATTTTCAGACTTTGATTAGGAAACAAACAGCGATTTGAGACTGCTACTTTGAGTGTGACTGTGTGGTGTAGCATGTCGTTTAGTACTGCTTCTGTGCTGCCTCCAGAGGTGTTTGCCCTTTGTGGGGTATAAGTTACGTGCTCACATTCAAATCGATTTCTCCCTGCACATCAAGGTGTGTGTTGTTGTACTGCTACTTTGGTGAATACTTGTGATTATTTCTCCAGATGTCAGTTAGCTTATATTTTTCTTAAGCTATATTAAGCAGAATTGTTCCAAATATTTGTGCTTTATCATTGTTTTGGTACACATTTAGCATTACCTTTGGTTTGCAGCTGCTTAGCACTGTGATAAAAAATTCTTTCTGCTCTTGGTAAATTTACTACTGGTGTACATTTTTGTCACTACAAGTTATTGAAGTGTATATGCAGTTTATACAGGTTGTGAATTTAGTGTTTTCATTTTTGGTTTACCTCCAAAATATTTTGGTATACTTTGAAGTCTTGGCTCTGTAGTTCAGACCACCTCATTACTGTTTACACAGTCTTTCTTTGGAGATTTCAGTTGATTTGCCAATATAAAGTATGACCAATAGTGGGAGTAGTATCATTCATCCAAAATAATAGACTCTCTTATATAAAGAAATCAGTGTACAGTGTTATTCCAGTCATGACAGTATCGAAAACACTTTTTTTTTTTTTTTCCTCGATGGGGGCAGCCTGACTACAAGTAGCTATCTGCTTATCTCTTCAACTTCTGAAGGATTTTCAGTACTGAAGTTTAAAAGATGCTTTATTGCTATTGAAAGCAGTGCAGTTACCAGTGGAAATGGGTCCTGTTGCTGGGATGGCACACTTCCCTCTGCTGGGCAGTGGGCTGGGCTTGTGCCCTCCTCT
The DNA here is from genome assembly GCF_965140245.1 of Athene noctua. Lineage (NCBI taxonomy): Eukaryota > Metazoa > Chordata > Aves > Strigiformes > Strigidae > Athene > Athene noctua. Next base: position 91,976,011 of record NC_134037.1, read on the forward strand.
GCATGTACAGTTCTATCAGAAAGCTAATGTTACCAATTATAGATTTGGGTTAACATGTTGGTGTCAAGCTGTTAGTTTATATTAAAAAATGTTAATATGTATCTGTTGAAAGCAGGTTTTAAATTAAATGGAGGAAAAGTACCTTTTTGTTTTCTTGGCTTGAGTGTTTCTACGCCTAATGGAGAAATGCTTTGAGCTGGGAGGTCTGAACCCAAATGCAACTACTGCCACAAACAATATTGGTTTCACAGAACTTGCATTCGCATTTAGATGCAGAATGTCTGACAAATCCTTACTGATTCTCTTAAAAGCTTTTTTTGGTAGACAACAGTTTGGGTTAAGGCTTGCTTTCAGTTCTGGTGTGTGTTTGGGTTTGAATTACCACCTTCCTTTTTAATATTTTCAGTACAGGAAAAGAAAAAAGTTCAGAAAGTGGAATTATAATCTCCTAATAGCTTTGCTATCCAAATAGGATTAATATCTTTCTTGGCTCTAGCTGTCTTGGGTGGCATAACCCTTGTACCTGGCTATTTGGTTCTTGAAATTAAAAATCTTTGGCAAATCCATAGTGACTACTACATTGCAAAGATGTAGATCGACAAGTGCATATTTATTAAAATTTATGTCTATAACTGTCTTCTTGTGTGTGACTTTTTTTAACCCAGGTTAGTTGCAGGCCATTGCTGTGCTATTACAAGAAGATTAGTCTGTAATATGAGTGAGACAGATTGCTCCACTGTGTAGTATGTAAAATCCAGAGCACAGAAATGCTGGAAAGTGAAGCAAAATTTGTTTACAAAACAGAATGGATTTTAAATAAAGTTCAGTTTTAGGTAAAAGGTCAGACTCTAGTTCCTTTTTTTATTTGTAGCAGTTCATCCGTATACAGTAGTGTGCATATTGTATGTGTAAAGTAATCTCATTTTTTAATCTACTATAACTGTCCTTTTGATTCTTGAAAATCCTGTTGGGTATTTTGCATTCCGATATCGATCCCTGTCTGTCTGACTGCTTCAGCTGGGTAATCATTTTTCTTGTTTATCCCTAATCCTTTTAATATTTCCTTCCTGCCACTGTATAACAGTACACTATGCCTATTGTTTGGAATGTGTTTCAATGATGACCGTAAGACTACAGTAAAAGTGGCTGGTTTTTAGCCTAGATTTCACAAAACCAGCTTACAATGAAACGAAAATTCAAAGCTGAACGACATGTGTCTTCAAAGCATGTACGCTGACCTTAGCGCATCACTTTGCTTAGTTGTACAAAACGTTCATCTTTATGAACCATATTCTATTTTAAACTGCTCTGAAAAAATGAAATATGAAGCTAGCTGTTTCAAAATGCTTCTTATTCTATATTCTTCTTAGGGACCTAACATAAAAAATAAATTTCATTCTGTGTATATACATATGTATATCCATACATGTACGTATTGAAAACTTGTTTTTATAGCAGCAGCTGTAGAACTGTTTAAATATGTCAGCAGAAGTGTTCAGTTCCGAGTCTCCAGTAGTTCTCTTCAGCCTTCTCCTTGGATGAAAACATTCTGTCCTTGTTTCTATGGTGACTGAGTAAAAGCATCTCTGGTCACACGAAGTTGACAAAATGATAAAAATCCCTCCCTGAAAAGGTTTCCAGAAAAGCACAGATGTGTTTTGTTTCACCTGAAGAATGAGAAGACCCTTTCACCCTCATTGGGGCTTTTCTTCTCTATTTCTCCCATACTAGTTATACCTTAAGATCCTTTTGCTGTGCTAACCAGTGCTTTAAGTGTTCTGCTTTTCTCATTAACTAAACCTGGCATATACTTTCTCTGCGTGTCAAAGCAGAGCATGCAAACATAATGAAGAAAAAAGAATTTGATACAGAGGTGAAAACAAAGTTCTTAATTCTTCTTCAGGAACCATTTTTATTTCCATACTACTTTGGTACTAGCCAAGATGGGGGAAGGGGAGGGGATATTTTTGGGTGGGGTTTGTTACAACTGCTCTACTTGAACAAAAAACAAAACAAAAAAACCCCTGAGATCTAAACTTCCTATATTCAATGACTGTGTTAATAAAACCAGCTCTAACTAGTGGCCACTTTGAGTATTGTATAAACCTTTTAGGAAGGTAAAGAAAGTTACCTTCTCTCAGAGAAAGGATTGGTTGTGACATAAAGACCTTGCCACACTGTTCCTCCACTTCCACATAATAATTTTATAATAATTTTATAAGGTCATGGGAAACATAATTTTAAAACATATGTAGTAGCTTTTGATATGGAGAAACTCTGAAAAGTTCCAGCTTTACAGCTGTTGCTTTATGACAGACTCTTTCTAATGCTAATGGCAAAGGGAAAAAAAAAAAAAAAAAGGGAAGAAATTCCCACCTTGATTTCTTCTTTTTATCCTTTGAAGGTTGCTCTCCTCCCCCTCATGCACTTCATAACAAATATACTGTGGTTGCAATGAAGGGTCAGTTTGAATGTTAGTGCCTTGACTTCTGAGATGCTACAACTTTCCTGTGTGCTTCTGAGATGAAAATCAAATGAAAATGAGAAATGTTTTTGAGACATCCTGACTCTAAATGAGTGATCCCTGTCTTAAAGCACACAGTACATTGTAACTTACTCAGTTATTGTTGTTCAGCTACACATTGTAACTTAGGTGGTTCAGATATTCTTGGTAATTGTAGAGTGTCCTCTGTTATGTGCTTCATAAAGGGTAGGTTCTTTTTGCAGGCTTTTTTAACAGCAAGTGAGGCAGAACCTTCAGACCACAGAAAGTAAAGTTTGTCTTGAAATGCAAATCTGGTACCTGTAGTAATTTATACTTAGAAATAGCACTGTCACTGGTAAACTGAATAATTTTATTTTCAACAGTCTCTAAGACTGCCTTTTAGAGTAGATACGAGATTTTTTCCCAAGGATAGGAGTCTTATTTTGAATTCATCAACATGTCACTTTTCCTGTTTGGATTGTGTTCAGTTTATTAAAAATGTAATCTTTCCAGATACATTTCTGAATATCTTGAGAAGATTGACTGGCAGAATAGGTAGTTTGTAAAAGCTTGATTGATCCAGGCTCTTCCTTTATCTCTATAGAGATTCTTTGTTGGCTCAGGCTGGTGAGATGTCAGAGATACCAGCTTCTGTTGTGTTTTGATGAAAGGCTATGAAGAGAATGTGTCCCACAGAGCCCTCAGCAGCAAACAAACTGATAGTTTCTGTTCTTTGTGTAGTCATTCGAAATGCTGCTTTTTTGAACATAAAGGCAATGTGTGCAGCCAACTAAATTTTTTTTTACTTGTTTGTAGGTTATCTGTTCAGACAATTTATGAGAATTTTGATGGGTACAACCTTGACAAGTAATTGTTCTCCTTGTTAATGGTTTCTTTTTAATGGAGAGACCAAAATGTGATTAAATAGATGCTTTTTCCAATAACTGTCTGATTCTGTGAAAATCAAGCAGCAAAAGTGTATACAACTCCTCACTTCATTAAATTAATTGGTGAGTTGTGTAAGCAGATTTTTGCCTTGCTAAAACAGTCAACTTACTAAATGAGACCTATCAGCTGCTTCAAGGGTAGAGGTAGAACAGTGTTTTATAAAAGTATATTGGAATTAAGGTGATGAGTGTCCTGAGTACAAGCTCTTACTTACAAAACCATATGTCATCTTTGACAAATAGTTTTACTCTCTTTTTACATACAGTTAAGGTTGTATTAAATTGTTTTTATGAGGAAATCTACATTATGGATTAGGAGAATGTAGCACATGCACATCTTCTTGCTATGTAATCTGTGTTTTAAGATGTTTCTTTATTCAGGAATAAGTGTCTCATATATTTGCTGTGCTAATTTAGTTCATAGTAAGTCACACATACCTAGTTTTCACTTTCCTCAAAAATTTAATTTTTTTAGGTTTCATATACTGCCTTGAAAAATGAAGTTCTCCTGTTTGGGGCACACATAGTGATTGTTTATATTCTATTTACTATCAAAATTAAGATAATAAAATGGAGTTTTAAGTCCTGATACCTTGTTTGGCTTTGAAGATGTTGGTTAGGAGGATCCTGGTTTGTGTAATAGTAGCTTAAAACAACATCTGGGAGAGAGGTCAGTGCTTCATAGTGTATGTGTGTATTTGACAGAGAAGCAATAGGTTATTGTGAATTTACCTTGGTCTATTGAAAACCTGCTTTAAAACAGTCCCTGTTTGGTATATAAAAGGGATAAACTAGCAAAAATATCACTGATTTCACAGTTGTTTTCTGTGGAACATAGCTTGCCATTGCCCTACCTTTCTGTCTGTTGAGATAGTCTGATGTATTTTTAATTATTCTGCTCTGACATGTTTTCTTACATGTTCCTTTTGTAAGGTCTGGAAGTGTTTGTTAATAAAGGAAGAAAGAGCTATTAAATGATTCTTCTTGTCTGATGAAATCTTAAATAGCTGTATGGAGTGGAATTAGATCAGGAATCCTGCTAGAGCAGTGATATTTATGGCTGTATTCATGTTTGTAATTTATTTTGAGAACAGTTTCAGTTCTGATGCCTTTTTTGATCAAGTCATGAAAAGATAAGCAAGTTTAGTACAATGAATTGCAGAAATATGTCTTGTATACAGACCTTTATCCCTGTAAATAGAGAAGATGGGTATGCTTGCCATTTGCTGAAATAACAAGAAGAAAAACCTTGAAGCTTTTCCTAATGGTTGCTTAAAAGTAATGTCTCTTAATCAGGCTTGATTTCAAAATGAGGAGCCCTCATCAGCTTTTAATGAACTGCAGTAAAACAGAACTCCCACCTTCTCACCTCCCAGTGAGTGCTGGGCTGAGGGCACAGTTGTGGTCATATGGTGCTACCTGATTAAAGTTTTAACTAAAATATAGTAATGCTACACTGGGAGCTGCTGGATGAAGATTATTTTCAGAAGTATAAGTAGGGACTCTACAAGAAAACACTTTTAATAGTGCCACTCGCACGTCGTTTCAGCCACTTGCTCCTTTCCACAAAAGGAAGTCCACATCTAAATTAAGAACCAAATCATGACGTAGTCTGCAGAAAGTTTCTTTCTGCCCTTGATTCTGCTGTGGGCTGGAGTTAGGGAAGCTGCAGGACAATTGTCCGCTGGCTGATCCAGGTTGAGTTAATATATTTCACTTTCATGTTGCTCGGTTGCATTTATATACTAGGAAGGGAATGTTTTATCATGTACATAGTTTGAGATAATAATTTGGAAGCACAATATTTACACAAGTAGTAGTAGGGAGTTGGTTTTGTTTATTTCTCAGGACCATGAAGTACAAAAGTAATAGTGGCACTGGATTAAAAAGAAAAACTTTTAAGTTTGATTTCTAAATATTTGCTGGTGTTATGTAACCTGGTATTAAAACACAAACATGTCTTTGCAAGGTGGTGGCTGTTTGTGTTTAAACCATTTCCTCTGAAAGCAATGGCCAGTTTTATTTAATAGTAGAGTCCTGTTGTATTCTGTTACAGTTAACTACATTGAGCACAATAATGTGGAAAAGACTATCAAAGATAATAACTATGAAATACTGCATGAATGTTTTATATAAAAATACTTGTCCTCTATTTAAAATTTCTCTCTTTCTTCTGCTGCTTGCGATACTTCTTACATGCTGATAGTGACATATCCTTGTTTTCTTCATATTTTTGCTAGGTGATCTTATCAACTCCAACACTAGGCTTTGCGTTGGTCTTCAAAATAAATATATGTAGAGTCCTGAATAGTCTGAATCCCAACAGTTTGACATGCATTTCTCACAAACCTTGCATTTCTGAAAGTTGGCATATATTGGCCAAATACAATCAGTCCTGGAGGAAACACTTACCCTAATATAGATGCACGTATGTATGTAAATACAGGCAAGTAAAAATAGTAGGTAAACATTTAAAACATGTATAATACAAAGTCTTTTCACAAGAGGGACTGCATGAAGATGGGATTAGTCATGGAGATCAGAAAATTGCTGGATGCATAATGTTAGGGTAGATCAAGTAATGAACAGTGTGAATACCTCAGTACTGTTCTATTACTTCTCTGTGCACAGTTGAACAACATGCCGTGGAAATGAAAAGATTCTAAAAGCTAAAATGTCAAGCCTTTTATTATATCCATAAACTAAAGAATGTCAATAAAATACTGAAACTAGTATGTTATCTATTATTTATACAACTTTCTGCAGTGACAGCTTTCTGCAGCAAACCGCTGTAATCAGTAACGCTCAGCCTGAACAATGTGTTTAATAAAGCAGATAATAACCTAAACGTAAGGGTAGGTTTAAAAAAAAAAAAGGTCTTACGAATGTTTTAAAATTGTAGGCAAAGTACATATCTAGCCTAGGCTATTTTAAAGACAGATGGAAATAGTGGGGCTTTTAACTGTAAGAAAAGTTACGATGCTGTCTAGTATCACATTTAAGTTAGTAATCACTGTTGCTTGTACATGAAGGAAATACATGTAATTATTTTTTTAATTCTGTTTTGCTGTATTTGCCAACTAAAATTGATCTAAATGTTTATATTCATGATTTCCTTTTGCAATTACTAATGCTAAGACCTAGGTTAATATTTTTCTAAGCACTTATATATTTCTAGGCATTATATCCCTCTAAGTTTAAATGAAACTAAAGCACAGTTAGGAAGTCAGCCATGTAGGCAAGCAATGCTGCTTTGATTCTTCAGTAGACCTAGAATTCCAAAGAATATACTAAAATTAAATGTAGAAGTGATCCTCTGGAAAAAGATATCACTGTTGTTGACATTCAGTGTATGTGTGGAAGCAGAATTACACATTTGCAGTGCAAACACGATATCCAGTAACTTTAATAATTCCAAAAACAGTGAGTTATTAAAACCTTGGAGAATATATTCCTGACTTTTTATCAGAGATGCTGATATTTGATATGTCTTATTCAATCATTGAAATTATCACTAGAGATTAATTTTTAAAATGGCAGTACCTTAAACATCAGATTAATAGTCTTGGTTTTACTTGTTTCTACTACTCTGCATCTAGCTTAATGACAACAAGTGAAGTAGTCAGTTACGTTTGTAGGGGTAATAGTGACATTTATAATAGAACCATCTAGTTTACAAACTTGCAGATAACCAAGGAGTGGTACAAACAGTTTATAAATTCAGGTCTTGAGTTTCCGTTGTTGTGGGGTTTTTTTCTGGTCAGGCCTGGGATGGCTCCCTGCATTGCCTCCAAACACTTAAGTCACTGTGTCCTGTTGACCTAAAGATACTGCTCTTCTGAGTGTCCTGAATCCACTTTTTTTTAACAGTGCTCAGATACATTGGGCAAAGTGACACCCTCTTAAATATGAGCAAGTTTCTCACTGTTTGCATTACAGAGTAAATCAGTCACAGGAATGGTCTGATTTTTCCCAATGTGGCTCAATCATTGGAAGGCACAACACAACATTTTTTCCAGAATTAAGATTTGGTTTTTTGACAATGAGGAATCTTGACTTCTTTTCCACATTTTGGAAGAATATTACCTAGCTGTCCAAGAACCTTCTGCTGTGTTTTCATTGTCTGTTGTCTCAGTGTTTGTCCAGCTTGCCACTGTTCCCACCAACTTGTTGACCTTGTTCTTCAGTATTACTTTTCTTATTGCTATGTCCCTGCAGCCGGTGCCTCAGACCTCTAATGCCTGTAGCCAGTGTTAGTCAAATCCTTTCTCTTTTACTCTCCAAGCTGCTGAAGTAACAACACTTTTAATGTGAGCAATGGGAGTGTGTGCAGGAAAAATTGTCTTCTGATAATGTATGGACTTAGCTGTTGAACTTTTAACCAGCTTTTTGAGTATGTGAAATCTTAGTTTAGGTCATTCAAGTTTAATAATCAAAATCAGTTGCTTATAATGGAAGGTCTTAGCAAATCGAAGGTGTAGGTGTGAACATCAGGACTGTGCATGATATGACAAGTTATTTCTCAATTTCATAGCCAAATGTGTAGTTTCACAGCTGTTTTTTGAGTCTGTGTGGGTTCAGCAGTCACGCACGTTGCACAAATTAGAATTTTTGTAAAATATTTCATAATGAGCCTGCCATCTTGCAAATACCAAGATTTTTTTTAAGCATATTCCATAATTTTTGCTAATCAGCTCAGCAGCAGCAGTTTCCTTCTTAGGGGGTGAAGGAGAGGAAAGGGAGCTTTATCTGAGCTCATCTTTACAGCTTCAATACAGTGTTTTACTGACATTTATGGTATGCTGATTTTTCTCTCCCTTTCAGAAGAGAAACCTGACTGCTCCAAGGCCCGCTGTGAAGTCCAGTTTTCTCCTCGCTGTCCGGAAGATTCCATCTTGATTGAAGGCTATGCTCCTCCTGGTGAATGCTGTCCGCTCCCAAGCCGTTGCGTGTGTAATCCTGCAGGCTGCTTGAGGAAGGTTTGCCAGCCTGGTTATTTGAATATATTGGTTTCAAAGGCATCAGGAAAGCCAGGCGAATGCTGTGATCTCTATGAATGTAAACCAGGTAAAACAGGAACCGATTTTTCAATTTTTTAATGTCTGACAAGCACAAAACATATATAATTGCATCTGCTAAAGCCTATATAGTGTCTAAATTCTTCTGACTCTTCTTCAAAATTAAAATGACTTTATGTGGGCAATACCCATTTAAAAAAATAAAGATAAGAAATATTAAGATAAATGTTACTCTTTTTTTCCTTCAGACATTAATTTAAACTGAGCAACAAGGAAAAAGTAGCCTAGGGAGAATATTGCATTTCTGTGGATACTACTAGTGAAAGTGACATACTTTATATACTGATTAGATTATACAAAGTTTTTTCATAGAAGGAATATATTGTGCATGGATAGGGAATTAAGGTTTCTGTCTGAAGATTTCTCTGGATTACAAAGTGATGCCTCTTAAAAACTGGAGAGCAAAAAGGATTGTGGAGGAGCATAGTGAAAGACTTTACAATAATTTCAGTATTTACCCATTTTCTATTTCATGAGAACATGAATCACCTTTTCTTGTGATTTATTATTCTCAGTGAAGTGGAAGATGTAATTCGCTCTTCTTTTTGATCTAGGCTTTGGTAAAAATGAATAATAAAAAGAGGAATGAAAGCAGGCATGTAAAATTGTATAATCCCAAATCTTATGTGCAAACAGATTCAAATATGCTTAAGCTGTGCCTTTCCTATGCTTGTTTAACATTTTCTTAAATCCTCCACAGAAGAAGATTGTACAGTCTTTGTATCTTCCAGTGCTTCTCTTTGTGTTTTTCCTAATATCCAGTGCAAATATGTCTGTGTGGAAATTTAGGCAGACTTTTTTGTTCTATGTCCTGAGTACCTGATGAACAAGTCTTTATTATAATTTTTGCTCTGGAACATTTTGTCAACCTCAGTCTTCTTTCATCCAGAATTAGCTGTAATTTCTTATGGCATAGTTTCCTTGAGCTCCTTCCTTGTTTTGTTGCCCCTCTATAAGTTTTCGTTAGTTTTATCCGTGTCTTTAAAATGAGGTGTCCAAAACAGACTACTATTTTCACTGAGTCTTCATCACTAAACACTGTAGAACAATTACTTTCTGTCCTTTCTGCAAAATTCTAAATAAGTGCTGACTCTTATGTGAGAGTTACACCTAGTTTGTAAATTCTATGATACCAAGGTCTTTCTGTAGCATGACTGCTACTGAACTACCTTGTTTGTACATTTTAATTCTTCCTGTATTACTTCAAGCATGCTTTTGATGACTTATATCATGCCGATTTTGGATTATTTCTTTACTTGCCAAAATGTTAGCTCTGATCACGTCCTTCATTATCTGCATTCCCATCTTGTAGTTTGCAAGTAACTCAGTCCATACTTATCTTTGTAGGTTACTTTTTGAAACTTGTTTTCAACTCATTAGTATTACAGAATCTTCAAGTTGAATACATGATTATTTATTGCATTAGTGGACTTATGTAACTGTGTACTTATGTAACTTATGTATACTGTGTGTATGTTGTTTTCTGAAGTAGGGAGATAAGAAGTGAAGAATTTAAGAGAAGTGTAGAACTTTTCAATGGGGATTAGAAATTAAGAGGCTAAGAGGAAGCAGAGAGTTCTCCCCTATCTTGGGAGATGATGAAAGTTTGTGTCTTAGGAAGTGATTAAGAGGCTGACGAGTCTAGGTGAGTACTCTTGTACATCCCCACAGTAACAGTTGATGAAAGATTTAAAGGCTAAACTGGAAACTACGGAGTAAGTGGGGTCCCTACTTGTTGTAGTGCCTTGGCTTTAGGGAAAAAAAGGGAGTGCTATTACTATGGAACTCAGCCTGGTCACTACATAACCTGATTTTTGTTAAGTTAGACTTCAGTGGCTGTCCAAGTTGACTTTTCTAAGTTTGCTCTAGATGTTTCTTTCATTTGCCAATTGACATAGTAGGAAGATCTGAAAGAAAAAACAAGCCAACATAAGACTGGAAGACAGGGAAAGGAGTAGATGGATGTTGACAAATCTTATTAGACTACAAATCACTTTACCACAGAAGGCTTCTTTTCAGATTTGCAAAGATTTGTTATTAAACTTTTCTCAGTTTTCAAAGAATGTAAACTGTACTCGTATAGACAACGTAGTTTGTACTTGATATATGTAAAGAAAATTAGAGACTAAACAAATACTGAATTTTTTTATTTGTTTCCCTTCTTATAGAAAGTTTAGGGATTTTATATTTACATTTTCAAGTCAGCATGAACCTTGCTGTGTTTCATCTAAACTGTTCCATCATTTTCACCATTGTCTGTGGTTTTAAATAAATGTCTTTGTTTAAGAGCAGGATATGGAATATCTTGTTTCATTAGGACTGTATATTCATAGGCTTATAGAATTATAGAACAATTTATGTAGTAGCATATGACTGGTTTTATGTATGTATGAACACTGTGTGAATTATCTGTGTGGATTTGCTGAAATAGTGGTCATAAAGTGCAGTCAGATAATGCTTCTTAGATGACAGGAATATTTATTCAGCCCATGGTAAGCCTGGTAATAAACCTTGCATTTTCAGGGTTTTACTTGGTACCCTGAAGAATTGTAGGAAAGAAGAGTTGGAGAGGCCCTGAACTAGCAGTGCTCTGTTCCATGTTCCTTCTGTTTTTAATGCCATGTTGCTGAAGCGGGGACAATGGACAGTATAAGACCTGGTAGATAAGTTTTCATGCAGAGTTTCTTGTGGGTCTGCTGTCACTAGTTTTACTGAATAGTGTCAGCACATCCAGCGTAGTTTACATGTTGAACAGAGAAAACTGTTCCTTACTTTGTCACAAACCTAAAAACTTCAGTTCTACGAGTGCTGCTACCAGAGTGCTTCTTCCTGCATCTCCATGTCTGCTTAACCAGCCTCCATAGTGATTTTGCACCAGCGAGGGCTTTTCTGGTGGAAGCAAATTGCCAGAAGCTGGGGGGGCTGCTTCCTATGACAGCAGTGCTGCCTTATGCCAATATAAAGTGTTTGCGCAATTAAAGCATAAATTGTGTTTATTTCTGTTCCCTAAATAAGATGTCGCTACTCTCCAGTTTACAGTGGCATTTGAGTTTGGAGCCTTCTGCTGAGAACTGCATCTGTTCAGATACTGTGATTGACAACTGAGTTACTGAAAAGAAAATATAAAGTGTTTCCTTAACATTAAATGCTAGAATAAAATTTAAAAAAAAATCATTTTGAGATCCACTTCCTCTTCTACCTCTTTTATTTTTGGAATACAATGATTAGAGGCATTGGCATTCAGTTAAAATTAACCTTAGTAGTTTAGTCATACCTGCCTGTTAACCTCCAGACTAATTTGTCTTAAAAGTTCTTACCTGTTGCTCCACCAATCATCTCACTACACTTGTGGTACCTACTGAGAACTGTCATGTCCCTTTTGTTTTTCTGCAGTTGGTAAACTCAGAGGTGAGGTAACAGTGGTCTGGTGCCATAACCAACGTACTTTGTTCCTACAGGCTGTGTATAATTGGTCATCCATGAGTAGTGAATTTACTGAATGAGCATTTAGTTTTAGACTGGGAGTTACAATTCTTTAAAAGTATTCTTAAAAATAAGTGGTTTTTTTTCTTAAGGATAGTTTGTATGAATGGTTTCAAATGGAACTGCATAATGTGTTCACAGTAAAAATAGAAACAACTTAAGACAAGATTTGTAGGAGTGTATGTGCTTCTTTTGCTAAGAAACTAAAGCAGTATGAGCCATGGTGTTTTAAAATCATGTTTGTTTTTTTAAAGATGGAGTTAAAATGTAATCTAAAAGCTATTTTCCAGAAGTTGTGATAGGAACTCTAGCTGCCACTTCTGAATAAAGATGAACAGTTTATTTTGGCAGTTATTTGACAGGTGTGCATTTATCTTTATTGATAACTTTTTGTTTGGTTGTTGTATATGTTGAGGTGGGTAGTGTCATCCATTAGTTTCTGATATCCTTGGAAAAGTGTTAGGAAATGTCATGCTAAAGAGAACCTCTGTTGGAAAGATGCTAATTTGTCATTCTTCTAGAAGTCTTTCTGGCAGAACTTTCATTCAGTCACCTTCTCCAGCACCCCCTGCATGGCCTGAAAATAACTCTTACTGAAACTGAGTTTTTTCTTGGATTAAACACAATTGTAAAGAGAATGTTATTGTTTGACTTATTCCTTTGGGAAATTCTATGCAGTCAGGGCTTGATGGAAAGTCTGAGATCAGCAGCAAAATTTAGTAGGTAGTGTGTAATGCACAGAGAAGTAGCTTGTGCTCCACCCTGGTATGGCTTCAGCAGTGAAAACGAGGTCAGGAATTTTTGCAGTCTTGCACAAGACTCAGCAAAATCAAGTTTTTATACATAGTTGATAGAAATAGAATTATATATTTTTTTAAATTCTCTGTTGCTTACAGAAATAGTACATATTTTGCTGGGTGCTTTGTTAGAAGCTGATGTTGAGAGAACTTAAGAGGTGAGACTGGGAAAGCTCTGGAGAAAATGAGTAGGGAAGAATTACAGATACATTTCTAATGGAGCTGGAGAAATGGTTTATAAGTTGACAATGTTTGTGACGAAAAAGAAAAAAATAAATCGGTAAATGCAGGGGTCCATGTTGGGAAATACTTGTGATAGGAGAATTAAGGAAGTGATTCAGACTGGGATACAACTGCATTGAAGGTCCAGGAACACCATCTGTTCTAGTTGTATTTAATACATTCTGAAGTATGAAGGAATGTAAAATGGATGATGCATTGTCATGGAAAGATACTTTATTCTCCCAGAGTGAAAGTGTAACTACCGTTATCAGATGTAATCATGTTGCATTGTGCTGTTCATGAGGAACCAGTTGAAATGCAGGAAAGCAAAGGGTGTTGTGTGATGCTTCTTATCTGCTGTAGAAGCAGATTGTTTACCCTTGTTCAGGACCCTCAGAAAGCTGTGACTTCTGAAAAAATACAGTCTTTCCTGTGCTGAGCCACTGTGTTGCATCAGAGATAAAAATACTACCTTGATCCTGCATAGGCAACTATTTAGGTCTTGTCCCTAAACTGTACATTCTATTCGTTGAAAAGCCAGCATAATATGTAAAAGTGAAACTTAGTATACTTGTGTTAATGTATGCTACTATAAAATTCTTTTCACCTATGTATTAACAGTTTCATGATTAGAGACCTTTGGTTTTGTAGTCTACAAAGGAGGTTGCACATTACTGCAGCTCTGTTAGGGTCTGCAATGATGGTAGGGTTTCTGCTACATTCTCATAGAAAGATTAATAACTCTCAGATGCCACTGTATAAAGTCCAGTGCATGAGAAGGTTCCTGGAGACTTGTAAGCAAATGGTGATCAGGTTCATCTTCATTGATAGGAAATTGCAACATGTTTATGAGTTCTTGAAGATACGTATCTGTCAAGCTGTATATTTCAAGCTTAAAGCTTATAGGATAGACAAAAATAATTTGCGTTACATTTTTTTAGCTTGTAATAAAATGTATAATAACAGCTTATAATAAACCTGTTCATGAAAAGTATACATTGTAGTTATTGGAATCTATGTAAAAACTAGCAGTTCACTGGCTAATGTTTGGGGTTTTTTTAGGACGCTAGTACAGCTAATCTGAGGGACATCTCAAAGTAATGAAGAATCTGATTATAGACTGTTCTGTAACCTTAAAATATTTTCAGTTTCTCTGGAAGTTTGGCTCAGTACTTTTCCAGTTTGAGAAACCCATTTAAATCTGAAAAAAAAAAAAAAAAAAAAAGTAGGAACTTTTTCCCTTCTTCAAATATCTTTCATTTCTTATCTCTCTTCATCTCTCTCCAGTGAGGAAAGGATGAAAGAGCTGGGACTGTTCAGCCTGGAGAGCAGAAGGCTCAGAGCAGATCTCATCAGTGCATATTAATACCTGAAGGGAGTGGGTAAAGACAGAACTAGACTCTTCTCAGCAATGCATAATGACAGGTCCAGAGGCAATGAGCATAAACTGAAACAACAGAGCTTCCCTCTGAACATCAAGAAACACTCTTTCACCATGAGGGTGACTGAGCATGGGCACAGGTTGCCAAAAGAGGTGGTGGAGTCTCCTTCCTTGGAGATACTCAAAAGCCATCTAGACGTGGTCCTGGGTGACCAGATCTATGTGGCCTGGCTTTGGAAGGAAGTTGGACTAGACGACCTGCAGAGATCCTGTCCAACCTCAGCTGTTCTGTGATTAATAATGTAATAATAAAGATCTCCTAGTTTGGATAGAAGACTGAGATGGGGTATGAGTGTGGATTATATAATTCTGTGGGTGGATAAGCTCAGTGCAGACCCTTTGTTCACTAAATCCTACTAATTCTTAGAAGAATTGGAGGGCACTCTAGTACTAGCAAGAGTAAGTATAAAATAAATAAAAATGGGTAAATCAAATCAAACAGGGGAACTACTGAATGACCGCAGCTACTTAATTACATAAGGTTTTTTATTTGAGTGCTCTTGATTCGGGATTCTTCTGTTAATTTTTCTTAGGTTTGTACTTTTTTAATAAAGACTGTTTGGGCTGCTGTCCAGTGTTAATGAGCCATGTACTAGCACACTATAGCCACTGCGAAGAATTTGAATTATTTAGGAAGAAAAAACACCTTAGTTGAGACTCGGTGGCATGATTAGAGAGTTTCCTTGTATTTCTTCTTTCATTGTCATTACTGTTATATGGAAAAATGGACAGAAAAATAGCTGTACACTAGCAGTTTGTTGGTGAAACTTGGCTGGTTTTTCTCAGACTGCTTACCTGAGCAGGAGGTGGAAGGGGCCTTGAATCCAGGGAGTTAGGATGGTTACTAGTTTAAATTTGGGAAACTGGACATTGGTAATTGCTTGGCACAATAGAATTGTGCAAATTCTGTTTGTCATATTGGACCATGCTGACGAGGTTATGATTCTTAATGCCTGTTTTGATAATGGAGGAACTAGATGTACATTTCTACAGAAGAACTGTTTCAAACATGTCATTTGTTAATAAAATAGAACATAAAACTCTAGGGGGTTAAGTGAATTATTATAAAAATGAGTATACCTGTCTAAAAGGCAAGTAGATATCTTTGTGTGTTTACAAAGAGATACAAAATTAATTCTGTAATTGCCACTGTTGAAATGAGTAACTGTTAAATATTTCCATTTAAATTTAGTAACTTTCTGCATTGCTCTACCAAGTGGATTTTAATTAAATTTGTTCATTTTCTCAGTGAGAACTACTTGAACTTGTCAGATTTTTCGGATTTAGCAGATGGTTCTATTTCCCAAATAACTGGAAAAAGGCAGATTCTGAATACTGCTTATACAGAGGATACTCACATACTCATGTACTTTGAATGTTAATGGTCTTAAACATACCGGTCCTAACCTTGATGAGCTGCAAACTGGTTTCATTGAACTTGTGTTTTCATTAAATGCTTAAGGAAATATACTAAGTAGATGTAATTCTGAGACTGATGTCTTGCTGTGACCAATTGAATTATTACTGCTGCGTACCTCTGAGGATCAAGTCTGAAAAATGTAGGACTAGAAGACAGAAAATGGGACTTGGAAAAGGTATCAGCTCTTGCTAGAAGTGTGGTGTAGCATTGCCAAGCTGCCTTAGCACAGCAGTAAGTAATAATGTCAGTACTGAAGTGGTTTAATCTGTAATCACCTGATATGGTATAATTTTCAGTCTGATAACATTCTGTTCGTCCTTCCTACTCAGTCAGTTGGCAGTTTCTTCAAAGAAGGAAACATGTTTTATTCTCTACTTTCTTAGTATAATTATGATAAGGAATAGTAGATAGATAATGCCTGAGCTGGTATTGATTGTTAACATGGGAGATTTAGGACCAAATAAGATAAAGATGTTTTTTAACTTTCCTGAGTATGACTCATAGGTGTAAATGTGTATTCAGACTGATTTTTTGAATTTCTTTGTTGTTTCCTAAAAAGAGTCAGTCGTCTTAATTATGTGGATTTGGTAATCTAACAGATAGGTTTGGTAATTTGCATTTGTTTCTCACCATATATAAATATCTAAACAGCACAGCCTAATGGAGTAATCTTTAGAAATGTAGCTTACATGTGCAGCCATAAATTCTTTAATATTTCTTTTTATTTCCTATAACTCAGGTATTTTACTTTTTAAAGGGACTTCAGTCAGGAGAAATTAAAACAATGAATTGTTAACTATTTTAAAAACTGTGGGGAAAATATATTATCAATAACATAGTACATTTCTAGTCACTAATCTTATTCACAGGTGTAATGATTGTTTAAGGTTGCCTGTCCAACTTCTATAATTTTTTTTATTAACTAACATTAGTTCAGTAGCTTCCAGAGTCAATGATTTTTTAAAACTGATTCTTAAAGAGAATGGGAGTCTTTTTGTAATGTTACCTACTGAGCATGCATTCATTAGATAATTTTTCTGACTTAAATTAAAAGGTGAATTCATAACTGTTTGCTTATGATGAAGTAATTAGCAAAAAGCTTCTAAAGCATGAGTAAAAGGTATTTTCTTCTCCCCTTCCTCTGCAGTGTTCAGTGTGGACTGCAGCACAGTCGAATGTCCTCCTGTTCAACAAGTTGTTTGCCCACTGGATAGCTATGAAACCCAAGTCAGACTGACAGCTGATGGCTGCTGCACCCTGCCCACAAGGTTGGTGTCTTGATGGCTAAGTATTTTCAACTTCTTCTCTACAATTCAAGTAGTATAAATACAGGATAATAATTCATACTTATATGACAATAAACGTTAATACAGAATAAAAAATATATGAAGTAGATTAAAGGTATATCAGGCTTATAGAAATATGAAATCTTTTTGAAGCTGAAAAAAATTTTTGATGAAATGCATGAAGCTGATTTTTGCTGAAATTAATTGAGAGGTTTGTGACTCTAGATTGGTTTTCAATGTATTCACTTAATTTTACAAAAGTGAATTATTTTGGAAGCCTTTGAAGGTCTTTGATGGTAAGGAATTAAATTATAAAGATGGCAGAAGATATGCCAGAGAAAATCTCGCCTCATTGAAGAAAAAAAAGTATTTTTTTGTATGTGGAAGACCACTGTAAAAAGCTGAAAGATGGTGGCTATCTGGAACTGTATGGAAACAGCATTTCAAGTACTGTTTCCGTTTTACTTCTGTTGTTCAAGTAGGCATAATTTATTACAATTTAGAAAAATAAGATGATTTGGAGTTGGTTTTGTTCCAAAACTCTGCACCACTGTTTCAGCCTCTGTTTTTACTACAGACTTCCCAAAGCCTGATTCAGCAATATGCCCAATAAATACAAATTCAAGCAAAAAGTACCATCAGTTAAAATGTTTTACACAAAATAGAAAATATCTCTTACTGATGTAACTAATCAGTTTTTCTGGTAGTAAGGTCTTCGCAACATACAATATTGCCATATTCTCAACCCCTTGTGAGACTCTCAAGGAGTGATAAACTTGTAAAGTATTCAGAAAGTAGAAAATGGCAAAGGTTATGTGATGAATCAGGGATCTTCCCTGTTGGGTACCCTTTGCTACATGTTTAATATGGTGACTTCTTTGAAACTGTTGTTTCCAAGAAAATGGATCTATTTTTTAAAAATTAAGGCAGGAAAAGAGACATGGAGAACTTTATATAATGCAGTACTCCTGTCTATTAAAATTTGAAAATATATTTCTAAACTTGACAAATTTTATTTGTAGTTGTAGAATACACATAGTAGTCTATTTAAAAAATACTTACTATCCTTATTCAGTGAATGCTACAAATATTCTTTTATTTAGTTATTGTTTTCTTTTTCGGCTTTTCTGAATTTTGGACTGGAACGTGATATGGGTTCTCAGTATCATCCCTTTATTCTTTAACATTCTCATTAACTTTCCTAAGAATTACAGTAACTTCATGTTAGTTGACCTGACTAGTTGGAATTGCACAGGAGGCTGTAGATTTTAAGTGGTCATCATACTGGCATTGCTACCCATACAGCTCATCATGTTCAAGACAACTAGAATAAAACACTGCTAAGGACTGTATTCAGAAAGATAGATTATAAAGTCAAAGAAGTAATCTCAGATGAAAATTTTATAAATTTCTAGTTTAGATTAACACTTAGAAACCTTGACACAATAGAAATCTTTGGTTAATGGTAGATTTTTACTTCCAAATTTGTTTCAACTTGCTGGATTAAAAACTGATATATAGACCAATTTTTATTTCCCAAAAGTAAAGTTGTGTTCTACTTTTCTGCAATCTAGTACAAGTTGTGGTTTGATTTTATTTTATTTTATTTTTTTCTATTGCTTGGGTGGAAGGAATGAAAAATACCTACTTTATTCTTTGTAGATGATAACTTCAGTGTTCCTTCTATCAGGGAACAGAGTCCCAAGAAAATAAAACTTCATTTCCTTCAGAAAAATGACAAGTTGGAAATATTTTCTATTTCCAGCACACACATGGGAACTGATCTTAAATAAAACACCTAGAGCAAACATGTCCTTGAAAGAATCTTTTTCTTTCTTTGATAATATTTAAAAATATAACCACTTGATTTGCTGTGTGTTAACTGTAACTGATGTCTGAAGTGTACTTGTACACGTGCATGGTACTTAACTGCCAAAACCAGAATTCTCATCTCCTGTGCACAAAGACACCGATTGTACAAGCAGGCTTAGAGTATGTGAATTATTAGATACATGTGGATTGCACTGAAACCTCTTGGAAATCAGATTGCTGTGCATTACTGGGATCAGAGTTCAACAAGGGATCAGAGCCTGGGATAGATGAGTTCTTAGCTCCTGGAGTCTTATGATCGGGTTGGAGGGGCTATTTGTTAATACCTCTGTCCTCCTTGATGTGTAAAACTGAAAAAAAACACAATTAGCATCACCTAGTTGGTCTGCAGGCAGGTTGAAACAATTATAGGTGTCTTACACTCCTCCATTAATTTTTAATTTTGTGGCTCAGTCGGTGTTGCTGTATGTAGTTATTGTGTGGGTTGCTACACTGATTTCCTTAATTCAGTCTAAGCGATAATGCACTTCTTAATAGAGTAGGTGAGAAAGAAAGAAGAGACGACAACAACAAGATCATAGAGATGCCTTACATGTTGTGTGCCTCCTAGAAATGTATTTAGTTATTTAGATCTTAATATACTGGTGTGCTGCTTAAGGAAGATAGTGCCATAGTCATCATTCATGTGCTCTAAGTAAAGATACCACTTGAAGGCAGGAGAAAAGAATATAGACATGGAGATAATCAGAAAAAAAAGTTTAAATGAAGGTTAGAGGGAAGAGAAGTATAGTATGAAAAGAGAGAGAGCAAAAGGGGAAACTAAGTTCAGTTACTTGAAACATGAAAATCAAATCATTTGAATTCAGGTTCAAGGTTTCTTCAGATTTGAGGAAACATTTGGAGCTTTATATTTGAAGCCAGGTTCTCTATCCCACATACAGCTGGCATTTCAAAACTGTAGAAAAAGTCAAAGTGCAGATTTATGGATTAATGACTCTACACTGGGAAAAGGGGATGTTTTTCCATAATTCTAGAATTTCTAACTGAACTCATGATGAAATATTAACATTGTTAACTGTGATTCAGTTTAGAATTGCCTAAATCCATATCATACCTCTTTTTTTAATTGTTAGAAGTCCAAAGAAGTGGCACTGTATGTTGTAATGTACATTTGAGAATAATTTATTAAAAGCAAGGAAATAGTGTTTCATAAGGTCATAGTCTTTAGACTACATGAAACTATTTTTGTTAAGATTATGAACTCTTTCAAGAAATCACAATTATTTGTTTCATTTACTGCCACTAAAATAAAGGCTTAATACCATCAGAAATGGAGAGCAGTCAAGGAGAGTATCATGACTGAGGATGAATGGCATGTCACTGACTCAGTTAACAAGTAGCTGACAAGTTCAGGTACAAGCAGGAGCAGATTGACTTTTGTCCCACATTTTGTTCTTTACTGGTTTCTTCTACGTAATTCGATAAGAAAACGGAGATCCTTAAATCTGGTGTTAAGTTGGCATTTGTTTTATGAGTGAGCTCTTGAATGCATATTCATAATATTGAAAACTCCTCTAGCAATTCCAGGAGAAAAGTGGGAATAGTAAACAAACATCTGATGCTGTTAAGTTCTTGTATTCAGAGATTCATTTAGTTTCACACTGATTTCTAATGCGATGGTTCAAACACAACAGCTTACTGATTTGGCATTGATATCAGAATAGCAGTGGCTTCAACTTTCATCAGACTGTCATGAGATACCTTAAATTTCCAGCTATTATGTTAAAAAAGCTAAATGATATGTCTGTCTCTGGTCTTGGTAAAGATGTTCTCTTCTCCAAGGAGCTTATCAAATAAAAACATTAGAGCTCCTACAGAGCACATGTTATCACAGCTTTGTTAATATAAGTTTGTCTTCTATTACAAAGTTAATTGAAGTGTATCAGTATGAAGTGTACAGAATCCGTTGTCTTCAGATGTTTCCAATTTTTCTGTTGTGAATTCATTTCCTTCAAATTTTCAGATTCCTTTGAGAATTTATTTGTAAGTGTAAAAATCTATCGAAATCCATTTAATTTCTTACCTATGAAGAATGGATTGTAACAACAGGAGCTGATTTCAGTGATTAGTGTTGGCTTAATCTTTATTGCTCATGTGGTTTTGTACATTTTTCATAGGATTATATACAACGGAGTAAATTACATGTTTGGACAGCTTTGCACCAAGTATTTGTGTATTATCTTTTTTTTTTCTTTGACTGCTCTCTTTATTAGAATAATAAGGAAGTTCAGTCTTCACTAGTTCTCTGCTTCTTGCTCTAGTTTTATCCCCCTGCTCGTGTCCTCTTTTCCCTTCATGCAATCTAAGTATAGTCTCTTCCCTTGCACCACTTTCTATTCTCCCTGCTGTTGCCTGTTAAAAATCTCGTAACTTCAAGATTCGTTCAGTGCTCTGTTAACTCAGAGATATCTTCTTCCCCCCCCCAGCTATTCATGATCATGCTGTTAATAAAAACAGATAAGCCAAGAAAATTGTAGAGAACTAGAAAGATGTTAGTACTGTGTCAACATTAAAAAGAACAAAACCTAAGAAATTAATCTGGTTATCTTGATATCAGTTCTGAGAGAAACAGTGGGAAAACTGATAGAGGATTGAATTGAGGATTAAAGGCTGTAATTATAGCTAAAAGCAACCAGTGTTGCTTTGATGCGCACAGTTTTATGAAACTTAATTTTGTCTTTTGAAGATACTAAACTTGCCTTAAAAATCTGACCATTAGAGTGTCTCTCTTCTCAATTTCTGGCTTCTGTAGTCACCAGTCCTTTTCCTTGTATTGGATTCTAGAAAAAAAAAAAAAAAAACACCAAAAAAAAAAAAAACACCCCACAACAAAAAAACCCAAAGAAACATACCAAAACAAACTAGGACTTCTTAATTAATATTGTCTCACAGGGTTTACTTTATAAAACGGAAATACATCTGTATGTTCATTAAATCACAATAATAACTTTGCTTGACATACTTATTTAAAAAGCGCACACTGTAAGCCTGAATATGTTCTAGATTAAAAAACACTCAGAAATAATTGATATATGTTTATACGTCAAAATCTCTAGTAGTTTATTTTCTGTCTGCATTTTAACTTTAAAAAAGCAGTATCAAGGTTGATGTGGTGGAAGGAGGAAGGAAAAAACAAGTGTAAATGACAAATAACAGAAGCAGATAACAAGTTAGACAAAACTTAAAGAGCAGTAAACTGCTTAATAAATCTAAATGAAAGGCATACAAGTCACAGTGACAATTTCATATGTCAGAAAAGTGAAGAAGAGCTTTTTACAGATAGAATCTTACAAGATTGGAACTTAAAAGGCTTGGACTTGAGGGATGAGCAAATGAAGATTCTTTGAATCTGATCATTTCACTATCAGTTACAGATAGCTGGATGGTGTTGCAAATGCAAAACTCTCTGCTGGCTCAAGTATCATGGAGTAGGATTATAGTTCTAGTTCTGAAGAAAACCTCTGAAAAAGTTTAACAAATGAATTAGTCATAGAACTTCCTTCACTTGTTTTAATAGTCTTTTCCCCATTGGTTTTTCTTCACATGTGGCTAAAATATCTCAATCTGGGCCCACTGTGAATGGCAGTGTCACAGTTTGGTCTGCAGCATGGTAAAGAAGTGAAAAGGACTTGACCAGGAAAAGTGTTAGTTCTCTGGATGATGTAGTAAAATACTGTTATACACTGTAATCCCCTACTCACTCCTGTTGGAGGGTCGAAGAGGAAATTTATATGGGCATTTTGTTTTCCCTAAGCATAAAGCTTTACTTAGAAAACAGCACAGCTCCTCCCCCAATTCTTAAATACTTACATTTTTATACAGCTCAAGAAAATGAGTAATTCTTTGATGTAGTAGGAAATTATTTATTTGTCCAAAGTTATATCTATATTTGGATAGTAAAGTCAAGCTATATTTGGATAGAAATTAAATACAATTTTGAAACTACAAAACCAGATTTTTTTAATCATATCTGAGTAAAATTACCTTTCAAGGGATGAAATAGTAGGAAAAGGAGTAAATTTATAAAAACATACTTTAAGAATAATCTATGAAATTAGAAAACACTCTTTTCCATCTGACCCGTGCTAAAATACTTCTAAACATGAGTGTGCTTTATTTAGCAGTTCTAAAGACATTAAGGATTAGTAGCAGTTTATATTAGAGCATGTCTCTAAATTTTGTATACCATTACTGAGTTGGTTCTGATTCCAGAGGAAGAAATTGCCTGGTTTATTATTTGTAGTCTTTTCTTTCTAACAGAACTTTGCACTGTCTTAGGCACGATGTAGATGACACATGAAATTTGTTGTTAGCAGTTTTGCTTCTGTTTGTCAGAAAACTTGTAGATCTCAGTTAAGTCAACCATGCTGCCTTTTCATTTTAGTGAACTGAAACAGAGGTCCTGTGACATCTGTTTATGCAAAAATCACACATCTTCAGAGGTCATTTATAGTTATTTTTTATTTTATTATCCTTCTAGATTACTTTGCCCAGTAAGCAATTGCTTTTAATGTACTTTATACCCTTTTATGGCACTTGGACCTGTTGTCGTTGTATCATCTATTGTGTCCACAACCTGTCATGGCCTTGGACCTACCAGCCAATGTTCTGTACTTCATGTTACACCATGTCTAAGGAATCTAGTGACAGCTACACATAAACCAGCACAGTTCTTTTTTTCTCATTTTATGGAGAGCCACCAGAATCCTAACTGGGAAATCTATAGTTGTAAGTTCTCTTTTAAACTATTACCATTTTATATTTGCATTATATTTGGGAGTACCCATACACAGCTAGTTGGATAATGTTCTTCAGATAGCATCTGTAGAGGTGGCTCTGAGTCCCTGATTACCTTTGCATCTATCCCGCTCAATAGGAGGGGTAGTGTTTCTGTTCCTCCTTCTTAGCTGCTTGGCTGGGCCAGATCTTTTCTACATCATTTCTTATCAAAAAGTGACACGATTCTTGCATCTTGTCTAGATTTTTTTCTTGGGTCTTTCTGTCTTTGGAAAACCTTAATTTTATGATACATTGTTTGGGTGTTCAGTACAGGATTCATCACTTTGTTTTTCCCAACCTTTTTTAGAGGGCAGTCATGATTTTCTGAGAGGTGTAACTTCTTCTCTTTCCACCCTGTACTAGTCACCTCTCTTAAGCAACTTTTGCTGATAGAGAGGTCTCCATTATATTTGTTCTATAATTTTAGATCCTTCTCCTCCACCCATCTCATCCTCAAGAAATGGCATCCAGGAGAAAGTGGTTGTGGATCCCAGGTTTTGTTAAAGGAAAGTTCAGCTGGAACTAGTAAGACCAAATACAAATCCAAGCACCTGTATCTCCCTGAGATTTCTATTCAGGTCTTAACTTCTGAGTAAACCGGGTAGCTGAACCAAAGGTCTAACAAAAGCATGTTTAGGGTTCTGCAGAAGCTTTGCTATGCCTTCAGTTCTTCCATAACTATCCTAGAAACTCTGATTTCTAGCTATCATGGCCAACTTGCTCAAGTTGTTCCTCCTGTACTTTAGCAGACCACTTTGTCATCTCAAGTACATCTGACTATCCAGTACCATGATGTTTTAACAATTGGAGACTCCCTTACTGAAGACACAGGTTTTATATCAAAAGAAATTTCTACACTGATGCTAGTTGAACCCATCCTATGTCAAACTCAGTCTTGCAATAGGATTTTGTTTGTTTTAACAGTTGATGAAAAGGCTGAATAGAACACTGCAACTTTGTGAAGTTTCATAATATCTGGAAGTAGATGTTTAGACATTTTCATGCAGTTTTGTCTTTAATTAGAAATCCTTAAAAGTTAGGAAACAGCAGTTTTTCCCAGGAAAACCATTTTTCTTCATTCAAGTCTGCTAAGTGAGAAAGTGGTATTCAGTTCTGTTTACAGGCTGCACTCTCCTCAATGTCCACAAAGAGCAAGAATAAAAGGGCACATGTGACTTTTATAGGTGACCCATGTTCCATGTCCATCTTCTCCATGTTAGTCTTTCAGGAGATGTAATGAATCGCTAAAGTCAAAGTTCAGGCATTCACTTTCTTCCTCACTTACTACAGCTGCCTCAGCAATTCCTAGATGTTCTCAGTGTGATGACAGTTATTGCTGCCTTGGCATCCAGCCTCACAGTGTGGGTTGTTTTGGCAACCAACCATATTTTCCTGAAGTCCACAAATGAGAAAAAGATGATAAGTTTGGATTTGTTTTTTTTTCTTTTAAAGTCATCTCGTAAAACTTGAACAGAAGCTCTTGAAACACAAGTCATTTTTGGAGCCTGATGGCTGACTTCTGAGTGTCAGAGACCTCTAAGGAAGAGAGGAAAGATGAGAACATTTTAAAATAAATAACGTGTGAATCTTCTGCAGAACAAGCTGTAAGACCTTGTAAATATAGGGGTCCCTGCTTGCATATTTTTTAAGATTTTGCACCTGTATTGTTTAAATTAAAAATACACATCTGTGCTCTTCCACCATTTCCTAGGAAGTACTGAATTGCAAAACCGTTCAAAACAATGCTACCTAAAGGAAGGAGCACATTTCTCTTATGAAAAAAAAAAAAAACACCAAACCAACAGCATTTGCACAGGGGGAGGAAGTATTGCTCATAGTTATGCAAAGCAGCTTCCTTTTTTTATGTATGAGTTTTTATGGGAAAGTATGTGTTTTGACTTGAAAGTATCAGCTCTGTTAATGCTGTATTTACTACTTCACTGTTGAATTTAAAAAGAAATTTTAACCCAGATAAATTAAAGTAACTCTTAATTGTATCTACTTTTATGCTTCAAAGTAGAATGAGATTATAGTTTGTATAGAATTTAGTTTTGTTAGTGTTCTTGACAAGCAAGCTGGTGTTTGAACTCTTTCAAATTATAATAAGCTGGTAGACATCCTTTCTGTTAAAAATTTTTGTTTTCACTTGTCGGTCTAAAAATTAGCGTATACCTTGATTGCGCTGAATATTGCTCGCCCTCCTCACCCCAAGACTTCCCACTCGATTTTGTTCCATTTCACCTACTTAATCAGCTATTAACTTGTTTGGAAATTGAATAGGTGATTTAATTCAGAATAATTTCTGACTTGAACAGGCAAATTTCTGTTTGTATCACAGAGATCAATAATGTCTTTGACAGTCATCTTCAAACTCATAACTGCACAGATGCCTAGGGAGACCTATATATGTAATAAAGCAATAGAATTATCTCTTGGATGTTTGCATTTTAGAAGGGAAGTAGACGTGAGAATTTCCCAGCAGTTTCCAACAGTACTTGGAGCAGATGTTAATACCAACATTACTGAGGTTATGTCAGAAAAGTCTGAAATTGTGTTTCCCCTACAAAATAGCAGAAAACATTGTGTTGAACCGTAAATCACTGCTTCATATTTTATTTCTTAAATTATTTAATATTTAAAAAGTGGAACTGAAGGTTGTGGACAGTTTTAAAATAGTAGTAGTTTCTCAGTACTCTTCCTTGAAATGTCACTGGTGAAATTTTAAGAGCCTTGTTTCTAGAAAAGGGTTACACACAGTTCTTGCATACATGGTTCCCACTACATGGAAACAGTCTCATTGATTGGAGTTGTTTGTTTTCAGAAACACTGGGATTCTGGAACAATCTTCTGACCTAATTTTTAAATACAGTCCATAATAGAATGAATTCAGAAGCTAAATGTTCATTTACCTGTTTGCTGTAGTTTTAGGAAGGACATTTTTGTCCTTTCTGGACAGTTTGCTTTCTGGCCTCACTCATGAAAAGTGCATGGAACTGTGCTCAAACAAGAGTCTTAGTCAATTTATCCAAGATGCAGCTGGAGCTGAACTTGGCAAGGGATGCAAAGAATAGTAAGAAGGGCTTCTAGAGGTATGTCAGCCAGAAAAGAAAAGTCAAAGAAAGTGTTAGTCCCCACTTCCACCCCCACACTCCCCGATGAACACAACTAGCGAACTAGTAACAGCGAATGAGGAGAAGGCTGAGGTACTCAACTTTTTTGCCTCAGCCTTCACCATCAACCTCTCTTCCATCACCTCTTGAGTACATGGACTGGAAGGCAGGGACTAGGGGAGCAAATCCCTCCCACTGTAAGAGAAGATCAGGTTCATGATCACCTGATGAACCTGAAAATACATGTGTATGGGATCTGACAAGATGCATCCTAGAGTCCTGAGGGAATTGTCTGATGTCATTGCCAAGCAACTCTCAATTATATTTGAAAAGTCATGGCAGTCAGGTGAAGTCCCTGGTGGCTAGAAAAAGGGAGATGCTGCACTCACCTTTAAAAAGGATAGAAAGAAGGACCCTGGGAACTACCAACCTGTCAGCCTCACCTCTGTGCCTGGGAAGATCATGGAACAGATCCTCCTAGAAGCTATGCTAAGGCATGTGGAAGACAGAGGTTGATTTGAGACAGCCAGCATGGCTTCATCAAGAGCAAGTCCTACCTTACCAACTGAGTGGCCTTCTATGATGGAGTGACTACATCAGTGGAAAGGGGAAGAGCTATGGCTGTCATCTGGGCTTCTGTAAAGCCCTTGACACAGTCCCCCACAACATCCTTTACTCTAAATTGGAGAGGTATAGATTTGATGGATGGACTGTTCAGTGGATGAGGAGGGTAGTGATCAACGGCTCAATGTCGAGATGGAGATTTGTGACAAATGGTATCCTTCAGGAGTTTATACTGGGACCAGTAGTGTTTAGTATCTTCATCAGTGATGTAGTGGGAATGCACCCTCAGCAAGTTTGCAGACAACACCAAGCCTGAGTGGTGTGGTTGACACACCTGAGAGACAGGATGCCATCCAGAGGGACCTGGACAAGCTTGAGAAGTGGACCCATGTGAACCTCATGAGGTTCAACAAGACCAAGTGCAAGGTCCTGCACATGAGTCAGGGCAACCCCCTGTATCAATACAGGCTGGGGGATGAAGGGACTGAGAGAAGCCTTGCTGAGAAGGACTTGGGAATACTGGTGGATGAAAAGATGGACATGAGCTGGCATTGTGCACTCACAGCCTAGAAAGCCAAACGTATCCTGGGCTGCATCAAAAGAAGTGTGGGCAGCAGGTCGAGGGAGGTGATTCTCCCCTTCTGCTCTGCTCTGGTGAAACCCCACCTGCAGTACTGTGTCCATCTCTGAGGTCCTCAGCACAGGAGAGACAGAGACTGCTGGAGTGATTTCAGAGAAGGGCCACAAAAATGGTCAGAGGGACAGAGCACCTCTCCTATGAAGAGTCTGAGAGAGTTGGGGTTGTTCAGCCTGGAGAAGAGAAGGCTTCAGGGGAGACCTTATTGCAGCCTTCCAGTACTTAAAATAGGCTTGTAAGAAAAACAGAGACAAAATTGTTTGCACGGTCTGTTGCAATAGGACATGGGCTAATAATGGTTTTAAACTAAAAGATGTTGGATTTAGATTAGATATAAGGAAAAAAAATTTTACAATGAGGGTGGTGGAAGAGGTTGCCCAGAGAGGTTGTAGATGCCCCATCCCTGGAAACATTCAAGGCCAGGTTGGACGGGGCTTTGAGCAACCTGGTCTAGTAGAAAATGTCCCTGCTTATTGTAGGGGGGGTGGACTAGATGACCTTTAAAGGTCACTTCCAACCCAAACTATTCTAATATTATCCTTCCTAAACGTGTACAGAATTGCCTTCAGGGGTAAGAGAAAAGCGGGTAACACCACGAATGGTATGGAAAATCTAAACATGGAATAATTATTGGGGTTTTTTTCTTTCAAAGAAGAAAGAGTGGACATCAAATAATCAGATAAATTAAACAGTAATGTGTTTTGGGGAGGTTGGTGGGTTTTGGGGGGGTTTGTTGTTGTTGTTTTTCAGGTTTTTTTGGTTTGCTTATGTGAAAGTCATCCCTGATGGCTTAATTTGAGGGAGATATGTCATTCAGGAGTAAGAAAGTTCAGAGTCACAGGAATATTGAAATTAGCTAATTACTTATAAAGCTGTTATTTGTAATTTTTGACCTGAAGACCTTAGGAATTGTGGGTTTCTTTTGTAAGAGGATCAGTTATTTATACATTCCTCATTAAGTAGTGAAATAGGAAAAGAAACAGATTCTTATAATTCCAGATAACTAACATTTGTATAACATCTTAATGTTTTTGGTTTTGAAATATTTGTTATATTACGGTGAGGCTGATAAACCTAAGGAAAGAGTAACTGAGATACATAGTGGTAAAAATTAAGAGATCTTCAACAGAGAAAAGCATAAGCTGGTATGGCAAAATATGAGAAAAATACAAGGTTGAACTGATTTATATTGTGTTTTATTTCATATACTGAGGAATTCAAAAGGGTCTGTATATATATGGGTATACTTGAAAAAATCAGCACACTTAAAGTCAGTGCACTTGGCCAGTGGTTTTATGCCTATTGGTTCCATGGCATGACTCTTCTGTGACTGTCCTCTCTTCCCATCTCATCCTCCTGGGAAACAGACCAGTTGATTTAAAATTAGTCAAAGGATGAAATCAAGTCTTTTAGTCTGATGAATTCTTTGGATTCTAATAAGCCTTGGAAAGATGATAATCTACTTGGTGTGAATGCTGATTTTATGACTTTTTCCCTTGCTTAGCATCTGTTTGCTATTTCCTAACACTAATAATATGCAAATGATGCACAAAACCCATTCCCTTTTACAGTATTTTTAATTAAAAGCTAGATAGTTGCCTTTTGTAATTTTGTATTTAAATGTTCCCTCTGTATAAAGATTACTGTACTCATGGAAACATGCACTATTATATTGGGTATCTGTTTGTAACAATATCCAGAATTTTAGAAAGTAATTCTTTCTTAAGAGCACACTAGCTTTAATTTCTCGATAAGTAAACCCCCTGGAGAATTAAAATAGGAAGAACTTCCATATGAGTGACTTAGTTCATATAGAAGTGATGCAAAACTTTTGAGCATTTGGAAATACTCTGGTAAGTGTTATATGGAAATTTCACAGTTGTTCTGTGATCTCTTTCTACAGGTTTATTATTGACCTCCAAGATAAAGTACTAAAACCTTTCCAGGAAAAAATAATATTTTCATTACTGACTTGCTTAATCATGGCTTTAAAACTGTAAATGCAGAACATTGAACTTGTGGGAGAAAACTCTCCGGTCTGTGTATCTGAAGATTTAGGAAAATTCTAGCTGAACAACTTGGCTGGAGGTGTCCCAATAGCTTTGTGTTTGCCTGCAGCATCACCTTCTGCATAGGACTGGAGTTTATCTTTTCTAAGACTAGCATTTGGTTGATTCCTTAAGTTTGCCTGCTTAACTCACATCATGGCTTCGTGTGTAAGTAACAGGGACATAATCCTTCACTGATGTCATAAGACTGCTGTGTTGGTATTTCATTTTGCTCTATCATCGTCTTATACTCTATGCTTGATGATAGGGAGGGTCTTGCATTTAATCTCTTTTCATTGCCACAAGTTCATCCAGCTTTGATAATGCTGGGAGTTCTCTTCTGAAAATTCCTTCGTTTACAGTATTGTTAAGTGTTTATATTATTAATGGATCTGTGGGAGTTTACTACATTTAGGTAATTTATGTGCTAATAATGTTAATGCAAATCATACTAGATTCCTGCAAGGAAAAAAAAAAGAAGGACCTTGATAAAATCTCCACAGGAATGTGATGTGTTTCAGGAATGCTTTTCTCTCTAGTCTCAGTGCTTTAGATTTAATTTTGTTTTGATCCTCAAAATAAATATCCCTCTCCTCAACACACCCCCGCCCCAACCTTCCCGGTCACTGGTACTGAATCTTTTTTCCAGTATGCCTGTTCTTATTTTCATAGCCGTTATGCCTTGTGCCTGGAGAACTCTTTTGATCCTACCATCAAAACAGCTTTTCTGAGGCTAACCATGCCCTTCTGTCTTTATCATAGAATGGTTTTGGTGGAAAGGACCTTAAAGGTCACCAAGTTCCAACCACTCTGCCATGGGCAGGAAAAGGGTAACCCATCCCTGGGTAGGCTCAAACCACCTTCAGTTAGTGGCCTGGCACACTAGCTGTACCACAGAGACTCTGTAAAATTGTGCAAGTGGCAGATAGTCGGTGCCAATTTCTTGGTACCTCAAGTACTGATCTCCCTTGCATCTTGGAACTTTTGCATGCCACTGTGCTATTTGATGTTGCAGTGGTGTCGCTGCAGGCTACTGTGTGAAAATAAGAAGGCAGCATATAAAGTTGTCTTCTCTCTGGGAAGGTTTCCTTGCAGTAACTTCTGCTGCGTCTGTTCTCCTTAGTCGAGTTAGTTAGAGGGAGGAGCTCAGAGGCAACATAGTGCCTTACTGATCAGCAGTCTGAACAGCTTAATTTAATAGAAATTACTTCAAGAGGGACCACTGCCACTATCAACAGGCTTATCAGAGTCTGGCCTGCTAAACTTTTTCAAACCTAATGCTCAGTACCAAGGCTAAGAAACACACACCCTGCAGGAGAATAGCTGCCTGTGATTGAGCAAAGAGCGGGACTACAACTTCTCTTCTGCCAGTCCCTCTGCTCCAAAAGGCACCACAGAAAAATCTAGTACTATAAAGTTCATTTTGCTCTCTGAGAACAGCATAACTTATTCTGAATTTCCAGATGTTGTTGTTTTGGCAGTATGACAGCCACGCTTCGCTTCCAGAATTCCTTGGTTTTTTTCCTGAAAGATTTCTGTCTCCAGAACAATGTTTTCCATACTAATAGCCTGGACAGTGGTCAAAGGTTTTCCTAGCGGAGCTGGCTGAAAAGAATGCAGACTATTTAAAAGTCCATCTGATGAGACTGTTTGCTATTTTGACATTCTCCTATGCATGGATTATTTTTTAACCAAATGGGAAGTCAATTTATAAAATTTTGGACCGTGGGGTTTTGTTTGCTTACATTATGAATGAGAATGTGAAGCTTTGATTACTGAGTGGAAGGGAGTCTTTTCTGCAGAAAGGAACACTGGCTCCCACAGGTCTTTTAAACATCTTTTTCAGCCCTTCTTCTGGAAGATTGTCCTATTTAAATTACTTAATCTGGTGATTCTTTTTTTTTTTTTTTTTTGGTTGGTTGGTTTTGTGTGTTTGATTTTTTTTTTTTTAAGCAGTTGACTGGGAAGAAAATGAGAGGGGAAAAATACAAGTTATTAATCTAATCATTTCATATTTTCCTGCAACTCAAATCATCAGTGATAATGAATGTGTGGCAAAGAACAGAGAAGATAAAGTCATGTCTGAAAAAGCTTATGGTGAAGGCAGTAGAACTGAGAGTGGTAATTTCAGCTCACGAGACTTTGAAAATCAAGGTCCATAACTATATTTCCATCATGAGTGCCATTTACTCTGTGAAAGATATGAATTTTCAGGAAGCTTGATCTACCTGTTTTCCCAGAGGTTATTTGATGTTGAATATAGGGTGATTGAAGTGAAACCCGGTATTTTTACCTAGGCTTTTAATACCGCTTTCTGATTGTGTCTGTACTTTTTTTTGTTACATGTTTTGAAAGATTTCTTCTTCTTTAGTAATATGTAGGTGCTTATTTCTGTGTTTCATTCTTCTCACAAGGCAAAAGCATCTTCCAAAGCAATGTCAGCTGGAAGGATTAAAGTACAAATTCCTTGAACTTCGCAGTGCTAATTGTTCTTTTTCACTGATTGCTAGAGGCTGCCTTTTGTCATTTTTTTTTAATCCCTCACCCCCACCCCGGCAAGTATCTTCCTTCTATTGGAGCAGCAAAAAGTGAGCTATTAGTACAGTATTCTGTAAGATTACTTAGTCATTTTAAAGGGAAGCTGCTGTCACAAATCCTTTGGTGGGGTTTATGATCCCACATAGTAAAAGCCACAATACTTTTTTTCCTTCGACATCTCTGACAGCAAAGAGAAAAATAGATTCCCCGTTTTTTTGTATTTAGAAATAAATTGAGAAGAAAATGTCAACAGCAAAGGTATGATAAATAAAACTTCTGTTTCTGTACTTTTTTTGTTGTTGGTGGTTTAGTTCATTATCCTTTACTGTTACGGTAAGCACAATATTTAAAAAAAAAAAAAACACCAACTTGATATGCCTATTTTAAAACTGTCACTACACTGTAGTATATATGTGCATATAGAGTTAAATTGTTTCACTTTATCTTGACATATTTTACATTATTTGTGAAATGTGATTTATTACTGTTTTTTCAAGGATTCATTTATCCCTTTATAGTAACACACTGCTATAATGCAATATTTTAAGAATCCTTTTCAGATAGTATAATAAAGGTTCTGTGAGATTCCTGGACTTTACTTTTTTTTTCTTCTTGAAAACTTCCTTTTGGGTAATACCTAACAGTGGAGAATATAGCAATGTTATGTAACACTGCTGAGGTTCAACCCTGCCTGTTGAATGCTGGTCTGAGATGAAAAGGCTGGCAGTTAGAGAGACATGCATGGTAGAGGAGAACCAAACTTCTTGCTTTTTTAAGTGTAAAGGATAAGCAAACACATTAAGTGCTGATTATGCTTCTTACTAATGGGTGGTTTAATGTGGGGGTGTTCTTGGAAAACTTAAAATGTTTGAAATAGTTATTAACAAGTAGAGTTCTTATTTTCATTTCTTTAACCCAGAATTACGGGATCTTCTGTTGAGTTTTCTTCCTTTTGAAATTCATGTGTATTTGTAGTATGCTCAAGTAATCTACAAGGGTTTTTTTAAAAAAATATATGATTTGCAACTGAAAAATTTAAGTGCTATTCTATGAAGTTTCTCAGCTATGATATTTGCATATTCCTCTTTGTTCATTTTGTCTTGCATTTTATCAAATCATTGTTTATCCCTATAATGTGCCTATTGTTCAGGCCAAGAACTCTGTTAAATGTAAATTTGCCGAAAGTCTTAAGTCTTTGACTTTTAAACTATTATGTTAATCATGAAGCAAAGAATCTGGAAACAAACTTGACTGGTATTTATCTACATATTATGTCTTCTAGTTCTTTAGGCTGTTTTCTTAAATAAGGAAATAAATGCTACATACTTGGAGAAAAGCACTTTTTGGAATGATTCCATCTCTTAAAACTAACCACAGTATTTGACATACCTAGGCTCCCACATTATTTGGCATCTCATGTAATTGGTTGCCCCTCCACAAACTGGGGGTGGCACCATCAAAACCAAAAGAAAACCTGCAATTATTTTAATTTGGCCTAGATTTAATGATTCTGCATCATCTTCCTTTCTCTTTAATTATCCCCTATATAAAACTGGGTATAATATGGTTTCCCAATGAGAGAACACTCTTCTGATGATTGGGTGCCGTACTGCTATTAGTATTTCACCAATTTTGATTTTTCGGAGAGAATTGGAAGAGAAGCTTAATTTTGCAAGTCTGTGGAGAATACAGTTATTTTCAAACAATCTGGAACTACGGTTTTCTACATTTTTACATACAGCACTAGAGAAGTGCTGGTGTTTCATAGTACCACCTTCTTGTTTGCTTGACCAGCAGACAGAGTTCAGATGATTAAAAAAACCCTTCAGGTTGAGAAGCTATCTTTGTTGTTGGGTTAATAAAAGGTGATTCTACGATATGAATAAGCTAATACTGGAACTTGTGCTCTAGCTTTCTGCTTGCTTCTTGCTTATTCTTTCCCCTTATACATGGCTTCATTTATTTATGGGGTTTTCCTTATTGTTCTTTGGTTTCAGATGCGAGTGTCTCTCTGGTTTATGTGGTTATCCCATGTGCGAGGCAGGCTCCGTTCCCCAGATAGTCTCGCGTGGAGATGGAACACCTGGCAAGTGCTGTGATGTCTTTGAATGTGTCAATGGTACGTGAAGCTTTCTCTTGCGCCTGGAGAGGAGGATTTTATCTGTCTGTGTGAGATGCTGGGCATTTGGTTATTTTTACCATGTTGTCAAGATCTAAGATAAATAATTTTCTTGAGATTTTTTTCAGTAAGAGGGACTGGAAGTTCAGCTGAAGATACCTAGTTATGTGGGAAACTGTGTCATTTGTAAGTTGTCATGTTTCTTTAATTGCTAGAGTGCTTTTCTCTGTGGCCCGGGGAATTGCAGTTTTAGCAAGACTCCCTCACTGCATGTTTTTCGGGTACCCTTTACCAGTAGCAAACACTATGGTCCTTTTAAAAGTGAAATTTTTGCTAAGCACTGTAACTGCTTGTTGCAGTATTGTAAGCACAAACATGCTGTTTGCTTTAAGAAATATTTGCAAATTTTTCACATGAATGTACAACCTCTGGAAATTGTAAGTCAGTGTAGGAATAGACTGATTAGCATTCTTTGCTTCCCAATATAAATGTTTAGAAAATGTTTAAAAAACTTGAATGTGTTACGCAAGTGCCTATATCTCAGGACTGCTCTATGCTATATATATAGAATTGCATATATGCTATATATGGTGGGTTGGGGAAGAGACTTAGATATTTGACTATTGCTAGGCAGAAAGGGAAAAATATTCCTGAAGGGTTGCACGCTCAGATAATTTCTAAGCGTAAAACTTACATGTTGCTGCAGTATTTACTAATTAATATTTATTCAGCAGTATTTATTCTTCCTTAATGGTGCATGTATCATATGTTTGAAACAGCTTTTATTTTACATTCTTCATTGCATATGCACATAAACATACATAGAGAGATTGCCCCAGGAGAATGTTTGTGATAGTCACACATAGCAGTATTTTAAATACTCAAATGCTGATTCAAAATAATACTTAGTACATGTAATGGGACATTACATATATATAAAAGTTAACTTCTTTCGTATTAATTAAAGAATTTGTATCATGAAGAATCACAGATTCTTTAGCTTTCAGATTAATTCTTTCACTATTTGGGATCAGATTATAGATACCATAGAATTAAATGCAACTTGCCTATTTTGTTTATATACTGCCTGTTATACTAAAGTAATACTCATCTTCCTTTGTTTCATATTTGTGTCATTCTGAAGTTTATTTATCTGTGGGGCACACCTCAATGCAATGTTTGATTCAGGATTTACAATGGTACTTTCAGCAAGAAATGCAAAGCCCATTTCTGATACAGTGTCTTTGCTAGTGTGGAAGTCTCAAAGGCACAAACCACCTTGCTAACATTCCTGTTTCTCTTCAGTCCTCAAACTGTTTGCCATTATTGCTGTCAAAATTGTTGCAGTGTATATCATATCAGGTGTTAGAGCTCTTTAAATTGCTCCCTTTTTTTTTCCTTGGTCATTTTCATATCCTATTTTCAACATTAATTTCTCATTGTTAATGGTGAGCTTGAGCTGTCTTAGCACTGTTGCCCTGTGCATCATTGATTTATTGCTCACTGTAACTCACACCAAAGGTTCAAAGTGCTTTTGGGTCAGGATTTCTTCTTGCCCCCCTGGCTTTCCTATTCCTAATCTTCACTTTAGTAGCCTATGAAGACAGAGTAAATTAGCAGAAAAAATAGGAGTTTTTGAAGGGAAGTTGATGCCACAGAGGGAAGCAGAAAGGCCAGATTGGAGGAAAACTAAGGTGTGTAGGAAGAGATAATGTTCTCTCTTGTTTATGTCCTTAAAACATCAGTATTAAAATATTACAGGCCAGTATGAATATTATTTTTTTACTACGTTCCTCTTTAAAAAAAAATTTCTGGGAAATCTGGAGAGAAAAACTAAATACTTGTGGTTTTTTAAAAAGGGGCATTTGTCGTTATGCTACCTAATGCTACTATCAGATTTTTTAAAATAATGCTCTTTGATATGACTTGAAAGTATATTTAGAAGGGAGAAACTTCCAGGTGCAATTACTAATGATGCTTCATTCCGGAAGGAGGAAATAGTTATAAGCCTGAAGGTTATATGTATTTTTATTAACAAGCTGGGAGCATCTGTGAAAACTACTTATGAGGAGTTCTGTATGTGATGTTGGGACTGTATGGCAGGTCATTAGTAAAGAGAACAGACCAGTCATAGAAGTTAATCTGCATTGCCTTATAACTTGGGCTTTTTCGAGTGCATGTTAGGATAGTTAGGCGGTTCTTGTATCAGGGACAAATACTGCAAGCCACACCTCTAAAACCTCTAAACTCCTAGAAAACTAATTCTGAAGAGAACTTACTAAATAAATGAATAGTGCAGTGACAAACTGGTAAAGATATATATATAGAGATAGATAGATATATATATATATGCATATATAATCCCTACCATTACTTCTGTCAGTTTAAAATGAAGAGGAGGGGAAAATGTTGTTTATGAGACTGATAGTTAAATATAATATCCAGTTCTGGTTTTTAGAAGGGTCTTGAAATACTAGCAAGTGCAGAAAAAATACAGCAGATATCAGTGACAGATGGAGAAAATATCTTACAGTGATAGGCTTAAACTTCTTCACTTCATTAAAAATAATTGCTATCAAAGTAACAAGAGCCAAATCTGTAATATCTAGGACATGCTGTTCTCGGCGGTGAGGGTGGTTAGCTGTTGGCGCAAACTGCCAGGAAGATGCTGACTTCCTTATCTTCAACCTTTCCAATTAGGATTAGATGCCTTGTTAAAGAGTGTATTTTAATCAAATGCATGTTAATGGCTTTTTAGATGGTAAGTGGGAAAGCTGTGTAATCAGTGTTACCAGTGAGTTCTATTAGTTACTTCTGTGTTTGAAAACCTCTGAAGAGAGGCAAGAGGGTGGAATAAAAAGGACATGTGCTCAGTCACATTAGTATAGTTTTCCTGCTGTTATATATTTAATGTTTAAATTAAATAAGGGGGGGGAAGGGAAGAAAAAAGCAGTTAGGTGTAATACTGATGATCTGAGGTACCTTAAAATCAAGGCGTCCGTTATGAATAAATTTATGTAGACTGCAAAAAATCCAGATAGTGTATTGTGGGGTAACTAAATCGTGTATTTAGGTAACCCTAATGATGTGCAGAGTGTTAAAACAGACCAGCCTTCTGCAGTATTTATTGCAAACGTGTACTAATATGATAGATGCCATGTTGCAGGCAGAGAGAGTATGGGAAGGCTGCCTTTACTGTGTAGGGAAAGAGGTCTGCTCTTGTTGCAGAACAGCATTGGCCAATATTGAGGGGATAATTAATGAATAACGGCAGCAAAATACGTGTTGTGTAGAGACTCTACAGTATGTTCTCTTTGTCAGCATTTTGGGGGCAGATAGTCATTCTTTTACCAATGTTTTTCCAGGATTTAATATAAAACTGATTTAGAAGTTCTATGATAAATCTGTAGATTTTGTGTGGTTATCTTTGTTACCAATACATGCTGTCTCAAACTAGCTTTTGGTTAGTCTGTCTTTTGAAAAGCATATTAATCTGCAGTGAGAGAAACTTATACAGTAATCACTCTGCAGATAGTGGAGTTGTTGCTGTTCCTGTTTGATTATAAATACAGCAGTAAGTCAATAGACTAATCATTATTTTCATGCGTCAGATTTATACTGGGTGTGTCCTTATGTTTTCCATCGTGTTATATGCTGTTTCTCATCGTTTGTTATATAATTATGTAGACAATATCACCAAAATAACGTTTATTCCTCCTTAAAAATGGTCCTGATATTTTTACTTAATTGGAGTGTGTTGTTAAGTACTTACTGTCGGTGGCTATTCAATCTTTGTATAGGCTGAGCTGCTTTTTGGATTTTTGTTATACAGGAAATAATTTAGAAAGTGCTGAGAACAACTTTCTCATCAGTGACAAGAAAAAATATATTAGAGAGCTGATGATTCTAATAGTTCTGTGTGACATTTTAATCATCCTGAATATATGCAGAGATCGAAATATTTTATGTAAAACTGTTATACTGGCTGGAGACATAAATTTGTGCTTTTTAAAACACCACTGTGGTTAAGAATGCATCGTTACAATTGATGCACAGGTATTACTGTTAGTTACAATATGGTTCTTGTCCCAAAGGTCAGTCAATTAAAAAGGTCAATTTTAAGACATGTATTGACATCTTCATTTTGAAGGAAAGCGTCTTTGTAAATAAAATAATTCTGTATTGTTTAAATGGTGGTAGAAATCAAACCAAAGTTCTCTTTTGAAGCAGTGAAGTTCCTCTGTTGTGATTTATCCAGTATGAATATTTGAGTCATCCCAGGGCATGTCCTGCCTGGTCTTTGGATGTCAAAATGATAGCTCAGACAACGATGATGGCCGCAACTTTGTTGTTTCTTGCTCCTTTTTCCTTGTCAGAGGAGAGGTCTTTACTAATTCATTTGTAAATTAAACCTTTCAACTCTCTGGAACTGTTCCTTGGTAAACACTGATTTACAACACGGTAGTGATGTGATCTTGTCAGTTGTCTTAGCTTAGAAGATGGCTGGCTGGCTGTTTCTCCTAGTCTTACTTTCTTGATGACACTCAGGGCAAGCCCCAGAATGTGCATGTAACAGAATTTTAGCTTGAAGAAGTCAGAAGCATGAATTGCTAAATTTACATCTCTGGCTGCCATAAATGAGTATAACTAGAGGTCTAGCTGCTTATAGCTATATACATCACTGCTTGTTGCATATGGGAATCAGAGATTAATATAGTAGTGTTCATTAGTGAAGTTTTCAGGGAAGAGCTACCCCCAGAGTCAAATGTGTTCATTCCTGAGAAGTATGAGGCTAGATACAGTGAAAATAAGGCAACACAGGAAATCTATAGCAAATAATTTCATCTTAATACATGAAACTGAACATGAGATTTTGCCTGTTGTGTGGTTCCAGTGCATTGTAACAGAGTGTACGTTTCAGTGAAAGTGAGTGTGTATTGCTTTGTTTAAAGGCGGGTTATTGCAATTGCCGTGAAGTTTTGCCCTACTTAGAGTTATCTGAAATACGCTTTCCATCTAGAGAATACTAGGTAGTATGTGATACATATTTGGAGAAAACTGAGCAAGAGATTCCCAAAATGCAGTCCTTCCCAAAGTACTGCATTTTACACAAGTTAGTTCAAGGTTTCTTCTGATCTACCCAAAATATGTTACTCACTCAAAATTTGTCTACTAATCCTGGTGTGCTGTCTTTTCTCATGGGAGAGCTTGTAAGGAAAAGAATTGCT
Source organism: Athene noctua (assembly GCF_965140245.1). Taxonomy (NCBI): domain Eukaryota; kingdom Metazoa; phylum Chordata; class Aves; order Strigiformes; family Strigidae; genus Athene; species Athene noctua. Next base: position 92,016,083 of record NC_134037.1, read on the forward strand.
TCTGTGTTAAATTACAAGCATCAAGAAGTAAATCTAAAGGGCTTGAAAGCTGCACATGCAGCAAGAGTAGAAGTGTTTGGAAACAAGAGATATCCAGACTTGCCTGTTCTCTAATTACATATTGATGCATGGGTCTCTTGTATGTAAATTGCACTAAAGCACATACTGACTGTGAGCTCCGTCTTAGAAATTTGAGAGAGTAATTACCAGGCATCCTGCAGCTGCTTCCTTCTGTCGGTCAGGGCTTCCACTTCTCAGTAAGTTTACTTGAATACAACTGCTACTTTGAAAGAATCTCCGATTGCTTTATGAAAGATGGTAAACTGCACGTGTGAGAGTGGTCCTTGCTAATGTGTCCATGTGGTCCAGGGTTGAGGAGACCAGGCTGCTTTCTGCCATGGCCACATAAGCTGTGATTTGAGAGTCCAGCCTTGCCAGAAGTAGCTCTGGTGCCCCACTCATGTCCCTTTTCCCCAGAGGTGAGTTGTGAACTTGCATCACCCTGCCCATTGAAAATGGGACTACCTGAGGTATGCACAAAAATAATGAGCATTGATCCAGGGAAGAAAGGATGACAACTTCCCCTGGGACTTAAGACTGGGACCTTCTCTATACTGTTTCAGGCTGTACTGATGATCACATGGTGGTACAGAAGTGATCTCCTAAATCATCAAGCTCTTGCATGTCACTTGATGTGACACATAACCTGTGTTTTATAACTACTTGTGTAAATTTTTTCCTCATCTGAGAAGATATCGCTGACATAAATAAGGCATTTCTCTCTTCTCTGTGCCTCCTGGCTTTCCTCACACTTGCATCTCTATACAACAGCACTGCATTGGAAGAGAGATTAAAATCCCTCTTTAATCACACTTCTTGTCACCTGTTGATCTCACAGCAATTGCAGTTCCATTATTAAGCTCATAGTGTAATAAAGGTGATTCCACTGTTTCTGAAGGGAAGTAAGAGTCACCTGTTTCTAAAGGGAGCATCAGTGAGTACTGAAGGGATTTGATAGGGAGTATCGGGTCAGCAAGGAAAATCTTTCCTACAGAATGAAGAATGGAATCCAAATGAAACGCCTCACAGACACCAGCTAATTACCACAGAGTTCCCATTATTTATTTCACTAATCCTGATAGAACTTAAATTGCACTTCCATTAAACTTATTTTCCGTGTGCTCTTAAGAAATAAATATTTGACCAAGGTAACAGTCTGTCCCAGAGCAGAGAACTGAATATAGTCCTAATCCTAATTAAACATTACTGCATATTTCTCTCTGGGCATCCAAAATCACTGAATTTTGTGGTGGACTTTAAGTAGGCACCTGCTTAAAAATAACAAGATGCAAAATGCAGCTTAGAAGGAGCAAAAGTTAACAAACTCTTTTCTAATTAATAAAAGGAAGATTAATATTAAAGGAAATTAATCTGGGATCAAAAACGTAGAGAGATTTAATGATTGTAGGGTGGGCTTTTGGCTTTCAGTTTTGCTTGTTTTTTCTTCATTCAAAACATTTGAACAGTACTTGAAAATCATGGCTAATCACCAGCCACAGCAGTGTGGAAATTTGATCTAGTACAGGAAAAAAGTATGTCAGTCTGCCAAACCATGTCAAAGCTTCTAGATAGTAAGAACCTGAATTATACTCACTGTAGTCAAGTTGGGAAAAGTATCTGAAATAATGGAAGTCATTACCACCTACATTTAAAACAGAAGGAAAGGGATAATGCAGAAAACTGAAGGCCAGTCGAAAGGCCAGACATCGCATGTAAATATATTCCATGTGTAGTTGCCTATAAATAACCAAAGAGGAGGGGTAGCAATTGTCAGGACTACATCTGGATGTGAAATCAAAGTTTTTACAGTGGTTCAGTATAAGTTGGAGGATTGGTCGGTCAATGGGTAGTAGAGACTGAGTTTTAAATAACGTAAGGACAAAGTCTAACTCACAACTTTCTTTCATGACAATTAATGAAAGAGAAGATATTAGATTCTGTGAAACTGATGGTATATGGAAAGATTATTTGATGCCAGATGTAGTTTTGTCTGGTTTTAAAAGCTAAAAAAATATGAAGTAAATACTTCTAGTATTTACTTAGGTGTACTAGTAAATTTTTTTGCCAAAATGAATTTTCTTGGTAAGCTAACGTATTCAGTAATGTTCTGGCTGTCAGCTTTTTCTAGATGCTTAAATTTGACAGGGTTGCCAACATTTTGGAACGGTTAGAATTAATTTTCTCAAAAAATGGAAGAAATGGTTAGAACTTTTATAACGCCAAACCACATCTTTGTGTTACAGGTTTGGGGATTCTTTTTTTCCTGCAATTTTTAACTTCTCTCATGCACTGGAGGCTTATCACAGATGTACTGGCAATGAATGATGGGCCACGCCAGTCCCTTTTAGTGGTGATGTGATTGTTTCAGATGAGTGTGTCCTGGTAACATGCCTAGGGCTAAACTGATCATAATATGTATTTTCTCCTGTGATAGATTGACAGACTACTGGGATTTAAATGTATTCCTCAGTTATGAAGAACATGGCTTACTTCCAAGAGTATTTTGTTGCTGTTTGGGGGTTTTAGAGCACAGCCATGGCCCTCAGTGGGCCCAGCTCTTCCTTTGGCTGTCCTGGGGTTCTTCTGTGGTAGGGCTTTAACCTACTGCAGGATGTTAAAAAGTATCACTACTTAATTTTCAGAAGGTACAAAGGGGGAATAGCCTAGATGATAGCCACAGAAGCAATCAAACACTGAAAAGAATGACTTGGTGAAGAAAAAATTGAAAGAAATGTGTGCATTCTATCTGTAAGAGAAGGATGGAGGCAGGGACACCCAGGGTGAGTCCTCTTAGCAGCAAATCCGTACAGGGGAGGAAGGTAAAAAACAGTAGGACATGTACCTTAAAGATGGGATGAAACTTGGGAAAATAACTTTCTGTTTGTTTGTTGTTTCTGTCTAACCTGAATTACCCTTGCTGTGCTTTGAGTTTACTACACTAAAACCGTGGAACTGTTTAATAGGCAGGTTGCAGTTTCTCCGTTACCAGTGGTTTTAAAGAAAAGATCAAGCCAGGGATGTATTAGATAGAGCTGATTTTGTTGGGGGATCTTTCCCTGCTCTTTTTCACGATGCAACCTCCACCTGATACAGTGACTTGAAAATAAGTCTTTTGTCTCTATGGGGAACACCTCGCAGTCTTGTCTACTGTGTGTAAAAAAGCTACATATATCAACCTATACAAGAGCTGTCTTCTGAAGTTGCCTAAAGATTACTGGAGTGGGATCAGCTGCTGAGGTGGACAGAAAATTTTAAGACTTCTGTTGAAATTTGGCGCTGTCTGTAGATTGTGGCAGCTGGATATAAAAGTGGTTTATAATGTGATGATACAGACTTTCTCTGCTAGAAACCTTACTATAAAAATCTGATTATTTCCACTTTGTTTTAAAGGTGAATTGCTGAATTTGATTTTCCTCAACATCTCGAGTATCTTTTATAGACCCCAGGTGCTACAAAATAACGATTCTTTCCTTTAAGCTGTGCAACTATGTATAAATAATTGTATAAATATATGCATAAATAATTACACTGATTTACAAATGATAGTTACTGGTTTGTTTTAATTCTGATGTTTCTGCTTTTGGAAGACCTTTTCAGAAGATGCAGGGCCAAAGGACTTTCAGAATGGCCCTGCAATTTTGTTAATAGGGAATACACTGCACTGAGCAGTACAATCTGAAGAGTAAGAACCCAATTATTTTTTTTTCATACCTAGCTTGTTTTTATATATTTGCAAGGAAAGAAAAGCATATACAGTGTGTTGTTCTTTTACATTGTTATGGGCTAATCCCAATTAAATATATCCTCTTTTTTTAAACTCCCTGTATCAGTGCAGCTTTTGAAAAACAGAAAGCTTTTCTGTGTTTTATTTATACAGACATAGAATTCAAGTTTATCGGTTTCCTTCCCTTTCATTTAATCAAAAGTTCACAGCACTTGCCCTAGTTCCTTCCAAGAGTCGGGTACAAATACTTCTGTACACTGAAGGTACATCTGAAGTGCTAGAATGACGAACCTTTTAATCCTTTAAACAACAGAAAATTGTTTTGAATCTCACTTCTGCTCTGGGAATTCTGCTGGAATTTCTGGTACTACTAAAAAAAAATAAAAATACCCAAACTTGCCTACAGACAACGGATGCCTGAATCATTTCATGCACTTGACATAACCATATGCAGAAATGCTGCCTCACAAGGGCTGGATTGCCAAACTTGCATGTGTTTCTGAGCTGTTCCATGACTCTAATCAAAGAAAACCACAAGTATTGGGAAACTACAGAAATCTCAATAACAGAAGTTTTATTTTGACCTAGTTCAGCCAATAGAACTGTATTTAATTAGCTTTAAAATCATAAGGTAAAATACCTTAGAAAACTGATTTGATAAAACAGATTGTGTCTGTTTGCATTTCAGATTGAGAGACAAAGGTCTTGAGAAATAACCATGGTTTGTGTTTCTATAGTGTGAGGCTGCGTAGCTCACTGCACTGCTGCCTTTAGGTCTGTCGCTCCCAGAACAAAAGCACTGTGACCATGAGATCTGTAGAGCTAAATTTGTGCCAGAACTATTTCTCATTTAACTCTGTGGCAGGATCTTTAATGCCAAATCAAGTCCAGTTTCTTAGTCATGCTTAACTTTATATAAAAACAGAGATGGGGTATCATCTGTCCTTCACAGCCAGTGTAAACTCTGTATTGTTCTGGGTATTGTGCGCTCTGTCCTGTCTCCTTTCACAGATGGGCAGTTGTACATCTCTGCTTGGTCTGGATCAATCTTGTATTACTGGGTTATCTGGTAGCTGGCAGTCACTGAGTTCATGTTCATGAATCCATGGCCTGGGTGTCTGTGTCATGCCTACTGTTTCATTCTGGTAGTTTGCATCAGAAAAAGGATTTGGTGTTTCGGATACATTTAATCACTTTGTGCTATGAAGTTCAGTCAATTTAAATTAGTTTGCCATGAAGCAGAGCTTTGGTACTTGAAGAATTCTACCTGTAGTATTCTCTTTATTGGCAGACTAGTGAATTCATGGTTACTGGCCTTTGGGAAAAAATGTATTTATTTAATCTTAGCTTTATGTTCTTTTGCTCTTTGGTGGCTGCCATATACAGATCAATAAGATAATAAAATTAGTGCTTTTTAAAAAAAAGGAGAGAACTGAGAGATTCTTCCAGCGTATCATTGTGGAAGAAATGCATCATTACAATTTCATGGGTGGTGCTCACTCTTTCATTAGGCTTCTACTTTATGAGTATCTACAGCTAAACTTCTTCGTTGAGTGCTTGTTTTGGCTTGACTGAGTCTGAAGACTGCAGTCTTACATATGGTTCTAACAAAGGTAATCCTTGTCTCATAGCTGGAGGTATAGGCTTAGGTCAATAGTGTAGTATGAATGTATACACTATCATAAATCTGGACAGCAAAAACATACCTATAGTGAAATTCTGTGGTGGTTTTCATTGTAGGAATAAAGCATACTGTTTCCTTCCAGGATTTACAGTTACTTGCTAGGTTTTGTTTGGACTTTTTTAAAATGAATGACAATTCATAGAAGATGATGTCTCTGCTTCTAACTAGGCAGGAATTCAGATCTACTGTTTGGGGGCAGGGGGGAAATCAGTAAAAATCTGGAGAGCTGCAATAAAAACAGTAAAGTCAGAAGCAAATGGATTAAAGGCCTTTTGAGTTGTGTTGGCACTTTTTCCTTTCTGAGAAGGTTTTTAAACTAACAGCTTGAGCTGAATAAACTTGAAATATTTCTCAAGTGTTTGTTTCTGTGAATTGCTTTCTAATGAGGTCATAGCTGTTTTCCCGGACACAGTGGTATTTCCTCTTCTTACTCTTTTTTTTTTTTTTTTTTTTTTTTTAATGCTGCTTTCTACATTATGCCTTGAAGACAGAACAGACATATAAAAATCAAACATTGCTCAGGATACTTCCAAGTTTTAACTCCAGTGCTTTACAATCATTGGCTCAAGGCTGAAGCTCAGTGTAAGCGTATGTGGAAAGAAATACTGGAGTCCTTGAAATGCTTTAAAGTTTTGAAGAAAACCTGTATCACTGTCAAGAGTAACTCAGATGAAAAGTTTTTAGCCCCCAAAAGTAAGAGGATTGGGGTAGGTGGAAAGGAATCTGTAAATGCTGAATTTTCACTTAAATATATTTCATCTCCTATATTTTGAGCACTAACCAAAAGAGAAAAATCACCTGACCACAAAGTGGGCAGTTTTCAGCCCTATGTAGCTATGTAAGTAAATAGGCTTTTCCATGTATTCTACAGAAATGAGCAACAAAGACAATTGTCCTTTCTTTCCTTTGCTATGTTTAGTTCAAATGTAATAAAATTTGTTGGGTTTATCTACAGTTTCGTAGCGTTTAATTTTGATTCAGTTGCTGAAATAAAGTTTCCTGTTTGCAGAACCTTTGGCTTTTGAGACTGCTAGATTTGTAGCTTCTGAAAAAATACATCTGTTTACTAGATACTGTTTTACTTCAGGTAGCTGTTTTCTGACATCTTGGGCTAGTGACACAGAAGGGCCAAAAAGTTTATTCTGAAGAGAGGAAGAAGGAGGAGGCTTAAGTTGTTGAGTAATGTATTGATGAAACTGTGAAGTCACGATTTCTTGATTAACAATGTTTCAGCCCTGGGCTGTGGATCTTCATAGTGCTCTGTGTGTGTCTGGTTGAACAGAATTCGTTCTGCTGACAATAGGTGGTGGAAGGTGGAGGAAAGTTCACATGTGTGAGGTAACTGCAAGGTCAAAAGCCCTAAGGAGACTGTTCATGATGTGTGGTTCTGCTTTGTAATCTGGAATCACACGTCTAAAAAAAAAAAAAAATTAAAAAGTGGTTAAATCTGCAAATAGTTTTGTTGTTTCAGTATCTTTTTTCTCTTTTGTTTTTGTTTTTGTTTTTGTTTTAATATTAACAAAGTAACGAAGCAATGTCTTTCCCAAAATAATTAGGAATTTTCAGAGGCTTTTAGTTTCCCACAAAGTTTGGATTTAATTATACATTAGGGCTCTGCTGTAGATGTAGGCATACAAGAAAGATTCATCTTGGTTTTAAGCATTTATTAAAATTGAGATTATTTTCTGTGGTGGGTGTAGATGTGAGCTAACTAGTACAGCTCCAGGTTGCTTGAACTGAGAAGTATTCAGTTCTGCATAACAGATCACACAGTCACAGAATATGTTTGGGGTTTTTTTTAAACATATCCCTCTGGATTAGACAGCTTTAGTGCAATTTATCCACCTGTGTACCAAGTCCTGCAGAAAGGAAGATTACACTTAAGAACCAGAAACAGAAAAATCTATTGCTTCATGTGCTGAAATTTGAAGTATCTTCTGGCTCATCCAGAATGAGAACAGTTTAACACAGCTATTTACCATCTATGAATACTAGTGCCATAACCTACCTTCAGTATTTTAATTCTTAAAATTGAGACTTTTAATTGTAAATAATTGCTCTGAAAGAAATAAAATGCTATTCAAAATTATCTTCCATTGTTGAAACAGGCAAGAAAATATACCATGTTCTTAGAAAATAAATGGGTTTGAGTTTAAAAAATTAAAGAAAAATCAGCTGTCTCTTTCATATCTGGTTTTGTGAGTAGCAGCATGTGTTTAACTATTTCCCATTTATCAATATCTGTAAAATACTTTTTTTTTTTTTTCCTTTTTTTCAGAAGTGAAGCCAACTTGCATATTTAACAGCATGGAATATTATGATGGGGACATGTTTCGAATGGATGCTTGTCGGTTTTGTCGATGCCAAGGTGGAGTCTCTATTTGTTTCTCTGCCCAGTGTGGTGAGCTACACTGTGACAGGTACTACGTGCCTGAAGGAGAGTGCTGCCCAGTGTGTGAAGGTACAGTATCTTTTTAATCCTGTTTGCTTATTAATTCTGATGCTTTTTTTATTTGATTTTCCAATGCAAATGAGCAAACAAGTGCTTTATTTTGTTCTTCTGAAGTTTGCAGATTCCTCCTTAGTTCATTTCATTTCTACATCTTTGCTGTGTCCAAGTGTGCTGTGTTGTTCTTTGCAGTGCTTCTCTGACGTTGACACACTGCACTTTTTATAAAAAGCTGCTTGAGTTTCTTTTCCCTTCTGTATCAGAACTTCCTTAAACATTGTCAAGTGTGCATTACTTTTTGGGGGCCTTCTTCCCAAAGGTCTTAAGAAGCTGTTCCTAATCTATGCATCAGGTTTACACAGGCTTCTCCAAAGCAGCAGTGGTGACCCCAAGACAAGCTTCCGTTGCTTTTCAGTCTGCTTCCAGTCTTGTTCTGTTCAGCTAGGGCAATGCATACACCTTCTCTACAATTATAGCAAAGAAACGGGACAGTAATCTGACTTCAATGTTTTTCTCTTCCTCCTTTGCCCTGTTGACAGCCTTCTCTGCTTGCTAGGCCTGCAGTCCTCCTAAAAAGGATTCTGTGGGAAATTTCATGTTGACCCCGTTGCTTACACTAGAAAGTATTTGACACATGTTCTGCCAGAATGTGATCAGAATTCCAGCAGAGGGAAATGGGGCTGGTTCTCTACACTTCAGTCTCACCCCAGTGGGAGGCAGGTTATGGCCATGACAGACAAAAGGCCTGTGAGGCATGCCTGGTCCCTGTGTTTAGATGTAAACTTAGGAATGACTTCTCAATAAGCAAAATAACAAGAAAATGTCAAATCTCTTCCTAAGAGGAGAGGAATCTAATTATTAATGTCATTTTCAAAAACTTCGCCGTGTGCTTAATATCAGTATTCCAGTAGTTCCTTACAGGACCAAGGAAGCTAAAAGATCCATTATAGTTATGCTTCATTCCAAAAAGAGAATGATGAAAATAACCCTGTAAAAATTAGTCTAAAAGAGGCAGCTGTGAAGAGTTGGACCTTCTGAGTCAGCACAAGATCTAGTGAAGGGTGCTGTTTTGGTGGCTTTTTTTGTTACAAACTATTGAAAACTTCCTCAGAGATTTGAAAAAAAATAAAATCTGGATAATGAAATATCAGTGTGGTAAGGTAGGAAGTAGGAAGTCATGCTTTTAAAAAGTATTTGTATTTTTATGTTTTAGTGTATCGGTTCATATCAGGTTTGATACATGATGTTCACATGTAGAGAAGCTGAAATACAAATGTTGTAGGCTTAAGTATTCTAAAGAGTATCTGCTGGAATCAAAACACAGCAGAGAGGGAACAATCCAGGAGGTTCCTGGAATGTGCGGAGGATAACTTCCTCACGCAGCTGGTGAGTGAGCCAACCAGGGAAGGTGCCCCCATGGACCTGCTTCTTGTGAACAGGGAAGAGCTTGTGGGGGAAGTAAAGGTTGGAGGCCGTCTAGGGTGCAGTGATCATGAGATGATTGAGGTTTTGATCCTTGGAGAAACAAAGAGAGGGGTTAGCAAAACTGCCACCTTAGACTTCTGGAGGGAAAACTTTGACCTGTTCAAAAGACTGGTTAACAAAATCCCTTGGGAGGCTGCCCTGAAGGATGGGGGAGTCCAGGAAGGCTGGACATACTTCAAGAGAGAAGTCTTAAAGGCACAGGAGCGGGCTGTTCCTGTGTGCCAGAAATCAAGCAAGTGGGGAAGGAGACCAGCCTGGCTAAACAGGGACCTTTGGCTGGATCTCAAGAGCAAAAGGAGAATCTGTTGCCTTTGGAAGAGGGGACAGATCTCTCATGAAGACTATAAAGGTGTAGTGAAGTTATGCAGGGAGAACATTAGGAGAGCCAAAGCACAGCTAGAGCTCAACTTAGCTATAGCTGTTAAGGATAATAAAAAATGTTTCTATAAATTCATTAACAGCAAAAGGAGGATTAGGGAAAATCTCCCTCCTTTACTGGATGCAGAGGGAAACATGGTAACTAAGGATGAGGAAAAGGCTGAGGTGCTCAACGCCTACTTTGCCTCAGTCTTCAGCAGTGGAACTGGCTGTTCCCTGGACACCCAGCCTCATGAGCTGGGAGATGGGGAGGGGAAGAAGATGGAGGTCAGCACAGCTGAAGAGGACGTGGTCAGAGACCTGCTGCACCACTTGGATGCACACAAGTCTGTGGGACCGGATGGGTTACACCCAAGGGTGCTGAGGGAGTTGGCAGATGTGCTCGCCAAGCCGCTGTCCATGATTTACTTGAAGCCATGGCTAACTGGGGAGGTCCCATTGGACTGGGGGCTGGCAAATGTGACACCCATCTACAAGAAAGGCAGAAAGGACGATCCAGGAAACTATAGACCTGTCAGTCTGACCTCGGTGCCAGGGAAGTCATGGAGCAGGTCATCTGGAGTGCCATTACAAGTCATATAATGGACAACCAGGGGATCAGGCTGAGTCAGCATGGGTTTATGAAAGGCAGGTCCTGCCTGGCAAACCTGATCTCCTTCTATGACAAGATGACCCAACTATTGGATGAGGGAAAAACTGTGGATATTATCTACCTGGGTTTTCGAAAAGCATTCGACACAGTTCCCAACAGAATTCTCATAGAAAAATTGGCTGCCCATGGCCTGGATGAGCGAACAGTCTGCTGGGTCAAGCACTGGATGGATGGACGGTCCCAGAGAGTGGGGGTCAGTGGAGCTAAATGCAGCTGACGGCCGGTCACAAGTGGTGTTGTTCCTCAGGGCTCGGTGTTGGGACCATTTCTGTTCAACATCTTTATTGATGATCTTGACAAGGACATAGAGTGTATCATCAGTAAATTCACAGATGACACCAAGTTAAGCGGGAGTGTCGATCTGCATGAGGATAGGGAGGCTCTGCACAGAGACTTGGATAGATTGGATCAGTTGGCCAACGTTAACGGGATGAACTTCAACAAGGCCAAGTGCCAGGTCCTGCACTCGGGCCACAACAACGCCCTGCATGGCTACAGGCTTGGGGAGGTGTGGCTGGAGAGCTGTCTGGAGGAGAAGGATCTGGGGGTTCCAATTGACAAGCAGCTGAACATGAGCCAGCAGTGTGCCCGGGTGGCCAAGAAAGCCAACGGCATCCTGGCTTGTATCAGAAGTAGTGTGACCAGCAGAAGTAGGGAGGTGATAGTCCCCCTGTGCTCTGCACTGGTGAGGCCACACCTGGAGTATTGTGTCCAGTTTTGGGCACCTCAATACGAGAGAGATATCGAGGTGCTGGAGCGAGTGCAGAGGAGGGCAACGGAGCTGGTGAAGGGCCTGGAGAACAAATCCTGTGAGGAGAGATTGAGGGAGCTGGGACTGTTCAGTTTGAGGAAGAGAAGGCTGAGGGGAGACCTCAGCACTTTCTGCAACTACCTGAAAGGACATTGTGGAGAGGCTGTTGCTGGTCTCTTCTCACAGGTGATCAGTGACAGAACAAGGGGAAACGGCTTTAAACTCCAACAGGGGAAGTTTAGACTGGACACTGGGAAAAAAAATTTCACAGAAAGACTGGTCAGACGGTGGAACAGGCTGCCCAGGGAGGTGGTGGAGTCGTTTAGATGAGCTGTTGGGGGATATGGTGTAGGGGAGAACTTTGTAGAATAGGGCTGATGGTTGGACTCGATGATCCCAAGGGTCTTTTCCAACTTGAATGATTCTGTGATTCTGTGAGATACAAGTCCATGTTTGTCCTGTGTTTAAGATCTGGTCTAGATATTAACTATTGTTATCACTTTTAGTTGGAGGCAGTTTCAGTCTTTCCTGGTACAGTTGTGCCTATACTTTTAAGAGCCTTTAAGCTGTGCAGAAAAAAAAAAAAAGATTCAGTGCTCTACTGTCATTTAATGACAGATTTAAAAATTTTAAACAAGGCATATCTGATGTGGTGAAACACTTCCTAAGTGCAGATCCACTCCTAAAGTATTTGCTACATGAGCTGCTGACTTTATAGAATATGTAAAATCTGTTTTTTTCTATTATTTCTATTTTTCACATACGTGAATATTCTGAGATTTGGGATTATGAAATCCTTATGACAAAGTATATAGATACATAAACAATGTAGCCATGTTTCTATTGTGTCTGGGCTCTGTATATCAGTTCTGTCATACTCAGATGTGGGTGCTGATTTTCCACATGGACTTAACAGTTTTACATAAGTCCTTTGTCTTGTTTGGTGATTTAAATATTGAGCTATCTTATGATTTATCAATAAATTGTTCTGCCATATCATCATACAATGTTAAAAGTTGATTTCTCCATTTTTGCAACCTTTGACTCAGACTATCAAGAAAACCTGTTGACATTTCTGTTTGGATTTGAGTTGTTGTGTATTGGGCCTTCAGTGGAAATTTCTTCTTAAGACCGGTCCTTAGTAGATAGAATGAAATGTATAATGGTTTATAATTATTGACTACAGTCTTCTTTTTCAAGTAATGGCTGTGATTTAATTTCCACTCAGCTGACTGAGGTGCCAAGTTACAGGGTCCTTCATCAAATCATCCAGCGGTGGTTGGCTTGCTTCTTTCTGTTCATGCTTTTCTGATAGGGCTTGTAGGACTGAATCAAGAAAGTCCAGTTTCTGACTTCTGAATGATTGGGTGGTAAGATACATGTTGTTTTTTTACTATAAATCCCTTTTGATTTAGTGGAAATTTTAGGTGAGGCTAGCAAACTGGCTCCATTAATGTATTATAATTTTCCTGGTTCGTTTAAACACTTAAAAAGAAAAAAAAAAGCAAGTTCTGATCGCTTTCTTAATAACTCAGGTTATGTTAAGTGACATCTAAATTGACAAGGTAAGACTTAAATGGCCAAAATGTATACTTAAGAGCCCACCCATTCATGCTTTTCTAGTTGGTGAAGAGGTGGCATTTTTTTTCTACCTCTTCCCTTTCTACTTGATTATTTCATGACTGATTTTCAAGGTGATTGTTTTCTACTTTTTTCTTGATGATAGAAATATAAAGAAATATAACACTTTCTTCTTTTCTGCAACAATTTAAAACTGGCAAATGGTAAATTTGATGTGCATTGTGTATACAGGCACAGGCCCTTCTTGACTCAGCTCCAGGAAGAAGACTTTCTTTGAAGTTCTATAGGAGATCTTAGCATCAGGAAATTTCCTGGGCTCAATGTGTAGATTTAAATGCTGCTGACTTTTAAGGGTACCAGGGACTTTGTGCTTAGACTTGCATGGAAGACTACTGAAAATAACATGAGTCTTATATGGCTTTTCTGTGCTTTCTCTGTATTCCAGTGTCAATCAGAATCCCATACATGAGTTGAATAATAAAATTCACTTCATTTGTTTGTGTTTGATTCAATTTTTGGCTGGGTCAAAATAGTTCATTACAGATGCAAGGTAATCCTAAAACATAAAAGGTGCAAAGTTAAGAGATTAGGAAACATTTCAAACATCTTATTTTCCCAAACACCTGTTTCTATATTGGTTTAACCTATTTTGCTAAAATTTGGAATATCAATAAAATTCAGGATGGGAATGAATGTCAGGTAGAGGTAGAAGTTGTGCACAGTTACACTCTGAATGTTGAGAGTTTGATACAGTCATAAAGTGATACAGTGGTTTATATCACAACAGCTATTAGCACTGCTACTATTTAAAATGTGTTGCCTTCCTTCCAAAGGGGAGTGATGAAATTTCAGAAAAATATTCCAAGTATGATTCAGTCCTTTTTTTTCCCTTTAGATAGGACATCTCTTTTCTCCCAGGTCCTTCAAACTTAACACTTTTTGAAAATTGACTTATGGGTAAATGTCTTGTGCTTATTTGATGACTGATATCTGATGTCTGCTAAAAAATGGCTTTGATTGTATTTATTGTTTTTAATATACTGAATTTGCTTTAATGTGTAATTTGTATTATTGCTTGCTTTGAAAACTTGAACCTAAGTACTGTACATTCTTATATATTTAGGTTTTGAGTCTAACAGTTACCTTTTTATTAGCCACTGTGATAAGTTGCATATATTCACATAATGCATATTTTTTTACTATTAATATCAGCGTTGTTTATTGCATTTCTGAAAAGTAAACCGTGTTATTTCTGACAAGTAAAAGCTGCTTTTATTCCAAGTCATGAATTAGCATATATAGAGTTGAATTATTTATTTGCATGAAACTTGATGAGAAATCTTACATAAAGTACATCCCCCGGATTTCTGTTATTTAAATAACTGAGTCTTAATTTGATTGCTAGCAGGTAAGTGGGTCTTGCGGCTTTTAAGGGGAAAAAACTTCAACTGAAGTGAAATGGAAAACTGAGCCAGATTACCTGTTCAGGAAAACTAGTATATCTCCAAAACTGTGATGAGGTGTAGCTTAAAGCAGTCTCCTTGTTGGGGCAGGAAATGTGCTAGAGGTCTCATCTTTGCTCATACCATAAAATAGTGGTGTGATGCTGACAGGAGTCATTCCAATGGTTCATTGAGATGTTTTCAGTTTCCCTCAGAATTTGTTAATTTGGTACAAAAAATGGATCAATAGATCTAAGATTCATTTTGTTTTGAAGAACAAAATTTGAAAATCAAAAAGTTAAGCGTCATAATTGTTACATACAAAACTTGATCTGAAATACTTAAAAATAGAACGCTGAATTTATTAATGTTCAGTATAAGTTGACAACTTTTTTGACAGTGAATTTCAATATTGAAATACCTACGTTGTTACCCATCTTATTTTCTCACTCTGTACCACAGTGTGGTTCTTTCAGTGTTTGGTAGTGGCTGCACTTAACCCTTTCTAGGTAATGTAAAATCACAGTATAGCACTTATTCATACATAAAGTTTAGGTGTGAAAGGGAAGATAAAACTTATTGTTCTGTTGCAATTTCTCTCATTTCAGACCCAGTTTATCCAGTAAATAACCCTGCTGGCTGCTATGCCAATGGTCAGATCCAAGCTCACGGAGACCGCTGGCGAGAGGATGACTGTACTTTCTGCCAGTGCATCAATGGAGATCCACACTGCGTTGCAACGGCCTGTGGGCAGAGCTGTCTAAATCCTGTTAAAGTCCCTGGGGAGTGCTGCCCAGTGTGTGAAGGTAAGAGTGGTATTTCCAGTATAACGCTTTGGTCTGTCGTGACTGCTGCTTTCCTGGTAATTCCTGGTTTACTCACAGCATTGCCTGTGGCTGAATAAACTAGTGAGGGCAGAAAAAATAAGCATGGTTTAACTACACTTGTATGTGTCAATGTCCAATACCCTTTTGACCCAAAAGAGTATAGGAAGAGGTCATTTAAGATCAGTGTTGTTCACTAATTTTGCTCTTAGCTTTGATTAAAGCTTATTAATAAATACAGGAGAAGTTAGAAAATTAAAATGTTCATCAGCTCAAGCTACTGATAATTGGATTATTCCTGGTTGCTCATTCATCAGTGCCATTTAGATATAACTGAAAATCTCTTTGCACAATATAGTTTGATATTGGACATAATTATTTCAGTGAAACTTAGAAAGGATAATATTATCTGGGAGACAGATTAATTTTAACTGTTTAAAATACAGTTTTCTTACCTTGTGGAAATACATATATCTTGTATAACTGACTGAGTTTTTAACTATATGGTATATACTTCCCCAGCCTGGCAATGGAAATGTGAAGATTTGCAAACTGAGACATTTACTAAAAAAAAAAAAAAAAATTGTATGTATGTACGTTCAGATTTGCTTTTTCTGGAGTAGTTATTCATCATGAAAAACACCAGATTGTGAAGTTCAGAAATGTTTACGTAGACCTGTCTTCCTAGCCATCTTCACAGTGCATAAGTGCTTGTGGATGCTCAATGAACTACCACTTAGATTTTTCCTGTAATTTTATGTAACTGCGTGTGTCTTGGGGCTCTTCTTGAGTTGTGGTATCAATCCAAGTTCACTGGGATACTAACTTGTTAGGATAAATCTGAGGACTATAAAGATTTTTTTACAGGTGCTCTTTCATTCCAAAATTCACATCACAAGATATGAAGGTGTCTGATAATGTATAAAAGCAGATGCTGAACTGCAGAGAGTTGCTGCTTTCACTGAATTAATTTTACAATAAGGAAGCAAGTTAACTTCTTTTAAACCCCAGCAATCCCCTCATGATGGATATCACAGAGTATGTGCTGTCACCCCTCCTTATTTAGCATGTAGGTGAGGAAGGTTGGGAAGGTATTACAGGGAGAGGTTGATGGAAGTATTTTCAATATGTTGAGGGGGTTTTTCCTCCAATGAGAGAAGTATAGCCAAATGTCTCTGGTTTACAGATAGAAAAAAATGGGTGAGAGATAACTGGTTTAAATGCTTACCTATATCAGACTGAGACAATTATGATGAACTGTGGGAAGGGGAAGCAAACACAGGGTATAGCATAGGCTTCCATCGTTCATTACTAAAGGCTGCAATATAGCTAAGTTGGTGCTTCGTTAACATACCACATTAATGCCTCTACAGTGCTTTCAGGACACAAGTTAGCCCATCTAGACTAGGTTAGGTAATTCTGTGCTATAACATGCTTTTACTCTTAGAAGCAAAAGTAACCAGCAACTGCTTAAATCCATAAAAGTTGTTTTTTTTGTGGTTGAGGGGGTGGGATGTGGTGTTAAATTATACTTACAATACCAGTGATGTCGAATAGATCAAGACTGACACAATAGCACCATGGTATCAATATTTAAATGAGATTCTTGTGTCATCTTAATTATATTTTCTCAGAAAATAATCTGACTTGTTATTTTGTCATGTTAGCTGTTGTACTATGTACACTTAAACGTAGCCACTTGGTTTTGAGTGTGTTATCTGGAGAAAAGTAATACTGAATAGTATTTTGAGAGACTTCTAAATTTTAAGCTTGAAAACATCACATTTGACTCGGTGTTTCTTTGACAGCACATACTGCCAAGTAAACAGTCAAGGGGTAATGAAATTGTATAAATGATAGAACCAGCAATTCCTGGAAATAGTTTTAGTTCATGGTAGGAAGGGATTTGAGCATACTCACGCACCAGTGGTCAGAGGATACCTGAAAACACCTTGAATCCTCTCTTCTTTCTTCCCTTCTCTCCCCCACAGCAAACAAACCTAAACAAAACAGGTGATTATGCTTTGTAATGCCAAGTTGTTTAATTTCAGAAATTTATTTTGGGGAATATTTCAAAGATCAAAAATCTGGACTGTTAAAACTCAGCAGCGAGTTCAGATGCCAGAATCCAAGATATAAAAAATAGAGTTTGCAAGAAGCAGCTTCAAATGACTATAAGAAATTTCTCAGCATCTGAGCCTTAACAACTTACTTTGGAATAATAATAAATCAAAAAATCTCCAAGAAATTAACTAGTCAAGGGTATCAGTAAACTTCCTGAAGTTATGTTTTGGGGCATCAAATGAGTTAAAGGCTGCTATGCCTTGTGATTAGCAGCCTGAATAAAAATGTTTACATATATTAGAGAAGAAATTTGTCAGTTAAGGAGACCTGTGTGTCTCTGACTCACTTAACATTTTTCTTTGAAAACTTGCATTAAGAAAATCCTAGAATGTTAGGAACAAATAATAATGTTAATTGTTGGCTGTCTGCATACTGTGTATTTTTAAATTATTTTTGAAAAAAGTAGATGTTTGAGCTGGTGCCACCAGGGACTTGTGTATTAGCCATAGACTTATGTCCCACCTCCAAGGTCAGATAGGATCATGTGTCTTAAGCCTTACATCTGAGATTAATAGTGTTGCTACTTGGAGTTTGATGCTTGGGTAGAAAAAAGTATTGTCTGCTTTCCTTGCAATACAGCTATTGCTTGCTAACCCACTAGGCAAGGGGCTTCTTCAGATTTCTGTTCTGTGGTTTTCTCCTTGTAGTAGGACTGAACTGGAGAAGTATGCTGTTGGAAGATGGGCTTTAAAACATTGTTTCCTTTGCACATATGTCCTGAATTTTAGTTACATAGTTTAATAACTAGGTCCTATCTGAAATGCTGTTTTGTTTGTTATCATCTAGCCAGCTGACATCTCTGTTCTCTTAACCAGGTAGGCTGCATGGATCAGTGCTCCTTCCCCTCTTAAATCAGCTTCTCACCCATTTTTCTGAGGGTTCTTCCTGTTGATGAGGTTTTGCTCCTGATACTCACTGCATCGTCAGTGACCTGAAGGGGTGGTGGGATCAGGGGAGAAGGTTGTCCTATCTGGGAAACTGGCTGACAAATCAATCACTTGATTTTAATGGTACTAATGAAAAAGATGTGCAGTATGTTTAGAGAAGATGTACAAGCAATAAAATACACTTCAGGCACAGTTTTTCCTAAGAGGAATTAAAACCCATCAGTGTCAGCTATATGATGCTTTTCTGCATACTACCCCATTAAATCTGCATATCTGTAGCTTAACCTTAATTTTGCAGTGTACTGTATGAGCAGAAGTGTTGACTGAATAGAAACTCAAACATTACTAACATTGCACTAATAGCTTAAACTGACTGTCCTGTGCTCTCCAGTCTGTTCTCCTTTTTTTCCCCATGCTTCTGTTATCTCTTATCTCCTATTATTTGGCAACAAAACCCAAAATCATCTAGTGTGGGCTAAGTTCTGGGATCACTGATGTTATATGATATCGTATTTTCAACTATGCAAGTTATTCAAGAAAGGAGTTCAAGGGAGAAAGCAGTGTTACTTAGTGATATGTTCAATAAATGGGGAAAATTAAGGTAAACTTAGCAGATGATTTTGAGATAGTAGTTTACCAGTGATTGTAAGGATAAACATACCTCATTTTACACTTTTATTTTGAATGGCTTCCAGTTCACAACTCACACTGTAAAATGTTCTATCCGCAGAGACTATAGCATAGTGAAATAAAGTTCTTTTTGTAGATCAGTTTAAAATGACTGTGTATAGTAATTCCAAAGTTGTATTATACAATTTCATCATGAATATACTTTACTTTTCTGCTCTTGCATGTATTGTATGTTACATTTCTTAATTAAGCTATGGCTCTTACTTTTGTATGAACTACTTGTTTGGGAGACTAGTGCAGAATGTAGGAAAAAAATATTTTTCTTCTAGAATCTTAACTATGTTTCAGCTCTAAAACAGGAAGACGATTGACACCTGTTGAAAACTTTCCATTATTTTTGTCAATTTAGTTACTGATGGACCAATTCAATCCCATATTTCAATGCAAAATGAGGCACATCAAGAATAATAAGGCAGGGACTTTATATGCTTATCACTATTCTTCACTATGCATTTATTTCTTATCAGACTTCTGTTTACATGTAAAAGAGGACATGCTTGCCATCAACCAGCTTCAATTGTGTAAATTTATTTTAAGCATGTCCGATACTAGCCCTTTAGTATGTGAAACAAAATTTTTAGTCAAAGATGTTTCTATCATTTATTTTGAGTGTTGAGGGATAGAGTGGTTTGTGGGACATGAAATTGATGGACAAATTGTAATCAGAGCTGCTTGTGGATCTGGCCTGGTCGTGATTCATCTGGAATAAGTGGTTATTAGTATCAGTCACTTCTGACTCTTTCCCTTCTGTCTTTGATCTAAATGCTGCTGCACCTACAGTTCTGCCAGTTCAGTGATTTGCTGGCTGTTTTATAATCAGTTTCAATGAAGGAAATAGCTATTCCCCTAGATAAGTTTACATTCCTGCAGCTACATAAGGATAAAATTGTTCTTGGATTAGATTTTTTTAAAAATGCCAGTGAGAGATCAAATATAATGTAGTAGAAGTTCTGTGAACACAGGTTCTTGAAATGTCAGCACGGTATGTCAGCACACAAATGTATTCAGCCTTTGAACACTGTAAATTCAGAGTAAACTAGAACATTCCTGCTCCCTCATGAAGAAAATTCTGGTGGTGTTACAGCAGTGAGAAAACCAGGGTGCAAGGATTGTAGAGACTGAAATTATACAGAAGTAGCTGTTCATAGATTTCTCAATTAGAGATCAAGGAGCACCAGTTGTGATATGTAATATTGCCATACAGACTTGATTTCTATCAGTTTTCCACAGTAAACCCTTTTTAATGCTTTTTCACATGGCTGCTGTATACGTATCCATAGTGTATATCCTGTATGTGTGTATGTAGCCCACATGATACACATTCCAGTGTTGACTGGACAGACAAATTGTTTTGAAACGTGTAATATTCTGAATACTTGTCTGGTGGACTTGAAGAGGGTAACTTTTCAGCTCCCCTTATCCCTTCCATACTTGTCTAGTGATACTGCTGGTGGAAGAGGAGGGTGAGGAAAGTGCTTGAGACGCTTTACACTGGAGCTCCCTGAGGAGATTGGTGGAGAAGAGATAGGAAACTGGGGTAGGTGTATGGAGGATAGGGTTATGTATGGTAATCTTCAGATCTGTGGGTGGCCTTTCTTGAGTTGCATTGTAGATGGTATTCACTAGTATCTGTGATGGGTCCAGCTCTGTTTGATGTTTTCACTATCTCAGATTTAAACTGTTGAATTTATTTTATCTACAGACAACAAAGATAAAAAGGGCAGCCAGTGTCTTAGAGAGAAGAGTATGAATTCATATGTTTGTTTTAAAGCAGAGAGTTGGCAGAAAGATGTTTACTAAATTCAACAAGGGAAAATACAATGCGTTATTCTTGGAAGAGATTCTTCATGAGTCCTGAACCACAGTAGTTGTTAAACAGCAGTTCTCCAGGAGAAGTCTGGTGATGAAGGCGAAAGAAAAAGTTGAAGGTGGATTAACTGAGACTTGAGAAAGCAAACACCTTACTGAAATTATGATCAAGAGTACAGCTTGCAAGACCTGAAATAATCTTTTTGCTCTCTTCCCTATGGGTGGTTGTGTCCCTAGCTGACACAGTAGGCCCTTGGTTCTTTTCTGGATATTGTTCCTCTGAAAAAGATGGAAGCAAGCTGGAAAAAGTCAGAAGGGGAACTATGAGCACAATCCAGAATTTGCAAAACATGTCCTTAGAATGTAGACTGAATAAATTGGGTTGGTTTAGCTTAAAGAGAAAATGATGAAGTTGGAATTAGAAGATACCAGTCTTCAAGGGCCTAAGAGGTTGTTGCAAAAAAAAAGATAGTACATGAAAGGGTGGAATTGAATTGCAAGAGGGAAGATGTGTTTTGGAGAAAGGCAGAAAGTTGTTGAGGAAAACAAAATTCCTCCTGTGGAATGTCGTGACTAAGATTGTCTTTTTGATGTGTTCAGGGCATTGCAGTTTGTATTTTCAGCTTCAGTGAAAGGAGATTTGCTCAGGAAATTGCATATATAACTGAAAGCAGTAATAGTAGTTCATGTGTAGCTTTCAGTGTTTATGCAAGTGATGGCTGTGCCTCACCAATATATAGATGCTGGGGTTTTTTAAGTAAACATCAAAGTGCTCAAAGCCCTTTTGGCAAAACGACTTGTTACAGTATGTCCACCCCTGTCACTTCTTGACAGTTTTCTGACACAGCAATGCCAATGGGTTGTGCAAGGGGTGTTCAGATAAAAACCCAAGGTGTAAGCAGGGGGCTGGCTACTTTACGCAAGTGTTTCCAGGGGGTGGGAGGGAAGGCAGAAAGCAAGGATCACTGATAAGGCATGGGACTAGAACAGAAACACACTGGGACAGTTTTGTGTGGAGGGGGAGACCTTCCTTCATTAGTCTGTCCCCAAACTCAAGTTCTTCAGTTGACACAGCTTTTCAAGGCAGGCACTTCCTTTCACTGGTGAGAGGTGGGAAAAGCAGGGCCGACACATTTTGTGGATCCAACACAAAGAATTAGTTTTAAACTTCTGATGGATGCTTCTATATAGCTTCTACAGCTGCTGTAATAATATTGGTCCTTTGGCACTATTATCTATTTAGTCTGTTTTTTCTTCTTTTGTTTTCAGGACTTCATTAAGAGCCAAGGCTTTAGGTAATCATACTGGCCCTCTGTGCTTTCCGCACAGTTTTAGAGCCAATGGCTTCTTGGAGCACAAGGAAGTCTCAAAGAGAACCCATTTCTACATTTAATGAAAACAGACAGCTAGGTAGAGGGGAGAAAGGGATTTTTCAAATTTCATAAGGGACCACAAAACTTTGGTATGCACTTACTTTAGACTCAGAGCTTCTTCAGGTCTGTGTACCTGTCCTGTTGGAGGTAACCAGATCCCCTGGCCATCAGGCTGCTGTTAGTAATGCTGCTTGACAAACTGCTTGCTTCTCTGTTGGACTAACAGTTGTTTATTTTCTAAATCAGATAGGTGTGGTTTAAGTAGCAGTTCCATTTTTAATGAATTTTATCAAAAAAAGTGAATACTAGAGCTTAAAATAGCTATTTAGTGTCAATATATAATAGCATATGAGTAACACCAAACAAGCCACAATGACAGAAATAACCATGTTTCCCTCAGGCCATCTCCATCTGTGTACAGCCATCTGCAATTTGGAATGCTAGTTGTGTTCACAGCAAGTAACTGTTGAGTAGGATAGTATGAAAATACCTGGGGTTTTTTAATAATTTTTTTTTAACAAGATCGTAAATACAAGTGCTCAGCACTGGCACTGATGCCAAAAATGTCGCTTAGGAAGTCTATGGTCACTTCCATTCCTTTACATCTCTGAGAGGCTTAGGCTATTCATAGGGAAAGCTGCAACCCAGCCTGCTGATACGCAGTAATTGGTTATCTTGCAGTACGTCCTTCTGCATGAGAGCCCTCAGGTACAGGTGGCAGAGTGCCAGCATAATCTGTGAATGAGAAATTAAGTGTTAAACAAAATCCCCTTGGAGGATTTTCATGAATAAGGCCCACATTACTTTGCTGTCATTATGGCTGACACTTTATCGCCACAAAAAGAAATTAACATTTTCATCAATAAACGGCTTCAAACTCTAGCTGAGATGCAATTCAGTTCAGTTCATTTAGCGTGTCCAGCACTTCATTAAGTAAAAACAGGCAGCAGACTCCAGTGAAAAGAAATTTGATTTATTCAGGATGAAGTCAGTGGTAGTGAGCAGTGTTCACCAGTGCAGGATTTGGGCCCAGAGATCTCCTTAGAGCATGAAGTATAAGTTATTGTTCATCAGCAGCTCTGTAGCTCTCAACCAGTCTTTTCATCAAAATCAATTAAGGGATGCAAACGCCATGCTGTAGAGAATTTGGCTTACATTTGCCAGATCATGATTTAGGTATAGTGGTTTTAGACAAGGCAGCTGAACCTGTTGAACCACACCATCCAGGGTATAATGAAACCTACCGCCAATGAAAGACGCCTTGAGTTTAAGAAAGGCAGAAAGACTATACTACTAAAATAACATTTTTCCTAGTTTTCAGTGATTCATCATTAAGTTCAGTGGAAGACTACTGAAAGGACAAATAACTGAAGAATCCTAATGAATATATACATTAATGCAGCTAAGGATGTCTCCCTTGTACAGAATCTCGTGGATTCTCTAATTAATTCTTTTCAGAGCCTATAGCATTCATAGATTTGGCCCAGATGCACACTAATTTAGTCCATTTGCTATATCTTCACCTAGTAACAATAACTGAATGGCCGCCTTAATCAATTTGGACATTTCTTGATAGGCTTAATTGATTCTGCTTTAATAAAGGTGGTTATTTCTTAGTGTCGCTATACCTAAAATTTAAAAAAAAAAAGGCTTATAAGCATTAAAATGTATTTGAAGAGTATACATGCCTATTAATCCAAAACCTGGAAGAATTGATTACAACAGACAAAAGTTTTTAACTTTGCATCTTGGGAGTGGAAAGTTTGTGAGTCTTTTGATTGCATCACTGCAAAAAAGAAACCTTCCCCATGCAACTTTGGTTTATAGGAGGCTTCTTTGGATTGCAAAAATAAAAACAGTCTTCAATTATAATAGTTACTTCTGAGGAAAAATACATACTTAATAGTTTCAGGTTGACAGTATGAATAAAATTGGATACAAAAACCTGCCAAACTGAGCTATGTGTTTAGAAGTATTAGTGAATGCATTTCCAGAGTTATTTGTGACATGAGAAAATTATATCACCTTAAGCCCTTGTACAGATTTTATAACTATTTATGTGATGCTGAATTGTTGAACCCTGATAGTTAACACAGATAACTAAATGCTGGGAAAAAAATTCCTGAGAGGCATTAGATATTTCAAACCCAGGAAGGAAATTCTCTTGCCCAGGACTCAGGACTAATATTTTTCATGTAGTGAACTAGAGGGGCGGGGAAGGCTGGAATGCAAACTATGAGGATGGAAAACATTTAGTCACTCTTGGAATGATATGAATGTTTTTACAGGAAGCTTAAGTAAACACACATGCTGCTGCTTAGTAGGCTGCAGTGAACTTTTTTGGACAGCAGACAAAATTCAAACAAGTATGCAGGCTCAAAAGAAAGGCTGTTGAGCAGCACACCCTTCTGGACCAATTTTTAGCCAGCTATCAGGTAAAGCATTAGGTGAAAAGTTAGACTACTTTTCACTTTTTTTTTCCGTCTTAATTTTTATAGTAAATGCTTGAATGCACTGATAGTATGTTTCTTTAAGTCAGTTGGTGCTGGTTTTGTAAGATCAGAACATCTTAATCCTTTCAGGTAGTTTGTGTTATAAAATACTACAGAAGAGGGAGCTATTTCACTTTCCCCAAACACAGGCATGTTCTTTATTAGTGATGTTAGAGGTCTTTCTTCATGTGCAGAACATGATTTTGACTCATTTTTTCTTCCTCCCCGAGAAGAGGTTTTCATTTCATGCTCCCAATGAGATGTTAAGCTTTCTAGAATCCTCTTCTGTTGAGCTTATTCTTACTTGTTGTTAATACTTTCTCCAAATATCCAAAGACCCATTATGGCAGAATCTAACAGCACTATTTCATCTGAGGAGTTCTCTCTGGGGTTAAAAAGTCATTGTAAATCAAATGTATAAACTTCAGAGAGCTGCTTTTTTAATTTATAGCTGAGCACAATAAGACCTTTATGCAAAGTTTGTTATTGTTATCCCTCCTAAAAAACAAACAAAAAACCCCAACAAAACAGAAAAAAAACATAATTATTGTTAAAAGCATTGGAATTATCATTGGGCAAAATTTGGAATTATTTTATTTGTTTTCTCATTTAACCCCACTGAAAAGGGTGTTTTTTGTGATCAACACTGATGGTCTAAAGGGAGGGATAACATACACAGTGGTGGTGCTCACAGGTGGATATAGAGCTCCCTGTGCTATACACTGAAAACATGTTTTTGTGTTCCTACCTTTTTAATAATATGCACAAGGAATTTATCTACTGTATCTGACTGTCTTTAGTTAAACTATAGACTGGTTCACATTAACAAGATAGGTATATGAAAGAGGAGGTTAGGGAGTTGTAGCACGGAGCAGTGAAGCATACAATCCTACTTCTCATTCTACAGTTGACTACATAGTCTTCACATTTAAGTTTAGGATTATTTTTAGGCCTGGTGGCTTCACTGTGCTGCAGAACAGTTAGGTTGGTGTGTTGGTACAAACTTGTATGTTGAAATTATCTTGATTGTAATTTAGTCTTTCATAAGTACAAATGCTTTTTTGCATGCTTTTTAATGCATTTTTTTCAGATTTTTTTCTTATACATGGAAAGAAATCACTAGTAACTTTATCTTCCAGTTGCATGAGCAGTATTCTCCAAATAATTCCTCAAAATATCTTGATTAGAATACTCTGTGTTTGTGTTAAATAGCAACTATGAAAACAAACATTGGAAACTATTTTTAAACATGCCAGTAATAGTCAATATACAAATGTTGAATAAATACAAATAAAATACAGAACAGTATTTTGTTGGGTTCCAGGAAATTCCTTGTAAACAGTAGGTACTTGTGCCGTAGTTTGCAGTCTTGCAATGGAATTGATGAAATCCATGGTGGTTTGGGTATTCAAAAAGAGATCTCAAAAGATACTTTTCAAACTCTATATAGTGATATATCTGTAGAGCTTACAATTTTATAGTTTTGATGAAGAAATGTGTTTCTGTGATGCAGATTGAAACCTCTTGTGTCTAGCTGGCTGGAAATGCTGGTTTTATATGAATACAGATAAATTTATATCTAGAAGTCCAACAAGGCAAGAAAAGCATACTTGTAGCTTTGGGGTCCAAAAATGTCCTCTACCAATTTTTGTTCAATATATTACGTGGACTGCTGTCAACCCACACTGTGTTACAGTTTGCTAACATGGCATTTGCAAATAATATTGTGATATGCCTGGGACGCTTTACAGCAAATACTGGTAGGACTTACTAGGTTTCAAGCATATATGTGTAGACTAATACTGAATAGAGCTGCTCTGGGAGCACTGATGAGGAGGTGAAGTCAGACCTCCTGTGTCTGCTTATCTGGAGTAAGCATTGCACTTGAATCAAAGTCACTGAACCCAGGTGTTTGCATACTTTTGTCATATTTTCATGGTTAGGAAAAACACAGTCGTCTTTTTTTTTTTTTTTTTTTTTAATAATAGGGAAAGCTTTTTTTCCCTTCTGTATTGACAGGGCAACATTTACAAGGGGAATTAATGGAATGATTGAGTAGTGTAATATACCCATCCCCTTCCATTTCTAGTACTTTTGGGTTAAGATACACAATAGTCCAGATTTCTAACAGTCAATTAGAAGCAGCAATAGAAGTTCCCTATTTACTTTTAAATTCGTGTTTAACAATCCATAGAAGAAAAAAGTTAAAATGCTTCCTTCCCTACTTAAAACCAATTTTGTAAAAGCCTGGTGTAGGTATTTCCTTCACGTGGTATTACTGACGGTGTGAAGCCAAGCCTGTTTTGAGTTAAAATATTGCATTCCAAACGAGACAAAGCAAAGAGCTTGTTTTAAGTGGTTTTCACGTAATAAAAATACTTTGGCAAGAGGTGTAGCATGGGTAATGTATTAACTTAAAGGAGGACAGAAAATGAGACTGATTAAAGATGGTTGTGACTGTCACTAAACAACACTTCAGAGAGAATTACTGTTATAACTGCCTGGAAGAAATTTTGCTTCTTGAATAAAAAGCTACTCTTTAAGTCATTAAGTAGATTTCAGAGAGATGGTGTTAGACAAGCATGTACTTTTATCGTGGAAGGAAGGTAATCAGTACTTGGCAAAAGCATACAGAAATCATCCGAAATTGAAATGTTTATCTTTGAATTTCAGTTGCCTGATTAGGATCCATCAAGGATATTGCTGCTTTCAGTGGAAATGACTTTATGTGAAAGTGAAATTGATGGAGTCATGCAAGTTGTAAAGGACTACAGAAATTTTCTAGTCCTACCACTTTAACAGAAGAAAATTTCTGTTCTTTGTAATACAATCCTTGTCACATCACTCAATAGTAGAAGTAGGAGGTCTCAAATATCAGAAAATAGCAGAAAAGAGGAGCCAGGGGATTGGTTTTCTTCATATTACAAAAGTGTCCTGGGTAGAAAAATACCAGTGAAAATATGATCTTACTCCACCTTGACATCTAGTTTTTGTGTTGGTATTGCTAATGTAGGCTCTATAAGGACAAAGCCAGCTCCAGGAACTACTTGGATGTCAGCATCTTTCCTTCTTTCCCCATAAATGCACAGTTTGATTTCAAGCTGGGATAAATGAGTTCAGGGATTTGATCACATAGCATAGTATTTTTCAGTTGACCAGTCTGACTGATGGTCCACTGAAATATTCACTGTGGATTTCAAAATTTTGAAGTTGTTTTTAAGTAACGGCAGTGTGTGTGATTTAAAAAAAAAATAAATAAATAAAGAGAGAAAGCTTTTAATCAACATCACAGCAGGCAAATTAGTAATCCTCTGCACTATAATTCATCATGGAAAGTATCAGGCTCAGAGAAAGTATATGGAAGCAAGATGTTCTAATAAAAGTCTTCATTTAAAGCACTTGACATCAGCAAAATCCATGCTCTATTAAAAAAATCCATTGTTTTCATCCAGACTCTCTTCAATCCCCTTCTCTTTATTTTCTTTTTCTTTCTTTCTTTCTTTCTGTGATATAGTTTTATTGTTGGTAAAGCACACAGACAGAAACAGCACCCATTTTTCCCACCCATTGTCTGTGCATTTGTGCACTGGATCTTTCTTCTGCCATTTCTACCAAGAGCAGCAGTGAAAGCCTAGCTCAGATCAGGCGCTGGTACATGCTTTTTCAAGCTTAGCTACTGCTTGCCTATTCAAATAGTCAGAAGCCTGGCAGAGCAGAGCTGGCTTTATTTGTTGAGTCTTGTCTAGTGAAGTGAAAAGGGCTGATTTTTTTTTTTTATTTTTTTTTTCTGGCTGCATTTTTGCACATGTGGGGGTAGGGAATGAAATTATTTCTTTTGTCCTCTATTTGCAGCTCATTGAGAAGCAGGCATGCATATAAAATTACTGTATCTCAGGGTGTACCTTTAGGGACAGGAGGGAGAAAAAACAGATTTGTAAGCTTGTCTGGAAATACTGAGGATGCTGAGAGCTGACACAAAAGTGAGGGGTAACAGAATAATAAAACACAGTGAATAGAGGACTAACAAAAACCTTTCAATATAATATAACAACGGTTTAATTTTTGTCCCTTGTAAGAAATACCACATTACTAGATGTATCACAGGGGCAAAAAATTGTTGTGTTGGTGTGTCCAAGACACGATCCTGAAAACACAGAAGTATAGGTTTGAAAAGTCACCATGAAAAATATATTATAAATATCCTCTGTTTTTTTCCTAAATATTTAATAATACCTGCAATTAAAGAGAAGTTATCTTGTGGGGTGAACTTCAGTGATGGGGGGTGAAACACAATCCTGTTTCTCTCTAGGTTTACTTTACACCCAAGTGGATTAATTAATACTAATATGCATATCAGCTCTCAGTGAGTTTTTGTGGGTTTTTTAACTATGTATTTTACCTAACTGTTCTGCACTCAGATGGTAAAGCTACAGTCTCCTTCGGTTCTCTAGCTCATGTTACTATCTGTGAACTTTGTTTTGGGTAACATTAATGATTGATATGATTTGTAGTGGTTTTAACTACCAGCGAGTATGACCTTTATTGTGGCTTTTTTGTTATTTGAAGTGTAGGGTTCAGGCTGTCCAGTAACCTGAATGTACCTTCAGGGTAACTCTTGTATTCTGGTCTTTTGCCTGTTTATGGTATTTTGGTTAGAGAATGGTAAGGTGGGAAAGGAAGTTTTTTTAGAATAGGCACTAGATGCTAAAAAACAGTTTATTTGCAAAGCTAGTTTATATACTTTAATTCATAAACAGGATTAATTAACGGAGTTTCTGGAATATATCATATTATTGGTATATACCAGTATGTTCTTGATTCCTAAACTAATGGTTTGTTGAGGTTGCACACGTTAAATGTTAGATGTGAATGTGGTTTAATCAGATAGTTTACTGAATGAACTTGAAAACAAATACAAAGAGTTTACTGAGATTAAAAGAATTCTAGTTTGGGAATCCATGGTTTCTAAAATACATTGCTCATGATGATTACTCTTCCTTACTACATGTGCATAACCAGAGCTGAGAAATGAATAATTCACAGAAATTTATAAAATTTCTTCTTTGACCTCCAACCTAGTAATCTATATTAAACTCTTAGGAAAAAAATCTGGAAAAGTTTTAATTTAAATTAGAAGAGATTTGAGGGGTCTACAGAGACACAGGTATTATTATACAGATTTCTAGCTTGTATTTGAACACCCCCAACAGCTTTGGTTTATATACATGTAAAGTGTGTAGCTACATTTCCTACAAAAATTACATGAGCAACAGAATTCAAATATTACTTTGAAACTTTCAGCAAACTGAGGAATCTGAACCTCTGAGATGAATTTGAAGTCGTCTGACTTCACTGTAGTGTCTTTCATGCAGCTTTTCCCTCCAGACTCTGTACTTAGCTGACCTAATTTAAAAAGGATTAAAAATGTTCATCCACTGTATAAACAGTTGTGGAGGGAAGAGTAGTGCTGGGGAGAAGCTGTGAAAGACAATGAAAGCAGAAGAGCTCGTTCTCATAATAGGATAATTTTCACTTGACTAGAAGGCATGGGTGCAAAAGCTGTCTGCTGGACATGGAGCCAGTAGGCACAGAAATTTGTGTTTTGATTAACAGTGTATACTTCTAACAACTTAATTAGTGTTGAGTAGTGTTTTACCCTCAGTCTGAGAGTAAAAACTAGCTGCCTTTAGGGATGGCAAAATCTGCCTTTCGATGTACTCAATTTGAAGAGGAGAGATGGCAAAATGTGGCCACCGCCAGTCAATGAAAATGTGTGTACTGTCTAAAGCATATTATGGCTTATTGTCCTGATGGTTAGTATACAATTTTTTCCATATTTCCACAATTTATTAATATATTTATTGATATATTTTTTAATTTAATTACCTTTAAGTCTTCATTTCTTGAAATAGAGGAACAGAATAAACTCAAACAATTGAAACCATGAAGCAAAAACTCACAGTTCAAATCATGCAGTTTGTGTTTCCTGATTGCTTAGTATAAGGTTAATAATGCTCATAACTATAAATTCATTGGTTCTCAAGTACTTGAGTTCTATGAAGAACACAAGATAGACTAGTCTCATAGAGCAAAAAGTCATTCAGGAAGAGATAATGGTTTCATTCCTTCTGTACCTGTTTTCTGGTGGTAGCATGGAGATTCCTTGTTATCTTCATAAGTCTTTGGATATTACTTTATTCTAAAAACTTTGTATACTAAAACACATTAATATTTCTGGCTACTATGTGTATTAAAACAAATTTCATACTCCAAAGTATTTAAATGGTGTCCAAAGGTAAATATTATACTGTTAATAAATACCTAATAATTGGCAATAATATCCTCAACTTCAAAAAGCACAATCTGGTACTGCAAAGTATACTGTAAAAAGTGATGTTTTCAATGAATAGACATGTTAAAAGGTTTCCAGAGATCTTTCACAGTGTATCTTTTGGTATTCAGAGTCTCTTCTGCTTTAAATTTCAGTAGAAGTGATCTTATTCATATAGAGAAAGATTTGATCTACTGAGTCATGTGGTTTTATTTGCAGATTGGTAGTATCAATCAACTGAGCTTTGGAGAAAGCTCTGTTCCGTTTCTAAAGTAAAAAAATCTGCACAAAGTTTTGATGAAGTACTTTGGAGAAAGGTGGGGAAAATAAGTATTTTACATTCAGTTTCAAACTGCATATGCAGTAAAACTGATTTCATAATGAACAAAGAAATGTATTTTTTCCTGTTTCAATATTTCAGAAATTTTATGCAGCTTTATACTGTTTGTGATGAGTGTAAAAAAACAAAGTCTGTTTCTTGAATTGTTTCAAAATTAGCAAGAATATTCATTAATCAGAAGCAAAGTTAATTAAAAATTATTCTCTTCTTTATAATTAAAATACTTAAGTAATCTCAAATATTTAATTTTTTTTCTTACCTTCAGAACCAACATATATCACAATTGGTCCACCCACCTGTGAGATTTTGGTGAACTGCACTTTGACTGAAAAAGACTGTATATATAGCTTCAAACTGGACCAAAATGGTTGCCGCATTTGTCAGTGCAAAACTAGTGAGTATGCAGAAATATGGTTGCTTCTACCTTTTATCCCAAGCTGTATGTGAAAATGCTAGAATGATGTTTTCTCCATTCAAAATGTTGATTATATGTTGTGTTAGTATATGTGTGCTTTATACTGCTCATCTTTAAAGGAGAGACTCCTGATTTCTGACATTGCTTGTTTGCTTGCCTAAAATATGTTTTGAGGAAAACATAAAATGGCTAACTTAACAGCAAGGTAGAAAAAATAGTAATTTGGGACTTAGTAGAGAAGTCTGATAAGACTCCCACATTCCATTTTCCTCTGTGTATGTAAAGCATTTTAAGAGCATCTAGCTTTATGCACCTCAAAAACTCGTGTTGCTGGATAGCCTATTTTCAGCTTAGCTTTTTTTCCCTCAAAACTTAGGCTTTGAGGATAAATGTTTGAAAACTATATGTCTGGGCGGTGTTTGTATATATCCATATATAATTTTATTTCTATAACATATTCTTATATTTTATATATATATATAGATATATAATACTTTAGTTAGGATTTATGCAAGTTTTAACATCTGTTTCTTCCCTAGGGAAAATCATTGTGCCTTGTGAGAACTTTGTGTGTATCAGTGAAGCAACAAAAATGTATTTTCTGTATTTCTTAAGAATTTGATGTTTACAGATGAAATATAAAGCATTTCCCAGCAAAGGGCACTTGTGGAGTACTACTTTTAGCTGCAGGATGCATCACTCTGGCTCCCAGACCAGCTAGGAGTGGGTTTAAACTCTCTTTGCAATTTTATTGTAGTTCTGAAGCTTCCTTTTGTGGTCTCTGAGGCTTTCACAACTAAAGGATTACTCCATTCCTCTTCTTTTCATTTCAGTCTACTTGTGATGAGCCGCTTTCTAAACCAATATGTCTATTTTATGGGTCCCCAGTAGAAATCATCAAAATAAAACTCTTAATTCATACAAACTAAAGAGCTTTAGGATTGGATTGGTGTTTTGCTTAAGGAGCAAGTAAAGGTCTGGGACAGGATATCTTAATAACAAGTAAATTAATGGCAAGCAGTGTCATTGGGGTAGTACAGAAATAATACCTTTGATTACAAGTTGTATATGTGACAAGGACGACTTTCCATATTGCATCCAAGCTGTCACATACATGTCTTACTTATTTCTTCCTAGGGAAAAATTAAAAATGTTAAGTTCTGCTTTTAACATTGTAATTTGATTTTTCTTCTTTTTTTTATTGTTAAATTGATTGGCAAGTTTGACACAAACAAGAAGATGGACGTACTCAGCAAATTTCATCATCTATTCCTGTGCATGCAGTCCTTCCATCCAGTTTGGTGCACAGGAGACCCATCACTCCAAAGGATCAGTTCTTTTGTCCTAGATTACCAGATTTCATGTGTACACATACCACATCCCGGGAAGTCTCTGTTCTTGCTTGGAGTGTTTCTGATTAAATAGCACTTAAGAACCTATTCAAGGGACTTTTTCTTTTGTCAGATTTGCTTGGAATTATTTTCATTTTGTAGTAGCAAACTGTCTGGAACAAGCTTAATAGTATCATTTGTCTGTAATCTCTTTTTCAGTTAAATAACTTGAATTGTAGATTACTTAAAAATCTCAGTCATTCAGAGAGGAGAAACCTTTATTTTCTAAAGAAGTGAAGAAAAATAACACCTTGGAAGTCTTCGTCACTTAGTGGTTATCAGTCAAAATGACAGAAATAGATTTTTTCCGTCAAGTAATGTCTCTTGCTTGCAAGGCTCTGGACAAATGATTGTGTGAGCACTGAGAAGAAAAGAGTTTTGTGTCAAATATGCTGAAAATGTACTGCACTAGTTCTGTGCATTTTGAGATCCTATGTAGTTCCATATCCAAACCAGTTTAGTTGCATCTTGGCTCCCTAAGAACCTGATAGGGTGTATTATCTTCAGGTCGTGTAGACTTGGGTGGCCTTTTGGGAACATCACTGTCTTTTTATACTGCACCCACTTGTCTCTTGCTGGACTAAGCTGCTCAACTGAGTTAAAGTGCCTGAGGAAAGGAGGCCCACATGCCTCTCATTACCATTTGAAGTCATCATATCCTGAATCTACTAATCTCTTTCCAATAAAGTTTCCTTTTTTGCTAATTTCTCTTTAGATATCTCTGCTAAAGATTCATTAAACTTCAATCGATTTCAGCCAAATTAAAAGCAAAATGGCAAAGTGAAAGAACATAGAGTAAAGCTGTACATTGTTCCTCATTATTACCTTCATTTACATTCCTGTAGCCAGAAATCAGTACAACAGGTTTATTTGAAATAATTATCTAAATGCGATATCATGAAACTTGTTTGGTGCTTTATTAATTTAGTTCCAAGTTTATCCAGCTTGACTCAAGCCAACTACAGAATGAGAAGGAAGAAGCAAATCATAGTATTTCTAGAATACGATTTTAATAGAAGTAGGTTACTTTGTCCTTTATCCTTCTTCCCGTTTTTGCAGTGAATACAAAAGCATGCTGTAACACACAGTGAAAACATACATGCTATGAAGTAAAATAAAATTTAAAAAAAAAAAGAAATGGACCACAGTTGTAAGAGAAGGGAGGAAAAAACCTACCACCGAGGAAAGAGTGAGCACAGAAATGTATGGGGGCAAGTTCCAGTGAGTAGAGATGGAACCACAAATGAGGAAGGAGAAAGAATGATAATACTGACTGGGAGCATATAGAATCTAAAGCAGCACTACATGAGGATAAAAGGAAAAAAGTATAATCCAGGATATAGAAAGAACCACTGCAAAATACCAAGAATAAAACTACAACAGTAGGAAAACATGAAATGCATTACTAAAAAAAAAAGTAAGATATAAGATGATACAAGAAGAAGAAAAAAAAGCAAAAAATTTTTACTTGTAGGGTGCAGCAATTGCTATTGTGTTTGGACCATCTAGGCCTTTGCTTTCATAGGGAGAACTGGAGTGGATTAAAGTCTTTTGGAGGAGTGCATTAAGGGAATGAAACAAGACTAGTGATCAGCTCTTTGTGAGTCAGGACTCCTCTTGCTCCAAAGAAGACTAAGGGCACATTGAAAATGCCTGCTGGTTGCAGTAGCATAGGATTTAAAATCTAATAGTTGGTGCTGGACACTAAATCATTCTTCATTGAAAGTCTGCAGTGGGGGCCAGTATTTTATCTGACCTTGTCTATTCCCTGTATTGTATTCATGAAAAGAAAAAGCCTTTAAAATCTCTCCTGCAGCTTAGACATTTTTTACCCCAAATGAACTAAATGTGACATACTATTCAGGGTATAATTGCAAGCATGTATGACTTTAGTATTTTTTTTAACCTTTCAAATTGTACTAAAATTGAATGAAATTAGAGCACTGCTGTTAATTTTAAAAATTGTTTGCTTCATTTATAAGGCTTACCTTTGCAGTTACAAGATGCAACTGTTATGCAATTTCATTAATTCCAGACTGCTTATGGAGAGACGGTTGTAGAAGGCTGCAATGAGTCGTTTTCCCTGCACATCACAGTGCATCATCATCCACTTAGTGTCATGGTCTCTTTTGTCTGTCAAAGCAAACAATGAAATCACCATTCAAAAATTAGAAATCTTGATATATGTTTGCACAGTTCTCTAGACATTAAAAAAAAAAAACCACCAAAACACAGAAACAAAACAACTTTTCCCCAAACACATTCTGTGTAGATGCGGGAATATTTTTGAAGAGTATTGATATCTTTTCCTTAAATGAGAAGAAAAGGTATTCTATCATGGTGTTAAAAAGGAGGTACTATCATTCACTCTATACTAGCAGACATCTGCAGCATGGACCTCAGTATTCTGGCGAGTCACACCATCTCCCTTTATAGCTGATGAAGCAGAGTGGAATTCCCTTGTGGAATCTGGGTTTGGCAGTGTGGGACTTGTTTTAGTTGTGTAGACATTCAAAGGTAGGATTGGAAGGTTTGAGAAAAGTTAGGTAGGTACATCACAGCCTGTATAAATAGCAGTGGTTAAGGCTCTGAAAAAGTGTATAGAGTGATGATGGGAAAAAAATTTAGAAAAACTTTGCAGGGATTCCAATGGGAGAGTACATCTCAACTCTTCTGTGTGTCAGTCATTCTTTAATTACAGTTTGGGGTGGGTTTTCCTAACCTCCCTAGCCAAAGTTTGAATATTTCCTTTATTCCTGTAAATACTGCATCCTCAGAGATGTGTTCTGAACACTTTGGAACTCCCCCAGTGTTAATTTTGTCTATTTGAATAAACATATTTTATGGCTTATTTTTATATCAAACTTAAGTGGGACAAATAATCACACACACTAATCATGCAAATTGTATATTTCAGACAATACAAAATTCCTGGAAGTAGTAAACTTTTTGGAAAAAAAATTTCACGGGGAAAAAAAATATAGAAACAAAGACAGTCCAGATAGTCTCCCTTAGTGCAAGGAGAGCACATCTTGGATTTTTGAATCATTTGTAGACCTGGCAGAAAAAAGGATGATTTATTATTCTTAAGCAGTGATGTGAAAGGGAATAGCTATTATCTTAGACCTCAGTTAGAGAAATACAGCCAGGCAAATTTGGGAATGAAGCATGTTTCTTAAAAATCTAAGGCTTAGATCAGAAAAAAAGTATGTATTCTAGTTAGAATAAAAATATTAACTCTAAGTACACATGTGGAGGATAGGGGAAGTGCTCCCTGAAGAGGGTGAAATTATGATGAAATACTCGTGCCAAATAAATATTATCTGTCTTCTCACTAGGAAAAAAGTCTTTGGTGAGGAACTCTGAATATTACAAAAATATATTGGTTTTAGTAATGCTTACAGTATATCTAATGCAATAGAAGCTGATAAGAACTTCACTTGAATTGGGGGGGGGGGGGGGGGGAAAGAAAGTGCTGCTAGATTTGTGGAAGCTTGATCATTTTCCAATACTTCCACCTTTTGAGATATCATTGCTACAAATCCATTTTCATGAAGTCGTGTGTTGTATGTGAATCCTTTAGTTTAGAGCAAGTATCCAAGTGGGTAATTTGCCTCAACGGACTCATAAGATTATTATTTTAAACAGGGTTTTCTAGCATCACAGTGCCCAGTCCCTTCATTTTTATCCAGCTGTTGTGAATCGTGAGTTAATTCTAACAAAAGGAGGGAGGGTTAGTGTGGATCTGTGGAGGCAATATATTCAGAGAATTCCAGTTACTGATAAGTAACCTAGTTTTCTCCTTCATAAATTTGCCTCCCCAGATCCCCACCCCTGAAGATTAACCAGCAGTAGCAATCCACACCGAGAGGACGGCTGAGGAGTGCTTAATTATAAAGGTACTGTGAAACAGTTCTCCTGATATGATCTAGCCTCAGCGTCAAGAAAATAATGATGGTGAAGGTATGTAGCTAGCTTTGTGTAGCCATGCTACAAATTTTCAAAAAATGGACACCATCCTAAGCCAAGTTGAAATACTGACATGACTGTTGTCACATATCTATTAACATTCTCTGGCAGGTTTTTTGTTTAGTCTGTGAATTAGAGGATTGAAAACTAGAAGTATTTCAATAGGCTATGCATCTCTAAAACGCATTTTCAAAAGGTTTTAAAATTAAGAGAATTCTCAGTCTTTACAGTACAATTATGAATGTGTCCATATATAAAATAATAAATTGGAGAAAAATAAACATCCCAGTTTAAGAGCTTGGAGTTTTTTATATGCCATATATATGCTAGAAGAGGGAAATTGGGAAGTCTTTTTTTAAATAAGAGCTAGCTGGAATTACAATCAAGCTATTAGAAGTTCAAAGAGAAGACCTTTTTTAGCCCTAAACATGCAGTTCGTGGAATTAAATTCTGTTTACTTTTCAGTTTGATTTTTGAGCAATATTTGATAACACTCCAAATATTCATAGGTTCATGTGAGGTGGGCATGTGAGCACTCTGAAATCAGGAATAAGTCATGCATCTTGTAGTTTGAATTTAGGCCAAAGAATTGTGATTCCTTTTGAGATACACTGCCTCTGAGATACCATATCTGAGAAGGAGAGATTGCATTGTAACTGAAATATCTGACTGCTGAGTGAATCCTCATAAATGCAAAGATTGCTAACATTGCATATCCTGGGAAAGAATTTTGTTGTTGTCTTGTTTGCAGCGTGGGCCCTGGACTATAGTAGGTGACGCTGGTGTATCAACTGCTCTTACATGCTGGTTTTTGTACATATTTTTCTTTCCTTTAACAGCCAGTGTCTAGGTCTCACAGTGATCTGACAACATTTTAAAGCAAGAGTTGATGTTAGTGTTGAGAATAAGATACTTAGTGGCAAAGAGTTTTAGAGCACCACACAGTTTGTGTGCAGTGTGCTTTGTAGAGCCTCACTCTATCTTGGTAATCATCTTTTCTTAAGGCAGGACTTTCTTCATCAGAGAGTGTTCTCCCAACCCTCATATCCCAAAAAAATTCTCCTTAAAAAGTATAATGCTCTTCTGAAAATCCAATACTTGTTTTATTACGGTCTGTGTATATGAAACTGTTTGCGAGTATGTGAAGAAATGGGGATAAATAAACTACTATTTTGAAAGGGACCTTATGGGCAATGGTGACTAGGCTTAAAAACCTTGGTGCTTATGTTTCTTTGTTAATTATTCACAAATGTTTCTTGGAAGACCAATTCACCTTCAACTGTTCTTTCCCCTTCTACTTGTTTTTTTCCAACAGCATCTTATTAAATTGATCTGAATGAATCCAATAATTTGAAATTCCCATATCCAAGTCAGCATATAATGTGTTAAATTGTTTTAAACTACAGAACAAAGTACTTCTTAGAACTACAGTGTTTAGAGGGGTCAAAGTCTATAAGCAACAGCTTTTGCCAGTGTAACTGAGGCCTAGTAAAGCCTGTGACTAGAAATGTGGACCAGTTGGTAACTGACTTTGCTGCTTTTGCAGTCCTGGTTGCACATGGAAAAGAAAACTGCATGGTCTTGTGTGAGATGTATTTACTGCTCTAAGTATTTGGTGCGTGTTTGTCCTCGACCGAATATTCATTCGTAGCAGGAGGCAGAAAGGACAGCCTTTCCGTGATTATTGTCCTAGCCTTCTGCTGTACGTAATTCAGTTGAAATTCTTCCAGAGTATTATGTGGTATTTCAGCTAATGTCTGTCCTCACAATAAAAAGCTTAGTATTTGTGGTAAAAATACAGTTATATTAGCCTGAGACATTCAGGAATGCATTCCGTTTTATCTAAATTCATATCGCATCATTATCATTCTGAGATCAACCAGTATCCTGCCCCTGAATCATCAGCTTGAATCGCAAATTCTTGTTTATTCCCTGTGGGTGACACAACCTTATATGTTTTCAGTATTACATTTCACCCCACTATTTTATCACTAAGCCCTCCTATTCCCTTGTGTAGAAGAATTGTTTTCTGTATTGACATTACCTCATTGACATTCCATGTTTCATAAGAAAAATGAATGAACATATTTCTACTACTTATGGAGCAGAACTCTTGTCTCTAGCCAGGTATCTCTGTAAGCAGTACAATGAGAGATGTCTTCCCTTTTACTGGTTTCCTGTTCATCTTTTTGTTTCTGTTTTAGTCTTTTACCTCCTATCTAACCATTAGTTTAGTTCCTTAGGTTATGTCATTATAAGTAATCAGTCAGAGAAATAAACACAGCTTATGCTATGTGATCAGAAGCTTGATCCCATTCTGTTAGTGTTGCAATGACATGCAGGTGCATAATGCAGTTCTCTCAAACTCTGAAAGTTAGTTTTCCCTTCTACATTAGCTCTTAAAATGCTTCCTATCCTCTCCTTTCAGACTGTCTGATTGCCCCTGATAACTGCTTCAAAAGCGTATTAGCCCAGTTAGGGCTGGATCTCTTGTCTGCAAATACATTCCATGATTTGGGATTCAGATTCCTGTTCCTAATTAAATTTATCTAAGCGGAGGTGGAAAAAGCCTTCAAAGATGTAACCTCCTAAGATATTGTCATAATAAATTTCCTCAGTTTATTGCAGATGACTTTCATGAACTAGTTCTCTTTATTAGTATTTGTTACTTGAAATGCAAAATGTTAGCAGAAAATATATTTTTACTTATCCTTTCATAATGTGTTTGTGATTATTTTATTAATGATGAATTTAAAGCTATAGCTAAGGCTGTAGAAATACTGTCAGGATGACAATTGCATACACTGAATTTGATTCACGTTTGAATCTTTAGACTTGCAATCTTTTTCTCTTTTTTTTCTTTCTTTCTCTGAGAGCTATACTCTGCTTTTAAAATTGTTTCACTCTGTTTTCTGAAAAAAATAGTAGTTTAAAACAGTGGACTAGGGTTTTCAACAGGTCTGTGCAGCAGATAATAGCCTGAATATGCGTACCAGATAGTACTTCAGTTTGAGACTGACTTTAATTGTCACAATTTTAATAATGGTTCAGTAGAAGAAATTTAGCTGATTATATGTGAAGTCAGAAAGTAGAACAGAATTCACTTTCTGATTTTCATGACACTAAACTTTTTCATAGAGAATTTTCAAAAACTATTTAAGATCTATTTCCACAGCTTGTAATGACATACTATCAGAAATTTTAAGTATGATAACATGTTAATTTTAGTAACATCCATCTTCTCAGAAGGCATAATTTTTAGCATCTTATTATAAAGACTGTCACAGAAGTCTGTGGAGATTATTCCAATTTCCTCATATAGCATTGGCATAACACTAGTAAGTTCAGATGTGAACTTACAGTGGTCTGTATTGACTTCAGCAAACTTCCCCTGTACCATTGACATAGCCAGGATTTCGATCATATTTTGTATGCTCTTCAGTGTCCGTTCCTGAGAGGCAGTGGTGGTTAGTCTGTCATCCATCCCAAGGCTCTGAAGATCTTTTCTTTCCTGGCAACTTACAAAGTGAAAATTTTTCTGAGGATAACTTGCTATATAAAGGATTAAGCAAGGAAGAGACTGCTTTGAGACTGGATCTTCTGGTTAGTATGTCAGCTGATAAATTGAGTTTTAATTATATTTAACATCCTAAACTACTTAGGATAAGACACTGTCTTCCTGCTTGTATAGCACTGTCCTAGATACCTTGACCCTTTTAATAAGGTATATTAACGTTACACATAAACTTGTTTTGCATTTTCAAAAAGCAGTTTCACTGACCAAATCAAAGCAGAAGACTGAAAACAGACATATTTGACTGTGGGTTTCTGAGGAGTCATTATTTTGCCATCTTCCGTAACTTCATACTCAAACCTTGGTGTTGGACTTTGATAGCTCTCTTTAACACATAATCCAGAGACAAATAAGATAAATGCCAGCTTAAAAAGGTTCTTGCTGTTTCTATTTTTTTAGACATTTTTTTTAATTATTTCTAGCTCTTCCTTTCACTTTTTAAAGAAGATTCCCATTAATTTATCCCATGCCTTTGCATTTATACCTTCCTGTTCCTTGACTTGTCTTCTGTGACCCTGATGTTTATGGACAGCCACCTAAACACTTCATCTCTGTGACAGAGTACGCTTCAGAAAATGAATGTTTTTTATTGATCCAACCTGTGCAATTCTGGGATTATTCCCTGATCGGTTCTGATTATCTGCAGGAGATAGCATAACTTATATCAAAGGTTATAACTGAACTTTGTTCTTTTTGGAGATACTCCAGTGTAGGTGTACTTTTCCACACATTTCTAAAGTTCAAGTCTAACTTTAAAAATTATTACTACCTTATAAATTCATACATAATGAAAAGTTTAGTTAATTTTATTATTACTATATGCTGTCAGGGAATAATTGTTTACAAGCATCCTAGTGTAAAAACTCATCAATTAAAGACTTTCTCTTTATTTTAACTTGCTTTAAGGAAGGTCTTTTTGTGTTACACGTACATCACTCTTTACAAGAGAGAGTATCAGAGTTTCCTCTCAGCATTAGTGGCTATGTATTAAAAATATCTAGTATTTTTGATAGATCATGCTGAACTCTATCCTTCAAAAATTTGCAAGACTTCATTAAGATCTTTGTATATGTGTTTCTGTGATAAGGTTTACAATTACTGTGCAAAGGTTACATCTGTCTGAGACTAAATGCTTAAACCTTATGGCATTGGTACTCTTCTGGCAAAGACAACCTCTAGAGGTTATAAAAGGATACGGCATTTCTTTTTCTGTATTCTGAATGACAAAAAATTTGCACCCTCTTGGCTTCAGACACCAAATTTGCTTAAAAGTGGAGAGGTGGGAGCCATGAACCTACTGATCTTCATCTTACTTAAACTGAGAGCTGTTTTTTGGGATAATAACGTTCACATATTGCATTGCAATCGTATGCCCAAATTCCACCAGAGAAGTAAGCAGTGAATTTGTCAGTTTTCTCCAAGGATTCAGTCTCACTGTGAGGTGCTAAGAAATATACCTTCTTTACCAAATGAGCATTAAGCTGGAAAAATAGATAAGGAAACACTTAACTTAGCTGTATCTGGTTAAATCTATATTTTGCAGTTTTAAATGCAGCATTACAAAACCAGAAGAGAATGCATTTAAGATTCCATTTGTAGTCTACCTTCAGTATATTACCATGTTACAGAAATGAATACTATCTTTAAGTTTCAGACCCACAGAAGTAGTGTAAGAAACAGAATAAGTCAATGTTCTGATCTCCTCTTTGGAAAAACCCTCTCCCTAAATGTTCATACCCCTAAAGGAAGGTGGTCTTAAGTGCTC
This sequence comes from Athene noctua, assembly GCF_965140245.1. NCBI lineage: Eukaryota > Metazoa > Chordata > Aves > Strigiformes > Strigidae > Athene > Athene noctua. The sequence goes on from NC_134037.1 coordinate 92,058,273, forward strand.
AGATGAGGAGCACATCTGGAGGAGCACTCTTAAGCCACCCTCTGTATAACCAGCACTTTGTAGTGGTGTGGATGTTTCAACTGGAGATCAGCCATCCTTTAAATATCACTCTGAAGGTCAGCCCTTTGGATCTCATCCATCGTATTCTTCTGTTGAAGAATCTCAATTATATTTCCTTCTTTTTCTAGTCTGATTTCACTGGCTATTGTAATGATGGTCCTTTTTTTTTCCACTGTGTTTTGCATCTGTAGCATAACAAAAATCACAATGTTCAGTTTTCTCTCACCTCTACAACCAATAAATGAACTTTGCATCCCATAGTATGGTAAGAGCGGTCTTTCCGGCACATCATCTTGAAAGAACAAAAAGGAAGTGATCATTTGCAAAATAGTAAATTCCAATGAGAGTGAATGTAATGACCATTAGTTACCTCTGTACTGGAGAAACTGAGATGCCAGCAATCCAGCATCTCCCTTACACTAGAAGAGGCTGATAAAACATGGTAGTGGACTTCAAGAGATAGCTATTTTAGTCTAGCATCTCTAGGCTTATATTTTTAAAAAGCGGATCTTGATCACCAAATAGCTGACAACTTTTATTCTTTATGCTGTTTGCTGTTAATATATCCCAGCCTTTCAGTTCTGTTTAAAATAAATGGAGAAGTAAAGATGCTCTATTTTGAACAGAAATCTAATAAACCCATATGATGTTTCAAAGTGTGTGTTATTTTAAATGTTTTATTAAAGGCCAATAGTGTCTGGATGTTGGACTCCTTTGGCTGTGCATCTGTTCATAAAATCATGTTACATTAGGGTACCAGGTAGTACTCCCCAAGTTCTTGACTGGAACTGAAGACATCCTGTAGTGTCTGTTCATATGGTTTAGGTCCTTCCTAGAGAATTCTGTTGCATATTTTAAAATTAGAACAGTCCAAAGGTAAGGCTTACCAGTATTTTAAAAGTTATGAAGTAAAAGGGAACAGAAGATTTAGTCTGCTAAAGATGCATTTGTCTGGTATAAACAGCTTTCACGTTGTGATAACCTGTATGTGTCCTTTGCAGGGGAGGAGCTGTGCACTGGCCTCATTTCGGGCTGTTCCTTGGACTGTTCCTTCGGCTTCCAGACTGACATCCACAACTGTGAGATCTGTCAGTGCCGACCACGGCCTAAGAAGTGCAAACCCATTGTATGTGACAAGTACTGTCCCTTTGGATACTTGTACGTATTCTCATTCTGAAAGCATATTTAATGTAATCCCTGTACATATAGAAAATATGCAAAATCCAGGCATATACACTTATGTTTACTTTGTGGCAAACCAGGGGAAATGTAAGAAAACAGAAATGTCATTACTTGATGTGAGATTGAAGTATTCTTCAAAATGGATTTTGATCAGTAGATTAAGAAACAGTAGCTGAAAAACACAGCGGTAGATTACAAAACCAAAGCAGTGCTTAAATGTTTTTGAAGAATATTTGTCGAACAGGATAAAAAAACTATTTACAAATAATGTCTCTTGCAGGTAGCTTTTTTGAAATCCTGTTTGCATGTTCTGCTGTGATACCCTTTCATTTTATAGTCCATTTATTTTATTCATGTGATTTCTAATATTTCAAGGTTTTTTTAATGTTGATGTGACAGCAGACTAGTTTTAGTGAGAGATTTCTGACAGTCACTTTACAGGATTCATGAAGTGCAGCACCATCTCTTATCTAAGTTTTTGTAAATGTGTTCAAAACCTTTACTGTTGCTGGAGTTCTTTCTCCATAAAAGGAAATATGTGCATTATTTATTCATTTGTCAAACAAATGAATAGACAAAAACTGGGCAGATCTTTTGTCACATAGAAATTTCTTAGTTATCAGTCTAGTGGCTTCTGAATATGTTTTACCAGTACATATTATTTACAGAATTAGGCTTGCCTCTGGTTAAATAGTGGAAGATTTTGCAGGAAACAGCAGTCATGAGTGTTAGGATTGAAACAGGACAAAATCAGGGAAAGACATCAAAGATTAAATAAAACTTCACTTCTATCCCCAAAATTCAAATTTTAGTAGATGAGAGAGGAAAAGTAAGAATTTTAAATTAAAACGTTAATAAATTTATCCTCAGGCATGTTGACTGTAAGAGGAGCTGAGAGTTATTTTCAGTTTTGTAAGTGAGAGAAAGTAGAGCAGGAGGGAAGTTACAGAAAAGGGATGCAGTTTTGTTGTCCCCAGAAGTTTTGCCCAGTGGCTTCAAAGGCAATGATAGCTGAAGATCGGTAGCAGAATGAAAGAAATATGAAAGATTGAACAGGAAAAATGACTGGTTATATGTCTCAGTTTTTTAGATAGGATAAAGCTGCTTACATTAGCTATCAAAGGACTGAAGTCAAGTAAAAGAAGTACAAAGCATGCAGAATTCTTTAGAAAGCATCTGGGGAGAGTGAAGTTTGAGCCATGCCATTGATCAGGCTCAAAATCCAAGATAAAGTCTCTTAAAGGTGGTCAAAGAGCAAAATAGTGTCGGGGTGTCTGAAGCTGTCAGAACTCCACAGTGCAATCAGCAGGAAGGATGGCTGGGATGAGACAACAGCAATAAAGAAATACAACTTACAGAATCACAGAACCGTCTAGGTTGGAAAAGACCTTGAACATCACCTAGTCCAACCATTAACCAAGCACTGACAGTTCCCAACTACACCATATCCCTCAGCGCTGTGTTGACCTGACTCTTAAACCCCTCCAGGGATGGGGACTCCACCACCTCCCTGGGCAGCCCATTCCAACGCCCAACAACCTGTTCTGCAAAGAAATGCTTCCTAATATCCAGTCTAAACCTTCCCTGGTGCAACTTGGGGCCATTACCTCTTGTCCTATTGCTTATTACTTGGTTAAGGAGGCTCATCCCCAGCTCTCTGCACCCTTCTTTCAGGTAGCTGTAGAGGGCGATGAGGTGTCCCCTCAGCCTCCTCTTCTCCAGACTAAACACCCCCAGTTCCCTCAGCCGCTCCTCGTGCGACCTGTGCTCCAGACCCTGCACCAGCTTCGTTGCCCTTCTCTGGACATGCTCGAATCATTCAATGTCCTTTTTGTAGTGAGGGGCCCAAAACTGGACACAGGAATCAAGCTGTGGCTTCACCAGTGCTGAGTACACTGTATTCAAGCATTTACTGGAAATTGTCATATAGTCCTCGTATGGTGTAACCATTTCTCAAGGGACACTGAAATAATTTGTCCTAGCTTAAATTTGATTTTGAACTTCGACAGAGAAGAGAGAAAAGTTCTGAATAATAGCCATCAGAATATATTTAATTGCTATTTACAACAAATATGGAAGCCATCTTTTTTGTCCATGATACATAATGAATCTTCAATACCAAGTACAAGGTGTGACTTCAGCAGTGTCCAGATTGTGTATCTGAACATTTCTTTTCATTTCTATTCTATATTTCTGTTTTCAGCACTGATTTCCGTTATCGATACTCAGTTACTGATTCTTTTTTCAAATTGGTTTATAAACTCAGTGAATTAATCTAACGTCGTATTTAAAGGGCACACTAAGGCTATTAGATCTTGGCGTTTATACATTCTCCATATTGTAGCTCTTAATTTATTGTCTATATCAGGGTCAATAACGTAAAGCTATCAGGACAGAATCTGAAAAGACATTTTTAACCACATGCTCAAGGAGTATGTTCATGCATGTGCTTGTATAACAGCAGAGACAGTTGGTATGAACTACAGAATTTTTTAATGCTTACTCCATGTGATTGATTTTGTACAGCTTGGAACAGAGAAAGCTTTTTTAATTTTAATATTACAAGTGCATAAGTTATTATTTTCAAGGCCATTTCTTTAGCCTATTGAAAAGTTCTAATATGAGAAGACCACCAAATAAGGTCTATTTAATGTCTTTTGGCATTTTGGACTTATACAGAAATAGCTTGAATATATTCATGAACCAAGGTCCAAGTGTTTATTTCCATTCCAGCTAACTCTAGTCTTTGATTATTCTGTGGTATCGAAATCAGTCAGGTTTGTTTCTTCTTTTGGTTTCATTCAGTTTACTACTACTGGTTTTCTTCACTGGCAGTCCCAATGTAGATGTCACACTGAAATATTAAAAATGTTTTTCTACTGCTGATAAGGATTGTTCTGAACTATGCTTACCAAAGTCATTTACTGTTAATGTGTTTTGTTTGTGTAAATGTGTTTATTGTTACATTCTTTTAGTTTTTTGTACAGTACCTTTCCCAGTAACATGTGTTCAGGAAGAAATAGTCTGTTTCACATAATGAGCAGGTTTGTCTGGTTTGGTTATATTGAACTGTAATTTTTGTTTAGAGTAAAGTGGACAGTATTTTTACAACTTTAAATGGAGCATACTATAGAGACCTTAATAACCTATAGTGAACTGAATAATTTTTTTACCTTAAAAATTCCAAATCTTTGGGAAAAAGCAAATGTTCTTTTAAGATAAGACAGTAAATTTCTATTCCTGGGCCTGTTCTCCCAGTGTGTGTGACTGGCAGTAATGTTCTTGATTTAAGTCTACTTCATTAGTGACCAGACCATGTATAAGTGCTAAAAAGAATAGTATTTTTTTTGGTCTTATTTTCTTCCTTGGATTTCAGTAAAGATACACCCCTTACTTCTGCTTACATATATTTTTACTCTACCAGTTCTGATTTTTATTTTCTTAAGCAAAGGTTTCTCTCTACTGTTGTGTTCTATGTTACTTTTTAGTATTGTTAGCTTTGCAGTGAAGTTGGCTGTTCCATATAAACTTTATTAATTAATGCATTAATGAACTTTGAATAATTCAGAAACTTGTTACTTAGTTTTAGAGGTCTGACTTTCATGGTCTCTCTCTTGAACTGTGACTTAATTGGTTTTCTACAGAAAGTTTTAAATGAAGATGAAAAAGATCCTTCTGTATAATGGGAAGATGACCCTCAGATTGCAGTGAATTTGACCTGTGATGTTAAGGGTTATACTCTGACACACCAGTATAAATTATCAAGAATACCTTTTTGAACAACAACAAAAAAATCTGAAATAATGCTATTGGCCTTCTCTTGTTGAACTTTAGGTGAGATGTGCCTGTATTGTTTTGAAAGACCTTAAAGGAGAAGTTTCTAAAATGCAAAAGATAAGAACCCAAGAATGGAGCCTAATATACTTTGCACCTTAATAAACTGATTTTCTGTGTTTGAGTGCAATCCTCTTGACCTGTAGAGTCCCTTAGTTTGTGTGATCTACGCATATCATCCTGCTGATACCTGTGCCTAAGCAGTTAAGGTAATAAAGGTTAATAAATTTGTGGGATGTGTCAATAGTAATCTAGGTGACTGTATGGGGAAAAGGTGTCCATGCCATCTTCATGTGGGCGAAAATGAAGCTTGCATTAATGCTGTCTGTCTACCCAGAAACGATTCAGTCTTCTGAATGGAAATCAAAGAGGACTGAAGAGAAAAAAGATAGATGAGCCTAGCTTTATATAAAGAAACCAATCAAGTCATTCGTTTTGCTGGAATGCTTTCCTGTAATAAAGAACTAATGTCTCAGTTTCTAAGAAGGATAGAAAAATGCCTGTAAGTATTGCACATGAGCTGCAAAAGAACTTTAACTAGAGAGATGCTTAGTCCTAGGTGCAGGTATTTTTCAGTGTCGATCATGTGTCAAGGATAATCATACAGGACACAAATTTCAGGCACATATCAGGGTGAATTTCTAAACTCGTGAAGAAAGCAGCCAATTAAGAAATTGTGTGTTGCTGTCACATAAGAGTAGGAAAAATTTAGAAAAATATATTTAAAAAATAAAAAAAATTATTTCATCGATTTATTAGGCTTACTTTGTACACCTGAGGAATACTAAAATTATGAAGTAATACACTTCAAAATGGAAACCCAGATCTTCAGAAACTAAGTATTTGGGATTTAGTGAAAAGGAAGAAAAATTATAAACAGGTTAAAATTCAAAAGCATAAATATTGAATCTTGCGATTTGCAACTATTCATTTGAAGTCCTAGACATGATAAAATGACACCTTGATCAGACACTGACTCAAAGAATATCAGATCTGGACCATTTAATGACTTTCTTGGGCACTCCCCAGTCCAAGGGATACTGTCTGCCCCATCATACCATATCTGATCAGAGGAGTTGTAGGAGGTCAGTGAAAAAAATAACACAGGTGAGGACTGCTTCATGGACTAGCACTGAACCATCTTCAGACAGAAAGCATTATAAAAAAGATAATGTTCAGCCTCTTGCAGAATCACACTGTTGTAAAGAGTAGTAATTTTTATCCTGCATCTATGACTCATTTAATATACTGACCTACAGAGGAAAATTACAGGTTTCTGTATGTGTTTTCTGTACTTAGAAAACACATCCTTTCTCTTTAACTAAATGTTCATGAAACAGTTTTATTAGATAATCTGTGAACTATATAGCAAAACCATTTGTGATGGTTTTAAGCCCTGCTGGGACCAGAGACCATGTTGCCGTTGTCCCTCCCCCACCCTCGGACACAAACCCCGGGTTAAAATAAGAAGAAATTTAATACAACAGTGTAATAAAACAATCTGAACAACAACAATAGCAATGATAACAACAATAAGCAGTAATAACAGTAAACAAGACAAAAGATATACAGAGAAATACTGCAATGGTTACAGACAGCCCCGTGCTTCCCGCGACCAAAGCCACAAAGGAAAGCTTCCCGCACTGCTGTGCTGGACCTGACATCAGCATGGTATGAATAACCCGCCTGGAGATCCCTTCCCTCTCTCTGCTGGGGAAACTTAACTCTATCCTAGCTGAACCAGGACACTATTTTATAAATTACAGCAAATATTAATGGGCATAGTATGGTAGCTGGGAGTAAGATAAAGATGTTTTTAAAACAAGTTGATTTCAAGCTGATGCTAGTGTTTTAGGAAGCCTGTCCTAAGGTCTCAAAAGGGGATAATCTTTCCCTTGCATTTTTGTACACCTGAAAAAAATTGAGCTTTAAAATTTTTTAAGCTAATTGGAAAATAATCTTCAATATAAATTCTGGTTTTAAATGTAGAATGTAATTTAATTATGCACAATATTTGGCTGGTATTTTTAAATGAGTGTTTAATAAGTCTCAAGATTATTGTATTAAAAAAACCAAAACAAACACGGAAGTGAGAACTCTATAATCACTGTCACTGTCTACAAAATATATGAATAATTGCACTGAATGAAATTAATAACATTTAAAGATAACCATGTATGTAACAGTTTGTAGTATAAAAGTCTAAAATTGTAGTAAAGACTACTTGAAGATCATTTCACTTCAAGTCTTACTTTGTTGCTAAAATTATTTAGATTTGCAGTTGTGTAGTACATTTGCTCAGTTGTTCACTTCTACCATACCAATTTCTTTTCTAAAATAGCAAGCCTTATCTTACTTACAAGCCTGTTACGACCATCAAAAGCATGGGATGTAATGGAGGACAAATCTCTACTTTAATTTAAAAACTTTTGTCACAAATAGGAGGCTAAAGAAACAAGTATTAGAAGTATATTAGAAAGTGAAAAGTTAAGTACTAATAATCATATTTGTGAGGGTTTTTTGTTTGTTTGTTTGTTTAAAGATTGTCAAAGGTTAGTATTTGGAAAATCTTGAGCTTGTGCATCCTTCAAGAAACCAAAACTTTTTCACAATTGTCTTAAAAAAACTGCTGAATAGAGTTCACTGTTTGAAAGCTCTACATGTTAATAGAAGGAAGCATTTCTCTTAATATTAAAAGGGCTGTAGTTACGGAGATTAAGGAGGAAAAAATGGATAGGACAGAGAGTCTTCCATTCTCCATCCTACTGTGTCACGATTTGTTTTCCTCAGCCTTTTAACTAAAAATTAAATAAAGTTTTATAGAGCTTGAAGTCAGGCTTTCTAGAGATTTACATGATTTACTACTTCTCTATCAATGTAGATGTGCTTCTTTAACTTCCCCATGTCTTGTCTTTGTTTTGGGGTGAATTGGTGTGCATTTAATGGTGTAGTGTTAAATGAGGGATCTGTCAGTTTCCCAATAAATGTTTTTTCCCACTTTTAGTGAGTTACCTCATTAGACCAATATGAAATGAGCAGACTCATGAAAATCATTTATTAGTTTTTATCCCTTCTTTGTCTTGAACTTCATTACAATTTTTTTTTTTTCCCTGTACCTTTTGAAGGCACAGAAGATTATCTGTAAATAATGGGAACTAGTACACTTGTGCCTAAAGTTTGAATGGTATCATCTGTCTTTCTGAAAAAAGACAAGCAAATATTCAGAATAGGATTCTCAGAAGCAGCATGTTTAGGGTGCTGTGAAGAGATGCTCTCAGGTGGTGCTCTAGACTCCTGCCTAGCTTCACCTGGAAGCTTTGGAAGCATTTTTGTTCTTGATTCTCTCTGCTGAAAAATTCTCTGTGTTTCTCCATTTCAAAATATGTTACTGTGTGTGTGCTAGTTTTTAAATTGGATTATTGGCATTACACATGCTAGTTTTCAAGTAAGCTTTGTGTCTGCTTATTTAATAGGTTTGGAAATATCTCTGTAGTTTTAATATGCAAGAGAGGAAATCTGCTGTATTTTACCTATTGTTGGGGGAAAGCAGTTAACAGTGTTACAAAAACATAGTAATTATAACATATTCCTACCTAATCCTCTAAATTCTTCACAGTTTTTCACTTGAAAAAAGAACTGGTCATCAATAGTAGTCACAAACTCATAAGTCTGTATTACCTGCTATGGCTTGAAAGTACCAAATGCAGAGAGCTACCTGGAGGAACCACATGCCAAGGATGGAGACCTGTACACCACATAGACCCACTGAACCTAAGGGAGACAGGAAACAATCATTTTCTTTACTTGATCAGTCACTTCTTTAGGGGATGCTTTTGCTTTAAAGATCACGACATGTAGATATTCAAAGCGACTAGCTGACCTTTTACAAATTATTTTGGTTATCTAGGAAGAACAAGCATGGATGTGAAATCTGTCGGTGTAAGAAATGCCCGGAACTGCCTTGTGGTAAAATCTGTCCGATGGGCTTCCAGCAGAACAATCATGGCTGTGTTATCTGCAAGTGCAGAGGTATGTGCGAGTGCATTACCACCTCTAATTACAACATGTTTTCATAGTAGTTGGAAGCTAGAGCAAAAGAAGAGGGAAGAAGCACAGCACAGGAACAGCGCAGAAGCTGTAAGAATTTAAATACTGGTGAGGGAGTCAGTTCAACTATGCTCCAAGGAGTGTTTTGTTTTGCGGGTGTTTGTTACTATCTGTGTTCATCTTGGTTTCAGCAGAAAGCTTCAGCTCCTCTTTCATCTCCCATTACAAATTCACAAAAGTCAGTTTAATATCATTAATAAAAATTAGATCAGGCTCTTATCTACTAGAAATAAGCTAGTTGAGGAGGTTTTTTTCAGTAGCAGTGTTTATCTTAGCTTCTTCGCCATCATCTTTTCTGTACAAAGTCAAATTTTGAATTTCATAGATGCCCTGTACACCACCTAAAATTAGAGTGCTGTTTCTCGGACACATCAGGTAGTCTTGAGGAACAATGAGTAGAGAGAGTCCTTACCCACGAGGAAGGATGGGGTATTCTTAAGCTAAAGATTTCACACATGCCATATTCCAAACTTGTAACACCAAGTTTGAGGTGGTGATTGAGGTAAGGTGTTCATTAGTTGTATGCTTTAGTTTTGTGCTGCTTTTAACATGTCTCTTTTTTAAGATATTTTCAGTTAGTGGTTTGTATTAGTCTGGGTATCAGACTTCCTTCATTGCTCATCTCCATGTGTTGCATTTAATAAGTTTTTGTTTGTGCTCAGGCTCTCTCTGACTGCTCTTTCATACTTCTCTTTCATTCTTACTTGTGTGTTTTGATTTCTAGCTATAGACAAGTAAGTTTAAGTATTTGAGTATACACATTGCATTATGTAATGACTCCATTCTTAACATTTTTAGCAGCTATTTCCTTTGCATTTTAAAAAAATTATAAAATACAGTAAGACAAACTATGCCAGCATGGGACTGGAAAAAAGTGAGTTTCTGAAGTCACTCTCCTGCAGTTGAAGGCAAACATGGGATCATATAAATCAGAAGTATCTGGCATTTTATTTTCTACACATGACATCATACACTGCAGACAATTATAATAAAACTTTAACACTTCTGGCAAAAAAAAATTGAAATATTACCAAAGTACCTTGCAGATATGAGAGGTAGCAAGATTTCACTGATGTAAGCTGCAATATGACTTTTTACTGCAAATAAACATTTTTCAAATTAAATAAAAAGGGTGACTGCTGAAAGGAGTCCAGTCAAGAAAATTCTCATCACTTATCTTGTAATTTGTCTCCATGTTCTCAGTTAACACATTTTTCCTGATTGTTGTAATGCTGTGATACACACAAGGTGTTCTCTCAGGAGTGCCATAACTGCATCCCAGACTATAAACAGATACAACTCTTTGGTTACTAATTGTGTATGCACACTTCTAAGTCCTTTCCTTAACAAGGATGGATTTTAAAACATACACAAATATTTAGCAAAAATAATTTGATCCCTCTCTAAGTAGTCTTTATTGTTACCATGATCATAAAGATATGAAGCCATGAGCATATTGCTTCAACATAACTTCATTATCAACTTGTCCAAGAATAATTAGAGCAATCACTAGTATGTTCTGGGGGAGCTGTGAGTCCTTGTTAAAATTTTGACCCAAAATCCCTAAGAGAAAGGGATGGGTAAATCCCCTGCCTGTGAATTAGCTCCACTTTCTAAATTGCTTCTGCCAGAAATAGCTTATGCTAGGATTAGTAAAAGTAGAACCATAACAGTATAGGGCTGGGGTAGTCCTCTGGAAAACTGCTAGTCCATTCCTCTGCTCTTGCACAAAATAGAGTGTATCTAGATAATCCTTGACAGATGTTTGTCTAAGATTTAATTAACTAAGAATCGCCACTCTCAAAAAGAAGAAGAAAAAAAAAAAAAACTTAAAACCAAACCCTCTCTAAAATAATGTTTTCCTGTAGTTAACAATATGTGACAATTTAAAATAAATTTTCTAATATTTCTGCCTCTCCTTCTACAAATTGAACCAGTTACTTCTTGTCCTAAGATCAGTAGACATGGAAGAGCTAAGCACCATCCCCTTTAGAATTCTTGCAAAATTTAAGAGGTTGCTATTGGAGCCCCCTAAGCGGTTTTGGGGTTTGTTTGGTTTGGGGTTTTTTTCCCAACTCAAAGCCAGTTATTTTGGTGTCACATCACAGTTCAAAAAATGGATATTGTACTTTAGCAGTACCAAAAGCTCCTAACTAGTAGAGATAGTACTACTGCATTTAAATTTACAGTGCTCCAGTACTTTTAACTTAGATTGAAATTGCCTTCTCTGCAGTGGTGTCACATTACTGACATGTTTTTACTTGTGAGCTACTATAATCCGAGATATTTTCAACCATACCTCCAGTTACCCAGTTATTCCCATTTTGTATTTGGGTATTTGGTTTCTTTATGTGTGAAAAACTGAATATGAGCTGGCAATGTCCGATCACAGTCCAGAAAGCCAACTGTATCCTGGTCTGCATCAAGAGAAGTGTGGGCAGCAGGTCAAGGGAGGGGATTCTCCCCCTCTACTTTGCTCTTGTGAGACCCCACCTGGAGTCCTGTGTCCTGCTCTGGGACCCCCAGGATAAGAAGGACCTGCTTGAGTGGGTCCAAAGGAAGCCATGAAGATGATCAGGGGGCTGGAGCACCTCCCTTATGAGGACTGGCTGGGAGAGTTGGGGTTGTTCAGCCTGGAGAAGAAAAGGCTAGGGAAGACCTTATAGTAGCCTCCCAGTACTTAAAGGGGGGCTATAGGGAAGACGGGGAGGGCTCACTGTAGTTTGTGCAGTTAATTTTGAATAGTTGTCTATAGGCTTTGTTGGTTTCTCCAAATTTTGGAGTATATAATATTTCAGGAAAAAAAGCTTGATTACATGAGATACTTTGTTTATTAAGGAAGGAGGGGAGGGTATTGCCATCTAAGGCGTTTATGTATGGAAAACCATTTTAATATAGGATAGTATTCCAGTGATAGGAATTAATGTATAATCTGATACATATAAATGTGTAGTAACTGAATTTTTTCATAGTGTTTCTGTTTGTGCAAGAGGATGAAGTCTCTTTTAAGAAGTACCTTATCCTTATGCCGTGGCTTTTCTTTTTAATTCAAAAAATGGTATACTGATGTAATTCCTATGTGATGGGTTCCTTTCCGATAACATGCATCAAACTAATTTCGTACCATCTGCTTGTGGTTCTTAGACCACCTTTGATAGATCTGCCACAGCTGAAGAAGCGCTGACCTACATATTAGTTTAAAAAAAACCAAACCTTACTAAAATCACATATAAACATGACTACTTTTCATACTGCATCAGTTTTAAACAGAAAATTAAATGAATAGCTTAATACAAATAACCTTATAAGTGTCAATAGAACATGGTTGACATACCACTGAAAACAAGTCAGTTCACTGGCAAACTGATCCTCAATCCTTCATCATCACAGTGATGTGGGTGAGGGAGTGTTAGGCTTTAAATTCACTCTGCTGATTAACGAAGAATTTATTGAGGCTGAATCCTGCAGCACTTATATACTCCTTAAAATACAAATGAGACTTTATCCTCCCTAGATCAACTGTTTGTGTGTTCTGGCTGAATGTAAGTAATGCAGCAGTCCACGATTCTCATCTCAGTAAAAGCTAGGAATGAGGTATAAAACTGTCAGAGCAGTTATCTTCCAGACTTCTCATTTATCATAGTAATGTAAGCAAATAATTTCTCATAAGTAAGTGTTTTATGAAATATTTCCAGCATCCAGCATGACCCCATTAGAACTTGCTTGTAATTTTTTGTCATTCATGATATGACCATCCTTAGCTCTTGTAAATGCTTTTATATTCTACTTGCTATCAGATACTCATATTATAGATAACCTAATACACTGATATTTAAATATTTCATTTTAAGTATACTTCATGTTTTCTGCCATTTCCCTCCATTGCATTTCTCTCCTTTCTTATATAATTTAGCCAGTAATGCTTTTCTCTATGATTAAAAATAGTATAGGTGCAACAGAAGTGATGATATTTTCCAAGAAAACACATTCTACTACATTCTACCATTCCCTTCAGTATACCTTTTAATTGCTTCATGGGTATTGTTTCTTTATTTCTAAGCGTAAATGATAGAAAAATTAATCACTTGATTTTATATGTGCTTTAAAAATAAATGCAATCCAGGCATTAAATTGGTGTGTTTTTTTTAACTAAGCAACACATGCTTATCAGGACACTTCATTTTCCTTTGATTTTGTGCAGAGGCAACCACTTCTCTTATGCCTCCCATTAAAACAGGCTCTTGCCTGTCAATGGATGGGCGCCGGCATGAGAATGAGGAGAGTTGGCACGATGGCTGCAGGGAATGTTACTGTCACAATGGACGGGAAATGTGTGCCTTGATCACCTGCCCTGTTCCTAACTGTGGCAACCCCACCATACATCCAGGGCAGTGTTGTCCATCATGTCCAGGTAACATGCTTTTTTCCATATGTTTTGTAATCAGGTTTTATTTCACATGTGTTCTGTTTCCTAATGCATGAAAATAATCTCATGCATCATTCAATAATAGGTACATATGAAGGTTTCTGTGCCCAGATATAACATACTGAGTGACTTTCATTAAGGTCTCAGATGTGAAAAATGGCAACTTAAGTGTTTAAAGCATATGCATCTTTTGGGTCCTAATATGAACATGAAATCTTTAAACTGGAAAAAGTTTCTAGTCTACATTAACTATAATGGCAAATTTATACTCATGTACACTTTTGTTACCTATAATAGCAAATATTATAATAAGCCATTACATTTTCTCTTTTTCTCTTTTATTTGAAGTGGAGTTTTGTTAAAATTAATCTCCTGACCTATGTTTCACAACCCCTCAAAGGAGTACACATTTAAACAGATGTCTTAAGTAATTGAAAATTATGATTCTGTGTTCTGAGGAAAGGCTCCTGTGCCACCAGCGGTAGATTATTTTAATGCTTTTGGTGGGAAGGCCAATTAATGTTGCATTCTAATACAATTTTAATAATAAGTGTTAATATGAAAGATGTTAAGAATGTGGGTAGGGTATAAGATTAATGACCACTGTATTCATAACAATTCCTACAATATTTTATATGCTAAATGGATTAGTTTGTAGTACAGTGATATTGTCTGTGACTTTATTGGAAGTCATCTTACAAGTAGGAGCGACAAGGCTCATGACACTACTATGAATAGCAAAACAGTAAGGCAGCACTGACAAGATGTAAGCAATTATGAACTGTTTCAAATCCTTTGTAAAGAACAGGAAATCCTAGGGGCAAAATAAGCAGCCAAATCCTCTTTTTGAAAGTGACAGAGAAGAGCAGATCCTCCCTAGGACCTAAGATAACCGATTTCCTTAGACATGTGATTAGACAAATGATGATCTCCAATCCAGTTCACACCTTGTGGTAAATGAAAAAACGTAGTCCCCAAAAAGTTGTGGGACTCCAAAGGGTCTGTCTGCCTTTCAGCCTTTCTAAGTCTGCACCACTCTTCTCCCTTCAGTATTGAGACCAGGCGCACAGGGTCTGTGATTCCTGTATTTCCAGGGCCAGCCACGGTATTGCTTTTGGCACGAGCTTTCATAGAGCCAGAACTATTTTCAGTGCTAAGTAATTTAGCAGTGTTTTCCAAGGCTGAGCTCTTAGTGCTTATTATCTTAGTAATGACAACCATTAATGAAATTTTTAGTTGAGGTGGAAACACTAAGGAGTTAGGCTCACTAGGGGAACCATCCTTTGCTCACTTGTTTCTCTCCCATTATTGAGTATCTGGCTAGTCTGACAGAGGATATAGATATCATGAGATTTTTAAAAGAGACTTTAGTGTTTTATCAGCTTGGAGCACATTTTTTTGCCACAGCCATATGCAGTGTTGGTCTATATGTGTTTCGTCAGATACTGTCATTCTTTCCTCCAGCTCCCCAAACACATCCACATCCACAGTCTTGTCTTAAACAGTACAGTTCTCTCCCCTATGAAACGTCAGTGTGGGGAAAAAAAAAAAAAAAAAAAAAAAAGAAAACTATTAAAAAGATTCAGTTGTCAATATTGTTTCAGGAGGAGCAGCCAAACACCAAATAATATATACAGAATATTGTATTCCTAAAGTCATGTCACTGGACAGGGATGTTGTTTTCCATTCACACTAGCTGGAATTCTGGGTTGCACAGAACTGTTGGAATACCTGCAATAGTCACTCACCTTTTCACTACGATTTGTGTATTATTGCAGTACGGTCTACTTCATATGGAAGGGGATAGGTTAGCATCTCAGTCTTGTATTAGATGAAAAATCCAAGATTCAAAGTTTAAAACATAGGGTTGTTCTTCCAGTTCCAGCAATTCTGTTGTTAGGTTGTAAAGACTTAGTCTTGATTTCACTCTGCTATCAGCATAGTTGTGCATATTGATTTACCTAACACATACAGAACACCTTAGAGCATCCAGATAAGACTCATGTTAGTTTTCATCTTTTCAGCAGCACCAGTAGCTAGTTACTTTGTGTACAGAGAATGAGTGTGGGTACCTCCATTATAGGCCTCATGTTCAGTTCATGGAAGAAAGATCAGTATAAGAAATAGCAATAGCTATCTTCTCATTTCTTCTGGATGAGATTAGTGTTTGATTCTGAGCACCAGCAACGTTGGTCTCTTGTATAAAAGAGCAGTTGCTTACCCAGTAGTGTCCATTCCTTTGAAACATGGTGTCTATGTAGGTTTCTCTGTCTGACATCCTTTCCTGCTTTTGAGGTACTAGTCACCTAGCTTCTATGTTAGTAAAGTCATACTTGGTTTAAACTCTTGTAATGTTAGGATAGACACAGCATTTTTTTTAAAGTGATTGAATATGTGAGTATATGAATTAATATGGCCGAATTAGCCTCAGTGTGGTTTTGTTTCCCCTACTGAAAATTTTCACTGAAATTTTTCATTTTCATTTTCACTGAAAATTTTCAGACTGAAAAATGTGGGCTTGTTCAATTTCATATTTAGATAGTTTTCCCAACAAAGCAAAATATACCTTGACTACTACAACATTTTTCTATATATTAAGAGGTTTAAGTGGATGGGCAATGCTTGTGAAAAGCTCCAGGTTTCCTGTAAGATTTAGAAAGCCGTTAACTGCTAGTGTTTTGCGAACCATGCCTCCCAGGAAGAGTGTATTCGTTTGGCTAGTTGCTCTTTCAGGAATATAATAGTTGTATGCTTGTAACAATTCAGTTGCAGTGATATATTGGTCTCAGTGATGGTAAGGGAGCAGTAAGCCATACCATATGTACAGCAATACTATGATTATGCTTTTCTGATTCTAAGCAGTATATGAGCTGTTGTAAAACATGCCTGTGACTTTGCAGAGAAATAAATGCAAAGGAGATGACTGAGAAAATTTCCAGAAAACAATTAGCATTGCCTATGCCATGGTGAGTTAGGATGTCATTGCATAAAATATATTGTGGCAGTTGAAATAAAAACAGTGACAAGGCAGCAGACCGCTTCAGGTAAATGCTACTGAATCATATATGTGATTCATAAATGTAAGCAATAGGAAAAACATATCAGTGAAGGATAAAATAATTCCGTGAAAGAAGAAGTGCATGACTGCTTTGTGAATAGACTAAGATTGGCCGGAGTCATGTTCCTTGAGTTCTACTGATCATTCTTCAGAAGTGAAAACAAATAATTGAGTGGTGTATCTTCTACATGGCGATGTCATAGAGCAAAGCACACAAGTGCCATTCTCCAGACACAGCGGTGCTACAGATATGGAGAGAAGCACATGTATTTTGTGAGCCTTGGGCTGCCTAAATGACTAGAGGAGCTGCTATCCATTTAATTTTTCTGCCCTTTAACCAAGATATTTTGAGTAGGATGATGTTCATATTAGGCATCTTTATAATTAAGTAGAAGAGAGACACCTTCAGAAAGTGGTTTAGAGATGCAGTGTCATTAACTGGAAGTCCCTTTCTCATTCCTTCATTCATAGCACAGGAAACGTGAGGTAGCTCAGTTCTTGACAGAGGCACTTGATTTGTTGTCTAATGTTAGATGAGTTGAATATAGACTTATGGACAACATCACTTAGAAGCCTGAAGCTTCATGTTGCAGTATGTAACTTTCAAACTCATGGCTCCTGTCATTGAATAAAACATGCTATGTGAGTCATCTCGATTCCTATACACAGCGCATGGAAAAAGCTGATCAACTTGCTCCAGGTCCAAAGCAACCAGCATGGTAAGCTGGCAACTACTATTATTGCCCTTATTGCCCCTTATGTGGGTGTGGGCTTCAAAACATTTTAAGCAGGCTATGGCGATGGAGTTTGTGGCATAATGATGGTAGGTGCTTAAAAGTGCAGAGCAGGTTTCCTCTTTTCTTTTAAAACACCAAGAGGTAAAGAGAATTCCCCCATTTTTTTAATACCTCAGTAGTTGGAGGACACTCATGCTGAACAAGAGAAACAGTTTCAGGTCCTTTCTTAACTTGAAGGAGATCAAATCTATTCTCTAAACTCCCTGGCTGCCTGGGTTAGAGGAGGTGTGTGTCTCTTAGCCAGGGCTGTAGAGGTAATGTAATTAATTGTTTGAAAAAGAAGTAAGGTTAATTTAATGAGACATATTCACTGGAAATATGAGTGAACTGTGGTGTCTCCTTGGTTGCATTTTTTACTTCAAAGACTGCAGATCATTTTTGATTTAGTTATTTATTTTAATTGAACAAAATGTTGAAGCACTTCCACCAGTGTTCAGTGCTTATGTGTTTTTAGGAGGTTGGGTGGAGGATTCTGTGTTTTTCTCTTTTTTCTTTTTTCTTTTTTTTTTTTTTTTTCTTTTTGATCTGACACCAAATGGTACAGACACATCACTCAGGAAACTTAAAGGCAGACAGTTGAATCTGAACTTGCTAAATCCCGGACAAGAAGCATACCTATCCATCCTTTCAGGAATTGCACTGATGCTAGTATTTAGCAGTTAAGAAACTGTCCAATCAGTATAATTTTTCAGAAAATGACAGTTCTCTCTTGCGTCACAGATTGGTTCGATTTTTTTTTTTTCTGAAATGCCAAGAGTCCTTGATGTTAACTCTGGTTTATATTAACTAGCATTTATTCAGACTGATTCTCAAATTTTTTCTTTTTTATATTTTTCCCACTTTCAATGAGATACTGGTGACATAAATTCAAAAGTGACATAAAATTGAAAGAGCTTCATTAAGAATATATTTATAGCTAGTTTTATTATTCATAATAATTTCTGTTATTATTTAAAATATTAATCTTGGGTACATTTGTTACTCGTTAAAGTCACAGCTGATTTTTGCCTGTCTTCCAATTCTGTTTTTCCCAGATGAAATAATTGTGCAGAAGCCAGAGCTCACCAGTCCATCAATCTGTCATGCTCCCGGTGGGGAATACTTTGTAGAAGGAGAGACATGGAATATTGATTCTTGCACACAATGTACATGCCACAGTGGACGTGTCCTGTGTGAGACTGAAGTCTGTCCACCTCTTCTTTGTCAAAACCCCACCCGCACACAGGACTCCTGCTGTCCACAGTGCCCAGGTATATATTGACAACCAGCTTTCATTAAGAGTCCTTTTTGATCTGAGAATGTATGATGTGAATATTGGATGTTTCAGTGTGTGCACAGTTGGTTGTTGTGGTGCCTTTGTTCTTTAGCAGTTTGGAGTGAGAGCCTGCAGTCCTCCATTTCAACTGCAAAACTTGACTGTGTGCAAGAGATGTCTTGTATGTTAAGGGGAGCTGTGGCCCTGAAGTCTGAACATCTTTGAAGACAATCTAATAATGTAGGGGTTGCATGAGAACCAGAATCCTTAGTTGGAAGGCTTATGAAATATGCACTGGCCTGTTTATGAAAACATGCAAGATGAGAGAAACTTCAAAAGTAGTGAAAGTGCTTGGCAGATACAGGCTTGTTTCTTTCCTTTATACATGCCTTAGTTTCTATGAACCTTTTTATTGCTATCTTGTCTATTTGGGATTTGGTCTCAAAAATGCTTGTGTTTGCTTTTACCTTCACCTGGTGTGATTTGAGAGTGACTTGAAGGCAACGGAGTAATATCAAAGCATTCCAGCCCAGCAGGTGTGCCAGATTCCTCCTAGAGTGCCTCACATTGTCAAGAAGGTAACAGGTTTTCCAACGCTGCCTGCCCCCCCCCACCCCCTGAGGAAAGAGATGCAATTATAAATAAACATGAATTCCTATTTTACATAGCCAATGGGGGAGTTTACAGCAGTGGAAATTTAGTCCAAATCTGTGAATTATATGTAAACTCACTGAGAAGATATTTGTCTTTATTAAAAACAAAACCTAAAAATTTTACTTTAAGAAAAAAAATAATTAGGTTTTGTCATTTCTTCTACAGGGTGTTTGTTGGGTTTTTAGGTGTTTTTTTCTGACAAAATATTTTCAATAAAAAATGTAGCTGGTTCTCCTGACTGATATTTTTTTTCTTGTTATTAATAACACTGAACATTTGCTTAACTTCAGCTCATCCAAACAGTATTTTGATCTTTCCTCACTGAATATATAAGAAGCTTAGTCTTATAATTTACACAGTTAGATTGAGAACCTGAGCCCTTATGAATCCTTTTTCTTCTCCTTTTCTTATATATTCTCTGCACATACAGTCATATTTCTTGATCCATAATGTCTGGATCAAGGTACAGCTTCAGTGCAGAAATACATCTCCCCCATGTGCAGGCATGAGAATTAAAGCAGAACCATTGGCATAAAGCTGGAGCCCAGTCAAATTCCATTTGTTTCTCAACATCTTGTAAATAGTTCACATAAGTCCACTAGCGAAGGTGACAGCAGCATAATAGCTTTTCAGTTTGCATCATTCAAGGATTTGAACTGACATGGCAGAAGCTGGGATTCAAGTTCTAGATTTAAAATTCAACCTCTCTAATTTAAGGTGAATTCCTGAATACCATTCAGTTCAGAACATTCAGAGTAGCTTTTTGAGGGGCTGCTTCTGATGGTGATCGTTTTTCACTTTGCTGTCCTTTTTTCTCTATATATATTTTTTTTTTTTCTTCCCAGTAACCTTAGTGAAGGTCTACATAGATCCTCATCACATGTAAGGACATGTAAGGACTAGATGGATAGGCATAAGGCTCTGTCCTTCTAGATTTTCTGAAGTAGTGAGCCAACGTGTTGCAATTCCATTGTGTTCTTCAAGAGTGAACTCTCTGTTGAGGAAATAGGGTAGAAGTTACCTACTTCAACTTAAATAACTTAATCTGTTGATATTTACAGATGAGCCTCTTCAGCCCTCTTCAAGCAATGAGAGCATGCCCAGTTATTGCAAAAACGATGAAGGAGATATTTTTCTGACAGCTGAGTCCTGGAAGCCCAATGTCTGCACTAGCTGCATTTGCATGGATGGTGTGATTAGATGTTACTCTGAGTCTTGCCCACCGGTATCCTGTGAGAGACCTGTTTTGAGAAAGGGACAGTGTTGTCCTTACTGTATTGGTGAGCAAATAAATATAGTTAATAACTTGCTGTTCCTTTCTTGGCAGTAAGAAGGAAGTTTTATTTCCAAATTGAAATATGTTTTCCCTGTTTTGGGGAGAACATGATTTGTGGTTTTTAGGTAGAAGAGCACAAAGATATAAATGTAATTTGCCTACAAACTTGAGAGGACATCCCCCTGAAAACTTAGTAATATATCTTACTAAATGAAAATATTACACAAAAATTATTTTATTTAAAGGAAGATCCACCAGGTAACACATATGTTATGTCAAGATTTATGTGATGAGGAAAATACTGATTACAACTGCAGAAGATAAGCTGAACCACTGTGAAATTTCATGGAATGGAGAAGTGTTTTAATAAGGAATCTAAATTAAAACACAGGGAAAAAAACAGGAAGTTCATTACAGATAGTTATAGAAGAGGCAAAATAATATATTTGAGAAAAATTTGGGAAAAATCATTTTTTTAAATACTAAGAATGTATAAATAATGAAGGGTCATGCACTGGTTTTGAATTTGGAGTTGAAGTAAATGGTGGATGCACTTTTTCATTGTATTTTGAATAGGAGTATTTATTTACAGATTAATTTTTGTGAGCTGAGAGTAAGTACAAAGGCTGTAGAATGATAGCTGCTGATAGAGAAGAATTTTGTAATGCACTTGCTGAAATGAAGTCTTTTTAGCATTGCTGGAAGTCATTCAGAGCTTACTGTAACCTTCGTTTCCAAAAGTAGTAGGGGGAGATACAGTAGAAAAGAATTCAGTGGAAAGGAATATAATAAAATTGGCAGACTTTAAGTATCATTAACTGAACATGTGAATCAACTTGCCCATCTATAAACAATACAGTTCTTCATCAGAAAGATGTCAAAGGTTATTAAGTCCTTTCAGATATGTACCATTGATATAGCTCTTGAAATCTTTAATTTGTTGCAGATAAAATATCTTTAATAGTAGGTGATACAGTTTTATAGGATATGCCAGGAATTCCATCAAAGATTTCTGGAAAAGTTAGAAAGTATCAAAATTTCAGTTGCCCTTGGAACCCTACTTAGATTCCTGATTAGGGTATTTTGAGGGGAAAGTAATATGTTATCGTATTAGTAGTTTCTCATCATGGTTTGCATACAAAATGGAGAGGATTTAAGTTTCTTTGACAACTGTCTGTCTTCAGGCTTTTCTTCCTGTGATTACCTTTGCAACCATAAAGATAATTTTAATCCAGAATACGTTTTAATATTAAAAAAAAAAAAATACAGAGTATACGCAAAGTTGGGCATCAAGCCAGTAGGGTCAGAATATGAACCTTAGAACTGTACCAGAAAACACTTTAGGTTGAGGAGGGGATGCACCACAGGGACTAGTGCCATGAACTACAAAAATAAAACCTCTAGAACTTGCATGTCAGGTTTGCAAATATATACACACATGTAGATATGGCTTTAATTCATTTACTTTGAATCCCATATAGTTGCACAATACTGCAAATACATAAATGGCACTGTTGAAAATACTTAAATGTGTGAGCTGTAAAAACTTCATGATTTTTTTTAGTAGCAACTGCTCAGTAGTACGAAATACAGAAGCCAAATTTTAATTAGCATTCAGATATGAAAAGTCAATGATGATATATCTTATTAGTCCAAGTTGTACTATGTTGTCAGAATGTTTGGTGGTCTAAATAACCAAAATTCATGTAAGTTTAACTTTTTTAATGGTTTCTATGAGCAATATACTCTTGCCTGTAAGAGGATTAAGGTCATGCACTTAATTTTTGTCTTCCCAGTTCTTACTGTTTTACTCTTTATTAACAACTGTGAAGCACATCTTTGTACAGATTCTTCCATACTATTTTCATTTAATACTCGATAAAATGTTTAGTAGGTAAACTCTGTGGAGACAGTCTGCCTTCCATTTACTGGAATTTCAAAAATCATGCATGATTTTAGCACTGTATTTTATTCCACTGTTTTCTGGATCCAGATCTGGTTAGTGCTTAACAAGTCAGTATAGATACTAATTCAGAATTTTACAGGCCTTAAATGCTTTGTTGTTTATCTGAATCCTCAAATTCATCCTGTGTGTTCAACAGTTCTTTCTCATGCAAAGAAAGATTAATTCGGAAAGATAACTTTCTACTTTAGAGAGGATAAAGGGATATCTATTTGATTAGAGACAAGATTAGTCTTTTGCAGAAAACAGAACAACAACTGTTTGTCTAGGAAATTTGAGAGAAGGCAGGTAGAGCTAGACACGGCATTCTGAACTGCTTTTTTGTATGTTGTTATCTTACTGAAAGCCTCTCTTGTTTTCACGGTCCTTGAGCACTTGTTGATGTGATGGCCTTCATCTTCATCCTGTGCTTATACTTTCGTAGAGGTGGACACCAAAACAGGAGACACACATAGGATAATACTTTCTTAGGACTTAATAGTTTCCTCTTGAGGTTCAAAGGTGCCACACTGCTATTGTGATTTTACCCTTGTTCATTCTGCTAAAAAACATTTACTGTATTAATTCATGATGTATTCTTTACAAACTTGCTAAAGCCTGAGAAAGTTAAAGGATTTTTCCAACCAAACCAGCTGCTGAGTTGAAGAAGCTGTCCTGAGTGGGGCAAGGTAGCACTCTTGGAGCAAATCAGCCCTGAGTGCACAGGGGGTGCTCAGCTTTAGATCTGCATAGTAGAGGACTGCTCAGGCTGTGTGCCTCGCCCTCTCCCCAGCCATAATCTAATTTCTGAGCAACACAAGGCTCCACTGGCTCTATATGCCAACATGCACATCATCTATGGAAGAACCTAATGTGCTTTTTACAGCTTGCAGCCACCTTTTCCTCCCACTTCTCCCTTCCCATGTCCACCCCATATTCACTTACAAAATCATCTACTTGGAGAGGTTGGGACCCATAGTTACAGCCATGGAAGTCATGAGATACCCATACCAAGAACCTCTGGAACATTTGTGCTTTTCAGATCATTCCATTAGTATTTTCACAATAATACGTCTTAGTGGTCTCCTTTTGCATTTGAATTTGCTCTGTCCGGATCTGTTGTAAATGGTCTGCTGACTGCTAACCTTGTTATTCCAGATGATGTTAGTCTCTTATGTTGTCACTAATTAAAAGCTGTACTAATAGCCAAATTATTTCATAAGACTTTTTATTTATATTTAGGAGGTAATTCTAACTGACATACTTACCTACGTAATCTGTGTGAATGTTAAACCAGTATTTCCCTGACATCTTAAGAAGTTACTTTGCAATTTCATTCTGTTATCTCATGCATATGCTTAATATGCAAATTCATGTCATCAGCAGGTTTCATCATAATAATTTCTGCCTCTAACAAAAAAAGGTTGTGAGAAGCTAAGATGAAAACAAGGTGCTGCTTGGCTTTTGGAGGTTCTGCTGTGTAGCTTTATTTTCATTATCAATAAAGTGCTATAGCAGCAAAAAATATCCTAGACTAAGCAATTTGTGACTGTCAGTGATATAGAAGGTGTACTGCAGACCACCTAAAAGGCTTACATGGGATGCAGCATTAAAAAAAAAAAAAAAAAAAAAAAAAAGGTGTATTGAATGCTTAGGCAGAAAGTTTAATGCTTACTTTAAGTGTTTTCCCAAGCAAGATCTACTTGCTTCATCAAGTCCAGGTCCCTGTTAAGTACTGTGTCAAAATCTGTCTAAAAAGTTGTTGGTTTTACAGTTCTCAATCTTTGGGAAAGGTGTTCTGGAACCTCACTTTTCTTCAAGGGTTAAGATAACAACAATTTCCAATTTAAATAATACTAACCATGAAAAAATGTACTGATTTTGGTTCTTGCCCTTTTCCTGGGATTTCCCATCGATGCAGTTACAGGGAATGATCCTTCAAGTCTGTTTTATCATCATAAATAGTCTAAGCACTTCAAGTTAGGTCACATGAGAGTTGCTTCATCCTTCTCAGCATCCTGCCTAATCTTTTTTTCAAGTATTCTAGGCAGAGTTCATCTTTCTTGAACCTTGGAAATCAGAAATGTAGGTAGTTTAGTTTTTTTCTTAGTTAAATAGGATCTACTAGGAAATGAGGAGGGGGAGTAGTCAGCAGTCACAAACAGTCAAACATTTAAAAAAAACCATTCTTAATTTGAACAGCACTTCTGATATCATTTCATGTTCCAATCATCCATCCTGTTGCCTTTCACATGAGGAAAATGAGAAGCAGCAGCCCAGGCTAATTATGTACTTCATAAAGAAGCAGAAATTACACTTTTTTTAACAAAGATTTTCCGGAAGATGTAGAGAGGGTCTTTTAATTACAGCTAGGATTTCTTTGTAGCCATTGTTTCACTTTTGTGTTTGGGGAAGAAATCAGAATTGTGTGTAATTGGCCATTACTGTGTGATCACACCACTCTTGTTTTCCTTCAACAGAAGATACAGTTCCAAAGAAAGTGGTCTGTCACTTCAGTGGAAAAACATACGCAGATGAGGAACGCTGGGACATTGACAGCTGCACACACTGCTACTGCCTGCAGGGTCAGACCCTGTGCTCCACTGTCAGCTGCCCACCCCTCCCTTGTGCTGAACCCATCAACGTGGAGGGAAGCTGCTGTCCCATGTGTCCAGGTAATGGGATGTGACAACCCGAATTATTGTAATGCTGGTTTCCCAGGACTGATAATAAGATTTTTTAATTGGTTTTTGAACATTTACAGTCCATGTTTGAACTGTACCAAGGCAACAAACATTTAGACTTCAGGAGAATTAATATTCTTAACAGATGGGCATATTGTGCAAATGTATAGTTTGAATTTTACTTATTCTAGAATGGTGAACTCAAAAATTAGTTACTTGTCCCTGCTCTGCCCTTTCACAAGGTTATAGAATTATATTAATAAAGTAGGAAATATGAATATTGTTACATCTCTGCAGATTCTGTCAGCAATTAACATTTGTCTCTTTTCCGAGTCTCTTTTTTACTTTTCAAACATCACATTGCTTTATTTATCATTTTAACTTGGCATAAAAGTAATATGAAATTTTCTTAGCTGTGGACACAAGGGACATAAGAATTGCATCTGGTTTTTAATGCTAGTCCTGACACACTTCTGCAGGAGTTTGCTCATCTTATTTAGTCAGCTGGTAACTACTTCAAACAGGACAAATAGGCAGATTCATCAGTAACCTGTCTTGCAATTCTCCTGCTTTGAGGATAACAAAAAAAGGAAGGCAGAGAAACTGGCAGTGACAGTTTACATACCAGCTGGGAAGACGTAGCCTTCCCTTGGTTCTTTTGTTGTTTAGTATCACAAAAGAGCAAGAGTGTAGTAAAGTGTGTATTCCAAAATGGTATTTTTTAAAGCAAATTTGACCACACGCCTATGTCATCCCATTCACATTAGGATGATGGTGATGATGACAGCAGGCATGTATCCTGTATACAGTATGCAAGCAGTTTTAAAACAAAATCCCAGACTAGTAATGGTGAAAATTCTGAAATAAATGAAAGGATTCATAGGAGAAAGCACTGCTGCTGGCCAAGTATATTTCCTGAGTTAAGAGCAGCACTGAGAAGTTAAGCAGCTTGTAATTTGTGAAACACATTTATCTCATTTCACAGAGATGTATGTACCTGAACCTACTAACATCCCCATTGAGAAGACAAATCATCGAGGAGACATTGAACTAGAAGTACCAAACTGGCCAACACCGAGTGAAAATGACATCATCCACATTCACAGAGGTGAGATCTGATATAAACAGGGCTAACTTAAGTCTGTGTTTATTCCCCATGTTTTAATACATCTACTTGTTCTATTCAGGTAGCATCTGTATAATGCTTCAAAAAGTGGTTGTCTGAGAATATTCTTCAGTGCAGAACTCTCACACGCATTTTGCTCTGAGTAAAGATGAGGCAGTCTATTAAATTCTATTTATGCAATTTGGTCTTATTATCATTCGATCTTCAGCCTGGAAGAAACATCTGTGTTGGTATGATGGAGTTTTATAAAATGAAGAATACGATAAAATGATGAACGAGGAGTGATTCTGCAGTGTCTTTTCCAATACAAAAACTAGAAAGCAAGCTGTTGTCAGGCCATGGGAGTTGATAGACGTACATTTGATCCATCTGACATTCTTACATTGATAACAAAAACAAGAAAACATATACCACAACTTTACATGTATCATAGATAGATATCAGAGTTAAAAAAAAACACTTCAGGTATAATGACACAGTGCTAGTAAGTTGTCTAAGGATGTATAAATCTATCTTTAGTTTAAAACTGTGCTGAAATCGTAATTCCAGGGTAGGGAAAATGCTCTATGACAGTCTTTGTTAAACTTTTCTAATTGAAGGACTACCTAAACTTGTATATTTACTTTTTTTAAATCTAAGAATGGTCTTATAGCATACTATTCTTTGGAGAAAGCATACGTGAAATGTAACTGCTTTACAAAATTGTAAGCTTACTACTTTTATAAATACAGCATTTTCATTTCTCACAGACGTTAGTAGCTGGCTTGCAACTATCCTGGCTGGGTATTATAAACATACACTGCAAACTGTGTGGGAATGTTGTATATGTCATTGATAATTACTGTTCCTTGCAATTACCTGCAAAACTTGCTACAGTCTAGTAGACTGCCAGCAGTCTGTTTTCACAGGCTGAATGGTGCAAGTATTGTAATATCCTCTTAACAAATGAGAGAGCAAACACATCATAATTGCCCTACCAGTTTTTAAAAGAAAAAAAAAAAACACCTTTCATCCTAAGACTTCCAGGTTTTCCTCAGCATAGAAACACAGGCTAATTTTTTTACAAGTGAACAGATAAGATGATGCGAACACAACTGAGCTAAGAGGTTATTGTCAGACTTGCTTGTTACTGTGCTTTAGATTCTATCCTATTTCTTCTCTTTTTGATGGCCTATTCCTAACTAATATAGTCACTATACAAGATGCTAACTTTCAGTTGTTCTAGTTTATATAAATAAGGTGACATTCCAGGAGGGAAAGTCCAAATTCATGAGGGTGACAAGATCCATGACTGGGACTTTTATTACATTCTTCTTTATGGTCAAGGCCCATTTATAATTACTAACAAATTCTCACATTTGCCTTGCAGACATGAGTCATCTCCAGGGAGAGTACAGAAGTGGCAGTGGCCCACACCCAAGTGAAGATACGTCAGTTAGCTCTGTTGCCTTGGTGACAATTCCAATCACGATAGCGCTGTTACTGATCATTGTCCTTCTGCTCGTCAATCAGAAGAAGCAGTGGATTCCAGTGTCCTGCTACAAAGCTCCAACAAAGGTGCTGTGTTTATGTCGTATTTCCAAGCTTTCACTTTTTTGGAAAACCAGATTAAACTAGAATATTGTATAGGATGCAATTGAGTTCACATCATGTGAACTCTCTCTTCAAATTTCTCATGTCTTAAATCATTTTATACGAGTCAGTCTGATTTATTCAGCCACCTACATTATTTTTTTCACTATCAGCAAAATACTTTTTAAAAAAATCCAACTCCGTATATGTGTAGGTAAATACATGAAATTTTCTTATATGCAGTCAAACTCTTAAGAGAATATTTTTGCTATCTTAACCTTCATCCACTTTAAAAGTCTTGTACAATATAAGGTACTGTATATACTAGTAGTATTTATCACATTTTCTAACAACTGCATCATATGGTTCTGGGATTAATATTTTCAGAGAGGTCTTGGGAAATATCTACCAGTTAAGTATTCTGAGACTGCCAAAAACCAGAAGAAGCAGGTAGCTTGGAAATGAACAGTGAAAGAGCATAGTTTTGTTTTGAGAAACATTTTCATCAGACTAAGCCCTTACTCCATACTCAAATGCCATTTATATCAGTTCCCCAATTTATCCCACTTACACTTCCTAATTCTAATCAGACTTTGTCCATGCTTGAAACACAGTTTGAGAGCATCTTTTCTTCAGTTCCACCTAGAAGAGTAATAGAGTAATTTTTAAAATGAAGTGTCCATATTTTCTGTCACTGCTGAACTTTTTTTTTTTTTTTAAAAGTGGTTTCCAACAAACTTACAAATACAGTCAGACCATAAAGTTGAATTCAAATTCAGTTGTAATTCAATAGGAAGCATGAGGAACTGATACTACTCCGTGTCCATTCTTTCAAGACAAGTAAGCAATACCAGTTCCTGAATTTAAGGAATGCATTTAAAAACTCATTTTCACTCTAATGGATTCACTCCTAAACTCTCAGAAAGGCTGTTCTACATCCATCCGTCCATCCATCCATCCATCCATCCATCCATCCATCATCTTTTGAAGAGCAAAATTTTAAAAAAATTTAAAGACTATTTTGTAAGAAATATTTGGGTAAAAAACCTTTTTGTGATAAGGGTTACTGAATGTGAAGTTCTAGTAATAAAAAACCCTTCTGGTTTAAGTCTTGGAAAAAAGAAGCTACATACATCAATGGAAACTGGAATTTTTAAGATTTGCAGTCCATTTGCATGCTTATAGTGTGAGCATGCACATGCATTGTCACTGACTTCATACGTATCCCCAGAGTATGTTTACTGCCTGTCCTCCTTCATGCTTAGCCCATAAACATTTAAGGTCATATGTGCCCAGTGTCATTTCACCTTCCTCTCAGCTGCAAAATGTTTCAGTTGAAGGATTCTCAAACAGAGGAATAGCAGAACTGGAAAGCCAGTACACATAGTTCAAGTCTTCCTTTGAGCAGTATTTTATGTGCATTCACACTTGTAGATATTACATACCCAAACCTTTACTTATTCACATTTGCCTCAAATTAAATCTTCTGTTCCACACTTAGAAGCAAGCAAGAACAACTCTACCAGGTGCCACATCAACATTGGCATCTCTACAATAACACACTGCTTTGCAAGGGTGTAAGGCTTAGCGAATACTGGATAAAAGGGGGATGATTTCCTAATTAAGGAAGTAATACGTAAACCACCTCAGAAGGGGAATATAGAAGGATACCATAGGACACCCCATGCCAGGATTAACTATAACAGCTGAGATCTCTCCCATTCTTAGCGGAATTGCAGCCAGGAGCAAAACATTCTTTAAAAAGATCTGCAATAAAGAGGCTGTTTGAGTCTTGGAAACAAGCTGCTGAACATCCAGGGCAACAAGGTTAAGCCCTTATGTGGTGCTAGACTAACAGAGAAAAATTTAACCAGTCCATCTGGGGTATGAGAATATCAGAGCTCCATTCAGAAGATGAAAAATGGTGACTCAGAAGAGAATGTTGGTCTGTTATTGTGCCTGGCATAAGCCTTTACCAAGTTTAGCAGAAGTCCAGACTCTATCACTGCTGATTTGATTTTGTTTTGTGCTTATGGCCTTGAACGACAAAGACTTTTTAAATTATGTATGGAATACAAAGATTTCTTCATTTTCTCAATATTCCTTTTCTGTTTTAACAGCCTTCTTGCCTAAACAATCAACTGGTATACGTAGACTGCAAGAAAGGTACCATGGTCCAGGTGGACAGTTCTCAGAGGATGCTAAGAATTGCAGACCCAGATTCAAGATACAGTGGATTTTACAGCATGCAGAAACAGAACAACCTACAGGCAGATAATTTCTATCAAACAGTTTGAAGAATTCCACCCTTACCAAGGATTTAAGAAAGAGAGAGAGAGAGAGAGAGAGAGACTAAGTCTGCTATTAAAATAAAACTAGAATTGTGCACTTGCTTAGTGGATTGTATTGGATTTGTGACTACATGTACAGCTCTAAGACCTTACTGGGATGAGCTCTGACTCCTGCAATGTGCCAGAAAAAGCATTCCCACTTTTCCTTGAGATAACTGACCAAGTGTTTTCTTAGAACCAAAGTTTTAAAACTTGTTAAGATGTATTTGCTTGTAACATAGCTATAGAGGTTTTTTGGGAGGGGGAACTGGGGGCTAGGGATAGGCAATGAGGTAAAAGGAAGCTTCAGAGAAGAAAAGCTGGTCATGTTTGACTGGAGAAGAAAATGAATAAAGAATACTGCCAAGCAGCAGGATAGTGGTTTTTCTTGTTGCTCCAAAATTGCATCTGTTGCAGCAAAGCCTAACCCCTGGTGAAAAAAATATTAAAAGGTCTGATTTTTTTTTTTTTTTTTTTTTCCCAGCTGTTGCTACGGTAATATGCTCCTAGAACAGAATTTGTCACATCACAGGTGTGGTGTAGCTGCAAATATTTTTCTATATGATGAGAAGCTGCAGTAGTTAATGAAATAGCAAGGAAAAGGTTATAGCAGAAAATAAAGGGTGGGTTTATTAAGGATGTATAAAATTATACCTTGTGCTGCTTTTTGTTTTTATTTTTGTTTTCTTCAAAGCTGATTGGCTAGATTAGCCAGACTTTGGCAGAGTTAGCAAATGACTGAGGCCTAAGTAATTCCTGATATGAGCACTGGATCTTTTGACAGCAGTATTGAAGAAAGGAAGGAAAAGTCAAGAACACCATGCAGTTCCAGGGGCTTTTGTTTGTTTGTTTTGTCTGTTGTGGTTTTGTTTTGTTATTTTATATCAATCTCTGGTTGTTCATACAGGAGAAGGAAAAATATTTTTGTTGGACAAAGCTCTTGCTTACAAGAGAGTTAAAAAAGAGACTGTTTTAAGGTTGTTTTTTTCCTGTTGATGTTCTTATTTACTGGTATGCAGATTTAGAAACTACTTCCATGCTAGGAAGCTGCTTAATTTTAATTGTATATTACTCAAGCACCTTTTTTGAAGCTCAGAAAAAAAAAAAAAGGAGATCATGCTTCTTTAAACTTTAGCATTATAGGAATATTTATGTAAATATAATTATGCTAAAAACAACAAAAAAGTATTTGTATGTTTGTGTATATATATGTATATACAAATGCAGGTAGGTATACATATGTATATATACGTGCATGTGTATATACACTATACATATATATACTGTATATATAAAATACTATGTATACAGTATATATTTTTTCTATTTTTTTTCTTGTTGAATGTATTTTTATCTGAGAGAGATTTTACCCAGAGCAGAAACAGATAAACAGGCATTCCATATCAATGCTTAATCGCTTGTGAGTTTAGAAGAGACAAGAAAAGAGCATCTCATTCTACCTACAGATTGATTTGAAAGTGTTTGTGTGCGCGCGTGTGTGTGTGTGTGCACTCTTGTGTTTGCGTGTGTACAGTATGTGCACGATTATAGCAGTAAGCGTTGCTCTTGCTACTTGCTACATTTCAGGGTGTTTCTTATTTTTCTTTTCCTGCTTAGCCTTAAAAAGGCTTTTTAATGAATGCATTGGCTAGAGACACTGATGACAATATACATGCAGCACTAATCCGCTCCATAGAATAACAACATCGGCTCCTGGATTTTCTTTTTTTTCTTTCTTTCTTTTTTTTTTTTTTTTTTTCAAACAATTGTTTGAAACAACTACTGGAATATTGTCCACATTAAGCTGGAAGTTTGTTGTAGCTTGCCTCATTTATAACTCTGACTGTATAATACAATGTTAACTTTCCAAACAGGTCTTGGCACTTTTATACTAATTACCCATTTGTGCATTGCCTTTTTTCTTTTACAAATGCTTGTCATAAGAGACACAGATACCCAGTATGCTTAATGTGAAAAGAAAATGTATTTTTTGTAAAGGAACTCTCAAGTATTGTTGTAAATACTTGGTCAGAGGTTGCTGAACTTTAAAACTGAAAAAAAAACCTAATTTATTATTATAATGACCTAATTTATTAATCTGAAGATTAACAATTTTTTTGTTTTAGAATATCAAAAAGGTGTTCTAGCTGTTTGCATCAAAGAAAAAAATAAGTGTATCATTAAGGGTCAACATTTTTTCTGCTTATATAACTTCAGTTTCAAACCACCAATAAGAAAAAATGTAGTCTCCCCAGTGTTTTGTACGCAATCTGATATTGAAACAGAGATGTTTCTGTCCAGTTACTACAAAGATTTTGTCAAGACAAAACATCCATTCCTTGCATAAGAGTAAGCAGTCTTTATCCAGAAATTGTAAATGCTTGCTTTTGTTTTACAATCAAGGCCATATTCTGAAAATATTAGCAGGATATAGGACATGGTGTAAAATGTTTTTTATTATTATTATTTTATTATTATTATTTTAAAGATATGATTTATCCTATGTGCTGTATCCATTACACTCTTTTACTTTGGTTCCTGTTGTGCTCTTGTAAGAGAAATGCAGATATAATTTTCTGAAAAATAGATGCATATGTGGCACTCGGAGTGCACTGCGGTTCAGCAGATTGCTTGTTTACTTTTTTAACTGTAAGGCGGTTTCTTGTAATTTGGCTCTTGGCAGCACAATAAAAAATTTTAAACCTATTGATGCATATTTTCTTAAATGTTCATATTTATTACTTCTGTACACTGGTCCTTGAGACATTAGTTTATATTTTGATATTATGGTGAGGTGTTTTTCCCCTGGGAGTAGGAATTCATGTTAAGTGTCCTGCTGACCTTAGATCAAAACAGTTCAGAACAAAATGTGGGTAAACAGTTTGCAGTTACAGAAAGTTCTGTGGTTTACACTGAAGAATTTTTACATTAGAGGGATTCCCAAGTTTCAGCATTCAGTAAAGCTCAATCTCTCAAACGCAAAGTCAGGCCTTTGCCCTGCCATTGAGACCATGTGGTCTAATTGTACCTGTCAGAAAGCCATAATCAATCATTTGGAACTCTAATATGAGGTCCTATAGAAAGTATGTGGAATCAGAATCTGCACTTCATGGGCTTCCTCAGCCACAGATCTTTTATTTACCTATTAGCCTGTAATGTTTTTCCTTCTGTTAATTCGTAAGTTAATGGACTTGATGTAGAGTTCTGGTATGTAACTTCCTGAGGCAAGGAGGTTTTCAGCTTAACTACGTGCTCTGTGAAAAACTGCCTCCATTTCTTTCTTTGAACTTAAACCCTTGATGGTTTCCTTTGATAGCCCTGACTTTATGCATTCACGTGGTTCGGTATCTGTATGCCACCCATTTAGAGACCTGTGTCTTCTCTCTTTTTTTTTTTTTCTTTTTTTTTTTTTTTTCTTTTGTGCTGAAAAGCCCAAGATGATTCTTTGGGAGATGTTTGTTCCATACCTTCTGGCCAACCTTGCCATTCTTCTGTGCTTCACACTCTATTACATCCTTTTGAGAACAAGGATAAAGGGAGTCAAAATATCCACATTGTTAAAATATGGAACACCCCGGATCTAGCATTGTATTTACTGTTTGGGTTGCTATTGACCACTGAGTCTGTGCTCTGTAAGAGCTAGCTGAAATAATCCAGAATACCCAAGGAGTAACAGTTATCGCAAAGCCCTAATTGACTTTGACTAGTAGTATTTTTGTGCATCCCTCTACATTTACATATGCTGAAATTCCAGTAATTTCCTCTCCATTGCTAGTTACCTGTTCCTCCCCAAGACTATGGCTACAGAAGACTATGTCTTCTAGAAGAGCATCTTCAAACTGCCTGCAAACGTTTTGCTTTTTCATCAGAACGGAACAGAAAACATCATTGTACCAATGTATAAAACAATGGTGCATCCACATTTGAACAAAGTAGTCCTGGCCTCCTTTGCCCTACTCCCAGTGTTAGAAAGGATCATATTGGAATGCCTGTGATGTGTATATATACACTATAAATAGAGTTTGTCAGGGTGAAAGTCTTTAAATTACCTCAGTGACATGCAGATGCTTAACAGGGAATTAATTTTCCACTCACTGTGTCTCTTTCCCAACATCAAGCCGGAAGTATGAAAAGAAACTTAAAGGAGGCTCCAAACAAATAAAGAAGTTAAGCAGAAAAAATTCTTGCTATGTGCCTCGGGATACCAGAAGTTTACAGTAGCTTGAATATGTACTAGATAAAAAAAAGACAGCCATAAGCTATTGCACGTAAGGACACCATCCAAAGCTATCGGGGGATGGGGACGGGAGTAACAACCGAATACCTCAAAAGCTCAGTTTTATATGTGTTAGGCGGCTGAGGGGGGTGGATTGCAGTCAAAAAGCCGCCCATCTCTCGGTTAGAATGAAGTTACAGCTACTGCTGCTCCTTTCCCCTTGCCCTCCCCGGCGAAGCGCCCGCCTCGGGCCTGCGCCGGCCGCTTCCCGCGTGCAGGAACGAGCCCTGCGAAGCGGCCGGGGCCGCTGCTGGCTGGCACAGCCGCGCCCGGCCCTTGCCGCCCTGCGAGCGCTGCCCGGGCTGGGCCGGGGCCGCCGCGCTGCGCCCGGGGCCGCGCCGCTGAGGCTGAGGCTGAGGCCGCTCCGCCTCCCGCCGCGCGCGGCCGTTGGGCAGCCCCGCGCCGCCCACGCGCCCCGCCCCTCCCCGAGCTGCGAGAGGCGTCGGGGGCGCGCACCGCCGGGAGCGCGCGGCGGCCGGGGGCGCGCAGCCCCGCGTCTCCCGCTGCGGCGGCAGCGATGGCGGCGGCGCCGGCCTCGCAGCGAGACCCGGGGGATTGGCAAGACTTCTCGGGCTTCCAGCCCTCCGCGGGGGGCGGTCCCGACGCCGCACGCGACAAAGGCAGCTGGGTCGGCGGCGGCGGGGATTTGGGGGTCAAGTTGTCCCTCTGCTTTGAGCCTCCGCAGGCCCCCCGGGCCGGCGGCGGCGACAGCCGCGCTCCGCTGCGGCCCCTCACGGAGCAGAGCGCCCTGCAGGACGACGAGTGAGTGCAGGCCCCGGGGCGGGGAGGCAGCGGCGGTCGGGCCGCCCGAGGAGGAGGCCTGGCCCGGCCCGGCCCGGCCCGACCCGGCCTGAGGGGACAGGCGGGTCGGGGGCGCGGGGCAGGGTGCGGAGCCGGGGGGCAGCGCGGGCTCCGTGGCTCGCCAGTCCTGTCCAGCCCTGCCCTGCCCTGGGCCTCCTGGTCTGGGCCGCCTTCTCGCTGCGTCCCAGCAGGGCTTGTGGGCTGCGGGAGTTGAAGCCTTTCGCCGCCCTCCGGGCAGCGGCTGGGAGCCGGCGCAGGTTTGACATCTGGTTTTATTTCCCTCGCTGTCAGGGAAGTGTGTCATCATCCCAGTGCCTCTTACCTCCGGGGTAAGAAAAAGTAGCTGCTCTGAAATGCAGGGTGACTGAGGGTAATATTTGTTTAGCTTCTTGCAAAATGCCCACTGTTTCAGTGTTTGAAATTAATACATGGAAAATATGGAAAGCGGGTGGAGAACAAAATCTCAGCTGCAACTGTGATAATTGGTTTTTTTTTTTTTTTCCCCTGAGCAATAGAACCTTTGATCTATGTCGCTTTCCTGTTTATAACACTATTTTACAAGTATTTATACTTGTCCCTTTACAGCAAATCTCAGTCACCTTCATTACAAATACTGAAGTTTTACTTTGATAAATTGTACATCTTACTTTAAGAGAAGGAAATTTAAAAAAAGCATATTAGCAAAAGGCTGGATATCTATGGTATAAACAGTGAGGTAAGTTCAGAGAACCATCCATCAGAGGCATGTTGGGCAGTGATGAGGCTCTCTCTCTGCCTTTCTATGTTTGGTTTGGCCATTCCTCTGACCTCCTTGGAGCCTAGCTAGGCAACCACTTCGAACATGCTCCCACAGCATAGTGCTTACAGGCAGAGCTTGTTAGCTGACTTAAGGCAGCAATGTGTGAACAGAGCAGCTCTCTTTCATCTGAACTGGTATACAGAATAGGGCTGCATATGCAGCCCTAGTGCAGCCAGAGAGGTTGTACACTGTAGGCACAGTTCAGACCAACTGTAGACAAGAGTGGTGGACTGAGCTCGGAAAGAGTCCTGAATAAAACTAAATTCTTGCAAAATTTTAGTATCATTTGTGCATGTTCATTATTCTGTGATAAATAGAAAGAAAAAAAGATCTGGCTCAGAATTTGCTACTCAGCCTCTGCTAATTCCTGAGTTTAAAGTGCAGAAGACAAGGAAAACGGAAACAACACTAGGAATGGAATTTGTAGCTGAGCTCACATTTCATTAAAGGAAGGACTCATCCACCCCCCAAAAAGATTTTGAGTGTAGTTTATAATTAGTAATGAAACTGTCTAATCATCGCATTATTTTATTTCACTACTGTGAAATAAATCATACATAAAAAACCCAGCCGTTCATTGCTGGTTTAAAAAAGGAAATATTTTATCAAAAAGCATTTTCTCTTAGCTTCAGAGCATTATAAAAATACAGTCAGTAACTTGTAGATGATATTTAGGGAGGAAAAAATAGTTGTTGATAGAAATATATTATCATTACAAATATGTTTATTCTTGATCATTTGCTGCTTGTTTTGAGGTCTACATTTTTGTTCCTTTATTCTCTCCAGGATTTGGAATGCTTTGACTGATAATTATGGTAACGTAATGCCAGTTGACTGGAAATCTTCCCACACCAGAGCTTTGCACTTGCCAACACTGAATCTTTCAGAAAAAGGGGTAAGTTCTGATCAGCAGAAAGACCCTCTTTGGATCTTTTATACTCAGCAGCGAAATACAACAATTTGAGCATGTATAAAAGACTGTTGTTATTGGCTTAAAATATTTTTAGTGCTTGGCATACGTGAGAGGCTTTTAAAAATCAAAAAAGCAAACAACTATTTATGTTTGCATCTCCTTGGGCTAAAATAATTTGGGTTTAGTTTTAGATGAATGTTCATTAGAGCCAGACCATGACAGAAGAAATTGTAAAATGAAAAAGTGTTTCACATAGAATCTTTCTACTGTCTGTTTCATTTTGAACACTATTCTTGGTAAGGGAGGAAAAGAGATGGAAGTACTCTGATTTAGTAAATCCAGTGTGGACTTTTTCTAAGTTCATCTCATTCTGCAGTCAGATGGAGACTAAAGTGGCTACTTTTACAGGAGAGGTGACCCAGGAGACACTGAAGTGTAAGAGTTTGTTTTGCTTTGTTTCTCTTAATTAGCAAGTAGAATAATTGTCTGGGGAGGGAGCAGGGAATGAAGAGCTTCAGAGAGGTTTATAGAAAGGGTTGTCCTCTGATCTTCCTAAAAGTGAATTAAAATGCTTTAGGAAGAATTCCCATCTCCCAGGTCTTCTAAGGAAATGAGTGGCTTATCTTTTAACCATAATGAAGTTGAGTTATGTTGTAAAAGTATATCTGTGTGTAACCTGAGAATATGGTAATGCTTTGACTTCTGCCATTATGTAATCCACAGCAACTTTATAATGTGACAGGAACAAAGTTTGTCCTGCTAAGAGATACTTTGGAGTTTAGCAGGGATAGATGGCAATTTGCGACTCCCTTTCTCAGTTTGAGTCTGATGATTATGCCTTGAATTTGGTTTGTGTTTATTCTAATTTTTATTAGAGTGTTTGTTCAGATTCTCAGTGGCTTAGAGTAATTAAATCCTTACATTTAAAGTAAAAAGAATTACAACGCCCCGTGCCACGACCTTGTTGTGTGATTAAAAAATCGAGTAAAAGACTGATGGATTTCTTGATAAAGAACTATGTACAGTACAAAAAAGTGCTTCAGATAGCTTTTGTAGGTTCTTTGCAGGAAGTGATGAAGGAGCTATGTAAAAAAATGTGGTGTTGCTGGATTAGAAATAATCTTAGATATGCTGCCAGTAGAGGGAAGTTCAGTTTATGGACTAAACAGATCTAAAATTTTTTCAGCTTTCACTCCACCTGGTGTGCTTTTTGATGTGTAAAGCCCATCTGTTTGAGAGCATTTGACATACTTTCTTTCTACTTCTCTGTGTTTCAGCAGTATTTCTGGATACATGACAGCACATATGGACCAGCTACTAACTTGTTTTAACTTTCTTACAATGAATACTAACAGCTAAGCAACACTTCTTTGATGTGTTTGAAACTAATAGTATGCTGTTGAACCTGTGCTTAAAGTATTTCTCTTCTTGGTTTAGTAGGGAAAAAATGTAAGGCTGATTCATCTAATCTTTGTTGCCTCATGTCATACATCTGTGAACACTTTCATACAGCTATGATGGTGAAAGAAGTAGTTGGGTGGAAGTGTTGTACAATGATACAAGGAACAGGATTGTGCAATTGCTTAGTCATTGTATTTCTGTTACATTACTTTTAAACAGGTCATTCTCTGGTAAGAGTGTGAAGGTAGAACAGGCAGGGAATGTGGCCAGGTGGTCCTTTTGGCATCAGTTGCAGCTTGGGCTGGTTTAGGTGGTTTATTAGTCTAAATTATTAGAATATATTCTGATAGTCTCTCAAAATGTTGTTTCTGGATATGTGAGGAGGGAAAGCTGACCTCACTTTAGATAAAACTGTTATCCTTGCTTACTATCCTGTAGTTGTTGTCAGGATCCTATATACATGGAAAAACATTTGAGGACTGCAGATCGTAAAGAATCAAAACTGGAATGTATCTGTCCTGTAGGTGAACAGATATTCTTAGTGGAGCACTGTCACTGAATGGTTATTGGAATTCAGATTCTGGAAGAAGGTGGACATTTGACTTCATTCTGATGGCTGAAGAAACACGAATTGTATGTTTTCCCCTATAGACTAGTTATCTGGGGATATCAATAGCATCTTCAAAATGAATCTGAAAACTGTTAAGGTTTCTGAAGAAACTGAGAAAATTTGAGGAATTACAACAAAAATTGCAAACTAATACCGTGAGACCAAGTACTTCATACAGCTAGTCATAATGCTTCTTAATTAGCCCCAAGATCGGTTGAGCTCAAAATGTCAACGGTTAGGGGTTGCCGCTTTTGGGGGCTGGGGGGCTTTTCTAGGTTGGTTTGGCTGGATCTAGTAATAGACAAAGTGAAGAAAAAAAGCAAAAAACTTTGTAAATAAACTAGAATATATCACCATGTAAGAGTAAAATACACCTGACTGATTAAGGAGGGGGCTTAAATCTTTTGTTTTACTATATGTACATCTTTGGTTTTGAAGGATGAATATAATTTGATGGCATATGTGTGAGAACAGCATTGCTTCTGTTTATTTTTAAAGTATATTTTGAATACTGAGGGTCTTCAATATGAATCTCAGGTGATAGCCATGTTCTGTTTTTTAAAACAACTTTTTTCATGT
This sequence comes from Athene noctua, assembly GCF_965140245.1. Classification (NCBI taxonomy): domain Eukaryota; kingdom Metazoa; phylum Chordata; class Aves; order Strigiformes; family Strigidae; genus Athene; species Athene noctua. The sequence continues at coordinate 92,097,955 of NC_134037.1, forward strand.
CTTATGTGAAAAAGAAGAACTATAAAAGCAAGTAAAATAAAAGGTTAGTGTAGTGATTATAGATAGGTTTTCACCCCACACTGACAAATGTTTGTCTTCATTTAAGATTTAAATATCTACATTGGATTGACTGCCTGTCATTGTGTGCAGATATCTGCACATCATTGTGCATATGGTCTTTTTATGCTGAGGATATTTAAAGACTTTAAAGACTGAAAGCTATTTTAACTTTCTCAAATTTCAGTTCTGATTTCAGTTGTTAAGGTACTTCAGTTTCCAGGTATTTGACAGCAGGAATCATTGAGTCCATTATTTTGGGCAAGGAATCTGTTTTGCCCTTAGAATTTAATATTAGTTCCCCTTTTGTTTTTTGTATATGTACATGACGTATTTTTTTGTGTGTGTGTATATACTTATGTAAATACACATTTTCATGCTTTCTAGGTAAATGATAACTTGAACCTTGACCTGTCAGATGACGAAGAGCTAAGAGAACAGTTGGATATGCATTCTATCATTGTTTCCTGCATCAATGATGAACCACTCTTCACAGCAGAGCAGGTGAAGTGTTCAGCAAACAAAACAGTGTTGTTGGGGTACCATTTTCTTTTAGTCTGTAATTAGTTTTTGTTTTTCTTCCTTCTGTTCACCATAGTTAATCTTCTTGATTTTTCTTTATTTAGGGTCATAATAATGTGTGAGGTTACTACGTCATTCAGATTTAAATAGTATTCCAATGCTTCAGGTCAGGTTGATAGCCCTGGGTCTTTGAAATCTTTGTATGTTTCTTACCATTAATTAGTCAGAAATACTATTAAGTTAAATATATGTGTTAAGAGGCAAAAATATTTTCAGAATGTTGGTGGTCTTGTAGAGTTTGTAGTTTTCCAGCATGACTGTATGGCCATTCATATCTTCATGTGACTTTGTGGTTAGCGAGTATTCTTTGAAGTTTTTGCCTAATATGAGAGCAGATCAATAGTTCTACTACTCAGCTTTCAAATTACTTAGTGTCTAAAGGCTTCTCTTCCAAATCCATGGATTTACTTAAGTTATCTTGAAAATTGCTCTTCTGGATAAGGTTAATGACTCTGCCTTAAGATCCTGCTTTAGTAAGCAAACACAAGAATATATTTTCTTGTTTAAATGGTTATCTGTGAACTCTAATGAACATGGTTATTAAGAGTATGAGAGACAGGGTTGCTTGAAGTGGCTCTGCTCTTTTTTACTGTGAGGTGGATCTCAGCACTGTCAACAGCCTTTAAACCTGTAAAAGTTGTGTTATTTATTCAGGTTAATAATTTAGCCTGTAGAAATATGGACATTTTTATACTGAAAAGTAAGCTGTCTATGCACAGGATTTATGTTCTTATACTTTCTGTCTGGCTCAGGTCTGTGTCTGGGGATGCAAATCAGCTTCAGGTTATGATGGATCAGTTCATAAAACTTCTCATAAGCACAGCAGATCTTCAGCTTCTTCAGGGGTTGTTTTTTTCCTTGGAGAAGTGTCATGAAAAGAGGGGTGGGGAGGTAATTAATTTTTTTTGTTGTTTTGTTTTCCTTCAACTGAATACTCAGGAAAGATATTTCAGCTCTCTCTTTGGTTCAGTGCTCTTAAGTAGAACCATGTGTACATTCATATAGAAATAACTATGTAGTTTCAACATGCTGCTTGTTATGAGATCACCAGTTTACCTTGAAAAGGTACGCTTATTCTCAGAGAGCAAGGATGAGGAGGAAATATCAGTATGATTTTTGTTGATTCTCTTCCATCCAGTCATAGTATTAGTTCCATTCAGCAGATTCTTCGCTTATTGAAAGTAAAAAAAAAAAAAAAAACCACCAAAACCTTAAACTCTTAACAGCTTTGCTTCGAATTGCAGGCTGTTTCTCTTAATGTAGGAGGGTTTTCATAAGGTTTTTCATTTGTTGAAGGTGATTGAAGAAATAGAGGAAATGATGCAGGAATCACCTGACCCAGAAGATGATGAAACACCCACCCAATCGGATCGGCTCTCCATACTTTCCCAGGAAATTCAGACACTCAAGAGATCCAGTACAAACAACAGCTATGAAGAGAGTAAGTGATATTTATTTAGTATTTTACTCTTACTCTTATTGAAAATAGTTTAAAGGATGTTTGCCATATGTTTAACTTATAGCAAGCCCTTCTTATGAAATATCTACATTCCAAAATATTTTCAAAATGCCTTGAAAGGATAAACCAGATTTAGAACATAAATAGACTTACCTTTGTCAGCTTTCATAACTTAAAATAAAAATAAAATCTTGTAGAATTTCAAATTAAAGCAAATATGCTGAAGCTTCTTTCACTAGAATGAGGTCTCTTCATAAGTAAAATGATGTCAATCTTTTTTATTAAAATTTATTAATTTCTTCATTTAAAAGTGAGACACTTTCTTGAGGGCGGTTCACTGTTTAAAATTCGCTAAGTCTTTTGAAATCTGTGGAGCAAATAAAGAAAATAGTGTTTCTTTGATACTGTTTCAGTCACTGCAACATATCTTGATATACACCAACACAAAAATAAGGCAACCGTTGCTTTTTCTTTCCCATAAGGACCTTGCATATTTTTTGTCCTCCCTTTCCATTCCTCTTCAAACAACATAAAAGTTTAAAAAACCCCTTTGTATCTTCTTCTACTCAGATGAAATCATCTGTTTTTCCCTATACAAAAGGAAAGAAAAAATTATATATATAGTTTAATTCTAGTAAGTTGAATTGTACGTAGAAGAAACCTGTGATTAATCAGTTTCATGATGGAAATTTGTTTCATCTATGTATTTGTCAAAATCAGTTCTAAAAGGTGATAGGAATGTGAATATTTGCTAGATGATCCTTCTACTTTGGTCCCTCTTACAAAGTTTGATGCTTTCTTTCCTGTAATTGGGTCAGCAATATACATTCTGTAAACGATTCAGAAAGCTGACTGACCTTTTGTGACATGACTTAGTTTCTGCTACACTTCAGATTTATGGAGGAGATCCCATTTTCATGGTTAGACTCTTAGCTGTCTCAACACATAAATTTCAGGAATGTGAAAGCAAAGTGTATCCTGCTCAGCAGGGCTTCCCGCTTTTCTGAGAGTTCCATATGTCCTTAGGTTTGGAGCTAATCAAACTTGCTTGGTATTTCATATCATATTTATTTTGCTTTGCCTCAGGAGTTCATATTGTCTGTTGCATCTTTATGGTTTAAAGGTTAGCCTTGACCAAACAAGGCCTTGAGTTACTTTGGCAGATAATTTAACTTTGCTTCACCAATTTCTCAGAATCTGTTTTCATGTCTTTCGAGTCACTGTTTTATGAAAAGCTCTTGCTACCTTTTTTTCCGTGCAAAGCTGCTTCAGAATTAGTCTGCACCTCTCTAAAATTGTTGCAGGCTTTTCCCAGAAACTGTCTGGCTTTTATAAGACCAGTCAGAGGTGTTAATGTTTAGGATTGAGAGTAGGAAACCAAAGTTTGTATTTACGTTTTCTTGGGTTGGAAAAGACCTTTATTAAGACAGTCCAAACATAAAACCAGTTACAGCTCTGATTACACAGGTGAGTCTTTTAGCCTACATATCTAAGATTTAACTCCAGTAGTCTTCTGCATTTGAATTACTCTGTCTTCACTCACCTGCATCAACTAAGTAGTTCCTATGTGGTCCTTTTGTAGGCTTTGATAATGACAACTGATATATCATAAACAAGTCAGGATTGCACTTGGGTAAACTGCACCTGTGGTTATGGAACTATTGTTTCTTAGGCTGTGAAGCTGGTTCTTAAGTGTCAGGATTCATTGGTGCTCTCTCTAGTCGTCCTTCACAAAAACAGAACAGTGGTGCAACCTGTGCTGCTTAGACGGCCCTTTGTACTGAATGCACATGGAATGTACTTATTAATTTTTACCACAGGTATGCTCAGTTTAACTGACTGTAAGGGCTGCTCTGTGACTTGAACCCAAAGAGCACCAGATAATCTTGTTGCTGAATTTATCTTTCTTCCCCCTGCTTATGTTTGAGTATTTGCTGTTGCTGCCAACCAAGAGCTGACTCGGCAAAAAAGTTGTTGCTGTGGTAGGACCTACTGTGGTGTGTGCCATGACTGAGCACAGCCAAGATCTGGCTTACAAGTAGAGGCCATAACTTGCATGCTATGTGCTTAGAATAGTTTAAACAACAATATAAACAATGTTGCAACTTCAATCCTTAAGCATGTGGTTCTGTTACAGTGTCTGAACAGGATTTAAGCCTAAACTACTCTGAAAAACTGTGGCTCCTTGCCAGAGAATTGCCTTAACAGGTTTCATCGCTTTTTCCTTAGTAAGTGACAAGGAGCTTTCTCCAATCAGTTTTCCCTGCTGTAATTTAGAAGAGAAAAACCACATTTCACCTTTTACCTTTGGTACTTCTAAGAGCTATACTTTTCTGCAGTTTGTGGTCTTATTAGTATTTTTCAACACTTGTTCATAAGCACTTTCCCTTATAACAGTTTTTTTAGGCATGACATTTACTAGACTAACTCAATGTAACCAAATAATTTTGAACATCCATGCAATGTCCTTAAACAGATTGTACCCTTCAGTGTAACCAGGACTAGCCTTTTCTCAGATGCTAATGAAAATTATGTTCTTTGACATAGCAACTGATGGGCCATACTAGCTCCCTAGGTGTGTCAGACTTAATTGGGAATGGAAAGCAATGCTTGAAGAACATGCTCTTTTTTAACCTAAGCAAGCCTCAGAACATTCTTCTTGGTCATAATTTCACTCTGTAATGCATGACCCAATACTACCTCTAAAATGCAAACCTGGAGGGTTTTCTTGTTTCCACACTGATATTTTACAGGCTTCTCACCAATTGATTTAGCTTTGACCAACTGAGTCTCATGCTTTCTCAAAACCATTAATGCTTAGTTTTGATTGAAATGAGCCTGCCAGCTAATTTTGATCCAGGTCTTTGTTTCAGGCAATACAAGACCATGCTTTTGACTACAATCCCCAGGCAAAGAAAAATTGGGGGATTTTGTTGGGTTTTCTACTAAATGCACCTAAAGACATTATCATAAAGGCTTGGCACAAGCTTTTATTAATATGCATGCATACCTTAGCAATATCCCCAAGAAGATTCCTTTGCTCATAGAGTATAGCTTCTGTATTACTCTAGGTGAAAAATCCAAGGATTCAGAAATTCCAAAGTGTTGATGATTGTGTCAGAAAATAGAGAAACCTTTTGCTCTGAACAGTGAGTGTAGGCGGGAAGGAATAGTTAACAGACATGTCAGCATTACAAGTTCAGTACTTACTTCAGGTTCCTTTACTACAACATGCACTTCATATTTGCAGATTATCTCAGATTTCTCAGAAATAAGAAGAAAGTTTAACCATCTTGTTGCTAATCTAGTTGCCTCTGTGATGTGTTTATTCCTTTAGGAATATTATTTTGTTCTATGTAGTTTTAGAACTGAATTTTTTGTTTTGAAAAATTTCAGAGTACTTTTCTTTTTCTTGTAATTCCCACAAGTATTCTCATGCTTAAAGTCTTGACAGATTACTTTTTATACAAACTATTTATAGGAGTAAAAAGATTGTCTGTTGCTGAGTTAAATGAACTGCTAGAAGAAATTGAAACTGCTATTAAGGATTATTCTGAGGAACTTGTACAGCAGTTGGCTCTACGAGATGAGTTGGAGTTTGAGAAGGAAGTTAAAAACAGCTTCATTTCTGTCCTCATCGAAGTACAAAACAAACAGAGAGAACACAAAGAAACGGCAAAGAAGAAAAAGAAGCTGAAAAATGGTAGTCCTCAGAATGGCAAACAAGAAAGAGGTCATATGCCTGGAACAGTAAGAAAATTTTTCTAACTATTTATACATTCAAAATCTTTTTTGTTTTTTCCCTACGGGTAGTAGTAGTCCTAGATTATATCAAGATAAGGTACACTTGCTTCCATGCCTTCATTCACAGACAAGGTTTAGGCACTTCCTATTGAGATTATTCTTTTCATAAGGTCATATAACATGGCTTTCTCATACTCAAAACAGAGGTGTTTTTTTTTTAATTGTTTGCAGATTAGCCTGGAATCAGCAAATCTGCAATTCTTGCAAAAAATGCTGTCTTTGGATGTACTGCTGGGTGTTCTGTTGTCAAGCAAACTCATCTGTTTGATTTCACTGCGTGAATTTTATGTGTGTAGCACTGTTAGTCTTGCAGGAAATTCACTATTACTGTTGGTGTAGTTGTACAGATACTTATCATGTTGGGGTTTAGGTAGCAAAAAAGAAGTCTTACCGTGAATCTCTTGAAACCTGTGGCAGAGTTACTCTGCCCAGTGAGAGAAAGGGGTGAGGCCAAAGCATAGTGCAGCTGTACAGGGAGGAGATAATCCAGTTTGTTCTTTCCAGAACATAGCAACAAAAGGGAAAATGTCTTTCAGACAGAGTTTGAATAATAGGAGGCAGAGAATGAAAGAAATTAGGTTATTATCTTGTCAATGCAATTTTTTCTTTCTTATCTGTCTATAATTTAAAATTACTTAGGTGGGATATTAATGTTAGAATTTCTTAAATGTCTCTTATACGATGCAGAAAAAAGTGGTTAATGTATATCTTGGCTAAGTCACAGAGAGAATGATTCAGTTTGACATCAGAAGGTTTTGGGGTTTGTTTTTCAAACATAAAGTGTAAACATTTGTAATGAAACATTAATTCTTCGAATATGTTTCTAAACTTAGAAGAATAAGATACCTATGATATAACCCCAATGGAGTTCTAATCTTGTCCATCTAGTGAAAAATCTTTGTGTACATAGCTAAGTTTTAATGGACCTCTTAAGAAAGTATGTGTCTGGAAAGCAATACAAAATTGTCATCCCTTTGTAGGAGCACAGTGAAAAGTTCAGATATACTCCTTTTTGATTCTCAGTCATGGAAAAACAAAAAGTGGTATTCTAACTAGAAAGAAAAGTAGTTACTTGGTTTTGAAACTTGAAACTAACCAGAATAGCTTATGAATCACTTGACTGAAGTTTAGAGACTTGAATGATGCATTCAAGTATAGCTGTACATAAGACTTATGTCCCAACATAAGACATTTTCATATTTGGTTGCTTCAAGATATAAAAGTGTCAGATTGCCTTCTGAGAGGGACTGAACAAACTAGCTCCTAAGTAAGACTGTGTATGTGTGGTTCCTTTGAAAATAGCTTTCACTATCACCAAGCTCAGATTTGAGATCCTTCTCCCAGAAAGAGGTATAAACTTCTTTTCTTCAACACTCCTTTTTCTTTTTTCTTTTTTTTTTTTCTTTAAGGAAGTGCTGAGACTGTGCATACAGATAGTATGTTCAAGTAATTTTGTGAAGAGTGAGTTTCTTTTCATAAATAATGTATAAATTACTAATTTCATTAACTAAAACTATAATGACTTCTCATTTAAATACAAAGTTTGGAAGTAAGGCTAAGATTTTTATACTGTAAGAAAATTAATTCTCCTGTAGATACTATAATTGAATTTTAATGAATAGAGGCTTTAATTCTTTGTCCTTGATGCAGACTTTGGGTAAATTACTTTATTAAACTTCTAAAACTTTTACCTCTCTCTCAAGGGCAAACTGGGGAGTAATTGAAAATAGTCAGGGCTTGAAGATAACAGTTTAAGTAGGATATGTTAAAAGAGTTAAGATGGCTTTGGCAACATCTATATCTTATTTACTGACCTCATTGTGCTTTAGAAGGCAAGTGAATCCTGTATTCCAGCACATTTTATCCCTCATCCCATAAATAAATAGATTCAGATAAGGGTGCTGAGGTGTGCACATCGTACTGTTCTGTGCCAACAGCTTGACAGTTTGTTCTTTTTTTGTTCTTGTCAGTTTCTGATTTTTATATCTCATGCTAAATATCAAATTTTTTATTTTTTTTTTTCACTTGTTTCCTTCAGGAAGGAAAAAGGATTACAAAGTTCAGGAAAAAAAAAAAAAAACCTGTGGTTGGTTTATAAATTTTACTTTACTTGGATTCTATGGTTCCTTATAATGGACCTTGAAATTAATATGGTTGCATTATTAACTAAGTGTGTATATTTTATCATATTACAAAAAAATGGGGAATACTATTTGTTACTTTGGTTGTAGAAAAGGAAGCATGAAAGCATAAAGTATTTTAAAGAAGTAGAACTGACAATTACTACCTCTGAACAGTGTTTCTAGGTGCACAAAATCTGAAAAATTGGTTATCAGTGGTGTCTCTAAAAGTATATTGGGAAACACAAATTTTAAAGGAGATTGTACTATGAACTACACTTTCAAAACCGCTATTTTTTCACATTTCAAAATGAAACAGCCTTAAAAGGCAAGTCTCAATTATTGGGTCTGCGGTGTGAAGATTTTGTTTGATTAAATTTTGCTGTAGACACATTGCTTAACTGTCATTATAAAGTTTGCTTTTTAATCGTGAAAATTAAGTAGGTGAATGGAAAACTAGAAATGTGCTGAAATGCGTCTTAGAGCTCGTCTTTGTCATTTGTCTTTTACAGTCTTGGTAAATTCTGATTAATAGTCTTCTGAACTTTTCTCTGTCCCTTTTTTCTTTCCGCTATGTTTTCACTATTAGCGCTTCAGCATGGAAGGGATCTCAAATGTCATACAGAATGGCTTCCGCCACACGTTTGGAAACTCGGGTGGAGAGAAACAGGTGCTGGGCTATCTTCTATCTTTTCCTCATTCTTTGCCTGCACTTTTGGTAGGAGCTGAGCTCTTGAAAGTTGACAGTAGTTGAAGATAAATGCTAAGGCCGGAAAAAAATAGAACAAAAATATGGAAATGGTACTCTTTCCCTGCCTCAGGACTCTGATCAGCCTGTAGTCTCTTTCTTTCCTCAGCAGCTCGAGACAGTCAGGACTTGATATCCTGCTGCAAGGAAGTAATAATCTTTATTTCCTATCCCAGACTAAAAGTCTGTTTTGGTATAATGCATGCTTCAAATACATGGCATGTCTGTAAAATTCAAATATCCAATCAAAGAATATGTATTAGGTTAGACATAACATTTCAGCCCTCAGCATTAAGGACTTGGGCAATACCTCCAGCTGAAAAAAGGTGGGGTTTTTTCTTAAAATGTTCAGAACTGATATATCTAAAAACAGGGTAGCATCTGGAAAATGCATGGTTTTGTATATCTTTTTGCTTTTGAAAACTGCATGATGTTAAAAGCAGCCATATGTGTGCAGTGCGGATTACTGATATAAAATACATAAACCATAGGCAAGTCTGTGTCTTTTCACTGACAATTTAAATGTTGAAATATACGGCACAGGGACCCAGCTTCAGTGACTATCACTGTAGATGTTACATATACTTAAGTATCAAGGTTCTTGTGCTTTAGTTCAAAGTAATACTTAATTGTTTCAGAATTGTAGTATGTATTTTATTTTAAATGAGTTTTGTATTTTGGTAATGTGTTAATGCTTATGCTATCATTTTGGCTTTTGGCCCACATTACGTATAGTTTGTGTCTAGTTTGTGCAGTTGTGTCAGAAAAGTGCATTAGATTTTTTGTTTTGGGTTTTTTCCCCTGGTGAGAAGTCCATTGAGGCAATAAACTGCCTGGTAGTTTAGAATTCATGGCTGATAGTCTTTTGTCTCAAAGATGATTGGAGTATCTTGCATAGTTCAGGAGGTAAAACTCCTCTCAAGTCATTCCTGAATCGTGAGGTTAGAAATCATGGATTTACCCTCTTTCTCAAGCAAGGTATATGTATGAGTGTTCCTGAATACATAGGTCTAACTATTTGTTTCCCATTTTGAGGATCTTGAACACATGCCTAGAGCTTACCTAACGGAGTTCCTATAACTCTCCATTATCTCAAAATTGGTAAAGTAATAGGTGTGCTGAGTTGTTTTTTTTTCTTTGCTGTCTTTACCATTTAATAATAACTGGCAGCTGTTTACCTGTGTCTTTTAGCTATTTTAAATATCATGTATTTTCATAAAGTGAACATATGGCTATGCCAGCCCTCTTACTTTTGGTTAAAAGGCTTTATATGCATGTTTATTCAAATGCACCTTTTCTTCTTTGACTGCCTCCTAACTTCCAAGACCTAAGTAGCATAATCATATTAACAATAACACTGGATAACTCCTCCAGTCGTTTTTTGAGTTAGTTTCCTAAAGTTGATCTTACTATTTCCATGATTTATCTTATACTACATCCTCGTTAGCTGGGTTATGGTTTTTTTTTTTTCCCCTTCCTAAAGCCAATTATGGAAATAATGGGAAAAAATTAAAACTTAGGTGAGAGGTGTAGGAACTGTACCCATTCTTTTCTGATTTAGTCCTGTAAATCCATTTTTCTATGGCATTTTTATTTTGTTCATACACATAAAGTGACAACATGAAGTTTATGACAACTTTGTACAGTTATTTCAGAACTCTCTTCAGTCTTTAATTTTAATGGCATTTACCACCTTTACTATTGTTTGGGTAGTATTACTCTAATAGTGGGTACTTTTAAAAATTTTAGTCCTTCTATCTGTGTGTGTGTTTGAGACATAAGTGAAAACAATTTGCAATTTTTCAATGTTCAGATGGAAACTTCAGTGGGAACTCACTGTTCCTGTCTGATAATGCAGTTGGAAAAAAACAACACCAACTGCATAAAAGCCATTGAAATGATGATAGCTCTTTATATGATCACATTTCCAGAAGAAAATTCAAGATAGTGATCTTCATTTCATTTTTTAGGCATATCGAACACTTTCTATGGGGTAATTACAAATTGCAGTGGAATGCTTATTGTCTTGTCAAATCTGCTTCAAAAATTTAGTGGTCACAATAGACTTAACACTTGGTCATGTCAGTTAGCTACACGTTAGTCATTCTTTATTTTCATCACATGTTATCCTTCACAAAGCAATTCAGGGAATGAGTTTTTGTAGTGCTGTTACAGAGACTTATTGTTACAGCTGTAAATATTGATGAGAAACCCAAGATGATTTCTGGAAACTAAGAAAGAAATTCTATTTTTTTTTAATTTAACTATTTTAATTCATTTTTAATTTTAATTGAACTATTAGAGAGGAAGATTGGAAGGTGAAGTTTATGGGAGAAGGAAAACGGGGAATATTGGTATTCGGTCCAGTGAAACACGTCTTGGTAATTTTGTTGTCTAGGTAAAATGTGGAATGCCACTTAGTTCTGAAGGCTGGAAATGGCAGCCTAAGATCTGATTTCTGAGTTAGTAGATCTACTTTTATCTCTGACGTTTGCAGATTTAACAACCTTACATCTAGCTATTGATTCAGGTCATTTCAGTAAGAGTTCAGTTCTCCAGTGATACGTGTTGTTTACATCTGCTGGAAAAGAAACTGAGAATTGACTGTTTCCTGGGCAGTATTCTATACTTTCCTCTGCTGTGTTAAGTGGATGTGAGAAAATGCAAAAGGAAAAGGAAGGTAGAAAAGTGCCCTGTGTTTGCATAATGTCTTGGTGAGGTGTCACTACATTGTGTACAGTAAGTTCCCTTAAGTGACACAGAACTGAGTCTGTTTGGCTTTTGGGCAGAGGGTATGGTTGAGCATGAGGTGTGTGATCCCTCTCTAAACATTAAATGGTTATAGCTGTGTTTGTGAACACCAAATCACCTTCTGCAAAAGGAACCTCTTCACCAGAGTCTGAGTTACACTTGACTCTTGCTGAAATGCTGCTACTAGGAGAGGAGACCTTGTATATAATGTGTTTTCTGATTGTTACATGGAGAACCACATATCTCTCAAGTTGAATGCGGGACAGAGGGTTGTTTTGCCTACTGCCTTGTAGCTGTTAACCCACAGTAAAGTTCCTGTTGAATTCGTAAAAATTGAATTGTGGAAGATTTCAGGAAGCTTTTTTGTTAGGGAAAATTCCAGCAATTTCAGTACTTTGCTGACTTCTTTAAGAAGAATTTGCATTCATATGGGCTGCATAGTAAGATGTTGTCCAAATACATTTAATAAAAGACCAATAGGGTAGCTTCAAGAATTTGAAAATAAATCTTGGTTGCACTGCAGATATGAAAATCCTGAAAGATTTAAGAAAATTTTTGAGCTTCTTTGCATTGATTCTTCTTTTTTTTTTTTTTTTTTTTTAAATCTGACAAGAAAGAAAGATATCAGTAAAGAGTAAATAGAACAAAAATGGAGTTTGTCTGAAATAATGTTAGCACACTCAACTATTAAAACAGAAATTAAATCAAAATCCAAATGGTGGGGTCTTATATTTAATTAGGCTTGCTTTGTTCCTTTTGGTTGGAAGTCAGAAGGCAACATCTGTTTTCCTTTTCACCTGACTGTGGAGCAGCCTAATTTTCTTTGCACAATGGACTATAGATCACCTTTAGTATTGGACTGGATAATGTTCTTTCATCTCTCAAAATCATTGGAATGTTTCACATTCTTAGTAAGAGTTAACCAGTCACTGAGAAAATCCCATGGCTTTTTTGAGGTTGTTCAGTCACAGCATATGTCAAATTTGAAGATTTATCTTTCCTTTTTTTTTTTTTCTTTTCAAATACTTGTTATCACACTTTTATGAACTTAACACCTTACTTAAGGCACCCCCACAGCCTTTATCATTTGTGCTCTTGAATCCTTTAAAAAGCTGACTGTTATCAGTTTCCCAGGTTATTTGAAGGCAACCTCAATATTTACCTGGAAAGATTTTTATTTTTTATTTAATGTACTTCCTGGAAAGAAAGAATTACTTTCTGATTTTGGATAAAACTGATGACACTCATGATATTTATACTTACTTTTTTTTTTTTAAGAGTGAGTTTGAAAATTGTTCATTTGCATTTACAGTGTTGTTTGTGGGGAGGTGTTGGGAAGGTTGTTCTTCCAGCTTTTGTTTGATTGTAAGAAGTTCTTTAAATACCTGAAGGACTTCTGGTTAACTTCTGGAGGGAGAAGAGGAAAGATTTTAGTATTGGTATGCATGGGCTCTGACAAAGAAACCTGAGAGAGAAACTTTTTACTGTAAACGGATCCCATTTTTTTTAATACTTCTTTTTTAGCGGTTAGCTGCATGACTTCTAAAGTGGTCGCATAATTTGAAAAAACAATTAGAAGTTGGCTTCTGTGATAAAAGCTTTGGGATAGGAAAGGTAGAATCTTAATCTCTTGTGAAATATCTTTTGAAAAGCTTTTATTTGTGGCTAGTAATTTCAATTGCTACAATTTTTGCAAAATAAAATGCCAGAAACATAAACTGCATTAAAGGACTGTCAAGTAACTCTGTTTTTCATTTGACAGTACTTAACAACGGTCATTCCTTACGAAAAGAAAAATGGACCCCCCTCTGTTGAAGATCTTCAAACATTAACCAAAAGTGAGCATACAAAGTTCCTTCCTCTTTCTATTTCCAACGGTGGTTACTTAAAATGAATTAGTCCATACAGTTATGTTTTCCCCCTTACTATATGGCATGTATGTAAAGTTGTATGACTTCTAACCATGCATTTTGGCCAATTTTTACTGGTTTTCTGACTCTTCATAGTTTGTTTTCTAGCTGTTCTCTGAAACCCTGAAGGCTAGAAACTTGCATGTTCTCACCTTATTTCAACCGTGGGCCATACGGAAAATACTGCATGCTGTGGAATTTGGCAGTACAGTGTAGTACCTGATATGCCCCTGTTTGTTTAAAGTTGCTATGCTTTATTGAGATTATTATAATGCCTTTCAAAAATTGGAATGTATGTTGGGACACTTATGAGTAGTTATCTAATGATTGCGCTTAACTGCCTTTAAAATAGCCTGCTCCTCTCTGTGGGTCTTTTTGTTAATAAATTTTAATTATTAGGAAATATAAACCAAACAGTTTTGACTGTGCTTTGGATTCACCTTTCTTCACATCTTGTTAGGCCAGATATTCAAAATGATAAGTTCTGTCTTCTGGTTTTGGGTGGCTTTTTATTCTAATTTGCATTAAAAATTAAGGATATCTTTTAAAAAAAAATATATATTAAGGTGGTTAAATACAGCAGAGCGTCTCTGAGAGTCAATGGCACCTCCTTCATTTGCAGCTTATAGGAACAGTTTAAAAATAGATGGTAGAGTACGTCAGTGTATTTGATCAGATCTCAGTGCAGGGCTTTGGATCTAACTACATCTTAAGGTGCTTTCCAGCAGCACAGGTCTGTGATTCCACAGGTGCCTGAGGGATGATGGTAAAAGGCTCACTGGGTGTATTCTGGAAAGGGAAAATAAACAGAGTAAATGAAATGTTTAAGCAGGAATTAAATTAACTTTATTTTTCTGCAGTAGGCACCCTTATCTGGTAATTCATACTTATCCTGTCACAAATGGATTTTTCATTTCATATTTACTCCTGCAAGAGAAATTTTATCCTCTTGCTGTATTTAAATTACGCTTTAAAATATTCTCAAAAAATCAGTCTTAAGCAGAGAGAGGTTAAAGCCTCCTGAAAACATTTTGCGTAATTTCACAGTTTATTAACAACATGTCTTGTACAAATGCACTGTAAAGGGTATAAAAAGTATTGCCTTCTGTGGGCTGGTTGGAACTTGATCCTGCAACTCAGTTGCAGATTTCTGACTCACTCTCCGTGCAGACAGTAAAGCAGGTGTTTGGGGTTATTTGGTTTTTCTTTCAGAGCTGCATATTATTCTGTAGTTATGAACACTAATATCTTCAGCATAAAAGTTGAAATAAATGAGTTGAGTCTCATATGAGGAATTTGGAGGTTTTTTAATACTGCTATTCAGTATAATTATGTACTTCTGATTCTTTCAGTCATGACCAGAGCACTTCATAAAGGCTTGTCATTGGTTTTGTTTATGGAGTAACAGACAAGCTTGTATATGTCAAGCTGAGCTAGTCCAAATGTTTTTCCTTCTTAAGACAATTTTGACTTGATATAAGTCACAAAAATGACATTTTGGCATTATTCAAAGTTAATGCCAAATTCAATCATGTATTTAAGATTTTTCTAAGCTACAGCTGCTAACCATGTTCACCATTTTAGGGGAAAAAAAACATTTTCATCAGATCATTCGCAGCAGTGTTTCTTCAGAAAAGTGTCATTATTCCATGATTCATGATGAAGATCAAGGAAATAAATTAATTAATGGAGCATACTTTTTTCCCTGAGATTTCAAAGATATTTTAGTTTTGGATGTGGTGATTGTCTTTTGGAGAGATTTTTTTTCTATAGAAAAGAGGTGCTGCTTTTGTTATGACTGATGCCATTTACTATAGTAATGAACAACGTAAAATATGTCTCTTGCATCTATCTACTGTGGAGTTCAATGAGAATTACACAAGTGAAAGGTGGAGGTATGTTGTGTCTCATTTTTTCTTCTCATATTCCAGTTAAGAGTTTTCTTACTAATCTGGTAGTAATATCCCTATGAGTAGTTGAAACAGCTCCGTGGAATTTCTTTTGAGGGTATTGGCTTCACTTTATGACTAAAGATCTCAATTTTATTTTTTTTTATACTTTAGTCCTGCATGCCATGAAAGAGGATAGCGAGAAAGTGCCAAGCTTGTTAACAGACTATATTTTAAAGGGTGAGTATGTTTCTTAGGAGGGATTTCTTTTATTTTGAATTAACTTAATGTACAAGGTGTATTTGAAAAGAATAGTCCTACAGGATTCATGAATTATGTTGTCCTTCTATCAAACACAGCTCTCATTTATATTCTATTTTGTCATGGTTTCTGAGCATATAGTTCATAAATAAACTGTGTTTATTTTGTTTGTGATAGTATAATATAGCAAAGTATGTGGTGTATATTCAAATAGCTGGAGGACATCAGCAGGAGCAGAGCAGTCTAGCTTACAAAGTTAAATGGGTATAGTTAAAAACTTGTGTTGTGTAGGTTTTTCAGAATCAGAATTCAAACTGCCTGTGGTAATAATGAATTTGCTAGATTAAATGCTTGTAGCTTCATTTTAAGTGTTATGTTCTGATCAATAATAAAAATTATTTTACATTTACTTGTTATACCTTCTTCACATTTGAATTTAAAAGTTTTGTGTATGAGTCATTTTCAAGTCTTATACATTGATTATATTAATAGAATGTCAGACATTAAAAATCACTGCATGCTTTAGCTTTCAAAGAGCTGTTCCAGGTAGTTTACAGGTTGCTAAATAACTGAAATGTTTTTCTTCCGACTTCATTCTTGCCTAGATCTTACTAATGCTTATGTTCTTAATTCTTGGCATATAAATAGTACCATCTTCTTTAGTGTTTAAATTTAGCATATGCATCAAACTATCATGATCTGAATAAACAGATGTACAAAAGGATGATGGATACCTTTTTATCTGCTATCCAAATGTATATTATGTTCTGCTTCATGTTCATATGCTGCAAAGTTTTTCTCTTTTGGTATCATGCTTTCCAAGTCTCACTCTTTCTTTCAGATACAATCATTTGACTTAACTCCCTCCATATGATTTTTAAAGGGTTTTGTATTTCTTACACAGACTTCTAATCACCCTCATCTCCCAGAGATTTGAAAGTAGTTTCAGATTAAGGCTGTGGATTAAATTTGGTGTGCTGTTGCTTCAGAAAATCTGAAGAGAGCCATGCAGTATCCTGGAAGCTCTGACAGACTTCCTGTTAGAAGAGGCTAATTTCTAAGTTTTGTGTAGGGTTGCAGAACTGTAAGAACGCAGAATTGATTCCTTTGATTTCTCCATTGTTTACTTACCCTTTCTGAAAATCCTTCTTAAATTAGACAGATGTATTTTCTTATGAGCTGAATGCCATTTAGGCTCAAGATCAAGGTTTTTTTAGTGGTTCTGGCACTAAACTTTAGTTTTGTGAGGCATAATCTTTGACCCAAGAGGATGAACTGTTGTCAATAACTAAAGTTGTTTGTCCTTCATCGTAATATATCTGGTAGAAATGGATTGGAATGACTATTGCTCTTTACAGTCTGCTGTTATTTTTAGACATAGCTATCCACAAAAGCTTTCAGATTATGAGGATACTGAGAAGAAACGGGCTGCCTAGGGAAATGGAGAAATCTTCTGCAGAGAAGGCTTATAAAAGTGTATTAGCTGAACATATGACAGGATGATCTGGGAAGCTTGATACTGAGGTTCCCTCCTACCTCTGCCTCTGCATACTCGTGACTTAATATCGCAGAGTTATTCTACTAGCTAGATGCGACAATTACAAAAACATTATACTCAAATGTGTTGGATGAAACAGGTCATTATGTACAAGCACAGTTGTCTTTAAATTGTAAAACACAAATGATGGGAGTATGAAGAGTAACCACATCACTCATACTGAAAGGAAAAGGTGATTTCCATTCATCTACCATTTCATTACTGGACAAAATTAAGCCCTTCTTGATCTTCTGTGGGTCTGTTTGCACAATGGCATGCAGTTGTACAAGCTAGTGAGCACTGAATTTTACTCTTCCTTTCAATGTAGCCTATAACTAAACTGCAGCTCCCTGTGTTTAGATTATGTTAAATACTTGTAGAGGCTGACAGTGTTACATTGTAATGTAGATTTATCCTGTGGAAGGGGGACAGTCTTTCAGTTGTTTCTGAGGTTGTAAACTATTTATCTTTCTGTCACTAAAACTTCTGGCCTGAAGCCTCAGTGAGGCTTCATACATGGCACAAAATACTCCCAGCCACCTGTCTGTTGTCTGGAAATTATTTTTAAGCCTTGTTAAAGGGAGATTAGATGATTCTGTACACAGTCACATAAAGCAACTTTCAGCTCAGCTTTTGTACCTGAAATTCCAACTTACTCCTTGAATTTCAAAATGAAAGGAGTGACCTACTTGCTGAAGAGTCAGCTCTCTTCACTGGAAAGATTAAAAATGTCTTGACATGATGAAAATGATTATGAGGATTTAGGGGTTTGAAATTTTTTTTCAAAAGAAGCGGGAGGATAACAAGTTTTGAATCCAGTAATAATCATCCATATGCTATAGTGATAATTGTATTCATTTTACATTTGTTTACTCTATGATCTAGATATTGTCTTACACTGAATGGGTTCCATTTCTTTTTATTAAACTTTAATCAAGAAATGAAATTTTGGAATGTGTGAATCATATCACCAAAGATACTTTGTTCTGTTAAAAATTTGTTAATTTCTTTGAGTTCCTTTGAGGATCATTTATTCCAATCTTAGAACAAAAAAACAGGCAGTAAATTATATGTGACAATAGGATATGTGTAGATTTAGGGAAAATCCAGTTAGTGTGGCATTTGTCAGCACAGGTAAAACCTTCTTTCTAGATCTATATTCCAGTTTGCAGAGCAAAGAAAAAAAAAAAAAAAAACACAAAACAAACAAACAGACAAAAAAACACACACAAAAAAAACGCCCACACAAGTCCTCAATGATTTTTTTAAAGCAGCACTGTCTTTTTATTCTATAATGGTATTTAAAAAATTAGAACATGCAGTCTTATATGGCTGTTATGACTGTCCATGGAGTTAGTAATAAACTTGCCCAGATACTGGTAATTACTGTTGAAAAGTTACTTAGATTGTTTAGAAGCAAGGGCTGAAAAAAAAAATATCAGAAGAGATGATTGCCATAGTCTTGTTGGCATAATGTTTTGGGACCAATAAAAGAACACTGTGAGCATGGAAAGGTTAATGGAACCATAAGATTGAGCAGTAAGTGTTGGTTTAATTAGAAATCTTGCCAAATTCACTAGTGTTCTCATAAAAACAGGAAGACAGTGAAATAAGTTTATATTTTTTCTGAATTTCATAGTGTTTTGTAGAAGTGTCACCATCTTGAATATTTTGAACTAAATGCCTGAATAATTCTAAAATTTGCAAAAGACTAAATTTGAATCGTGGGAAGACACACACAGACCTCCTCCATATGTGTTGTCTAATACTTGATATCTTCATTTAATAATGATTGAGTAAATTTGTTTTGGCAAATCAGTTTGGGCAAGAGCTGGAGCATGGATCTAGAACTTGAAGGAGAGTTCTGATCCAAATCTGCTATTGACCTTCTGTATTACCATGGATCATTCTTGCACCTTTTTTCATAACCAGCTAATTCTTCTGAAATGCTGGAAGGAGAAATCTTTAGAACACAGGATGTGCAAATCCAGTGTAATAAAGAAGTGAAAAAGGCCAATGCAACTCAGTGCCTTTCATGTTAGGAAAAAGAAAAATTCCACATACATTTCTGAATAAGATTGATGGTTTTGAAATTAGTTTTGATGTTTGCTTTTTTTAAAGCATCCTCTTTTCCCAGTTTCTGCCATCCCCCTGTGTTCCCCAGAATGTTAAAAATAGCATAATTTTGTCCTCATGCTTACGTCCCTCTTTCTAGTGATCAGTTAGCTCTCCTGATTCCATATGGAATTCCATAGGGTATTCCATAGGGAGTACCTTCTCAGAGGTAAGTATCCCAAAGACAGACTACGTATATATTCTATGCAGTCTTGTACAATGTAGTAACTTACCTTCTCTTGTTCATGTTACTCTTGATGCAACCTTAATTTTTAGGGGGGGGTGGGGGTAAGGTGGGGTGTCCTTTTGTGGGGTTTTGTTTCTTTTTGCTTTTCAGTGAACATTTCCATCCTGAACTTAGTAATAGTGAAAGGGATTTAGTGATTTGTTTTGCAAGTACATTGTAGTTCTTCCACCAGTGTATGATTCGTATTATATTTTATAGATTTAGAATGAAAATAGATGGTAACATAAAATTAAAGCATTGAAGAATGAAAAAAAAAAAAAAAACCAAACAAAACACCAAAACCCAAACATTTGCAGTTGTGCTTAAATTGTTTTGAATATGTTTTTAATACATTATTTTATCACTAGGGGTCATGAAACAGAAGTTGAAATTTGGAAGAGGGCGGGGAGAATGCATTTGCTGACAGGGAAAGAAATATCAAGCCAACACTGAAATTCTTGATATTAAAAAGCATACTTTTAGACTGAAGCTGGTAGCTTAGTATGCTCACTGTGTATAAATGCTGTTTGTGCTCACCTTTATATTGATCTTTTTTGATGGTTGAACAAACGTAATGTGCTTTGAAAACACTGTGTTTCCATTGAAAGACCTACACAAGCAAGTAAGCAGCAAAGTTTCTTGTGCCGAAGTTAAGTTGTACAGCAAGGAGCGCAGATGGAGATTTTCTTGTCATATCTTGTAGTTGCATTGTTTTTAGGTGTCACAACAGGAATAGGTACTATATCTTTAAATGAAAGCATGTTTGTATTGACTATACCCATTGAATTTATTTTTTTTTACAGAACCTTTCAGTCTTTCTTCTTGCATGTATAATGTAATGACTTTCTGCATTATGATTTATTTACCAAGTACAATAATACAACAAGTAGTAGCATCTGTAATCCTTGAAGTATGCAAGTTTAGGTTGCTTTCTGAAGGAAATGCCTCTGTGCGGTCATGTTGTCTGTCTCTTCAGCCTTACAAATAAGAATTGCCAATTTCAACCCCACAAGAGAGAAGAAAAAGCGGTGGGAATAACTGCATTTCACAAATACCGTAGGGAAGTACATCTAGGGAGAAGAAGGACTGAAACCACTGTTTGCTTTTGAGTTAAAGGCTATTGACTTTGAAAAGCCAGCATCCAGCTAACCAAATAGTTTTTAGGGATTCACATGCAGGTGAATGCACTTACAATAGCTCCTGTCAGTCTGAGGGCATGAGGACAGAGCAACAATATGGGCAGGGCCTTCTGGGATGGAGTTCATAGCAAATTTAAATTAGAAGGTGAGAAAGGCATTGTGGGAAGGGGAATTACCTAGTTTCTTTCAAGAGTAAGGAGAAATATCTGAGGAAATCTGCTGGAAGCAAAGGTTCCTTAATTTAGTCACTTATGGAACAAATCAATGATATATATGAAATTTAGCCTGTAGATATACACATAATCAAGATATTAGGGATTGGTTGTCTGGTATCACATCTAGATGTATTATTTCAAGATAATTAGTTTTTACTTCCAATGTTTTACAATATTTGAAGATTTAACTTCATATACAGGAATAATTTTTGAATATAACACAGTACCAGTATGAGTATGCCTCAAGGTTAATTTTTTTCCTAAATTCGAGAACACATGTAAGTGTAAATAATTGTGACATTATTAATACATAACTATTATATATAACTATATATAAGTACATATTTATAGCTGAAATAAATACCTTTGAAATCAGATGTCTCCTTACAGTAAACCATTTGAAGATGTATTTACTAAGGTTTGTGTTCTTTTCCAACTGTCCTTAAACAGTAATTGTGACATAAAAATACAGTGCTAGAAATATGCTATATATTACTACCAAGTAAAATGTGTGAAATATGTCTAGTTTTATTTTCTTCTAGGCTTTTTTCTGAATGTAGATGTCATGAAAACAATAATTTTCTGTCATTCATCTTGCTTTGCTATTTCATATCTGATTATTCAAGCTTCTAGTAAAGGCTTAAAAAACAGGTTTTTGTTCTAATAAAGCAAGAATTTATGCCTTGTTCTATTTTTAAATTATGCAAGTATTTCAGATAACAAGAACATTTATTTTCTTGCTTTTGAAGTTTTTGTTTAATTGTTACACCTGACTTCTTTATTTGCTTTTGTTGTGCTAGCATTGGTTTGAAAGCTGGATTGCTCTGAGGTTTGTGTCTTATATGTGAAACAGGAATGAGAAACACATGAAGGACATGTCTTATCTTCCCACTGTATGATTCAAGTACATGCACCAGAATTAGAAAGTAGAGTTGGATTCTCAAAATTGTCAGTGCATATTTTTAAAATATAACTGCATGCGTCACCTTTTATTTAATGTTCTATTTTCTAATAGAGCAACTCAAAAAGCACTGTTTAAGACATGACCTTTAGTTAACTCATTTCTGGATGGTAATACTAGTTAAAGATAGTGGGTTGTGTCACTTAATTATCTTTTGAGCCGAGGATGATACCTTAATTGCCAGTTTCAATTGATTTCTAGATTCTACCATGTTACTAATAGAATTCAACATTTAAGTATTTTTAGTATATACAGTACATTATACAGACTTGACTTCAGTGATGTTTATCAGGATGTATTTGTTGTTCTTTTGCAGTTCTGTGTCCTACATGAAGAGGGCTGCCTTTCAGAATTAGCCATGCTACTTCCTGTCATGAGAAGCTTTCCGTGGATACTACTCATAGTATTTTTTTCATTTGGCACTAAACCTAAACCAGTATGCATTTACCTCCTTTGTGTGTATGTGGATTTTCTGATCCTACAGTAAGTCTTCTGGGCATGAGAACTCATCCATTTTAACTTAATAGTGCAATGAACTGGAACAGAGAACAAACACTGTACAGTTTTACTCACATTGTTCTGGCTTTTTAAAGTCTATTTTTACATTGTATAGCATGTAGTAAATCCTCCTGCACATTTTGTTGTTGGAAGGAAAAGTAAACTTTGAATAGTGTAAATAAAATAAGCCTAGTCATAAGGAATCCATATTTAAAAGCATCCTTAGTTCCTCTAGCAAAGATTCAAAAAGGATCATAGTCAGGCTTGGACTAAAAGATTCCAGTGAGTTCTCCAAGAAACACTCCAGAACAGTGTTGGTGGAAGTCAGCATTCAACACTTCTTTTAAAACAGTAACTTTGATTGAACTATAGAACAGTATTGTTCATACAATGAACAAATCTAGATTCTTTGATGGTTTGGCATAAGGAATTGGTATGCTACCTATCCTTGTTATTTAACACAAACATCTGAGTAATGTAATATTTCATATTTGGTTTTAATTATTGATGTTTATGTGGCTTAGATATTCTCCCCTATTGCTGCTATAATTTTACTGTTTTTAATAAGTGTTGGATCTTAATGCTTCAATATATAAACATTTTAAAAGGCTGTATCTTTTTAAAAATACATGTACAGTTTGAAAAACTTGCACCTGGGTTCCACCTTAGTATTATATTGAGACCTTTCTTGTTGCGTATCTCTAAATTTTGCTACAAATCTCCTGTGAATTATATGCACTGTCTTCTCTGTGATGATGTATCTGCATTCAAACAGATGCGAATGTATTTTACAAATCCAGTAAAAGAAACATACTCCATAATCTCAACATTAAATACTTGTCACAAATAATTTTGCCATTATTAAGTATTAGATTGAAATATAAAGGGTACTACTAAAAATAAAGGAACTGTTTTCTAGGTTGAATTTCTGTTGATTCCACACCAAGATTTATATACTGTATATGTGAAGGCATGGAAAGATAATGTTCTAAAGAGAATAATGTCTTTTCAAACAGTTTTTTCCATTTAAAGCCTTCAGTCTTTTTCTTAGTTGAAGAGAAATTTGTCCTGAATACCTTGTGTCAGTTCTTTAATACTCAATTTTGTCATCGTCACCAAATACTCATTTTGATCAGTTTGAAAATAGTTCTCATAATCCTTTTCTCTTTTTTTTTTTTTTTTTTTTTCCTAAAGGCCTCAATATTTTTGTCTTTTGAGCCTTTTTCAGTAAAGTTTTCAGCTTAAAATTCTTTCCTCCTGCCTCTCTGCCACTTGATCACCAATGAATACTTGCCAACCTGCTCAGGAATAAATCTTCTGCATAAGTGTGTCATATGTGAGGAAGGGGTTTTTTGTTGCTTTTTTCTAGTTCATTTGTGATTTATTTAACAAGAAAGTTGCCATTTATTTCTTTAGCTGATTTGTTATTAACTCATTATGGCATGTTTTCCATAGAAATGCTTGATGATGACTCCTGATGCCTGGAAATTGGCAAAGGGGGTGACCCTGCTTTGCTTCATTTTTTGAAAAAAGATGCACATGTTGTGAAACACATCATGTCTCTGAATGAGATCTATTCAGAGATGTTTCAAACTGCTTTTGAGGATTGAGGTGACAAGATGGAGCACAATAGAAGAAAAGTAAGGGAATAATTTTAAAAGTAATTAAAAAACCGCAAAAACTTTTGATAAAGTTTGTGTTGTCAGTTGTAGCAAATCAGTCACGAAGTACTAAAAGTAGTAAAACATGAAAGAAAACCCAGCACTAAAGACCAGAAACAGTTTTAGTGAGCTAAGCATCTGTTTGGGTATATCATGCCCCTCATCAGACTAAAAAAGATTTCATTATGAAAAGTACCTGTTTACCCTGTCTGTGGAGTCCTGGCATTAAACAGCTGCCAAAGGTGGCAAGTATTATATATATATATAACTGTGTATGTACATAAAAAATGAGACCTCAAAATGTTTGAATAAAAAGAACCATGCAAATCTGCTTTTCTACTGAGTTTCATGTACTTCATATGCTCTATTATCCGTCCTTTTTCCAGATACATTATTAAATCTTACCTTCTTTGAGGGAGCTGGGTTTCATTATTCATTTTAGTTTTAGCATGTGATGGCTGTAAATGGCCACCCAAGAACACTTGCTGACAAATACCCAAGAAGAGATTTGGTAGAAGTGCATTTTTACCAAAATCCATTCCCTTTTTAATATGAAGAGTCCTGGAAGCAAGGTCTCATTAAAATCATTGAATTTTAAGTTAAAGTTAGGTTATTTGTATCACTTGCTTTAATTGCCTTTTTTTTTTTTTTTTTTATTTATTTAATCCTACTGTTTTTCTGGGTTTCAACTATTCCATCTGATAGAAGCTTATTCACTTGCTGGCTAGAGTCAAATTTTGAGTCCAGGACTATCTGAATGGTATGTCACAGGTTGTCAGGAGTCCTGGAAATAGGCTTTTGTGGTTAAGGAAAGAAACTGAATCAGTGTCAGTTCCCTTCTAGTGAAAGATAAAGATTTAGCTGGACACTCAGCTGGTCTAGGTTATTGGTGATAAAGATCATCTGTGGTTGACTGTGCCAGGCAATTGTAGCCTTTCACTTGGAGTGGTGGTTTTATTGGAGCAGTTCACATCATTGTTGCTTCCTGACTTGATTACCTTGATATTCTTTCTGTGTGCATGTCACTTGGAAACTGCAGCTAGCTCGGAAAAAGCACTCCGTGTGCTTGGCAACAGTGTTCATAATCAAGCGTGTATCTCTGCCCAGCATCGTTTACAGCAGCTGCCCCCTCATTGCCAAGGGGACAATTTAAGATACAGGATTCAACTCCTGAAGCTGTGGATGGTGTAGAGCTTGTGTAGCAGGAAGCTGTGGCAGCAATGGGCAGTGGAGATCAGCAGCTTGCTTCACTTTAAACAGCATCTACCCAATTCAATTGGGAAGAGCCTAGAACCAAAGCTTTTCAGTGAAGCATTCTCAGCTCTGATGCACCCAAGCCTGAACTTGCTGACTTGCCTCATCATTCTACAAAGTGTATCTTTTTTTTTTTGGTGTTGGGGCTGTATTGTAACATTAACAGAATCCATGTGGGTTTGGAGCTATTTTCTGATTCAGGTATCAATACTAATCTGTAAAACTTCTCATGGACCTCCAAGATATCCCTGGATATAAAGTCACTCCAGAAACCATGAAAACTCTTGTCATCCAGTAAAAAATGAAATCTCAGAACAAAATGTTGGGTGAATTTAGAGTTCTGTTTCTCTTGGGGGCAGCATATTTTAAGCCTAAAAAGAAACTCTCTGACTAATACAGAAAATCTACCTGTTCTAACACTAAGATGATACAATTTCCTTTCAAGTTTTCTCCAATTTTGCAGGTAGCAGTGGGTTTCATAGGTCCCATCTAATGATGGAGAAGTGCTAGATACCTTCCTTGCAGAGAGTTTCTTATCACTGAAGAATTAGAAGGAATGCTTTCATTTCTTAAGTGCTTCGTCCTAGCTGGAGAAATGAAGTGTCTTGTTTGCTTGCTTGTGTTCTTTTGATCGGGACCTAACTCAGGACTTCTTGCCTTTGTGCTTGAATGTATTGGTCAGCAATGGCTCTCTAGATTAGCTGATCAGTGTTCAGACCTAATTAGTTGTTGAAGAAACTGTATGAACTGGGAGAACTAGTTACTGATTTTGTTGATGTGTTTTGGTTTTTCTCTCCATTATAATCCACAAAGTCGGATAGCAGCCTCCCTGCACTGAATGCTAATTTAAACAGAGCTAATAATTTTGTTGTTCATTTCCCAACCTGTCTTTGGGTTTTATATTAACTTTATGTAATAAATATTAATTTTAATTTTCTATAGAGTTGCATCCACATTTATGAATTCAACTACATGTTTCTTGGAAACAACATGTTATAACTTAGGCTGAATGCAAAGGGTTGAAAATCTCAGCAAAGAAGGTAAACTGTTTGGATTTTCTTGATCAGGAAGATGTTTGGAGAATGCCTCCGTTTTTTCAAAAGTATGGAAAGCAAATTCTGATCCTACATCTGTTTCTGTCAATGTGCAATCCTGCACAGTTCTGTGGCTTGATGATATTCAGGGACTGACCCATTCAAAGAAAACCCACATTTTCCCACTGACTGAGTTTTTGGCCTTCAGGACTATTCCATTGCACAGCTCAAGCAGCCTGGTGTACAGGAAGTTTTTTGAGTGGAATAGCAGCATTGCTCTTAAAATCTCAGTCCATTTTTATCTGTAGACAAATCATTGACTGCTTCCAGGAACGTTTCTCCTTCTGCTTGTATTACCTTCACAGGAAAACTAATCGTGCTAAGTAAGCCTCGCACAGATCATGCTGCTTATCTGCCTGTTTTGGAATCTGGGGTTGGAAGATGCCTAAATTAGCATGGAAGTCCCTTAAGACACATTACAGCTATTCTATCACAAAAAAACATCTCCACAGTATTACTTGCATTCGCCTCTTTCCAACCTCAAGGGTAGAAATTGTCCTAGAGATAAATTTTTTAAAAGATAAATGCACAACTTCTGTCACTTTCAGTTCAAGAAGTTGTTGATGATGTCTGCTAGCAGCAGCATGAAAACAGTTGAGTAGAGAGCTGCTTCCTTCTACATGTATCTGCCATTTATGCTTGGAGGAAACAGTCATTGTCACCAGAACCACTGAGCTTTTGCCTAGAATTGAACAATTGCTTTCTCTAAATGCATATCCAACATCATAAAAGATCATGCCCTAGAAGGCTTTACTTTGTGTTCAGTGCAGTGAGCGATTCCCTCATGAACATTCTGGACTCTGAAGCACAGCGTGGCACTGCAGTGACCCATTACACCGAACAGCACAAGAGTGAGCTGTGCTGCATAAGCACTCGGTACTGAAGGGGGGTCTTGCAGAACCACTGCAGTGGTGACAGCCTCTGTATGGCAGGGCCCTTGACATGCTTAAGACTTCTATAGGGCACTTCAGCCACAAGGATGGACAGGGATGCCTTTTTTACTGTTTCTGTAGACATTGCTTTTCCAGTACCTCGTAAATTTTTGTACTGCTCTGAACTGACTTAAGAAGTTGAAGTATGACTTTGCTGGCTTAGAACAGTAAATATTGAAATTTGGGGTAGAAATAGTCTTTAGGGTAATTTTAAGAGCCCTGTATCTAATCACACGTTTGGGTTAGCAAACTTAATGATCATTCTTTGTTGTGTACCCTTCGACATAAACTGATAGTGACATTTTCTTTTGAAGTGTTGATCAACAGCTCTGTTGGCTGCCTACAGACAATTCTGCACTCTTAAAAATGGCTCCCAGAACAAAGTTTACCTATGTAGCCGGAATTTTTTTCAAACAAAAGCTAAGAGTTTTGAAAAGCGTGTTTAAATAAACAAGTATCTGAAGAGCACGGAATGGATTTCAATGGATTTTCCATTAGTATTATCCCTAAACAATTCACAAGCATGTTTCAGTCATTAAAGCAGTACCAGGAACATGAGATGAGAATATATCATGCAGGCCATACCTTTAGCATTCTCTTGTAGAAATTTTATTTCCTGGAACAGAGAAACAATCTCCTTCTCACAGCTGAAAGCAAGGGCAGAGTCTAGACATTACAAGGTATTGGAAGGTCAGGAGGCATCTGTGTTCTTTGCCACTATGGAAATTCTCAGGAACAGGTGGAGATCAGCTGTGGATGGATGGATCTCAGAAGGTAAGAGTAGATATACTCAGTATTACCTACAGTAGTGACTTACTGACTTAGGAGATGAAGAAGCAGGACCAACTTGGAAGGTCTTTGTTGCTTCCTTCTGGCCTGTACCTCTCACCAGCCTGTTTCCTGGGCAGGGCTGAGTCCCGCAGTGGCCAACTTTCCCTGCCTCTGCCCATGTTCGTTTCCACCTGACCCTTCCTGCCCTTTCCCTTGTCCGTGCTCCCTCCGACACCTGCTTCTGCCCATGTGCTTAAGGCTATCTCTGTGGTAACCCTTGCTCCTTGCCTCAGTAAGAGGAAAATGAGGGGCCCACTATCTTCCCCCTGCCACTTCAAAGCAATGGTTTTTCATTTGCCCCCCTTTCCCAGCCTGATGGCTCTTCATTTGTGTTACCAGCTGTAAGCCCCTTCTCCCTTTTAAATGGGCTATGGAACGTAAGTAGTTAAGACTTGTATGTTTGAAGAGGGGAAATTGAGTAAGCAAAGCATCATCTCAGGAACTGAGCAAGTATGTGTTGGGGGTGTTGACAACGCTGAGGTCAAGCAAGGGAGTTGCAGGGTTGGCTGGCTGTGGTGGGGTGGGCTGCGAGCACAGAGAAGCACTGTCAGAGCCAGAGGCAGGTGCTGACGGTGTGGGTGTGAGGCTGGTGGCCAGAAGCACTGGCTGCTTGCAAGCTACTGAGTACTGAGTCCCGCAGAAGGGAAGAGGCTGTTGAGAAGGAGCATGTCTGGTTGAAAGAGAGGTTGTCAGTGCATGACTCAGAGAGTAAGAGAGAGTGTGTTGAGAGACTGAAACTCCCATTTTGTCTGTGTTGGAATAAGTTGATTGGTTTGTGGAGGCTGTTACGGTCTAGTTCTCAGTTAGCTGGCTATAGAGGGACTCTGCAGTTTTTCTGCCTGCTCTGTCATCATGTGCTAAGGGGAAAATAAGGCTGGGCTACATGTGCATCTGTGGGGCAGAGTCCTGCTGTGGTCTGTAATGGCTTCTCATCATCTTTGCACAGACTTCACAGTTCAGAGATGATGCATGTCATATCAATCTTTCGAGTTACTCCCTGCCCTTTGGGTTTAACAATCTAGCTGAATGTCTGTTCTACTGAGGTCTTGGGCAGCACAAGTGAAGTTAGCAGGAGCTAAGTGATATATACTCTGCTGTGAATTGGACTTGGACCCCCACAGAACCTGGTATCTGCAGGGTGGAAAAGACTCTGCCCTCACTGGAAACTGGAGCATTCACAATTGCTCATCAAAGTCAGGACTGGCACAGGTAACCTTGGTGCTTGTTAATTGTTCTGGGTGGTGACTAAGGCCTTGTATTATGAAAGAGCAGGAGCCTGTCTAGTTGCAAAATGTATAGGAGTCCTGCAAAGGCTGATAAAATAGTGTTGTGAATCCTTCAGTGTGTTGCTTCATGGCTTCTTCAACAAGTGGATGAAATTTTGCCTGTGTGGGACACGAGTGTGGAGAGTGCCTTGCTAGAGGAGACTGGGTGACAGGTGCAAAGTCTCCTGGAGTCCACTCTGTCCCAGGGCCTGTTGAAGGATGCAGCACAGCCTGCTGCAGGGCACGGCAGCCTCGCATAGTTTTCAGTCCCTGTGAAGTCTTTGGTTCTCTAACAAGGATACAGTTCTAGAAATCTGAGTCTCAGTTGGGTCTCAGTTGTGGCTATGTTTGTCAGGGCCTGCAGAGTCTCAGGCCTCTTGAAGACTCTCTGCTTCCCTCTGTTCCAGTCAGGTTTGATGTCTCGGTCCCACATCTTGTTTTGTCTTGGCCAAGGTTGAGATTTAAGTGCCACACCTCAACAGTTCTGGTCTTTCCTGAAAACTGTGGCTTCTCCAGGGTTGCATGATCACTGCACTGTTTCGGGGTGTTCCAAGTTTTGATCAGGTTGGGATCTCTTAAGCCTTCAGTTTGTCTGTTTCTGGAGTCTCCAGCTCATCTGGAATTAAAAAGCATGTTGCTGTCAGTCTGCAAGTTCTTACCTGTTTCCAGGTGCCTGGGTCTTGCAGCCATGTTATAGAAAACTATTTCTCACCCAAAAGACTAAAACTGGGGACAAGATGTGAGAAATAGAGTCTCAGAAAGTAACAGCTCATTGGTCATCCACTGATTTATTTCTATGCTCACCCACACCTTTAGATTCAGTGCTAGCAACTATTGTGTTGTGTTTGGATGCAGTCTTAGCAGAGGGCTGATGTTATTTGAGCTATGTAATGACTTTTCCAATGGAGCACACCAGCAGAGTTACCATCAGAAGCAGGGAGATCCTTGTATTTATGTGCGTTCTGGAACTGGAAGTCTGATATGGTTAGGTTAGAGCTGGGTTAGGGATAGCATCCTTTCTGGAGTTAGACTAATGAATACTGCAATACCTCTCCATTTAAAAGGGGGACATGAGCCCCTTCTCATCTGGTCCTTATTTTCTGCTTAAGAGTGTCATTGCTTCTAGAATCGCTGTAATGGTCCATGGCTTTCTAAGGTCTGAAGACTGCCGTTTACAGACGACTAGCTTTCCTTATGTAGCATTTAAGAATAAACATGAGTTAGTAAGAGTTGTTTCTAAAATTACACCTTTAAAGGATTTTCTCTCTGGCAAGTGTCAGTCTGAAATACATGTGCCTGCCACAGGATGGCACCAATCAGTCACCTTTGAAGCATCCCCTTTCAGTTCAAGTATTACATTTCAAGATGAAGTCCAAAGATAAACTATTCATGCTAGATCACTCTGTGAAGATAATATGACAAACACAGGAAAGCCTTTCTGTATTCTTATTGATTATTAATGAAACCCATATTTTACAAAGTTTATTACAATATTATCATTTGCTTAGCTACAAAAGCTTGCCCAGGGGACGTGCCCTGAATATGTTATCATATAGTAAGTAGTTTGTTCATTCTTTGGGGTATTAAATACTGAGGATGAGGTATGCAATCTCTTTTTAATGCTCCACAGTGAGTACCTATTTAATTCTTACCAAAATCTGAGGGGTTTCCACCTTTAGACCTGGGTTTCCAGTGTCTAAGGTCATCTAAATGATCCATCACTGCAGTGTGTTGCCCAGCTGTGATGTACCTTCAGTTTCCCTGGAATTCAGTGCCTGTTGAAGCATTCAGTGCCTGAAGCAAGTCATTAACATTTCAGTGTTTATTTACATTTACTTAGACCTAGTTTGCTGTCATCTCATCTGAAACAATAGATTAATTTTTACATCCAGCTTTCTTTTAAGTCTCTTGTAGGGGTCTCTGGTTAGTTCTGTGGTCAATATCACTAGCTGTGATCAGTGACCTGCTCCAGCACTAACTGGTAAAAGTATTGCATTCAGTAAGACTCTATGTGAAACCTGAAGGTGATTTATACCATATATCATCTAAAGGATTTTGTGAAATTAATTTGTTCTTTGAAAGTCCTACTTTGTGAAAGCCGAATGTTTGTTTGAAAATAAAAATCAGAAAGCACAGGGGTAGTACAGGATTTGTAGCCAGCAAGCTCTCTGCCCTGGCAGACAGTATGTCCTGCTGCCTCCAGCCAGGGATCCACATCTCCATCTCCACCGCTGCAGGGGAGTGCCTCAGTGCTGGGGTGCAGGGCCAGTCTCTCTTCCTCCCCAACACCAGTAAGGTTTACAAACATGAGTTGCACTAATGGGGATGGTGCTGCTGAAGAGGTGTTTCAGCTGTCACACAGTACCAGTGGGGGAAAACAGCTAGACCTTCAGCCTCAGTTCTTACCAGCTTGGGTATCTGCACTTCTCAGTCTTTTCTCTTTTGGTCGGAGTGTGTGTTCATAAGTCTCCCTCCTTCACCTTTTTTTTTCTCTTTGATTTGGAATATTTGGCAGGTGTCTCAGGTGCAGCCCCTCTGCGTGGGGTCAGGAAGGCAGGATGCATGTCAGTGGGGCAGAGCATAGGCATGGTGGCATGCCTGAGGTGAGGCAACTCCAGACAGGAACTGCAAAACAGTGAGAGAGGTGTCGTCTGGGGGTAAGGAGGCTTCCTGATGCCTAGGGAGCACCAGAGACCAGAAACTCTCCCAACAGGACATAAAACCAGTGTGAGACAGTCAGCGTGATGGCTGACATGAAAGGGAGTGTGAGGAAAGCAAGTGATGGACCGAAAACCCTGGACTTCAGGAGAGCAGACTTGGGCTCCTTCAGACAGCTTGTAGACGGAGTGCTCAGCTTCACAATGACAGATGTAGCAAAGTAGAAGAGTAACATGAAGGAAAATCTCAGCCTTGCAATGAGCAAACAAAGGGTGCTATAATTTCAAGTGTCTTGCTAAAATAATAATCTTGTATGACTCAGTATGGAGAATTTAGTACCAGACAAGACATGTAACTTTCTCAAAGCTGTTAATAGCAGTCTGGCAGGTAGACTTTCCTGGCTGCCTCTGCTAGCCCACATAGCAATGTATTAATTTTTGTTCCAGAGCATTCCACCAAGAATATGCTTGGGTTTGTCAATTCTTTTCCCTGTATAGATGATGGAAAGTGACTTGAGTGTCTTTGCCCAGCTGCTTGATGCCATATTCCTTTGGAGTATGAGAAGTAATTTTCAGTATTTGAAGAAATATCCTGAGACAGTATAATTCTGGGATGTCACATTTTTATATCACAGAGGTGGGTAATCTGAGGCTATGCCAGAAATAGTACTGAGAGAAGAAGCGCTTCTGCTCCTCTTTGCTGCAGAACCCTTTTTCCCATGGTGTGGGAGACAGACTCCTTCCCACTGTTGGCTGCGTGTGATGGGGGTAGGTTCGGGCACGCACATCCACATCTAAAGCGAGAGAAAGCACTCTCTGGTGACTCGTGTGAACGTGCTTGGCATCAGAAAATGTGGAAGCCCTGAGGGGGGAAGAAAAGACACAGCTCAGATCTACCATCTCTGAAGGTGTCAGACCAGAGGTAGGATCAAGGACCTCTTTAACAAAGCATACCTCCTGCTTATCCCTGAGATTTTAGCAAGTGTACATAAGGAGAGGGAACAATTGAGCCATTGGAAAGATCTGTATGATCTCATATGGGACACAGATTTAGATTATAGATTTAAAGATTTAGGAGGATAATTCTGAATTAGATGTGTTCAGTCAAAGCTCTCCACTTGTCATTCCTGCAGTGCCTGTGCAGGCTCCTGAGCTGTGTACTGCATCACGGGGACAGCATTAAGAAAGCATCTGACAGATGATTTCCCTCTGCTGTTCACAAAGAAGATTTTCATTCTTGCCTAACAGCTGGTTGCAGTGTTTATGTTCATCCATTCTCGATCTCCTGCTGGCAGTGGCTTTTCTTCCCAGAAATCCCAAAGAGGGTGAAAAATCTAGCATTTCTGCAAAGAGCTATCCCAGCTGCCATGCTGTGAATGGCTTGCCTGGCTGTTTTGTTGCAGGGAGAGAAAGAACCTCTTAGAGAGAACAGAGTCACAACCTTCTGTCTATGACTGATTACTATCATTTTTATGAGTTTGTCTCTGTCACTTGGAATAACCAGGATGTCTTTCAGTGTGGCTTCATCTTGCCCCAAGTGGAAGTGAACGTTAAGTAGTACTGCCACAGTATAGATAGCTCTATAGGCTCCTCTTTCCATCCAGGCTGTTAAAGAATCAGTTCTTGTAGCCTTTTAAAGAAAACTCTCAATAGCCTTGAGCTTTACAATTCTCCTTCTCAAGCAACACAATATGATTGAAAACTTTATGAGAAAGCAAATATATTTGATCTCTGACCTAGTATCAGAAAAGATCCCTAAAACTCACCACAGATGCAAGCAAGGCTCGGATCACTCAGCTGATGTGTGTCCAAACCCTGAGTTTGGCAAGGGTCTGCTGGGTTTGCCTGGGCAAATAAAATGTCCCTTGTGGAGAGTCTTGGCACCCTAATGGTGAAAAATGCTGTTCAAATTTTAGTCTTTATTTTTCCAGTTTGCATTATAAAATGACCTGAGGACTGGCTGACAGCATTTTGAAAGCTCACTTTTTGTGTGTCTGTGAACAGTGACGGTCTTTGTTTTCCCCTCAGCAGATGCAGCCCTGGCTGAGCTGCTCAGAGGATTATGAGCAAAAGTAGACAACGTGGTGCAGCGCCCGATTCCTTGGCCATGTTGTCAAGCTGCACAGTTTTTTGATGTAACTCCTCACCTCTTCTGACCTCACTTAGTAACATGTGTTCTTGCCCAAATAAGCAGCCCATTTACTTATACACCAAGCAAACAGCCCTGAAAAGCCAATACTGCTCCTTTTGAAGTGATGAAGAACTTTGCCATTCATTTGCAAGATCAGAGAGACTGTATTTTTCAGGCAAGCCACTCCAAAATCCCTATTGGAGTTGTTTGTTCCTGTTTTTTATCTGAGAAGTCATCTGCTTACATACTTTCCCTAAAGTGCTGTCAGAATGAAGTCCCTGCAAACTGGACTGGTGTTTTAAAACTTTCGAGGGAAAGGAGAGATGATGTTTTTCTCTTCTGTAGGACTTGTGTTGTGCTGAGTCTTTATATCTGTCTTCTGTAAAACCTCTGATCCCAACGTTGTGGCGAAGACACAGGCAGATACCACTACTGCCCTTTCTTTATGTCCTTTTAACAGAAGAGGTTAGGAAAGCATGTTAGTGAGTCTCACTTGATGTTGTTAAAGGCTGAGAAAGCTTTTCCTGAAAACTTTTGCAATCCATACTGTTGCAATCCATTTTCTGTTGCAGGCAGTTGGGACTGACACATAGCTTCAAATTTGCCAGGGAGGAGAAGGCTGATAGAGTGATGGCATGCATGCATTTTCTTTAGGAAATGATGCTGAAAACCAGTCAGCTTCAAAAAAAACCTAATAAAGTGAGAGAATCTACCTTCTGGTTTTGTACAAGTCCTGGGTTTTGGATGGGAAAGAAAATAAATTAGCATCTCAGCTCCATGAAATCCTTACAGAAGAGACTGTAAGGAAAATCAGTCCTTCCCTACACACAAAAGGGTCAGGAAGAAAGAGCAGGGCAGGCAGTGGTGATGGGGGGAGATACATGCTGAAGTGCTACAGGGGAGGTTTAGACTGGACATTAGGAAAAAGATGTTTCAGAGAAAGAGTGGTCAGACAGTGGAATGGGCTGCCCAGGGAGGTGGTGGAGTCACCATCCCTGGATGTGTTTAAGGGTCATTTAGATGAGCTGTTGGGGGATATGGTGTAGGGGAGAACTTTGTACAGTAGGGCTGATGGTTGGACTCCATGATCCCAAGGGTCTTTTCCAACCTGAGTGATTCTGTGGTTCTGTGAAAAGACACAAACATCTGCCTTTGTGCCCTCTTCATCTCAACATCAAGCCAATTCTTTGGCAAATGTGTATGGCTGCATGCATGCTTCATCACTCTCTAAGGTAAAATCTGGAGCTCTTCAACTGTAAGTTCAAGAGGCATGAGCTCTTTGTTCACTGGAGGTCCTGGGGGTAAAGCATGGCTTGTGTTGGTGGTGATGGGGCTCAGGTGTTAGAAAGTCAGTGGAGGAGCAGTGCTGCCTCTTCTCTGATTCTGAGGTGCACTATTTTGAAATCACCAGCTGGTTGTGTTTTATCTATAGGGTAACCTATGATGTATCTACAGTCCTTCCAAAATATTCTTAATCAGAGGTAGGGAAGCCTAAACCCTAACATTTGACAGAGCTTTCTGGCATTACAAATTATATGGAGATTGTGACATTTTTCACTTTACTTCACCTGTCTTGTTGCAAATAAGCGTAAGTCTTGTATTTAGTAAATAAAAGTTTAATGGGGTCAGAGTTTCTTTTGTAAAATCTCACTGTCTACATGGATGTGCAACTCTTTCTTCTCTAATAGAGTGAGTATACTTTAATTTGGTTATAAAATATTATATATACAATATATTGGCAGAACGCTATCTGCTATAAAGTGCCAACTTAAATTCTGAGCCAGAATGAAGTCCCTGCACAAAACACTTGTATTCTGTGACATAACAATGCTTCTGTTAAAACCGTTCATGTGAGGAAATATCTGTGATAAAACTCATGTTCTTTACTACATGGCCCAGATACCTTGGATTTATACAGAATTCCTTTGGCAGTCACACAAAAGAGCCAGTAGGTACCTTGTAGTAATCCAAACCTCAGTCTGCTTTTCCAGAAATTGCACTCCTGATTTCTTCCCCAAGTTTGGAAGAGAAACTGAAGTGGCTTGTCCAAAAATAGTGGTCCCCACTAACTTTCCAGAATGTGGACATTAATATTCTGCTCATATATCCTGTTCAGCAAGGGACCTTTACCATTGTGTAAGTAAGATTACAATGTTTGGATATTTTTTAATATATTTTTGATGTATGGAAAAATTCTATCCCAAAGTAAATTAATTCATGTATTGGGAAGGAGATTTCTATTTTCCTCTTTCTTGGGAGTTTAGTGCTGATATTTTAATGTATGAATTGAAACCTAACATAGGAGAAAAATAAAATGGTAGTATTTGGTGGTAAGAAACAATGTGTAGGAAGTAAGGAAAAGTGTCTGGTTCTTCATAAAAACTTTATACTCCTGACTTGATTATGTATTATTATATAGCTTGTGATTAATTCTCTGACCACTTGTAACTGTTTTCAAGTGATCTGGTAATATGTTAGATGCTTTCTCATTGGGGGGAGTTACATTCCTGGTACTCTGGAAATGACCATTAATCCTGTTTAGTCTGTGGGATGTGCAGGAGCATGAACTAGATGTCAGAAGAAAAAGCATTTTTCTGTTTCAGCATCCTGAGGAGATGCATTCTTTCTGATTTCCAACAGAAAAACAGTAAGTGTATTACAGGAAGTCCAGAAAGGGTAAGAGCAGAAGAAACCGGCATGTCTAGGATTCCTCTGCTATAGCAGTCTCCTAGTCTGGTCACAGTTTTGAGACACTTCTATTACCTGCTCCCACACCTGCTGGAATGCTAGTATTAAAGACTTCATAGGAATCTATGGTATAGTTTATAATAGCAACTGGCATCTGGAAACAATTAAGTGGATTCAGCTGATGGATACATAATACCAGGTTAAGATTATTTATGTTTTCGGTGATTTTCTCCTCCTGCGTTGTATCCCCTTAATCCAGGATTAAAATTCTAATTGTGGCTAAGTCGTTGGAAAACTCATAGATTTGAATGGAGGTTTTAGGAAGCCATCGTATCTCAGGTTTGAACGGGAAGTTGTAGGGTGTGAATCTTACTACCTTCTGAATTTCGGTACATTTTGTTCAAGGCAAGCACAAATTAAATAAAAGGAATGAAGAGAGAATCCTTGCAGGTTCTGTTCTCAGACATGATAGTAAAGGCAATGGGATGAAAGCACAGTGCCTTGGGTTTTGCTCTCATTTATGCTGCCTGCACACAGTCTAATGTCAACACATTAAAACAAAATTCTGTGGTGTTTTGCTAGTTTGAATGTTGGAGTTGTTCATGTAAAGAAAAAACATCATCAAAAAGGGAATGCACACTTTTTTCAAAGTGGTCAGAATCAATCTGTGCATAATTTGACACAGGACAAGAATTGATGGAGTTAAGCAGGAGGTGTGCTTTGTTCTATAATTTTTATTTGAATGAACAAACCTCCACAGAAGTCAATGCAGCTCTATGCAGCAACTGCCTGATCTGTGTAACCTGTAGCCTCACAAATACGGATATTTCTACTGCTAGTTATATGCCTCAGGCTATGTACTAACATTGTAGTATTAAGGCATGTCAGGCTTGCTTTTCCTCAAATTGCCTTGGCCTGCCTGAAACTTTGTTTTACCTGGTTTAGCTGTGACAGCAAATTTTTTTAATTATCAGGTGACTGTTTCTTGATTTGCTTTGCTTGGGTTTTTATAATCATGGGCTTTGACCACACTTTTTGTACAGTCAGGAGTAGCAAGTAGTTATTCTGCACAGAATGAAACGCTTATGACACTGTCTTAATGTTGTCGTGTATGAGAATATAGGCCTGGCCTGGCAGTGGAGGGCTTGCCCATGGGAACCCAGGGTGCAGGGGAGAGGAGTGCAGACATGGAGGGTAAGAGAAGAGGGCACAGGATGTCAGTTCAGGGCTACGAGCAGCACATCAGCAAACAGTTAAATTTATACCTGGGAGCAGGGCAAAACCGCCTTATAGGTAGCAGAGAAAATAGACAACTGTACAATATGTAAGATACTTTTTATATAAGACATGCAGTCATAATGTGGAACTGCAGACCAAATAAAAAGAGCAAGGTGTAAAGCATGAAAGAAAATGTACAAAAATAGCCCCAAGTGAACCCTAGAAAGAGAAGGAAGAAATCAGCAGCTTCAACATTACGCTGCTCCTGGCAAAGAAGAGGGAGAAACCTCTACCACCACCATCATACTTCTCCCAGCAAAAACCTAGGATAATTGATGACTCTCCATAACCATTCCCTCTCCCTGACTGAAGCCAACAACCCAAAGACTTCAAGAGAAAGAGTAGAAGGGTGAGTATAACACCAGGGAGAAGGGCAGAAGCTAGGAAGTGTGTGTTTTACTGAATTATTATTGAGACTTTTTCCTATGTTAGTATTTCCTTTCTTCTGTCGTAAATGAAATAAATTTTGAGATGCTTTATGTTTCCCTTTTTTCTCCTATATAATTCCCTAATTTGCTGAATGTGCAATAGCTTGCTTAGTCCCTAGAATGCAACTTTAAGATTCTTCTGACATTAAAGTCCTGCTGATACATGAAATGCTGGGGGTTTTGTTCTGGCTTTTCTGGAGAGAGTGATTTCTTCAAATGAATCAAAGTGACAGTTCATTAGATGCACCTGCCTCTTACAGCATGCTTGGTAAGCAGAAAAAACCCAGTACGTTTTGCCTCTTTGAACCAACACCTAAGGAATTAATTTCACATCCTAAAATAAAATTAAAAAAAAAAAATGTTCACAATAATTTGTGATAAAATTTCATTTGCTATTAGAAACCAGCAAACACGCTCTGTATTGAACATATCTGACTGTGAAGGGTAACTTGGGTTTTGATCCTGTTTGTAAGTGGTAGCATCTTCTTCAGTTTTCATGGTTCACAATATTTGCAACATCCATAAATTCTGCATGAGATTGCAGGCATATGATATGATGCAAGCCCATATCTGGAGAAAAATTATACTCTAGCTGGGGTCTC
The DNA here is from genome assembly GCF_965140245.1 of Athene noctua. NCBI lineage: Eukaryota > Metazoa > Chordata > Aves > Strigiformes > Strigidae > Athene > Athene noctua. The sequence continues at coordinate 92,137,048 of NC_134037.1, forward strand.
GTCTCAACTGGAGCACTGAAGTGCTGCTGCAACAACAGTGAAAGTGCCCCAGTGACAGAACACCAAGTCAGCCACTACTTTGAAGTAGGTTTGTCTAAACAAGCTGTAATGAGCTTGCCAAGGAAGACTGGAAGGCTTTTAAAGTCAAAAAGCCAAGTTTTGCTAGAGCAGGAACTACAATAACATTTTTTTAATACAAAAAAATCAGTGCAACTCATGAGGGCAGGGTGGAAATAAAAGTGTTCAAATCTTGAACTCTCCTGTGCCACAGAGAGGCTCTTGCCTTCCAACCAAATTTCCACTCTTTCACACTGGTTGCTGAGAATTCCTGGTCCCCTCTCTTCCCTAGGAAACTCTTTCTATCATCTCAGACACAGAACTTTCCACTCTTCACTGCAGTCTCTCATAAACTGATTCAGCTGCCCAGAGGGTTTTAGTTTTCTTTAGCATCACCTAACCTACTCAGTGTAAATTCAGCTCAGAGCAGGGAGTTTAAATAATACAAAGCCCCAGCTCCTAATCTGCACAAGGTAGTTTTCCCTTCTCCTGAATCATCTTTCAATATGAAAGCAGCATATATTTGAAGCTGCAGGATAGTCTGTTTTCATATTAGCATCAATCTAAACACAGTGTTCTGAGAAATTGTTAATTTCAAACTGTATATTGCAGCAATAAACTCTAACCAAGCATTTTTTCTGACAGGTAATCTTCTAGATCTGTCGCAAGCTACAGAACACAATTCCTCAGAGAAATATTAGCTTTCAAGATTGATTAAAACAAGAGTAAAGTATGAAACAGAGTAAGCTAAACTCCATTAAAATCATGGCAGAAGCATGGATTTTGCAATATATTAATTATATGATGTAATAATTTTCTTAACCGAATTTGGCAAGTAACCTAATAAAGGAGCTGAAATGTGGTTTGGACATTCAACTAGAGAATGCATCAAGTGCATTTTTTTTCATGCTAAAATGTCACAGCAAGGGAATGGTCTACGGTTAAACGAGCATGTTTTGAAACATAAATGGTTGAGCATGTTTCATATAATGATCAGTCTTCAATTTAAATATTTCACATGTTTTTCTGCTATAGGATTGGAGGTCACTATGTTGCCACCAGATGAACCTCAGCAACAAAAGAGCAGATTCAGGTCTGCTTTCTTACAGGTAAATTATTCCAAGTGGCATGCAGCTAGCATAGTCATTCCCTTTCACCTGTTGTCATGTTTTAAGCATTACGACCTGATTCGTTTATAGGAGTTTTTTCTTTTAATTCAGTTGGCATTAGAAAAGACCCTGTGCAAATCATTTCAACAAGTGTATTTTCTTGGAAGAAGTGAACAAATATGTGATCTGATTTTGGAAAAATCATCTGTTACTGATACAAAATGCATTTTCTGACAATCTCAATAAAATCCATAGATATAACTGATCATTGCATAATTATTCTTTGCAAGACTAAGTGATGTCTTGTTGGATATTGACAGTTTTTTCGTTTTATAGTCTAATGAACAGTCTAATGAAAAGTGTGAAATAGAATTTAAAATAATTTCTTAAAAAAAATCTGTGAGGACATGTTCCTACTAATATACCATTGGATTTGCCTTGAAATCCCCAATTCATATTTCTGTTAAATTTTACAAAATTTTATGCCTTTCAGAGACAAAACTGTATTCTTATTCTAGAGCCAATTTCTATCTGCTTACAGTTTGTTTTAATCCATTCCTTCTGCAAATTTCTCCTTTTGCCTCCTCCCTCTTTTGTCCATTTCTTTAATCCATGTCTAACAGATATCATGCAAAAGTAGTGTTGTGAGAACTGACACCAGCTTTCTGAAAAAATCATTCCTTTGGTAACTGCCAAATTCCCAGTGCTCCCCAGGGCAAGCAGGTGCTTGCCAGAAACATACATCATATATTTTTTGTCACACACAAATTTTAACTCTTAGGATTTTTCTGTTACAATGTTGTGGAAATAGCCAGTAAACTGAACTCTAATTTATCTAGCCTGAGTATCTCAGGCCAGTTAATGCTGCTGTGATACTTGTCTGATTGCACTGGTGTACGTATACGTCACTTTGAAAGCATTTAGAGATGTAAATAAGGTTTAAAAAGCTGTTGCACATTTTTAGTAGCCCAAATAGAGGCTACCTGATGGCTTGTATCTGCTCTAAATTGGCTTTTCCTATCACTTCAGAGACCATTGGTTGATTTGAGTGTCCATAAAATGGGCTTTATTAATCTGTCGTGTCGTAACCCAGTCATTTTATCAAGAGCTTTAATCAGGTATCCTGAGTTATTGGTGGTTTCAGATTGTTTCTTCCTTCATTCACCTTCCAGTAACAGCTGCATTAAACCCTCAAGTGCAGCCATGAGTATTAATTTTTTATATTCTTTTATACACAGCACCGAAGTTTCAACTTCTGTTACACTTGAAAATGTGGCTTACTGATGGTCTTAAAATCCAAATTCTGCTTTCACTTGCATCAGTGATGTCATTAGTGGTGGGGTGGTGTGCAGGGTTGATTCCAGGCTGTTCATGCCAGTTGTGCAGTCCCTTCCTTCAAGGTCCATGTAGGGCAGCTTGTGGGAGGACTGAAATGTCCAGCTTGGGGCACTGCTGTGCAGGGACAGGGCTCGCTCCTCCTGCTCCCCGACCTGTGCGTCGGCCCCATGATGGGTGCGTACCTGCTCTCCACCTGACTTGGCAGGGGCTGCACAAGATCATCTGCTGAGAGAAAGCCCTTAGGGCCAGTCTCTGGTACCTCTACAGCCTCTCTTCCCACAGGAGATGGGTTGCATGGCTCTGCTACACCAGGCAGGTAACAGTGGGGAAGAAAGGCACATGTGAGAGCTTTGGGCAAGCGATGGGAGTGTAGTCAGATCTGCAGCACCAGTCTCCTAAGGCATGTTTGCATTGCTTGTGTCCCTTCTGTGGAGCCAGCCTGTAGCTCCTATGTATTTAGGAAAGGAGGACTTTAGGGTCTTTTCACGTCCTGATCAGTTTTTTTCACGTGTCAGTGATGTTGAACACAGTAATTTCTCCATGCCACCACAGCGTTTTAGTTTTCCTTTTTATAGAACTACCTGCAGTGTATATTGCTCTAATCTTTCCAAAAGACTTTGCAAAGATAGTAGAGGCACTCAGAGACAATCTCTGCAAGGCCAGTAAATTGGTCACCACCAAAGCACAGAGAGACACGAAACAGGCAACTGTAGTCTGCAGAGGGACCCTTCCTCTCCGGTTTGAAAGTACAGTGACCTGTGCATACATGAAACAAACCACAGGAGTTTGAAAAGCCTCCGTCCTTTATTGAAGGATGCCACTGCAGGGAGTAAGGAGAAAACTGCAAGTAGGCCAAGATATTAGTCACTTAGTGTGGTATGTGAAGACCAGGGGAAAAAAAAATGTACTTGACCATGGAAAACAGTTCACCCTGATTATTTTTTTCTTCTCCTCGATATCAAAAGGCTCTCTTTTTTTCATCTCATAATGACTGCAAGGTGCAAGGCTTTATTTCTCACTGAAATGGAAAGTTGAACTGAGGTGTCCACGGAGGTATTCCCTGTGAAAGCTGATGCACATCCAGGGCTTTGCCAGGGTCCACAAGACGCTTAAATGACAACCTCAGAGAGCATCACCATGGCAGAGAACAGGCCACATGTGCCAGGCATGCTGGAGAGCCTTGCGAGGGATGTCTGCATGGTCAATGCAACAGACGGAGAAAGCAAGCAGTCGATTCAATGTGAAGGATAAAGCAAGCTTCACTTTATTGCAAGAAATCACACCTTATATAAGCACTAACTGTAATTATGCATACTAATCATAAATCTATTGGATACATCTAAAAGGTTACATTATAATATCCCAGTCCCTTGTGGTATTTTGAGTATGTCACAACATCCTCCTTCTTCTGGCTTGTTTTTCCCCAAAAGTTGTTTACCATTATAATCAAGGCCACTCTGTACCTCAGTTTCTTCCTTTGTTAGCATAACTGTGCCCTGAATCTCCTTCCTTGTTAGCATAACTGTACCCTGGGTTTTTCCTTTGTTTACATCAAATAGCTGTAATCAGCTCCTGCACAGACCCATGGACCTTGTTCTGCAAGCCATTCTCCAACAGTCAAGAGATGCCCCAAGCTGGGGTTGTGGTGGGAGTATTGGGAGCAACCTGAAACTGTTGCAGAAGCACAGCAATGAAGGTTTTTGAACTTGAGAGCACTGCTGGGGCAACTTTTAATCACTGAGCTGGTAAGTCCCAGGTCACTCTGTCACAGTCTGCTAAGCAACATGTTTTAGAAGGCTTGTCAGGGCTAAACTCCAACTGTCTATGGACAAACTTAGGAAGAGGTCTCTACAAAAATTCAGAAGGAGGTGAGCTGTGCTAGTGGTTGGAAAAATCAGGCCACTTTGTTGCTTAGATGGGATCTGTGGGAGCTGCCATACACATGTTGCAGACTTTATGCTGGAAGAGAGCAGCACTCCAATGACTGGTACGAGAGCAAGATGGCTGGGGACAAGTCAAGCCTAGCACCCTTGCAAGGGTCTTCACTGAAGCAAGTGTGTGGATCACTGTCCTCACCATTAGCAGGAAGGTGAGAGGCTTCTGTTTTTCATCACAATGCAACTGTTTCTTCCTTCTTGCTGTAAAGCATTTTTCTCTCCTCTTATTCTCATCACATTGCATTTACTTCCCTCTCTCACAGTGAGGCTGTCATAGCAAACACAGGGAAAGCTTGACAGGAGAAATTAATCCACCTCAGGAGGGACAAAACAGGCCCATGGACAGTGGAGGTTTCCATCAGGAAAATATTGGTGCTTCAGATTAATTAATACAGACTAAAATTTTTTAATTATGACTACAACCTGATTGGTAAGAGGCCATATCTGAAATACAATCATTGATACCTCAGTAAAGACTAAAAATACTCCAGACTGACTCATCTAAATCACATGTAACGTCTTCTCAACAAGACAAGATCTCATTTTTCAACAGTGGGGGAAAAATCTACTAGACTTGGAGTATACTAGATTTCAGGGTGCTTAGCAGTCTAAAAATACAATTCAAATACCTTTAAAAATTTTTTTCAACCTGTACTGGAAATTGTCTGCCCTTCTTTTTAAATTAACAGCTATCCTGCTGGTAAATTAACTTCCTAGCTGATTTTTTTCTGCTATGTTAAAGTCACATTCTCAGGTGGTGACATCTTCCCATTGTTTTTTACTGTGCCTTTTTTTCTTTAATCTGTGTGAGATTTTTCCTCAATTTCATTTGAACTAAAACTCTACTGGTCTTCATTGAAGACAAAAAGACAAAAGTACTGCTATTTTAGCAACATATCAGTATGCACTATGTTCGTGGGTGTGCCTGTGAGCCTGTAGGTTATGTTTTAAAGGAAGTTGTCTTTTTGTCAGACACATGCTGTTCATTCAAGATTTCTGCACGTAGCAGTAATAAGGATATAGGGAAATCTGCTGTCTTGGGCTGGCCACAGATTCACAGGCTGTATTAATAGGTAGGATTAGTGAAGAAGAACAGGTCAGAAGGCTGTAAAGCTCCTGTCCCTTGAGATTTCCTTCTTTAGATCATTAGTCTCATTGAAGAGCTCCCTCGAATACAGGAAGCAGAAACTGAGGAAAAGGCTGGAACCATTTTGTTTTGCTGAACACACTGAGGAAAGGGCAATTTCTGGGTCATAAGTTCCGCTGAAAATGTCTGTCCAGTTTTCTCCACAGACACCCTGGAGAAACAACAACGTCAGTTTTCTGGGCAAAGAGTCAGCCGTAACAGAGCAAGGAGAAACTATCATAGGTTTCTACCTACTGGCTTTAGGTATGTACTCGGATGTGAAAGGAAGCTCTTAAGTAGAGTTTGGTATAAAGTTCAAAGTGATTCATTTGGGTATTGTCCCTAATGGAACAAGGATCTTGTGCAGCTTTCTTTTGTTAGAAAGAGATTAATAATCAATGCAGAAATCTTGTGGGGAAAATATAGAAAAGCCTGTAAACTTTTAACTAATGTTCTCTATACTTACTATCTGGGAAGATAAAAAAGTACCTTATCAGAAGTACATGATACTTCTGTGTCTTCTCATGTCTTGGTAGCACCGAATCAATGTTCTGTGTTTCCCAGAGTTTTGACTGCTGACAGTCAGTTGGCATACTACAATTACCTTCTGCAGAGACAGAAAATATGGTTCTGTAGTTTAAAACTTTTTTTAACTATTTGTGCTTTTGTTTTAAATGTTTGATGCATGAAGAAATAAACTTCTTCAAACAGAATCTATAAAAGATTTAAGTACTAGAACATTATCCTGTGTTAGCAGTCACAATACCGTGTGTTTCAGTTCTGCTGCGAGACAGCTATTTTAAGTGTATAATAAGGATTTGAAAACGGTACCCAATATGAACTTGCCTTGATCCCAGCACAATTTTGTTTTGTTTGTTTAAATATTGTGTTTAGGGCAGACTCATTGCAGGATACAAGGAAACTTCATGAAATTTCAAAGAATGCAACTTTCCTAGGAAATCAAAATTTCCGATCGTAAAACCTCACAGGAAAATACAAGAAATTGTAACTTTTATTAAATCTGTTCTTCTAAACAGCTTATAAAAAATGGTTCTGTTTTTATATGATTGCTTGAAACAGATTTTTTATTTTTCTAAGCTTATCACATATTGCAAGTAGCTTACTAGCCCTCCACTTACTCTTGAGAAGGGTCTATGGAAGTTACTGTGTAAAATGCTGAGTATTTTAGTGTGTTTACATGAGACTTTCTTTTTTTACCAATAGGAAATAGTGAGGAAAAAGTTGTGTTTAGAATAAAAACAGAGATTCTAGTAGAAAATTATATAGCTTCTATCTTAGGAGACTTAATTAGAAGAGTGGCCGTAAGATAACTCAGATTTGTTCCAATTTATCCCCAATCTGTTCACATCTGCGTAACCCTTCATGAATGGCTGGGAAATGGCTGCACCATCAGCTAATGAAATAATCAGTTGCATTTAAGACTAGAAAGAACATCTTAGGTCAGCAAGGCCAGTCCCCTGCTGTGATAATACATAATCTCATTTACAAAGCTACCATGCTCCCTCATATAACTGGCTAGGGGTTTCTTGGTGCTGCTACCACTCTTCCAATTGACAGCATGTTCCTGATTTTGTTTCTCTGTCGGGTAGGAGTCTTTTCCTAATTCTTAGCTAAAGTGATCACACCAACTTTACCCTTTTTGTCACTTTTTAACGGAAATATTTTTTTTGCCTGCAATTAACATCCTACGGCCAGTCTGTGTTCCTGAAGATACAGTCGTACCCTGTGGTGAGCCTTTGTATTCCTATATTAAGCAAGTGAGTGGGGTTTTGAATTTTTTTTTTTTCACTGATTTGGTGTGTGTGTGAGGGGGTATTTCTAATTTATTTATCTCCTGTCATAATACCCTTTCCCCTGTCATTCCAGCCTATCATCCTAGCAGTCTTTTATGCTGTTTTTTCCAACCTGGACACTTTTTTTTTTTTTTTTTTTTTTTGAGTTATAACCAAGACTGAATACAGCAACCAAGCAAGGTCTTGCTATCCATTCACATTAATATTTGCACTTCCCCAGCTCTACTGATCCATCTTAGTGTTGCCTCTGCATCACACTGGTAGTTTAAACTTCTTTCATCAACTGACCATCAAAGGTGTTACCAGCAAAGGTCCTAATGATGACCCCACATCTTCTAGCAAATACTTTTTAAAGTACCCAGGTGCCTGAGCTTTTAGGTTCTATGTCTATTGGTTTTTAATTGCTCCACATCCTTCTGCAGGCTTACAAGTGTTTGACATGTCATAGATGCTATTCTTGAAACTTACCACCAGATTCAAAATCAAGTTGTGTTTCTTGCAGAGTATATATAACCAGAAATAACATTATCATAGAATGGCTTGGGTTGAAAGGGACCTTAAAGATCATCTAGTTCCAACCCCCCTTGCCATGGACAGGGACATCTTCCACTAGCCCAGGTTGCTCAAAGATCCATCCAGCCTGGCCTTGAACACTGCCAGGGAGGGGGCAGCCACAACATCTTTGGGTAACCTGTTCCAGTGTTTCATCACCCTCACAGTAAAGAATTTCTTCCTTTTATCTAATCTAACTCTACTCTCTGTCAGTGGGGTACATGTCCTTGTAAAAAGTGCCTCTCCTGCTTTCCTGAAGGCCCCCTTTCAGTACTGGAAGACTGCTATAAGGTCTCCCCAGAGCCTTCTCTTCTCCAGGCTGAACAAGCCCAACTCTCTCAGCCTTGTCTTCATAAAAGAGGTGCTCCAGCCCCCTCATCATCTTTGTGGCCCTCCTCTGGGATTGCTCCAAAAGATCTATGTTCTTCTTACACTGGGGGCCCCAGAGCTCCAAGTGGGGTCTCACAAGAGCAGAGTAGAGGAGGAGAATCACCTCCCTTGACCTGCTGCCCACACTTCTCTTGATGTAGCCCAGGATATGGTTGGCTTTCTGGACTGTAAACACACATTGTAGGGTCATGTTGAGCATCTTGTCAACCAACACCCCCAAGTCCTTTCCTGCAGGGTTGATCTCAATCCATTCTCCACCCAGCTTGCATTTGGCTTGGGATTGCCTCATGCCACGTGCAAGACCTTGCACTTGGCCCTCTTGAACTTCATGAGATTCTCACAGGCCCACTTCTCAAGCCTGTCCAGGTCCCTCTGGATGGCACATCCCTTCCCTCCAGTGTGTCAACCACACCACACAGCTTGATGATGTTGGTAAACCTGCTGAGGGTGCACTCAATCCCACTGTCCATGTCACCAATAAAAATGTTAAATGGCCCCAGTCTCAGCACCAAGCCCTGAGGAATGTCACTCGTCCCTGCTCTCCACTTGGACATGGAGCCATTGACCGCAACTCTTTGAGTGTGACCATCCAGCCAATTCCTTATCCACAAAGTGATCCATCTGTCAAATACACATCTCTCCCATTTAGAGACAAGGGTGTCGTGCAGGACACTGTCAAATTCTTTGCACAAGTCCAGGTAGATGATATCAGTTGCTCTTCCCTTCTCCACCAACACTGTAACCCCACTGTAGAAGGCCACCAGATTAGTCAGGCGTGATTTGCCCTTAGTGAAGCCATGTTGGCTGTCACCAATCACCTCCTTATTTTCCACGTGCCTTAGCATAATTTCCAGGAGGATCCACTCCATGATCTTGCCAGGCACAGAACTGAGACTGACTGGCCTGGAGTTCCCTGGGTCCTCCTTTTTTTCCCTTTTTAAAAATGGGTTATGTTTCCCCTTTTCCAATCAGTAGAAACTTCACCGTCCTGCCATGACTTCTCTAACATGATGGATAGTGGCCTTGCAACTTGATTCACCAGTTCCCTCAGGACCCACAGGTGCATCTCATCAGGTCCCATGGACTTGTGCACCTTCAGGTTCCTTAGATGGTCTCAGACCTAATCTTCTCCTACAGTGGGCAGTTCTTCGTTCTTCCAGTCCCAGCCTTTGCCTTCTGCAACTTGGGTGGTGTGGCTGGAGATATTGGCAGTGAAGGCTGAGGCTAAAAATTCATGAGTACCTTAGCCTTCTCCAGATCCTAAGTAACCAAGTCTCCTGTTTCCTTCCAGAAAGGGCCCACATTTTCCCTAGTCTTCCTTCTATCACTGACATACCTATAGAAGTTTTTCTTGTTGCCCTTTACATCCCTGGCCAGATTTAATTCTGCCAGGGCTTTGGCCTTTCTAACCTGATGCCTGGCTGCTCAGACAGTTTCTCTGTATTCCAGGCTACCTGTCCTTGCTTCCACCCTCTGTAGGCTTCCTTTTTGGTTTTGAGTTTGTCCAGGAGCTCCTTGTTGATCCATTAATTAATTAAGCGTAGCGTAGATCTGGTAAAATGTGATGGAGATATGTATACCTTTTTGTAATAAGAACTTCTGAAAAAAATCTGTTAGTAATACATAAATCAGAAAAGTTCTCATGTCTTTTCCTCCTTAAAGGTCTACTGCTGTACGCCTGCAAGCACCAACCATAAAAATTTACAGCTATTAGTTTTATGTACACCAATAACTTAGGCTATCTGGGGAGCAGTAATGTGGCAAAACGAAGTACTCTGTTACACAGACAACTTTTTGCCCTTTTGGCAGCAGAGGACAAAGGCCAGTCCACGTGTTACCTTCCCAAACCTGCATTTCTTTAGGAGTCTTGAAAGACAATCTGCATTTGCAGAAGTCTATGGGTGCTTCCTTACACAAAGTTCCAAAGATGTTCATGTTTCATACTTGCAGTTTTTTGAAAACAGGTTCAGTGATTACACTTCTGTAACTGCTACATGTTTTCTTCTCCTTTAAATCTAAGTATGCCAGTGCAGCTTTTTGCGAATTCTGACATACATTTCTGATTGGTGTTAGCTCTTACCTAGAAGATAGGGTTCCTCTGAATCTCTTTATCTTCTCAGGATAAAGTCCAAAAACCCTATCTTTTGCCAAGTCTTCCCACAGTCATACATCTTGACAGAGGACGTGAATATCCAGGAACCATGATCTAACACATTTTGCTGAGATGAGGCCTCTTTGACTGTCCCCTTCTGGAAATTCTCACATCACAGGTAGTGCAGATGTCATATGTGGCAGACAGGACACTGATGTATGTGTCATACTTCATACACCAGACAGGCTGTATCAGATCCAGACAGAGGGGAAACCTGAGCTCAAAGCCATCTCTGGAATAGGTATCGCACACTAACATCACAAGCAAACCAGCATAAAAGTGCATGAGTGCATTTTGCAAAGGCAGATGGATTTTGAGATCACTGCACAGCTTCTTGGGATCTGAGTCACCATTCTATCACTCGCTTTGCTAATGCTTATGCCAGGGGACCAGCAAAGTGGGGGAAAAATGCAATGTCAATCCCATAGCAGTAAGCCATCATAGCATGCTTAGAGGGACTGTCTGCAGGTGATAGCAGCTGATGTGTTACCCTTCATTAGGTCAGCTGCATCAGCATCCCCTTTCTGAAGGCAGTGCTGTTTCTATCCTTTTGTTCCATGAGCTCAGAACTATCTTTGACAGACAGGTGGGAGCTTGTCCTGTTGCTAGAATTACATCTGACCTGTTTTTTGCCTATGCCCTAAGTGGTATAGTACTGTGGAAAATCTTTGTATAGTTTAAATTATTAGGTGACATTTAAAAGTACTCTCCACAGCTGCTAGTTAAGTCAAACCTAGACCTGGGGGAAAAAAAGTAAGAATTTTTTTCTTCATAATTATTATTTGAAATTCTTAAGTAAATTTTTCTTTTCTGCATTTATACACAATTTGTTCTATGCTTATTTTCCCTAGTTTCACAGTTAACTGGGACTGTTAGAGTGAATGCTTGGCATAAAAGAAAATTTTAAGTCAGTAGGACGGAATTATTTGTTAGAGAACAAGTTTCAACTTTTTGTGAGTGCTTGTATCAGAAAGGCATCCTGAGAGCATTACCAATCCTGTTAGAAAACTGTAACAGACCACACGACCCAAACATGCCTTTAAATGGCACACGTTTACAAATGGTAATAGTAAACTGTTATTTAATAAGTGGCAGAATAAACATTATTTTGGGACAACATTTCACAGATACATCTGAGAAGGTGGAAAGGAAACAAGCTAGTCGCAAAACATTCATCCACAAAATGATTGCATTTATTGAACAAATAATCTCTCCACACTTTGTCAGGTCTAGAACATGATGACTCTTCTCCTTCCTGCCAAACTTGGCAATATGTCCTGGGTAGGATATTGTGTATGTGTAATTAGCAGTGAAGACTAAAAACAGACAGGGTCACTTCACAGTTGCAATAGTTAAATGACAGCTTTACAAATTCTCTAGATTTTATTACTGTTTTAAATAGTGTTTTCTAGTCTGAAAATCTTTTACAGCAAACCTCTTCAGATAGACATTTATGCTTCTGTATAGGTAGTTGAACCAGTAACCGACTGCATTCATGCCTGCTCTACATCTAGATGCTCAGTCCAATTTCTGTCCTAGAAATAAGGTTATTTGCTGAGGGAAAAGTGTAGCTTGACTTGTGACACAGAGCCTTCACCTTTTGCTTTCATTTCTTTAATTCTTCCACTTAAGGCTCCCTGTATATTTTAAACTGCAGATGGGTGAGTTATAACACCTATTTTTCTAATTCATTCTTGTCAGATTTTACAAGTAAAGGCCATGCAACAATGTCTAATAAGAACAAGTCTAAGTACAAAGCATAATAACTTATCTTAGCTGGGCATGGGTGCATTCATCTGTTGGAAATACGAATGACCAGCTCGAAGCTATCGGTTCCCTTGTACCAAATTTAACTCTGCAAAAAACATAAATTGAATGTTAACAATGAAATTGCATGCAGCCTCAGGTGTTTACTGCTTGTTCAAAGACCATCTCAGGTACATGAGAGAAAAATAGGCTATGTCTGGAGACTCAGGTTGGAGTGATTTGGCAGAAATCTTTGTAGAATTGTTGTGTTCCCTCTTAACTATTCCCAGAGTTAAACAATCTCACTATTCTCAGTCATTTTCAGTGGAAAGATATTTCAGTATCCTTAATCACTCTTGCTGGCTACTTTTTCAGTGCTTTATTTGCAGAGGGTGGCAGACACGCTCTGATACAGGACTTTGTCAATAGGGTTTTGGTTCCTAACTACCACCAGCTTGCTTGGCAGCCTTCCTGTGCCTCCCCCAGAAATCACGGGTAACAGCACCAGCCTCCTTTGTGGAGCACTTCTGTGGATTAAAATGCTCTATTAGGGCATATTGTTCCAAGGGAAGGATTACTACTGAATTATATAAGGGCAATACAACATTTTAAATATTGCTCTTCATCCTATTCCTCCTGCCTCCCAATGTTTGTAAATGTGGTACCAAGTACTTCTCTGTGGGTGTCTGAGGAGTAAAGGTGACTCCTTAGCTGTTCATTATTTAGCATTTATCAACACTCTTTTAACCTATTCTACTCTGATACTGCCAGACTCAGAGCAGCTGCTCTCAGTCCTGCCCTGTATTAACAAATGTCAGTAACTGTATGTTGTCTGTGTATTTTGCCACTCCAGAGGGGGTAGCGTCTCTCGTTGATGAGCAGCCCATATCAGACAGCACTATAGCTTATGGGGGAAATATGGTGGTTCCTCTCTGGACCTTTGATGGGTGAAAGTGTTCAGTTTCTTCCCATCTGCTGGTTTTTCTCTCTCAGTCACATTCTGAGCTCAGTTGGAACCTGTCCTTTCTCAGTAGGATTACCTTAGGATGCTGGAGTTGGATTTGGGGTTGGGGTTTTGGTGGTTAGGGGGTTTTTTGTACATTCTTGTGAGTGAATAATGCTGGCAGCTTGCAAAAAATGAAATTTCTTCCCTCGGTTGTTTCTTTTCTATCCTCTGTTTTATTGAGATGCCACCTGGTGACACCAAGGTCTTATAGCACATGGAAGTTCAGAGGTTTGTTTGGGGGCTCTTGATCTGCTTGTGATCTACCCTGAGGCACATACTGCCTGCAAAGCTGTTGAGATCCCTGCCCTCACTGATAGCATCAGAGCTATTGCTGTGCTTCCTCTGCACTGCATTTTCAACCTTTTTTCCTTGTCGTGCTGTCAAGGTTTTGGGGGAGGGAGGTTGGTTGGTTTGAGGTATTCTTCTAGTTGGAGTTGGTTGGTTTTTTGGGTTGGGGGGGGGGGAATAAAAAATCAGCTGGTCAGTATAGCCAGCAATTCCAGACCAACACATCTATCTGATGGTGCAGAGATGAAGTGTTTCATGGTCACTGTTCTAGTTGATAGCGCTTTTATGTGACCACTGGTTTTGTTACTCCATGGTATACTGAGAATTGAGTTCCTTCGTATTTTTTTTTTATCACAGTATTAATATGGTCCACTCCCCAGACAGATCAGATATTTTAGGGACTGGAAATACCAGTGCAGGTTCTCCACCTGCTTTAGTTAAAAGTATGGTGCCTACCTGCAGAAGTCAGACTCACTCTGTAACCTTAAAACCCTCAATGCCTCCCTCATCCCCACTCTCAGTGTGTAAATATTGTCCAAAAAAATTATGGCAAATACTGTGTCTCTGTCATCTCCATCTAAAATGTGTGTTGTTGTTTTACAGAATATTTTGTTCAGTTTCTTCTGTAAGATGCTTTAACTGAAAACTCCCTTACCCTCTGGGCTAAGGGGAATTTGCTCTGTATATCCCCAGGAAGCGCACGTGTCTGACACTTTAAGGGTAGCCCTCCTCTCTATTACACTGCCATGACAAAATTTTGCTATTTACAAAGGAGGTGCCATTTTATTTTGTCTGCCATTTTAGCACTATGTCTTCATATTGACAGGGAAAATATTTCTATGCCCACTGTCTTGAAAACTGCTACTTTACAGAAGGTAGAGCTGACATGCACAAACAACAACTAACTACCATGTTTGCATTGCAGACTATCCTGATGAAATCCCAAAGCCGTCCTCCTCCAGTGCCCTGTTTGGCCTATTTATAATACCTAGATTCAGAGAAAAGTCAGAAACAAATCCTGACTTAAAGCATATACAGCCGTTGGAAATGAGACTAGATTAAGAAACATTGTCACCTAGTGGACAGAATAAAATGTATTTATTATTGTTGATTTTATCCTTACGAGACATATATACAATATATGTCTGTATCTCAGTGTATCATTACAACAGTGACTATTTCTAGTTAATACCATATGCCGATATGTCAGCTCTTCCCACTTCAAAAGCTCTTTAGTAAACCATGTGCATTTGCTAAGCAAGCCAGAGCAGCAGCAGCTTGGCAATTTTGCAAAGAGAAGTTATCAAAAGGAAATTGTTCTGCAGACAAAGCAGTTCATAGCGACACACAGAGATTGACCCATCAACCACCTCCCCTCCCACTCCAGAATATCCAGCATACTGCACCAGGTGGTAAGTACCCAACCTCTGGAGAACAAGCATCTTGCTCTTTGGCATTTCAGCTTGTGATACTCCCAGATGGCCTGGAGATTTGGAGGTAATTTCCTCCTCTCCCTCCCTAGCCAAATCAGCCTGGTGGCAAAGTGCTGGGTTTCTGACATATGGGGTTATTGATGCTTCTTGAAGGAAGGCAGCTGGCCTCTTGCTACAACATAAAACCATAAGCCATATTTCATCTCATGAGCTCCTTTGAATATCCAGAGACGCTGCGCAATGCCATTGTGTCACGTCCCTCTTCAGTATATATATTCACCTCTTGCTGTGTCAATATACAGCACCCTTACTCTGGGATATCTACTGCTTGCGCCTGAATAAAGGTCTGTGCATCAACTCTTTTCTCCCTCACCTGGTAGTTACTGTTGTACCCTAGCATCAACCCTGGGGAACAAAACCTCCAGCTGCTGGGTTCCTAAACCTGTCCTAGGCTGCAGATACTCAAAAGAAGTGATGTTTTGCTCCACATTTCCAAGGTGAAATGAGGCCACCTATGTCAGCTGTGGCAGAGCTGGTTTGGGGGTCAGAAACAGGAGCCAGCAGGGAGCCCGGTCCTGCCCGACCAGCTGCTCAGCTCCACTCCAGCAGCTGCCCTGAAGCCAAGCCCCATTTTCAACAGAGACTGACACTTATGAGTAGACATTCTATTAAAAGTTGTTTCCACATGTCTACATCATTCTAAAAAGTGGGATGCAAACTACCAAGGTCTTGCACTGATGTGTGGAGCAATAGCCATGCATATTTGGAAACTCTAGGTCTCTCCATCTAAGAGGCTGACTTTTACCAGATTTACAGTCATCTCCCTTGTGTTTTCCTAATATTAACTAGACATGTACAAGTCAGACATCTCTGTTCCTGGACAGTAAGAGAGGACGGTTGGTGGCCAGTCACGAGTGGTGTCCCCCAGGGCTCGGTGTTGGGGCCACTCCTGTTTAACATCTTTATTGATGATCTCGACGAGGAGATCGAGGGCACCCTCAGTCAGTTTGCAGATGACACCAAGTTGGGTGGGAGTGTTGATCTGCTCGAGGGTAGGGAGGCTCTGCAGAGAGACCTGGACAGGCTGGAGCCATGGGCTGAGGCCAGCTGGAGGAGTTTCAATAAGGCCAAATGCCGGGGGCTGCCCTTGGGCCACAACAACCCCCAGCAGCGCTACAGGCTTGGGGAGGAGTGGCTGGAGAGCTGCCAGTCAGAGAGGGACCTGGGGGTGTTGATTGACAGCTGGCTGAACAGGAGCCAGCAGTGTGCCCAGGTGGCCAAGAAGGCCAATGGCATCCTGGCTTGTGTCAGCAATAGCGTGGCCAGCAGGGACAGGGAAGGGATCTTACCCCTGGACTCGGCACTGGTGAGGCCGCACCTCGATTCCTGTGTTCGGTTTTGGGCCCCTCACTACAAAAAGGACATTGAGTGACTCGAGCGTGTCCAGAGTAGGGCAACAAAGCTGGTGCAGGTCTGGAGCACAGGTCGTACGAGGAGCAGCTGAGGGAACTGAGGGTGTTTAGTCTGGAGAAGAGGAGGCTGAGGGGAGACCTCATCGCCCTCTACAGCTACCTGAAAGGAGGTTGCAGAGAGCTGGGGATGAGCCTCTTTAACCAAGTAATAAGCGACAGGACAAGAGGGAATGGCCTCAAGTTGCACCAGGGAAGGTTTAGATTAGATATTAGGAAGCATTTCTTTACAGAACAGGTTGTTAGGTGTTGGAATGGGCTGCCCAGGGAGGTGGTGGAGTCCCCATCCCTGGAGGTGTTTAAGAGTCGGGTCAACATAGCGCTGAGGGATATGGTGTAGTTGGGAATTGTCAGTGTTAGGTTAATGGTTGGACTAGATGATCTTCAAGGTCTTCTCCAACCTAGATGATTCTGTGATTCTCTGTGATACAACTTTCTTTAAAAATAGATTTTAAAAGACTTTAAAGCTTATGAAATGTTTGTTCTGAATGTTCTCTTCATATAAATTATCAGGTGTGTTACCGAAAACTTTTCCTGTCTGGAACAGGCTTTGCTGCAAGTAGATCCTAGACTGTTTTAAGAGAAGACACTTAATCATATTAGCTGCACTTCTTGAGAGAGGACTGATAAAGCAGCTCTCTGGGTATGTGCGTGAGCTTCCAGTATCCGTTATTACTTACAACATACCTAAACAGCTGCAGCTTTTGGCAGATTGTTCATAGTCTCTGCTCCACTCTAGCAATTTTTCCTCCTTCTTTTTCTTCCTGGGTGTTATGTTTCATGGGTTTCATCTGTCCACTTAGGAAAAAAATACTCCTCTAGGCTCTTAAATGGTGGATCTTTAACAGATGCAGCAGCAGCAGCGGCTCTTTGTGTTTGTTCTGTTTCATTGATGGAGTTACTAACTTGTTTCTGCTTCTGAAATGTACCCAGCTACTTAAAAAGGCTTCATTCATAGATTTTCCCATGGTTAATCTGGTTTAATTTGTTTGTCATAGAATAAAAGCGTTATTTTAGAAGAGATGTTGCACATTTACACACTGTACTGCTTCTTGCTTTATTTGTTTTCTATTTTCATGGATTTATTTCTTTTTTTTTTCCAGGTTGGCTCTCTTGGTTTGGAAACAGCATTGTGATTTTTGTACTGTATAAACAAAGACATCTTCTGCAGCCCACTGACTACCTCACATTTAACTTGGCAGTATCAGATGCTAGTATCTCCGTGTTTGGTTATTCCCGGGGGATCATTGAAATCTTTAATGTCTTCAGAGATGATGGATTCATTATCACATCAATATGGACTTGCCAGGTAAGACTGGATTACACTTGGACAAAATAGGTGCAGCTATTTCTATGTGTATGCTGTGTATAGATAACCAGATAGGCTCAAAAGAGTAAAAAGAAATACTGACTGACATTCCAAAAGGACAGTGTTGTCTTCTGTTACACCCATAACTCTATGCATTTGACCAGTGTTTGACCAATTTTCAGTGACTGTTTTCTCTCTATTCACAATAGCTCCTACTAGTTTGGGTTTTTTACTTCATGTCATAGCTCCCACTCATGTTGGAAAGCTAAGGTGTAGGCTGTGCTCATCTTCAGCTCCCTTGAAGTCTAGCTGGTTGTTGGCACTTTAATGTTTGACTTAAAGCAATGTTGACTCCTACTTGACAAGGCCTGTAGAGCAAAGCCTCCACACAGCACTTGGCTATACCCATACATTTTAGCATACAACTTCCTGTATTAAATCAGTGGTAACTCTTCAATCTTACCCCTAAATTCGTGGTTGGTTTGTTGCCTGAGGTAAGATGAGTGACTTGACTTTATGGCACAGTCATCCCTGAACTTGGAGGCAGGTTTTTATTGGAGAACTTGGAAAATACTATTATTGTTAATTCTGAAACACACTTGGGTAGACAGAATATAAATCTATCCCATGGATAGACAGGCACAAGCTTTCAGTAGCATTTGTGAAAAAAATTATACGTACTGTGTCTATTACATGAGGGAATCAAAAATCTGCACATGACAGTATAGCCTACAGCAAGGAGTAAGAAAGATCATGATGAAGCAAAAGAGAGAGAGAAATAATCCTCTTGTCTTGTTTGTGGGGTTTTTAATTTTGTTTTATTTTATTTTAAAGAAGAAGTTGAACTATTGTGAAACATAGAAGAAAGAACTTTTACAGCTCCTGTCCCCTCCTTTTCAATACAAAGATTCAGTTTACCCAGAGAGGAAAACTTCCCACGGAGACTCTGACTAACATAGGAATTGTAGCTTGATCTAAAAAAATCATTATTTTCTGGGTTATAATGTATGTCTATAGCCATTTGGCTGAAAAGTGTTTATCAAAATGAAGCTAATTATTTCCTCAGCAAAGTCCCACTATTTCTCTAATGACAACACCTACAATTGCAATCTAAGGTCTGTTGAGGAGAACCTTAGAGGACACTTCATTAATTTTTTTGTTAATGGAAACCTTTGAAGTCATCAGATAAACAAAGACATACCTGCAAACTGTAAAATACACACCCATCTTCAGAATTAAAGATTCCCATTTTTACCTGTTTCAATAAAGGTTGAAGCTATGATTAAGAAAGGAAAGGTGAAATATGGATCTCCATGTTCAGTTCTAGCTTTGCTGCAGGCTTCCTATGTAAGACAGAGCTAGCCATTCAGTGTGAAATCCTGAACCAAGATCTGTGGCATAATTTAACATTACATTCATCCATCAGGATGAAATAGGTAACATTAAATGACCCTTCTGCCTTCCTAGTCCAAGCTCTTCCAGAGCCCAGTCTATGCTGTAACTCCTTTTTTTGGGCTGTATAAATAGCACACTCAGGAATCTGCATGGCAAGGTGTGATATGTCCGTATGTTTTGATTTGCATGGGAGCCTTCTGTCAGTAATCCTCTGTAGTCTGTAAAAGTTATATTTATCAATTCAAATAGGAACCAATACTGTATTAAAGCTAACTAAAAGTTCGTGATAACCTGGAATTTGTACTCTGAATCAATAAATTGAATTCGCTGTGACTGTTTGAGTGGTTGAGCTCGTTGCGGCTTGTTGAGAGAAAATCATGTAGGATTCCTGTTTCCATCAAGACTTTGTTCTGTGTCAGGGGTCCCAAAAACATGTTTAAAACCTGACACATCCATCTTCTTGATTATTAAGTGTGATAAAATTAAAGCCAGTAATGAAAAAGTAACTTCTGGAAGTAGAGTGGCTGTTTATAGGAAGAATATTCTGCAGAAATAGTGGGAAGTTTCTGTGCATAAAAAAGATGTGAGCGTTTCCACATGTGTGTGGACAGCCAGCACAAAGGTTATTCTAAAGATGGTCAACACTGAATGATGGTAGGGTTTTGATTTATTGGGTTTTGCTATTGATGAAATGTGTTACATTTGCAGTCCAACCAGAATGGCCTCACATGTGGACATAAGGAGTGAGGAACTTGGTGCCAGGAAGGTAAAGCCCTTGCTTTCTGTCACAGCTCTCTGAAATCTGTGTCTCTTGTTCCACTCACTGCACTTAAGCTCCTCAGCAAGTAGCTGTGATGACAATCTGGGCTGTTGTACACGTGAACATGGCTCTTTCCTAAACATGGCCCATGTGTTTTCCCTGACTTGGTTTGTTTTGCTGAGTCCAGAGAACGGCCTTACTTAGCTTTCTGTTATTGTCTGTTTCACTACACGTTTGCTCCTGTTAGATCAGCCAGCTTCTGCTGTCAAGTATGCTTAGGGAAACTATTTTTCCAAGCTAGCCTGTCATTTCACTTTATGAAGAAATTTCATGAGCTCGCCTCACTTAATCCACATAATTATTTTCCTCTCCTCTGACTCAGGCCTCCTTCTGTGCCCTTGGGTAATACTTTTCAAAATTAAGGTTCACCATTCCCAATTAGAGGCAGTGGGGAGAAGACAGAGAGATACTACTTCTCCTTCAGAACAGCCTAGTCTGTGAAAAATCTCTGTTACAAAAGACGCATCTCCAGCTAAAAGGACCATCTTGCAGCATACCTGTTGGATGAGACAGATATGTGTGCTCCTGTTCTCCTCTGTATAGAACAAACACCATTTCTTCCCCATGCCAAACATTATTTTTCTTTTTGGAGGTCTGAGAGAGCTCTCCTCTCAGGAATGAGGTTGTATGGTAGGTCTGCATCCAAATGCTGCACCTGATGAATGCTGTGTACAGATATGGTTTTCCAAGGGTGCCTTTTGGACTCTGCTTTCACTTCTTGTTTATCCATTCCCTGCTCTACCACTGTATCTTAGTTCTGATCTGGACAGAGGAAGGACAGTTAGTCTCTAACACATTCAGTTTTTAGCCTTTGGTAATACTATCAGTAAGTAAACTAGTTCATATAGTAAAGTTCAGGTCAGGGAATGTAAGTCACTGATCGAGAGCCACCTGTTCCCCCATTGACTGTATTTCTAGTGAAGAGCTACCTCAGGATATATTTTTGTCTTTCCCATATTTTTTTTCTATTCATATGTTCTGCTGAACTAGAAGTTGCACCGAAACCTTTACATAACACTGCATGCAAATGTTCTTACATGTAGGAAGTAGAGAAATATTAATTCTTTGCAGGTAAACACCACATTTTCTTCTAAATCTTATTAAACAACCAGTAGAAAGTTTTTCCTTTATCTGTTAATCATGTGGTGAATACAAAGGATGCATGTTTCAGGAAGCTTCTAAATATAGGGGAAAGATTATAACCTATCTGATCCCCCTAGCTGCACTGCAGTCATGTCAGAAACCAAGGATGGGCTGTGAGGTGCTTTAGAATTTTAAATCCTTCATAATCCTGGTATTTCCATTTAAACTTTTTTCCACTAATTCACCTTTTTTTTTTCTTTTTTTAGAATATGGATTAGTTATTTTGACATTAATTTTATAAATACTTAAGAATTTTACTATGAGGGTCAAGTAAATTGACTGCTCTTATCATGTGCTCATTCTGTTGGTGTAGGCTTCTTTAAAAAAAAACATTACTTGTTTCTCACTGTTTCTTACATACAAAATGTATCTTGTATGTGCACAAGAGGGCACAACATAGTTATCTTCAAGTCACGGTGCCATCACAGACATACCCACTGCCACCGATGTGCTGGATGCTGCTATTGTCACAGATGCATTCACCTCACTATCAGTAGAGGTATCCCCGGTCCATATGGCTGGCCAGATGGTGCCAGAGCATCCCCATCAGATCCAGCTCTGCACAGAAACAGCCTCATGAGGAACCAAAAAAAATATGTTCAGCTTTAAGCTATTAGTGAGCACAACAGTAGCCTGCCTGAGAGGATTCAGCCCACACCACCTCGGATCCTGCATCCTGCCCTCACCATCCCTCCAAGGGCCAGCCTGGAAGGGCCTGCCCTCATCCTCTTTTGCTGAAGCTGCTTTGTGTTTTGTGGAATAATAAAGTCACAGAGGGCAGCCAGAGAGAGAGAAGTGACTGTCTCACACTGTGGTTGGGCTTACTACATAGCAGTGAGGAAACCTGGTTTTAAATCCTGCACTGCTTAATGCTCTGATGCTTTATACAGCACTTCTATATTTCTGTCTGGCATACGCTGGGCACTAACGATGGGCAATGTAGTGAGCAGGAGTGAGCCCCACATTGCATGCATTAATTGTTTTAGTCTGCTATCCTTAATTCATTTGTGCAGTTTACCTGACAGCACCAGACCGGTGGCATATATGCACCCTGAAAGGGCATGGTGTGGCCAGAAAGCCCCAAATTTTCTAGAAGTGCCAGACTTAGTGCGCGTGCATTGAGGAGTATGTAACCCATGGATATGTCTGGTATTTAGCAGACTTTTCCAAATCATGGTGGCGTAGCTGATCAAGTTGCCAGCAGAATCCCCAGATAAATGGGAATCTCTAAGAAAAGCTAGACCAGATGTGCAACCAATTAGATGATGCAACCAGGACTTGCAAAGTTGAGCACAGTGGCCCTCACCCCCTTTTGTAGATTCAGCTTCCTGTCACTGCCTCTGATTCAGCCACCAGCCACTGCTAGCCACTTGAAAAATCCAGCATTTTTGGTGTTATTAAATGTTTAGAGGTCTAGTATGACATTCTGAGAAGAAATAATGTCCATCTTTTGTAAAAATTGGAGATGGGGATCTGAAACACCAAAAGGAAATTTACAACGGTAGGAAATTCTGAGATCAGTAAGATGAAAATATATGGGCTTTTTTCAGGTTTGAGGGGAGGACTTGTAATCTCATATAAATTCTTTTATATTTTATTGATGGCATTTGCTTTCTCAGAACATGCATTTATTTATTTTCCTATACACAGATTGTAAAATATTGCTAAATCTTGTCTGAGGAGGAAACAGAAGATTAATACCCTCTTCTTCTAATAAAATGTTCTGTAAATTGTCTGATAAATCAAAAACCCAAAAAGTATTTATGTTCTTTTATAAATAGGGTTGAAGGACATTGATTTCTGTCCATTTAATGTAACTGGTAAACCAATCAATTGTTGATTTATCTAGACTATTGACTCCCTAGACTCAGTTTGTGATTTTATGTGTTTGTAAATACCAAGACAGTGTTTAGGTATTACTGTATGTGATATGATACTCCCTCACATTCTGGGTGAGATGACTGACCAGTGGTAGCTCGGCAGTCAGTGTGACCAGCTAATAAAAACAATGTTAGATGGAAAGGACCAAAATGAAACCTCACAGGCTTCCTTTCTCCTACCTTGCCAGTACTTGAGAGATCACTGAAGAAAATGTATCTGTATCTGGATGCATTCTTCATCGAACTTCTTCCAGCACAATCATCCATTCATGTTGCTCCATCTTCCATTCATTTTTTCCTTCAACAAATCATACTGCTTTCAACAGACTCCATAGGTAGCAAGCACCCTTTGCGTATATGTCTCACCCCCACCTCTGCCTCTAATTTTGCCCAGCAGCCATCCATTTGAGTACCCTAATCAGCACAGAGCTCTCGCTCATAAAACCTAGACAAATCCACAAGTTGTCTTTACTGCTAGCAACATCTGTCAAGGTGGATAAAGGTTTGCTCCCACTCACCCTCCCTCCCAGCTAGCTATGGGGAGATGTAGTGATGGTTGCTGCAACCATCCTTGCCCGCATCTGAGAGTACTTGATTGTTCTTCCATGGTTTTCCTCTTCTCTTTCACTGTGGGGAACAGTCTATGCAGACACACCTCGAGTTCACTGGTACTCGCCCGCATTGGAGCCAGAACACATGCTGCAGGAGTACCTTCATCCTCAGCACAGCTTTCTGCAGCAGGCTAACTTTGACAGAGGTTTCCCATACAAAGACTGAGCTAGCTCAACTTTGCTTGGTGTAAAAAATCTTGCAATATCACTGTATATCCCAGTGTCCAAGCATGTAGCTTTAAGATTGAGGCTGGGTCAGAAGAAACCTTTTTTTATTTCTCAGATCATAATAGCTCAGGAATGTCTGCTT
Organism: Athene noctua; assembly: GCF_965140245.1. Classification (NCBI taxonomy): domain Eukaryota; kingdom Metazoa; phylum Chordata; class Aves; order Strigiformes; family Strigidae; genus Athene; species Athene noctua. The sequence goes on from NC_134037.1 coordinate 92,160,933, forward strand.
AGCTGAAAAATATTCAGCTATCTACCTGTAAGATATTAAATTAAACCAAACGTAAAAGGGGAGCGAAAAATACTGATTGACTATCCTAGAACAGTACTGTGGTGTGATATTGCTGGGATTTTACTTATATATATTATAGCTTATCGTTCCTGACATTTCAGTAAGATGAAAATAACCCAAAGTCAAATCATGGAACTGGCACTGAGAGAATTAACAGATAAAACAGGTGTTAAAGGTGCTGAAGAAAAGCTGTGTAACATGAGCTCTGTATTCAGCTCACTTAGCACGCTGAAATGTAGGAATGTGGAGACTGATCTATAAAGCAAATTCAGAAAAAGTGCCCTTTACTTTGCCTGTGCTGTGCTACAAAAATCTTCTTCTCACAGACACGTTTTCTGAAAAATTGTATATCTTAAATAAGAACACTAGAATGTATTCTCATTCTTGTTTCCTTGCATAACTGAGATTTGGATACTGAAAAAAAAAAAAAAAAAAAGTTGCAGAGATATTAGTCTTCCCTATATATTTATTTCTGATCTGCCTTGATATAATCTGGAGAGTGTGCACATTGCAGTCAAAGAGGTAAAAGCAACTCATGTAGACATCTGTGAGCTAAATTTTAATGAGAAAAATACTCATCTGCAGGGAAGGGGGGAAAAACCGTGCCTTTGCACAAATAGAATCATTAGCAACATAGAAGATCATTTCAGTGTAACTAATGCAACTGCGGGGAAGTTACGCCAGTTTTCATTAGCAATGAATTCTCCCTAATTTTCCTGTAAATTATTATTTCTGCAGCCAATTGCAACAAATTAGGGAAGTTACATATTTGGTACTTGAAAAATTAGGAATGTTCGAACTATATGCTTCCTTGTTTAACAAGTCTGATGTAGCTCCTCTGATGCCACCCAAGCACTGCGTCAAACCACACACTGCTGCCTGGAAAAGGCATTTGTTGCCTGATAGTGCTCCTACAGAACCAGGAATTTCTAAAGTCTAAACTTTGATACCTGCACTAGCTTTTCCTCTCAGAGGGCTTTGAAACATCCTTTTCTTGTTTCCTTATGTGGAAAATAGTAGCCTTCCTCATTGTTCTGTGTTGATATGTGTTTCTAAGAGATTAAATGTCTTCTCTCAAAAATGCTGTCCATCACTTATCTTCATCGTTCAAGATTTTCTCACCACGGGGCTGAACAGTCCATGTTCTTCTGACTCCTCCCTGTGTGCCACATCCTCTCACTGACTTTCAAGCAAAATTTCATATGAAACTTAAAAAATACTATGATAATATCTGTAAGTATCTTAAATAGCCGTACCTCACATTTACTCATCTTCTATTTCACAAATACGTATTCCATTAAGTGAGTATGCCACTAGTGTGAAGGAAGCAGTTTGGGCCCTGGCCCTGATCCTATGCTGACTGAATCAATGACAAGTTGGCTGTTGCTTGCAATGCAGCATGTATATGATATGACATCCAGTATTTCCACCCCAGTGTCCCTGCCAAAGGGATGATGTTGCACCTGGTGGTTTTCCAGAGAGCTCTTTAAGGGCAAGAATAACTTGTATCTTCTTACACTTCTTTCCAGGCTCTCTCTGTGCTACTAGGACTCCTTGGAAATGTGTGTGACTGTCCTGTTAGGAGCTGTCAGGTCCAGCTTATCATACACCGTTGTGATATGAAGACCCTTATAAACCATACTCGTTTTGGGACTATAAGCATTTTCTTGGGATAAATCAGTTCTCTTCTGTTTCTCTGGTTATTTCAGCACAGGATCCAGGGGCAAGAGTATCAACCTAAGAGGAGATCTCCTACTAGCCGTGCAGTTTTTCAGGCTTTCAGGGACATAGCATGTTCTTATCTTGGCTACTTAATGGCAGAGCTGGTACCATCACTAACCTGCCCTGCTTTGTGCCTGAGAGCAGAAGAATAAGTTCACTGGTAGGCATTCAGCCAGCTACCGCAGATGACCTTGTATTAACCTAATGGTGGCTACATAAGCAGATTCCAAATTGCTGGGAAACAGCACAGACAATTGTACTTTCAAGAACGTGGAACATCATTTGTAATCTCTGGGCTCTTCTGGCAGAGCCCATGAACAGTCTGTGGGACCTCTGATTCCCTTGAGACATGTGTAAGACTCCAGAAACATTTGCCATGATATTCTGAACAGGCAAAGATAGTACTTCTTTACTTTGAAAATAAAATCATGACTTGAATCTGAAGTTACATGGATCTCAGTTATTGGGGTAGGTTCACCACAGGCCATAAAGCAAGCCTTGCTTTTTGTGTAAACGTAAAGATGAGAAGGGTGACTCAGGAGGCTGTTTTCTTCTTTTATCTGTCTGTGTATTTGTTTGTTTATATTAATGGTGCTACTAGCAATAAACAAGTAGGCTCTGAATTAACATCACCAAAGTGGAGAGGAGCTTTGGCTCAGGCCCACTGAAAAGAGATTTACACAGTGTAGCACAGATGTTCCCAGAGGGCAGTGCTAGAGTTACCCATCTAGTGCTTCTTAATTTCCTTGTTCAGTAGTTCACAGAAAGACAATGGCAATACAGTAACCTGAAGATGGGAATCTTTTCACTCCCAAGAACGTAGAGATGGGGTACTTCAAGTAAGATTATAATCTGTTGAGGCTCTGTAAGGAAATTCTGGAAGAAATTTCTATCTATTTGCTAGATTATGTGCACTTGGTGAGGTTGTTACATTCGTAACTGTACTCGTTGACAGGGGCATGTACTACTATGAGTATAAATTGTGACCTGAGAGGGCTACAACTCTAATAGCTGAAAGTCAGCCCAAAGTAAGTATACATTGAATCTTATTTGATTAACCCAGCATATAAACCTAAAATAACTACAAGCGAACAAGTAGATTTATTCTGGATTCCCTAACATTACTAAAGCCAAAACCTGACCTGCATATAAAAATAGCTGACACTAAGCGTACATTTAAATATATAGCATAGGTAGTATAATTACACATGTCTGTGAACATAATTGTATAGCCTAAATATTGCATTCATATTTTTCCTATCTTAAAAATATATGCCATCATCAGAAAGGTTTAATCACTTGGTGAATACAAAATACTGAGTGTCTGATGGTCTCAAGGGTTTAAATTAATTCTGTACCATATCAGTTTTCATTGTTTCTTAATAAATGAAGTGTGTGTTGTTTGTGTCAGAGACCTATAATGTCTTCAGTTCATGCAATCACCCCTAAGAAGAGCTACCCTTGAAGCCTGCTGAGACATTTTAAGGGCAGAATGCAACTATAGCTGAGCAATGTCGCATGAGCAAAATACATTGTGGAAACTGTGGTAAATAATAAGTCTCTTTCACTTCCTGTATCGCAGGAAATCTTAAAGAAGCAATCTGAGTGCTTTAGGAAGACTGTGCTTTGGGAGTTTTAAGTAGTCTCCTGTGAAGACTGATTTTGATTTGGGACCTTGGTAGTTTCTCCGTTTGGCAGAGGAGTTATCTGATATAACTCACTATATCAGTAACACATTACTGATAAACTGGAGGGATGGGAGAATTATGTTGTTGTTAGATTCGAGTGGAATATTTTCTCACATACTGCAAATTTTAAGAACTTATTAAATTTTAAAACATACTCTATTCAAATGTACCTACAATTTTTTTTCCCAAATGTATTTCTTAAAACTGATTTAGGTGCTTTTTTGTCTCTTGAGGCTGAAGGGGGTTTATTGTCACTATCTATTTACATTATCAAATTGGAATAATCTGATATGTATTCAAAAATGTATTCTGAGACATCTTATTCTGATGACTTTAAACATATGCAATGGAAAAATAATCACTGTTTAAAGTTTATCGTTTTCTTTCATATTCATTATCTCATATTTAATAGAAGAGGAAGACAGGACGTTGTGGTTCTGAAAGGAAACAAATGGACTTCAGGAAATTGCAACAGATTCACCAGTTGGCCAGAGGAGGGAGCAATGCAGCTTTTCTGACTGGTTAGATCAATGTTTCAGCCTAAACTGAAATGTAATAGCTATTTTGGCAATCTACTTTTGTGCCATTAAACCTTGATTAATCTATTAATAAGAAAAATAGATTATATTTTACTCTGTCTGCTTTAAATGAAGACAACCTTTATGAATTCAGTAGGGATAAATAGGTATTAAAGGTAATAAAAGTGGGGCACACCCAAGCTCATAGCTAAAAATTTGATAGTGCATCAGGGAGTGATGACTCTCCCTGTGTTGAAGCAAAGCTTAAGAAACAAATCTGCATGCAGTAGGAGCTTTATGTATTGTGGGTTGTAAATAGTACACCAAGAACATTAGTGAGATTTAAAATCAGGCACAAGTACAAAGCAGAAAGAACACAGCCTTTTCTTCAGTTGTGTCTTAGCTTCCAGGCAACATAAAGATAATGAGCAAGTTCTGTGAGTATCTATATAGCCAAGGGAGTAATATTGGTATAGCAATGAGAGAAAAGCTTTTAAACTGCTAATCTATTCCTGTTTCTTAATGGGTAAAAAGGAAAGCTAGTGGATCAAAACTACCATATAATCAACTTTGTGTTTATGTCAGAATTCAGTATTGCCTATTAACACTGCTGCTATTTGATCGTAACTAATAATAGGAAGGACGAAATTGCATTACACAAAATGGAGGAAATATTACGACTGTGGAAGGAAGGAAGGAGCTGGGTGGTGGTAGGATAAAAGAAAATGAAAAACAGAACCGGGGAGGGGAAGAGCATTGATCTTCCAAAGTAATTAAATGTTATGTACTATTCTAGTATTTCCTTGGCTGTCATTCCATATATCTTTAAAGATTCAGAAAACAGAGGATATCATATATTTTTGTTACCTACACATATTAATATCTCTGCCTATAGAAACTGGAACTCTGCTAAAGCAGTTTTCCTGTTGCTAACTACTTCGGGCTCCAAGAAGTTGCTTTGGTTGCTATCTACAGTCAGTGTTGTCTGTTCAGGAGCAGAAAAAGTAGCAGAGTTCTTTCTTCCACATCTTGTAGGTGTATGTTTGAAGTAGGTTGGCTACTGCTAGAGTAAGATCCCTCATTTTCTTCTGAAGACATATGTCTAAGTGACACCAATATAAAAGTATTGCAGAATCGATAGGCTTGCTGGGAAATGACATGTGCATAGCTAGGCTCAAAAGTTAACATCACTGATGGAAGTTTGGCAGGGACAATACTGGTTTGAGGGTCCTACTTCCAAAGCAGCCCTAACCCTGTTGGGTGCTCTCTTGTGTTTTAATTTTCCAGTGCTGTGGTCTCTGTATGGGCTGCTCTGCAGCTTCAGAGCTACCTCATTTACCCTCCTTTATTTGTTTCATACTGACACTCTTGTCATCGCAGAGGTCCCTCTCCTCCTTGACATTTCACCCTGTCACTCATTCCAAAACAGCCGAGCCTGTGGCTAGCACAGGGACAGTTAGCAGAGCCACTCCCAGGAGACAGCTGCTACTTTAGCCACTTACTAGCTGTATGGCTCTGGTCAGATTTCTGATGATGGCCCCCACACTAGCAGAACCAACAGTATATTGATGTGCTGAAATGCTGTTATGAAATAGTACAAAAGAAAGACATAGTGCTGACGATAGCTTGGTCCTATGAACTGTGTTGATTTAGGTAAATCTGTATGTCTTTTAGCAAGGCCCCACTCCAAAGAAAACAGTTTGACTTGTTCTTTCTTGTGGTGACAGAATTTCACCTTAAATGGTAAAGGGCAAGTGTGTATTTTTAGACCCACTTTCCTCCCTTGTAAGTGTGCTCTAGGGCTATTTGAACTGATCACTTAATATAATTGTCTCTGGTCTGACATCAGGGAACGTGGGGTGGAAGAACAATGGTCACATCTGAAGGTGGTAAAATATACATTGCTGTATTTCAGAAAAACTCAACCAGTTTCACCATAGGAGGACTAACTGTAATGCACAAAGAGAAGCTTGTCTTGCTACATTAGTATTCAATCTCATAGCTCTTTAGACTTAATTTCAAAGTGTTTATTTGCATCGTTGCTGAAATACTGCTTCCTCTCTAATCTAATAACTAATGTAATTGCTTAAGCTTATGCCGCCTGTTTTCTCAGTAGCCTCTGGCCACGCTGTTTTCTGCATCTGTGAAGCATTGTTAGAGCAGATGAAGAAGTGTCAGCTGTTATCATAAATAAGGCTAATGAAATGCAGAGCACATTTGCATATCCAGGTATTTCACCAATCTCCACAGCACACAGCGGGCCATATACAACCAAGTACAGCTTCTAGCAAGTAGCTGAGATATCCAAGGAAGTCTGTTTTCTGGTGTAAACATAGTTGTATTTATACACCAAGCATGAGCTGATTGTAAGCAGAGCACAGGTGGATGTAGATTGTTCTAGTAGCAGATCTTGCATGCATTTAAATTGCGGTAGGTCTGTAAAAGTTGGCATTAAGTATATATGACCAATATAAGGGCACTGGTAGCAAGAAAAACCACTGGTGAAAGAAATGATGAATCAGCCCTTTCCTAACCCTTCACCCAATTTAATTTATACAATCAGCCATGGTCTCAGCTTTAAGCCTGGATTAAAGCCCCAGATTCAGTGCTGGGATAAACTGAATTCCACGGGAGTTTTGCCCATTCACACAAAGACAGAGTTTGTTCCTGTGGAATAATGATGTGCCTTTCTGCCGAAAATTTTACCACTTGAATGCCAAGTGCAGTCCAGAGACGCTTAGTATTCCTGCTTCACTCAGTATAAAACTGGCACCTCCAAAAGCTCCTCTGCTCTGGCCAGTTTGGTATGTCATTGCAGGCTTTCAAAATCAGGCCTGGCTTCAGCATTTTGCCTGGATCATTTCCCAGTCATATAGTGCTCCCCAGCAGATGGCTACATCCATCTCTGCTGCAGCAACTTCTTTCCTTCCATAAGTGAAGCTAGCAGGGTTGTAACCATCCTGTGCGTATATCGCTGGAGGTGCTGACGTCAGGGGGAGCCTACACAGCTGTACGGCTCTGCCTGCATCAGTGAGAGCTAGTGAGGATCAGGGCTTAATTAATAGCAGGCGATCAGTAGCACCAACACTGAGACTCAATCTATTGGAACGATTTAGCTTTGGATGGTTTTATTTAATTTTTTAAAAGCTTTTCTCACTCAGCCAAGCCCATTACCTCCTACATTCTTCCCTCTTTGGCCTTTTTTCATGGGTTCAGTTTGCATGTTTGTTCTGCCTAAGCAGGACAGCTGCATCCAGTGCATTTTTGCCTATTCAGGGCTTTTCTTCTTTTCAGTTCAAGCTTTTTCTCCTTCATTTGGCAAGTCATTTCAGGGAAGCATAGATAGATGTAAGGGTGTGTTTGCTTCTTTATTTTATGTACCTGACAGAGCACTTATATAATTTTTGAACATTGACTTGTTCACTGATCCTATAGAAGGTAACTGCACCTGACATTTTATATTTCCCTGCTAGCTGGGTTTCCGGAAAAGCTTTCGAGAGCATTAACATGCAAATGACAGGAGCAATCCCTGTGGTTCTTTTCCCCTTCAGATCTCTGCAGTGAAAGAACATCCTGCACTGCTCTGTTTTTCAGGTTGATGGCTTCCTGACGCTTCTCTTTGGCCTGGCTAGCATTAATACCCTTACAGTAATCAGTGTGACTCGCTACATCAAGGGTTGCCATCCTGAGAGAGGTAAGGAATAAAGGCAAGTCCAGTTCTGCCTTCATTGAACCTGGTGCAAATCTGTATTTCTTTCAGTCACAAGCTGTATCAAATATAAATTAAATGCATTTGGAAACCAGAATATAACACAGTCATTTACATTACAAACATGTTTGCATAGAATCCTTCAGGGTTAACTCCAGTAAAAGCCAAATTATTACTGGTACACTTTGGTCACCACAGGTTAAATTCACTCTCATGCCAAGGATATCACAGGTCCTGCTGGCCCTCTGTATTCTTCAAAATGCAACTTAAATGACTCCTAAATGATGCATACATCATTGTCTGGATCACACTGTTAAGTAATGAATTTCATCTTCTATGAGAAGATATTTGGGAAGTTTCCAGTTGTTGATAAGATCCTTGGTTTGGAAGGCTGCCCTGCATACAAACATTTTCAATCTTCAGGTTGTTTTGCCAGGGTTTGCACACAGAAGGCATCATGGACTGCTTTAGATGGTAGTGGGAGCATTCCATCTGCACATCTTGCCTCCAGCTTTTGTAGCACTGCACATCCTGCCATCCCCACATGCCTCTCCATCCTCCTCTCAGTGGACAGTTTCACAGCACAGGACATGAAAATTACTTATGTAGTCTCTCTTCTTTATACCTACCACTTCCATTCCTTCCTAAATTCCTTCCTCCACCTTTCACCCATCCTTAGATAATGTATTAACAATTTTCAAGCCTTTTTTATGACTGGCTTGCACCATCTTTCAGGCAGGAACCTATTATATTAATGTCCACAGGTAAAGCATGCATAAATACACTGGATACATCATATGAGTTTTTCTCTCTAATAGCATGAGTAGTATTAGCTGTGAAAAGAACTTCTGCAGGGTGGTCTTTTTTTCACAGAAAGTTCCTCTGCAGTTTGTTGTAATGACAGCTTGTTAATTTTCAACACAAACTGCTGTTGGAGCTGCTAGAATTTGTCTGAGATGTATTCTACTTCTACATCTCATATCCATTGCATATTATGAACTCATATGTAAAACCCATGGTTCTCTTTTGAAAGTTGTATCACACATTCATCTGAGGGTGTGCATAACTTATGTTCGCCTCTAGAAGAAACCTGAGCAAGTACTCAGTATAACTTTTCAGAAATGTTGCGGAAAAGAGGTTGGTGTAAATGAAGAAATAACCACAATGCGTAGCAATAGCAGAACAAATTAGATCTATTTATCGAATGGCTAATGTAGTTTGTTTAAGCATCTAATGTATTTTCTCCTTTTTTACAAGGAAAACTTTGAAGTGATCAAGCAAATCCTCTGAATTTAGACTTACCTTGTTTGTTTATATGTAAAACTTAACATACAACTTTTTCCTGCTTTTTACAAAGTTGCCAAACCTAAGCCTAATGTAGAATTTACTAATTCTGCAGTGCTCAGCAAACACATTGTCTCCTGTTTAAAAGTCATTCATTTCCACTGTTCATGAATGGCCTTGAGCACAAGACTGAGAGATGTTTTCAAATTTAAGCCTTTCTTATGAATATGCATTGTTTTGTCTTAGGTTTGTTTTTTTTTAATAGCTGTATTTTCCTTATTAACTGTTGGTATAAGAGTGCAGTTAAATTTCAGAGATATGTTTGCCTCTCAAGATATTATTTTTGAACTAAACTATGCCATTGCAGGTCACTGCATCAGCAACAGCAGTATGACAGTGGCGCTGGTTCTCATTTGGATAGCAGCTTTCTTCTGGTCAGCAGCTCCATTACTTGGCTGGGGCAGTTATACAGGTAACAGGTATCTTTCAGTTGTACTTATTTGGCATCTCTCCACTTAACTGAACAAAGATACTTACCTTTCTTTCTTGCTGTTAGTGATAAAACAGACCTATTATCAGTGGAACTGAGAAAATCATTCATCACACATGACGTATGCTCAGAGCGTTGCCTGCTTTGATATCACCTATAAAGAGATTTTTTTTTTTTAAGATATCACAGGAGAGACTTGGACCAAGTGCATATTACCTATGAAAAAAAGAGAGGACAGAAATATTTGGCATGGTTAAGCAATGAGATAAAGGAAACTATCAAAAGACATCCTTCAAAAACTGTCAAGATTAGGAAGCTAGAAAAGAACACAAGTTCCAGCCAGTTAAACTTGAAACTATAAGACAAGCCAGAAAGATTTGGTGAAACAGTTTGCTGAAAATATGAAAACTAACATAGCAGAAGAAGAAAAAGTTACCAGAAAGTCTGTCAGTCCAAGAAGTGATTAAGGTGCAAGATAAGGCCATAGCAAAAAAGGGAGGGGAAAAAGGAAAAATTTTGAATGGTGAACACCACAGTAATTCAATGGCTTAGGGATATTCCCACACAAGAAAATCTCTTCATGGGAAAAAGTTGGAGAAATTGTCTCAAATTAAGTCTCTAAAAATTCAGCAAAACAAATCTGTAGGAACAAATGGTAATGATATAGGAGTCCTAGCAACTGAAATCATGTGACTGAAGTTGTCCAGCAGTTATCTGCTTGGATCTTGCAGGCATCTGCAGGCATCTCTGTCCTCTGAGAAATCATGAGACCTATGAAGACTTATTAAAGCAGCTATGTGAATATATCCTCTTACTTATTAACTACATAAGTTTTGAGGTATCTCTGGACCCTTGAAGTATGGGTGTGAGAAAAGTATCCATTTCGATGATTGGCAAAATCTTTTATCCTTCCCAAACCAAAATGGAACCAGGATATTAGGTTTGATGAACCTTTTGTTTGAGACAGAACCAAACTGTTTATTAGGCTGCTCTAATTTTATGGCATGTTTTTGCAAACTGGGTATGTCATAATCTTGGCAGGTCTGGACTAATAATTTTCTGTGTATCTTCTGGTGATCTGTGTTTCCTTTTTACAATAATCTTACTAACTCTTCATTTGTAAAAGGATTTCTGATGTCCCTTTTTGTCTTTAAACTACAGCCAGTCACTTCTTGGTCACCACTGCCTTGGTCATCAAGGCCTCCAAGTGCTCCCACGGATCCTGTTTGTATTTCGGATTCAATTCCTTGACAGTGGCCTTCCAGACCACTTCTAGGAGCAGTTTTCCCTACTGAGAATCACAGTGGTCTCAGGTTCCTGGGCTATCTGACTCTAAACACAATTCCACTGAGGGCACCCATGGAGACGTGGAAGCCCAGCAATGGCAAGTGCGGCAGCAGGCAGCAGTGCAGGCAGCGGGAGCCAGCAGACCACAACACATTATGCCTGGCTGATTCGGACCTCTCACTTCTACACAGCAGTTGCAGGGGTACGCAGGACCCCTTTGATTTTTGGAAATACTGCTTGCCTATGTCCCTGCAGAGGGAGAAAACACAGCTCTGAATTCTGACTCACAGAAAATCTGCAGGATATTCTTTTCATGTCATCTGGAAGCTACTTTCATTTTTCAGTCAAAAGTTTTCACAAACCAGAAACCTGGAATTAAGCCAAGTTTATGGTTTTCTTTTTGAATCTTGATGTCTACTGATGAATAAAGCAAAGGAGACAAAAATCTATTTCTCTTACTAAACACATCCACACAGCAACACCTAGAGCTTTTGGTGATAAAAATATTGAGCACTTTTTGATGAGGACCATAAAAAAGATTTTAATCTTTTACTCCTTTAATTCATCCTGTCTAAACCTCCTATCACTGGTGAGGAATTAAAAGATTTTTTTTCTTCAGAATTATCACTGAATGTCAGGGAGAGGTCTGTTGCTAAATCATGCAGGCTTCACCTGTATTGTGTCTCCAGGACTTGTTAATACTTGACTTGGCTCATGCTTCATTTATTTGTCATTCAATTTGCTGCCGTAACTGTCAGAAAAAAATAGCTTTTTCCACTTAAAAAGAAGAATCAACAGTTCAAAATCTATAGAACACCTCTAATGCTATTGAACTCAAGTTTTCTATCAGGATACCTTTACAAACACATCAGAGGGTCTAAAGAAGTCAACTGTTATTAATAAAAGTATTTAAACAGAGACTGCACTTTATTCTCACTGCCTTTCCCTTAAGTATCTGAGCAGCTAGTGTCTGTTTGTAAAGCCCTCTGAGCAGCTAGTGTCCGTTTGTAAATCCCACAAACTGCAGATCCTGCAATCTGCCTGATTTAATCTTAAGAGCCTGCAGCTCTTTCGTAGTTGCAGAAATGTATGCTTCCCATATAGCAAAAGGTCTCATATCTTTCTAAGTATTTATATATTTTGTCTTCCCATAATCTTTATCATTAACTGTATTAATTTGCTTTCATGGCTCTCAATACAGTAAAAATTTCATTGCCCTTTAGTTTCTATTAAAAAAAAAAAATTATTTCCTAATTTGCTATGCAAGTAGTGGTAGTGACTTTTTACATTTGGTATATTGTCTCTTTACAAGTGCTTGTTATACTGTTACAGTGCTCACCTTAGCAAGTTACTATGTAGAAGATTATGACAAATAAGAGTAGATAACACTCAAGAATATCACACCTACTGAATGATTATCTTTTTTTTCTTTTTTTTTTCCCTAATAAAGTATCACAATTTCCTATCCTGAAACAACAGTTAGTTAATTATGGATTTACACTGGAAATCTAAACTGGACAGAATTCTAATATGCTAAAACTTTTTACAGTCTAGCTGGTCTTGAAATATTGTTTATGTAGGAAATTAAGTCATGGCTTGGTAAACCAGAAAGATCAATCCATTCTTTAGTATTTAAAAGAATAAAAATACAGCATTTGAACTGATAAATTAATTACTCAAAAGCAGATAAATGTTCTAAAAATGCTAACCAACTTATTTTTGCTTTCCAGATCGCATGTATGGCACATGTGAGATAGACTGGGCAAAAGCCAACTTCTCTACAATCTACAAGGCCTACATTGTTTCCATTTTTATCTGCTGTTTTTTTCTGCCTGTCACAGTCATGGTCTTCTCATACGTGTCAATTATCAACACTGTCAAGCTAAGCCACGCATTAACAGGACTGGGTGATCCCACAGACAGACAGAGGAGAATAGAGCGGGACGTCACCAGAGTGAGTTTGGGTTTGATGTTGAGCGGGATTTATCTAAACGAAATCCATTTTTCCAAAACTTGTTCTCAACTAGAACGGAAGATAATAAAACCAATCAGTCACATTTCATTTCTCTATAATCTCTGGTGACAGAGTCTGAACTCAGTAAAGAACACGAGGTTTGTTTAAAACTCCTACCCCATCAGTCGGCCACACCACTGGTGCCACATCACATATGAAAAATAATCTAAACATAATAGGAGTGGGTTATACAGCACAAAACCAAAAGTTTGCTTTGGCAAATCTTTTTCAAAAATTACGTTACTTCTGAGCATACACAGAAGTTACAGTGGAGATTTCAGTTTACTTACCATTGACTTAAGTCTACCCAAAGTCATACAGGGAACTGTAGTTATTTTCATTCCATTGGATGAGGCATTGTTCAAGCACACCACCATGCCAAAACTCAATATATAACTTCTAGGTCTACCTGGCTCTATCAGAGTAAATCTTCGCTTGCCTGTATTTTCCTGTGAGCCAGGACAATCTAAGTGTTTCCCTTCCAGCCAAGTTCCCAAGCTACTATTCCCAAAGTATTGCTTCCCTAATGTCATCTTCCAGAATAGATTTAAGACTATTCTTCTTCTGTCTTTTAGGTTTCTATTGTCATTTGCACAGCCTTCATTATTGCATGGTCGCCATATGCTGTCATTTCTATATGGTCTGCCTATGGTCACCCTGTGCCCAATCTTACCAGCATTCTTGCCAGTTTGTTTGCTAAGTCTGCCAGTTTCTACAATCCCATTATCTACTTTGGAATGAGCTCCAAATTTCGGAGGGACATTTTCACCTTGTTCCATTGTGCCAAGGAAGTCAAGGACCCTGTAAAGCTCAAACGTTTCAAAAACCTCAAGTCAAAACAAGAGCCCTCTCAGAAAGAAGTGAAGTATGCAGAAGAAATGCACCCTGCACCAAGCCCTGATTCTGGGATGGGAAGTCCAACCAACACCCCACCTCCAGCAAACGGGGAAGTGTATCTTGGTATTCTCAATACACCATCTAATAACCCGGATATTGAATGCGATAGACTGTAAATTTTGTGGCCACTTAACACATGCACCCACTTTGCGTTCAGGAAGACCCTCTTCAGATCAGTGCTTGAGTGATTTCCTAATTCCCAGTCCATCTGTTTCTTTCTATAGCACTAATGACTATACAACTCAAGCAAATCAGACGGTAAAGTGATATTTTCCTTCTATGTAGGTACAAAATGTTATGAAGCACATTACAATGTGGGCAGCACACCCAGTGCCAGGAACTTTCGACTTTCACATGCATGCAGGAAAAGGAAGACTGACTTGTGAAGAGCAGGTATTAGTTAGCAAAAAATAACTAATAAGTTCCGATCCAAATCTTATTAATTAGGAGATTACATTTCCAAATATGTCTTTTGCTCTTCAACAGTCGCAGCCATAGAGAACCATTTTAGGTTGGTGGTGCTGCGCAGCCCAGGCTGTAGGAGAAGGTGAGCCCTGCCGAGATTGCTGAGGAGCTGCTGCAGCTCTGATGGTTGCGAGCCAACAGGCAAAGAGGTGTGCTCCCTGCGGGGCACGGAGGCATGCCCACCGTGGGGGTCCCAGGCCCTCTGTGTGCATGGCCGTGTGTCCGATCGCCTGTGCCGGACTCTGCATGTGTCTATGCGAGTTCCAGGAGTTGTAGCTCTTGGCATTTTGTGGTCACTATAGTCTGAACAGCGGCTTCATATTTTCCCTCATTGGTCTGACCTTCCTGGTGAGCAGATCCTGTCTGTAGCACTCAGATTCAGGAAAGCTGGCCTTTAATTTTACTGATCTGTCTCCAAAGTGGTTGTTTTTCTACCTGACTATTAAGGTGGAGCAAGAGATGTTGTACAGGCAATGAAACCAAAAGTGACACTAAGGTTTTAAGAATACTGAATGGCATCGGAGCTATTTGCAAAATATAATCCAGCACTTCACTGCTGCTTCTAAAGAAAGTTTTTGTACCTGCTTATGGGTAAAGAGATGACTTTTAGGTAAACGTAACTAAGTAACAATTAAGGATAGTGATTTAAATAGCTAAACTGTAGTCTTAAATCAGTAGCAAGATTATCAGATGTTATAATATACATTATTTCACCAAGTTTGTTTTACAGAATCAAAATGAGGAGGTATATCTTCATAATTCCTCACCTTGGAAATTAACTGCATACTCAGAGAGTTATGTAAAAATGTTTCTGTATTAGCTGTGGAAACTGTGGGTTCATTTAGTGCCATTTACAAGTTAAACAAGGGAGAAAAAAAGAAGAAAAACACTAACAACGTTGGTTGCTAACCTCACTGCTATTTATGACTTTTTGGAATTGCACTGTCTGGGTATGCTAAAATGTAGTTGTTTTGCAAAAGTATGCTTTTCCAGATGTGTTCCTTGGGAAAGTTACAAAGAGAACCCGCTTTCATTTCCCCCATTGCTCTGTTTGTTTTGAGAAATTCACCTGTGTTTTGAAGTTAAAAACAAATAAACATTATAAGCAACAGTGAGGAACTGTGTTTTCTTTCATGGCCACAGATCTAAACTACAAGAGTATTCATTTTTGTGGAAAATTTTGAGATATGGGTGTTATTTCATTACCATAAATAATTAAAAGCAAATAAGAAAACAGTTTGATTCTATAAAAGTGCATACCATAGCTGCAGAAATAGATTAAATCGTTTAGGGCAAAGTCCTTTCACAGCTGAATGAAGCCAGGCTGGCCTAGCCAAAGTCAGTGCATAGTTTTGAAAGCTTCTAGGTTAGCTCAAAATTCACCTTGGTAACCTTGCTGGACTGAGCCTTCTCACTCCTGAAATGCTTGGGTTTGTCTCCAAAGAGGAGTGCCACGCATCCCCGTCAGATGTGGTTCTTGGAGGTACCTGCAGCTGCAGGCGTGCTGAACACCCACCCGTACAGCCTCCATGGCCATAGATGCCAGGCTAGCTTTTAATCTGTGGTTTTGCTAATTTACAGATAACTAGAGAAAATTCTTCTCCTGCTGCACTGTAGCAATGCTATTGATCTGCAGGATTCAGACTTTGACATAGAGATGTGAAAAGGGCAAGGAAGAAGGTGGAGCAACAAGGCCATTTCCAAGAGTGCCCCCAAACTCCTGCTGAAATCTACTAGTTCATACACTGTTGAGCATGTACAGGGAGGGCAGACTGGGGGGAAGAGGAGAGAGCCGTAAAAATGAGCCAGAATAGTAGTAGAGCAGAGGAAAAACATAAGGGGGGAGAACCAGATAAGCAGGGAAGCAAGGGGCCAGGAGCCAAAGGATGCATACCTGCTGAAAGACAACTAGAAACAGCCAACACAGAAAAAGCCTTGACTGGATCGTGGCAGATCTCCCTCCTGCAAGGCCTACGGCTCAGCCCTTTGTGGATATACGGTAACACTGTAGGACTGCATAACTGTAGAGCAGAATATCTGGTTTTGCAGGTTACATAGGGGAAAAGAGGATGGATGCCTTTGCAGGCACCAACCTGCGCTCCAGATTCAGTAACAGCAGGAGCACATTTATCATTGAAGACGCTCAGATTAAAAAGCATCCAGCCCTAAAGCACCAGTGCCCTGTAGCTGCACCCACAACCCCAGCTGAAGGCATAAGGCAGAAAATAGCTCTAGAATCCATTACCTCTTGAGTGCAGGTAAGGAAAAGATCTTGATCATTTTAAGTATGTGAATCAACACAAATCAATTTGTAAAACACTTTGCCTGTGTCCTGCATTTCCCCCACTTGTCTCTGGTCCCACACGAGGCTGGCCCCTGCTACTACCTCCACAGCTGGGCTTCTCTGCCTGCCAAGCCCATGCTGCTGGTCAGAGAGGAGCAAAGAGCTTGGGGGCTTGAGACAGTCAGCAAGGACAGACACAGTCTAGATATGCTGAAGGGGGACAGTGTGGTTTTATGCTTTTTATTTAGCAAGAATGAGGTACAGCGCAAACAGCATAGAGAGTTCTGGACTCAAATAACCTTGCTGCTCCCCATAACCTTGGATTTTCTTTTACAGTGGATGAGTTTTAGCAGCAGAGATGCAAGAAGGCTGTTTTCCTGACTGATATACTGGTGATAAGGATGTCTTCCTTGGAGTTTTGAACACTCTTCATCTGAGAAAGTCTTAAAAGGGAGGTTCCACTAACCTTGGCAAAGAGACGGACTACCTCTTCCAATGCTTCCTCTTTAGAAACACTGTATTTTTACATATTTTTAATGCAAAAAGCCAATGCATGTGCCAAAGGCAGGGCCACATGTCATATCTCCAGGAGACAGAACATCCCATCCTAGTGCTGCCACCTTACCTTGTGTGAAGGCACACAACAGGCAGGCAGCGTGGGCTTGCAAATAGGACCTTGTTCTTTCACTACCTCTACAAGGGGACTTTTTCAATGTGTATTGTATTGTATGGACTAGTGCCAGCCTGCACAAATGAGATCTTGTGACTATTGCTAGTATCCACATGGACTCTTGTCATAAAGTAGGAGAACAATATTCAGATCTTCCTTCCTTTGGCGTAGAAATTCTAGCATGTAGTCTCCTTCTGTCTCTCCTGCTCAGCCCTGGATATTAGTGTGAGATTTTGTAATTGTTGGTGTTGGTTTCATGTATGACACACTAAAACTAAGCAGCAGCATCTGGCAGAAGGCAGTAGGCCAAGCAATTCTACCATTTCCAAAGGATGCTCTCAGCATTTGCTGGCTTGTTCCAGCAAGATTTGAGACAGAGGCCAGCCCTCTTTTATCCTAGATGCAAGAAAACCAGCCAAAAAAAAAATTGCTATCTGTTCATTACCTATTTCTGTACTCACAGCCCTGTTGACATCATCAAAGTACTCCAGCAAAAATTATGTGCCTGAGCATAGTAAAGTCTCTCTGCAAAAAGCCCAAAGCCCTTAAGCCACCCTTTAAAATACGCCTTTAACTACTCTACATATTCATTTCCAAACGTTTCCCAACTGTTTTGATTAGCTATTGATTAGTACACTCAGCAGGTGAGTTCTTAATGGCTACACAATTCATGTATTTACACATGTATTAAAATCTCATCAGCTCGTTCTTGATTATTTCTTACAATCAGTATTATTCATAATTATTGACGCATAAGCTTTATACCATAATCACTGCAGTTATCAATCCTGAAGCACAGTTATTAATACACATATAACTTGGCCTTGCAGGTGGATTACCAACATCCCTGTCACTGACACAACCCTTTCACTCAGGCTACACAGTTCAAACAATCAAGTTAACCCAGGATTGCTTCTGTTCAATTTCCACATTTAAAAATAACTTTGGGGGGTGTGGGGTGGGGTGGGGTGGGGGAGCTATAGTAATAATTTTTTCTTTATGCCAAGAAAACCTTTTGGACCCACATTTCCCCTGTTGACATTTTTGCCAAGCTTAAAATCCTTTAGGGTGTCAGCACATTGAAATACATAGCAACATTTCTTAATAGCTTTGACATTTCAAACATGAGTAATGTGAGTGTGTTGTTGGAGGGAGTGGGATAGCCCACTGCAGTCCAGTCCCTGTTCTCAGTGCTGTTATGTGTATTTATCTAATAACTCATGTAAGAGTATTTCTTGTAGCAAAGACCAGAAAACAGGAAATCCTCCTCCACTCCATTAAGACAGTGACTTGATTACAGTGCGAACTACTCAGGCTTGCACACCTTTGCAGGCTCTCTCTCCACCCCTCTAAATCCTTCATTCTTTGCTGCACAGATTGACAAAATAAGAAAGATACAGGGTGTGCCCATCCAGGCATGGCCTATGGTTTGGCACTTTCCTCGGGAGAGAGAGATGGAGACAAAATCCCTTCTCTAGGGAAGGGCTGAACAAGGACTTGTTGTCCTTCTACCCTGGTGAATGTTCTCACTGCAGGCAATAATGAAAAACACAGGTAATGCTACCACATCTGTATTTTCAGCTATCCTGGAGATCAGCCAGCCTGGTAAACCAGGTTCTCCTGCAATGGTGTGTCTGTCCCTCTGCCTACCTCTAAAATGTCCAAAGGCTTGGAGTCTGAACCTTCTTAGTACATCAGCAAATGCAAAGGATTTTTGCATTTTTGCAAGCACTTTGGGAACTCTGAAGACCAAAGTGAAGGTACCTGCAGGGTCAAATGGGTCTGTGGCTAGTATGAGGTCTGAAGTGGCTAATTCCTATCTGCAGCAAAGATTCCACGGTAGCTGGCCCCCAGTCCCCTTCCTGCATTGATGATCTAGGAATATGAAAAGCTACAGTACTGTGCAATTGAAAAAAAAAAAAAAACAAACCTCCAAGGTCCTCATGGTCAGCATATATTCCTCCTTTCTGGGAGATGTAATTAGGTGATTCCAGATGAAGCAGGCTAAATGCTGAAAATGGGATCTTCTTCAGAAGAACAAAGGTACTACTGGATACACTTATACACAGATCCTGCAAAAAGCTTTGTGCCTGGAAGACTCTTAGAAAACTTCATATACCCACATTCAGATTAAGAGAAGTAGCTAAATTGTTCTCTCTACTGCAGGAGAAAACAGGAGCCTACCATCTGGGCCTATTTTTTTGTCTACAACTTTGAGTACACAAACATGTATTTAATACATACTTCTGAAAGCTTGTTTTTAAGTTGGATTTTTTTTTTTTTATTTGTTTGGGTAATCTGTCTATATAACAGTAGTTCATCATAAAAGGAAAGCCAGACTGCATCCTCCTTCATGTACAAGAGAAGCACAAGAATAAATTTAAGATTCAAACGTTGTCCAAATAGCACTACAGTAAGAACACAGAACAGTAAGAAAATTACTAAATGGAAAGTAATAATCCGATTGCTATTACAAAAATCATTTTACCACTGAATGGTAAAAATAAAAAAAAAAAAAAAAAGAACTACAAGCTGTCTGTGCCAATAACCATCATCTTTAATGCTACTGAATGAGACAGAAGCCCTTTGGGGATAATGAAAACACAGCATTTTATTATGTAATAGGATGTAACCTAGGAAAACAGGAGTGGAAGGACTTACAGAAATCACTGTAATAAATGCCCTCCCTCTCTGATACTTGACGGCCTCCAGTAGCCTTTGACACCCTACACCAGCCAGCCTGGCTGCTGGAAGAACCACCACTAGAGCAAACCGGGGAAGGTCCTGCAGGGTGCTCATGTGGTGGGAGGCACGTCTGGCTGGGTCCTGCACAAGGTCAGTGCAAGCTGCCAGAGCAGAAGGTGCCTCTGTGTGTCACATCTGCCACTATATTTGCAAAAGGAAGTATGAAGTCAAGAATAATGTTTGGCAGCACAAATGAAAGTGAAAGCGTGTCTTGATGATGTGACCTGGCAAAGCCTTACCACACACCAAAGATAAATTTCAAATGGATTATTATCATATAACTGAAGGCATACAAACACCTATGAGGGCTGGAGGTTGTAGCACAGCGTATTTGCCCTGAAAATTGTTTTCATGTTTTGGCACACTGGGAGTGTAAGTTAGACCTGTGTCTAGGGAGCTGTTGCCTATTTGGTGAGCTACAGTACTGCTTGAACTGACTATCTTTTCTTTGGGAGACAAATGGCACTACTAGATCTCGGCTAAATTCACAAGAAAGTCTTAAACATTTCAACTTCTGAAAGAAGTCAGAGCTTTTGCAAGAGACAGAGCACAAGGTCTCGGAAGGTGTGGGAAAAGGTGACTCTAAGGCTGTGAGAAAAGACCAGGCTATCACTAGGATAAGAAGTAAAGTATGCTTGCAGATAAAGGAGCCAAAACCCTTGACATCACAACTTACAACAGAGAAGAGCAAGGCTCTATCAGCTTTGGGGCTGCAGCAGTATTTAGCAGACTTGAGTTTTCCTCAAGTTAGTTTAGACTTCCTGTTTCCTTATGCCCCACTCACTGGCTCTGTGCGATGGTTGCTGGTGCCCATGCACATCTCTGTTGATTCTTTCTCATCCTGAGGCAAAACAGCATCCCAGTTTCACACTTCCAGTCCAACAGAAATCCCATATTTCAAGCTTCAAGTTTGCAGCTTGTTTTATTGCCACATCCCTTATTATACCCAATATGCACTTTGACAGCAGATAAGAAAGAGTGCAGCCAACAACCAGAAAGTTATCATGGGTGAATACAACACCAAAACACTTTCTAAGAATTCTAACTGTGAAGCAGGCACATTTTTTCCCAGCTGCTTTTCCTCATCCAACCCACTATGAAAATGGAGCATCACCACGGGATAATGAAACATGGTGAGTTCCCACAATGTTAGGTCTTACCTGTTCTGCCCGTAAAGAACCTGTTAAGCACTTACCATGCTAGCAGAAAAGAATAGGCCTAGCATAGGCATCAAAAAAACACTACTGAGAGTAATCTCCCTGACATCCTCCCACAAAACATCGTGGATTTGGGGCCATTCCCTCCGTACAACCATATGCAACAGAAATGAAATTACAGTGTTAGTTATATTGCCACAGTCTATACCTGGGATGATATTTCTGGTTTCATAAAATTAAACTCTAAATAAGATGCACTCAGTGAATCTGCTTAACAACCTAAACATTTTTCCCTAATGCCTCCATCTGCAAAATCTGGAATTGTACTTCACCCAGCAAGTTCAGTTGCAGTTCAGTGGGCACAGTCAGGTCTAGGGATGCTCAACATATGGTCTCTCAGCTGTAGATCCCAAAGGTTTTTTACTGAAGATGATATGCCTCAGCTACTTCTAATCCTGAAGAATCCAATTGCTTTCTGAATAGCAGAATGTACCCAAAGCACTTCTGCCATGAAAAACTTAGGATTTTCTTATTTTTTTTAATATGGGATAATAATAAGCAAAGTAAAAACTAGTAGTGGCCTGGGAAGTCACAGTCATAATAGTGTTGAAAATATTTTCTCTACTTAATCACAACAGCAGGTTTGTCTCATCTGTTGGTCTTGTGGATTTACAGCATTTTGCTGACCAGCCTAATCTTCAAAGAGCAGAAGTGTCCTATCATCCTAGACTACAGCTCACCATAGGAAGCCCCCATTTTGAACTGACATTCAGGACAACACAGCAAAGCCAGCTTTTCCAGACTCCCCAAAGGAAAACCTGTAAATGCCTGAATTAGCCTAGGTTACAAACAGAGGACAAAAGACCAGACCATCAGGCAGCAAGGGGGCACACTTCCAGCCTCTGGCTGCCATTCAAGCCCGCCCTTGACACCTGGATAAACCTAGCAACAATTAAGTATGCTCAGCAGGACCAGGAAACTAGCCTGGTCTTTGTGGCTTGTCTCCCTCTTCAGCACTGGTTTGACTTAGTCACAATTATTTCAGGCTTTGTTAATCAGGCGTGGGTCGATTTGACTTGCTCAGCAAAAAGCTTAAAAAACAAATAATCCAATTAATGAAAGAAGCAGAGTGTAAAACTATTTGGAAATGGTTGGGAAAGCCAGGAGGAGCAGCTGGCACATCCCTGGTGCAACGTCCCCCTCCAAACAAGGGTGCACAGAGGCCCCTTGTTAGCTTGGCAGGGACAGCAGCATGGCTGCTCTCTGAACCCCTCAGTCCTCAGGACCGTGACATTTCAGTGGGACTCAGAAAACCAAGGCAGGGGGAACAAAGCCCTATATGCCATGCAGACATTCAGGCTTGCAGTTAAATAAACTCCAGAGACAAATGCTAACATTTGCAACTGCTGCCCACTTCTGATCCTACGACGACTCCTCAGCAAGGGCTTATATAAAACTTCTCTCTATCCCATCAATCCAGCCTTCGCTAAGCAACAACAAAAAAATGTCAGAAGTGATTTAAGAGTATATCTTTAGCCCTGAAATGAGCATTTGTGCTTAGGCTGGGGGGGAGAGGGAAGTGGGAAGAGGAAGATTGAGGAGTGTTCACAATTATTCAGATTGCAACCACAGAATATATGTGTAGAGCTATTCATTCGAAATGTTGTCGTTGATAATAGCATTCAGCTGCAGAAATCCCTAAATATCATTCAGAGAGAGAGAGACAACTCCTTTGCCTGCCTAAAGTGATGAAAATTCAGGGCTTTGTCTCAAATTCCTTGTACCATCGCTCCAGTCCTGACCCTTTCTGTGTAAAACCTTGTGATTAAGAAGCTGCGTGACTGCAACAAAACCCACCATCGATACCCTCCTTCAGAAAGGGTCATCACAAACATTATCCATCACAAATCCAGGGTGAAATCTCCCCAGTCCTGAGAAATGGCTGAACTTTGGTGTTTATGGCCATGGCAGTTTCAAGACATGACCAGGTCTGTAAGATCAACTGTTCAGGCACTGAGGAAAACCCAAGGTCTTCTCCAACAGCTACATTTGTTCCTGACAGACCCAAGTAGCCAGGATCACACCTGAATCCTCCCTACAGCTTCTCCCCACAGTGCTGAGGGAAAGAGAAACAGAAGACATCAGAGTGTAAACATCCCCTCTTCCATCATGCCCTTACTTGTTTATGGTTGTCCCTTAAAGCAGGGGCAAAAAAGATCAT
This sequence comes from Athene noctua, assembly GCF_965140245.1. Lineage (NCBI taxonomy): Eukaryota > Metazoa > Chordata > Aves > Strigiformes > Strigidae > Athene > Athene noctua. The sequence goes on from NC_134037.1 coordinate 92,184,144, forward strand.
CCCTTTTTATCTTAGAGATACGGGACAGAAATTCTAATCACTTGCAAGCAACAGCAAACTGATTAATTGTAACTCACCAAGATGTCATCCACAGCACCTCAAGATGGGGCCAAGTCACAAAACAAGTGAAATGTTTAGAGACAGGAGGACATGAAGGTTAGTCCCTCTTATCAAAACCGTTGTCAGACTTTTTGAAGTTTTGTAGATTAGAAACAATAGCTACACTGACAGCAGTAAATTACATACTCTCCAACAGCTGTTTATGGCATAGAAACTCATGAAACATGCACACCCCACCTCTGCCACCCACTGATGGGGGTCTCTGGGCCTGCTCTTGGTCCAATCTGTTGATTTCCATTCTATACACTAGTTAATAGCAAAAGAGATGATGTTGCAAATATCTGCTGAAATACCAGCCCAAGCACTAATGTCTAGTTCCTAGGAACCATCTTTTTCATAGCAACTGACTCCATGGAGATTCACTTGCACTGTCACAGTTTCCTACAGATGGAACACCAAAGACTTCACAGAATGTCTTCAAAAACTCTTCCAAAAGAAAGAAAAATAAAGAGAGAGGTGAATGAAATCTAGCATTTGTACCAATTTCCTCAGTTAGAGGTGCTGCTAAGTTCTTGATCACCCGTTTTCTGAACACTGCTTGTTTGCATGTCATCATGTGCGTGCACTGTTCTTGTAGAAGAGCAGATATGATGATGGAGGAAGCTGGTGTGCAGAGAGATGTATTCAGTTTTCTTCTGAAGTCCATTTATCTGTTGTCTTTCATTTCTTGGATCTCTTAGCAGACATGAGCCTGATTTTATGCCCCTGACTCTGTGACCTTCAGAAAATCCAGCCTTGGAAATGTGAAACAAGCTAAACAGGGAGTTTACTCAAAACTTCCCATACCTGGGCAGAATTTTTTGGCAAACTGCATCCCTCACAGTAACATCAATTCCTTTCCCCGCCCTGCATGTGAAAAGAAACAAACAGAGCAACAAACTAAAAGCAAACAATTATTTACTGCAAATTAACACAATTTATTACATGCAAATCAGTAGTTGTTTCAATTTTCTTACTCATTTTTGTAAATTGACTTTTTGCTTTTTGAAAGAAAAGACCAAAAAAGAAAGCCTTTGTGAAGACCAAAGAAATTCACTTCAGAGCAACAGAAGCTTTAAAATGTAATTTCCCCGAAACTCACTGTCTGCTTAGCTGGACAAGAGAGGTTGGATGGAAACAATTAGTGTTATAAACTGACTTCTTAAATTTGGCTGAGTCAGAGTTTTATTTAGCAAGCGGCAACAAGCAAAACAGCACTGGGGGGCCGGGGAGTCTCCTGCTACAACAACAGCCCGCACCTCTCACGGAATTTTGTCCTAATTTTATACTACAAAGCATTGCATATTCATTAAATGCCTATACATATACATTACCTAAACCCGCCTACTCCCGCTTCATATGGTAATTAGCTTATCAGTCCTTTAGGCTTGCACAGATGCTGCTGAAAATTAAGGGTCGGGGTCTTCAAATCATGAGAGGTAGTCTTTGGGAGGAAGGCCATAGGTCCTCCTCACAGTGTACTTTTCACTCTTTGCCTGGAATGTGATGATTTTACAAGCTTGCAGTGTCTTATCTGTCTAGGCTCATTACTGGTCTTGAGTAAGGAGATTTATGGACGTCCTTGTTCATGCTTTATAAAGTACAGACACTTCTCTCTCTTGTTGCCCCCCCTCCCCCTTTCTTTCACTCTTTTACACAATATCATTTTATCGTGTTAGTTCAGTTAAGCACTTGCTGTTAGTTCTATATAATGTGCAATAGTTCATATGACAGTTGACCTTTCTATTGTCTCTTCGCTGATTTTGATGAACAAACAGTGTACCATCCATCACAGTTAGCACTTGCAGGTTTCTTTACAGGCTTTCCCATGCAGTGCCACAAAGGAGACAAAGTGAGCTCCTGATGGCATCCTGTCGGGCATCTGAGCTCGTTTAAGTATTGATGCAGAGTACATATACAAGCAATCCCAGTCTGAACCAAAGACGGCTCAATGGCAGAAAGCCCGTGAGGGGGACATGGTGAGAGGGGAGCTCAGCAAACACAACGGGGGTTGAATGCAGACCCACTGCCAGTGAACCAGGGGCCTCAACAGCTGCTATTTACAACTCGTTTGGGCTGTCAGCAGCAGTTCCACCACTCAACCACACCAGAGCCAAAGCAATTAGTGAGCTGTAATGCAGGGTAGCATGTAATATTTAGCAGCACAGTTGACACAGCTTGAGTATGTACTTTATTTACTCACTCAGGAGGGGAATGCATCATTTTATGCTGCTCCACGGGCCTGACACCTCCTTCTCTTACACTGATGTGAATTGGGATTGTTGTCTCTGTTCTCCCTCCAAGTACATTGCACAAGCATGACATGCTTGTGTCTGAGCATAAATGTCTTTCACTTTATGGTAAGACACCCACAGAAACCACCACCAGCACTGAACAGCCTAAGATAAACTCACCATGGAGAGTTTATAGAAGCTTTGGGCTGCTCTGCCTCAGTGAGCTGACAGCGGAGACACAGAAACTGAACCAGGATCTGGACACAACAAGGTATGGCTGTAGCTGTAACTCATCAAAATTAACACAACACATGCCACGCTCAGTCTTCCTCTGACCTTAATTATTCACAAGTCTTCTCCCTGGGACTCCCAAACCCCTACTGGGATGCAACAGAAACCATAAGGATTTTGCAAACCGAAGTCCAAGCACTGACCTTAGCACATGGCACAGTGTTGAGGGGCTGAGTGCAGCAGCAGGAAACTTTTCCCTCTTGCCTGGTCCTGAGCAGCTCCTTCCCCAGCACACACATCTTCACAGCATGTATCTGCAGAGCACTGGATGTCTCAGGGAGCTGTGAGGACCGTAGGCATCCCTCACAGGGCTGGGAAACCCAGAACCTGTCTGAAACAGCCCTTTTTTTTGTGCTGGATTAAAAAAAGGCAACTGCCTCATACATCCCTACATCTTCCGGCAGAAACCACCAGTTTTCAAAGCTATGTGTTGACCTGTTTGCAGAAGAGCTCCCTTACTACCATCAATCCAAAGCAAGCAGGCCAGGTTAGAGGACAGGGCTCTCCTACAGCAGCCACCTTTGCTCAGGTTTGGTACAGCAAGGGCTGGCCAGGCCAGCTGCAGGATGGGAACAGGCAGCCAGAGATGGCAACAAGCAGCTGCAGGGCAGGGAACCATCTCCTAGATGCCTTTTGTGGAGCAAGCCCTGGGAGATAAGCGTCCTAGTCTCTCTACAGATATGTGTCCTTCTTGGTATCTTCGGCAACTCAAACACCTTTTCAAACTCAGTAAGCTCCGTGCTTCTCAGCTTTCCTTTCTGCAAAAGGAAGATTGCCTTTCTTTTCTTCTCATACTTTATAAGAACATGCATGTAATTTAATTTTTTCTCTCACATAATTATTTTTCACTTTCTTTCATTGTTTGCCCTTCTCTGAAACAAGCTTCAAGAACCTAGGGTGGAAAATGTCAATTATTAAAGTAGTTTGAAAGCATTTACAGTATTTTCCATAGTATAAAACACTCTGAGGAGTTAGCAAGGATAAAATGTCAAGGCTTTCCTCCTACAGTTCTGATGGAAATTTAATGTTGTCAATTATAAGAATGCAAATGGTATCACCAGCTTAACTGTGCTTGTGAACAAGAAATTTATTAGAAGTAATTTACTTAAATTTGGGATCAAAATGCAGAGCTCACCTTACAATATATGATTGTGACACTGGAAGCAAGTAACAGAGGATAGAGCTTATTCGGAGAGATTTATTTTTCTAATAAGATTTGAATGGTTCTTTTTTTCTTTCTCTTAAATGTAACAAAAGACCAGCATTTCTTCTCAAGGTCTGAATTCAGAGAAGGATTTAAAATTGCATTGGATCATTCTATGGCCCTTAAAGGCATCATAGAAGAGAGATGGCTCTCCTTTGCTATTCTATTTCTGCAATACTGAGTGTATAGTTAATTGGATTGCTACAGCATGGAGTGATGCTTATGCATACTGTCTGTTTTCTTCTTTTTAAGTGGAAATCAATTGTGAGAAATTACTGTCTTACAAAAAGTATAGATACAGGTTACTGCTCTGAAAAAACTTCTGTCTACATATTTTGTCCCTTAGGGTACACCTCATTGGTCTGTATGGCTGGAAATGCCCCAGACAACTTGATGCTTAGATAAAATGGTGGAAACGGACAGCAAAAAGGGTCATAGCAAATCTTCACAGGCTGCAGTCCCCAACCCTGACTCATTTGCACACATATTACAATAAAAGTTTAGTCGTAATTATCCTGAGCAGGAGGAAGGGGTGAGACTTTTCTGCTTGCAGTCCTTCCCCACAGCCCCACAGGTGGCAGAACTGCTGCCAACTCAGCTGCCCTGGGTGGACAACAACATTCTTAATGTCAGGCTGGTTCACACACAGCAGAATAATTTTTTGAACATATTTTAGTGACTGACAGTGATCTGGAGCTTCAACACCTTCACAGGGCCATGAACATCTCAGTGGCGACCAGTTAAAGAAACACCATCTGCCCTATCCTGTGGAAAGTGAGAGGAGCAGGGACAGGGAGGGGGAGAAGGGCAAATGCCAGTGTTTCTGCCAGTCGACTGGGACATGTGTGCCCAGGACGACCCTTGCATCACTCTACACCCTCCTTTGTATGCACATCACAGGTCCCACAGGTGCACCTCCCCAGCAAATTTCCCCTGCTCCATCCCTCCAGCAGGACCCTGATTTTCACCTCCCATTTCCCCATCGCCTTTCCCCACTCTGCCATCTGCCAGGGCCAGGACCCTCCAATCTCTCTCCTTTCCTTCCCAATTGAATTCAACCTTGCTGAACCATGGGCCCACAACTCATATGGTCCCCCAGGGAAGGTGTTGTCAGCACCTGGATCCACACAAAGAGAGGTTTATATGGGTGCAGCACCACACAGGAGTTGGGGGGACCCTGTGTATTCCCACCCCTACTGAGTTCCCCCATTCCTACATGGGCATGCAACCCCATTCCCCTCTCCACCAGCTGGAGCCCTCCTGGAAATTTTGCCTCCCTGGAGGCAAATAGGTCTCTACAAGAACAGTGGGCAAGGAGACCCTGGAGGGGGACCAAGCTACTGCCACTCGACTGGCAGAGCGTGATGTAAACCCTGACACGGTGAGCCTGTGCACAGGGGCACATGCAGAGGGGCTTTTCATGAACTCTGGCAAATACCTGTTTTGAAAGATACATACCAGTAAAGAAAATACATTAATGCACCCATTAAACACACTGGCAGTTCTGGCCCTGCTGCATGTTTGGACACTTCTGCTTGCCAGAGCAGCACTCTGATTTCTGCATGCTGCCTCCAGAAACAACTTGCATTTTGAACAGTCTTCAGTGCCAAGAGCCAAAGTTGGAGACGACAAGGATAAGGGCACCACAGAGTTCAGTTGCTGGGAGGCAGCCACGAGCTCTCTACTGTGAAGTGGCTTTTACTGGCATCATCTACTTGCTCTGACACCTGATGCCCTACAGAGCATAAACAGAAAACACATCGAGAAAATAGTCAGGAAGAACAGACAGAAGACTGTTACTGAGTTTACATTTTCCAGGCCTGATTTGCAGTGAATAGTCAAGCTTTACTGCCAAGGTAAGGGGCACTGGGATCCAGAATTAGACCCGGTATTCTTGGCAAAGTGAATTAACGGTGGCAGTGATAGCACATGGCTCACACTGGAAGTAGGCAGATAGGGAAAGCATGCTGAAAAAGCCATTTGTATTTTCTGAGAGTCGTGGTCCTCACCTTCACATTTCAGCACTGAATTCAACACTGCTGAAATTTTTGATTAACAAAGAGCACTCTCCTAAACAGATTACTTTACTCTTCATACAAGGAGCTTTATGCTGATGAATCAGGTTTTATACGAGGTAGTAGAGCAAAGAAATATATCCCACATACCCTGGGAAGACTCAATCCCCACCTACACTGGATTTGAGATGAACAAAATCCATATGCTGCACTTCCTACAGACCCAGTTCTGTTCAGTCACCATACATTTTTGTTTGCAATAACTGCAAATTCTGCCAAAAAAAACCCATTTAAATTGATTTCCATTGTGGCAGCCTCTTGGTTTCTGATAGTGAACTGGCAAGATACAAACATCACAGTCCACCTCCATAACCCCACAGCTTTTAAAGATCCCTTCAGATCCAAAGGCCTGTGGCCAGAATCAGGGCAAAATCCTCCCAAGCAGCCACCCTTGATATTTTCTCATCCTGAATGTGACAGGGACTGTTCCAGCCCCTGCATTTACTGTTCAGTTTACTTGTTTCAGCACAGCATTTGTGACAGCCTCTGTTCTAAACCTGGCATTGGGAATATGGGGCATAGGAGGTATGGGTAGATTCAACTGCATGGCAAAAATAATGAAGATTTCTTGATGCTCATGATAGGTCCCTGTTGTATTTCAAGTTCAAGAGCATCCTCTCTCTGTTTTCTTTTTTCCTACAGAAATATAGCTTGAAATCATTAAAGGAAAGCAGTATTTGATACTTCCTTCTACAGTCCAAAATCTATTAAGCAAACCCAGCTGACTTGTTGGTCCTAACTAACACTTTCTGCACGCCCCCAGTTAAGGAACTACACATTCTATCTCTCTCAGAGCATACAAACACTCTTTACAGATAATAGTAACTTCTGAGTTTGCTCACATGCCTTATTAGACTCTCTTTCCAAGCCAGAGTTCACTTTTCTTTATGTCTTTTGATTATTACAGAGGCAGATGAGGTCAAAAGTTTCCAAAAGTGACTGCCCAGAACTCAAAAAAAACGCAGTTCAAATCCATGACAGTTAGAGATGGTCACTGCTCAATTGGAAAGGCTCAAGCTGTCCACATATCACTCATGAAAGAATCCCTTTCCCATTTCCCACCATGAATCTCCATTTTTGAGCCTGCCCAGTTGGGACGACAGGCTCCCAGGCAGATCCTGTTCCCACACTGTACACAGCAGGAGATCCAGAGTGAGGGGTTTATCAGCTCTCCCTTGAACATTTCCTCCTGGCAAACCTGAAAAGTCTGATTTTTTCACCTTTTGTCGCTCGCTTCCCTGTGAGGAAAACAAATGAACCTGGGACTTGGGACTTACTGACAGAATCCAGCTTCTGTACAGTCTCAGGAAACATGGCCCCAGCCATCTTCCCTAACAAACACCCAGTGGGTCAAATTTACACAGTGTAATTTTGGTATCCATCCATTTAAGCCAAGCATGCCAACATTATGCATTCATTTGACCCATGAGGTCTCCTCATTCATAAAAAGGAAAAACAGATACCTGGCTACCAATTGCTCTAATTATTTAAAGTTTCTGATGCTGGCAACAGCTACAGCATACATAATTCAGTCTCCGTACCTTTCTCAAACACAAGACAAACACATCAGTGTATTTTATATAAACCTTCCAGGACATTGGTTATTTTATTTACCTGAAGTCAATTTAGATGTAAGTACTTTAAGCAGCTAAAGCCAAACAATGTTAACCCCCTTGTTGCCTTGCCACCCCAACTATACTTTTAACTTTGTTCTGAATTGTGTTCTCCCCATGCTTTGTTTTCTTCATGTATAAATGGTTTTCAAGTACAGGTTACCTTAAGAGTAATAATGCATAAATTAATATTTTATTTCACAGAGTTTGAGAAATGTAGAAAAACTGCAGAATTTGAACTCCACTCCCACTTGTCAGGAGTTAACATGTGCAACCACACTGTCTTTGAGCAAAGCCAGCACTGCCAGGCTGTGCATGACATCTTGGGGTGTTATAACTTGGAGAAGATTCTGCTTTTTGCAGTAGTATTTGGTGGAAAAGGCTTGAGGGTAATTGTTTGAGAGCAGAAAACTTGTTCCTTTCTGTTTAAGTACTTGGATGGGATTAGATGTGACATAGTTACATGTGCTCTTGCAAAAATCATTTGTCTGTGCTTTCTGTCCTTATATGCAAACCTTATAGTACTGGCTTACTAAGCCTACAGCGGCCAGCTGAGAAGATACATTCAACAGTTTATGTGTAATGATCACAGGCTAGTTAGCTCAGCCCTGGATCACTCTGATTCCTTATACATGTCCTACTCACTGCCTGGAGAGCAAATGATTTCATGGTTTCAGAAGTGTGGCTTACAGCCCCATGCCAGAAGAGCAGCATGCACTTTAGGTCCCACAAGTGGAACAAAGACACAGTATGTGGGAGACTTCGCACTTTAACCCTAAAAATTTCCCATCCTAAATTCAGATTTCTCTAAAAATTGTTCAGATTTATCTTGTTCTGTAACATAGATGAAGATAATTTTCTCTGCCTAGGCCTATGTTGGTGGAGTCAGGAGTCCCTCCTGAGTGTTGGGGAGATAAGCAGGATGGCTTATGCTGCAGCACACATGCTCAACAGAATGTGTATTCCTGTCATCACCTTGTACAAACCTTTTGAAAACTATTTATGGCCTTTGAAGCCACTACCTTCTGCTCCCACTTAGATGTTGAGGTGCTGTGTGAACGTATTATATGGTAAAAACTTCCTCTCTTCCTCTTTCTACAAAACTTTGACCTATTAATGTAAATCACTACAAAAAGTCCAACTATGATCAAAAGATTATGGGACAAGTCAGTAATGATCTTAGACTGAATTTGGACACCTGAGTGTAAAACTACACTTGATGGTGCCCTAACAGTTGGACATGGTCTTAGCTCAGGGGCCATACCAGTTGGACAGCATCAAGCCCAAACCACACAATTTTATTTGCCATTTCTAAATAGGTGATGTTTCTCCTATTTCATTTACCTGTGCATCACTGCATGCAGAGGGAGGGAAACATGAGAGATCTTACATTTCTGTGTCAGCCGAAACATGTAAGCCCACTGGTTATATTATAAATAAAAGCTTTGTTAATAAATGTTGAAGTCAGATTTATAATGAGGATTAGATTACATGTAGTGAGCTTCCCCTCAGTGAAGTCAGATTTCATCTGTTACTCAACATGGCCTTTACTCAGCTGTTACCCAAAGCAATAATTTTCAAACAAAAACTGTGTACCTTGAAAATTTTGCATGACAGATTATCCTGGTTCAGCTAGGATAGGGTTAAGTTTCCCCAGCAGAGAGGGGGAAGGGATCTCCAGGCAGGTTATTCATACCATGCTGATGTCAGGTCCAGTGCTGCAGCGCGGGAAGCTTTCCTTTGTGGCTTTGGTCGTGGGGAGCACGTGCGGCAGGCTCGATGTGTTCGCTGCGGTATTTCTCTGTATATCTTTCATCTTGTTTACTGCTATTACTGTTTATTGTTGTTGTTATTGCTATTGTTGTTGTTCAGATTGTTTTATTACACTGTTGTATTAAATTTCTCCTTATTTTAACCTGGGGTTTGTGCTCTACTTGATCCAAGGGTGGGGGAGGAACAACAGCAACATGGTCTCCGGTCCCGGCAGGTCCTAAACCACCACACAGATGATCTCAAAATTAAGATTTATTTAAGGGTCTGTGACTAAGGTCCATCAGCAAGTGTCCAGTCTTCCAGGTCTGCTGCTAACTCTGATTGAAAAAAAACAAGCCTCCTTACTTAGTCTTGGCTGGATTATCTCCTCTGTCCATGCTGACATTGCTTACACAGATCTTATTGTATCTCTCTCTTTCTGCTCTTTTATCTTCCAGAATGAAATTGATATGAGTAGATCATAATTTAATGTGGTGACTGAATTTTCCTCAAATATGAAGATCCTTCTCAAACTCTTATTGAAACCAAAGTATTTTGAGTCTCTGGTCTTGTTCATTAGCTGCTTCATTAAGACTTTCAGGGGACAGGTCAGTCATCTGTGTTTCTTTGCTTTCAGGCTTCATCATACAGTGGAAACAAAGCCACTCTGCATGTCAGTGCTACCCACCTGGAAATTAATAGACCAGCAATTTTGCTAAAATATTTTACTGATGAGAGTTAGTGAATTGCTGCTGCTGTGGTGGAGTGAGGCTGTAATATGCATTAGCCTTACTTACTAGATATGTATGTATACGTGCATATCTAAGTCACACAGTAGTAAAGACTATATCCCCTCAAATTTGTCACCTGCCCTAGGTGTGCATTCATTCATTTAATATTTTCAATGGATCTTGTTAAATCCTGCTTTAACTAACAAGCAAACAAAAATGCAGTATAGTAAAACTTTAAATATTCCACCACAAACAGTACTACCACTTAGCAGAAAACTGTAGAGGAGGGCCCTGGTTAGAAGCAATGGTGAGAGACATGAATACATACAGATACGTAGCACTTGTCCATGCCCTAGAAAATTGTGTTCAACAGCTATTGCCTTCAAATGAGTGACTTCCTGACTGCTCAGTCACCTCTCCTACAAACAGATCTTTCCCTGTGGCAACTCCCAGCACTGAAGTAGAGCCACACGATGTGGTTCGCCCCTTGCTCCTGCACTTTGCATTGCCAGCTCTTGGGTGGCTGGAAATTGATTTTGTCAGGGAAGAGCACAGGCGGCAACAGTCGGAAATGTTGTGATAAAAAGAGACAGACAGTGCCCTCCTCAGTGGCTTGTTTTGATACTCTTCAGCTCTTTATTACGCACAATAATGAGAGGCTGAATACCCTGGATAATGACAAACCTAGATAGTTATTCTTTTTCTGCCCACTTGGTGTTTCTGCTCCATGGTTCCTAGGATGCTCATTCCCAGGATGCCAGGCTAGCTCATAGGCAATGATGCAAAAATATGCCAGTTTGTTGCCAGCATCCTTGGCCCCAGGCGGAGCCGGCCAGGCAGGGAAAGCTCAGGCAGGCACAGTGCGGACAGGGTTGAACCACTGCAGGGTTTCTGGAAGCAACAGAGCTGTGTTCACACACCACTGCATTTGAGCTAAGTCCTGCCAGGTCCATGCTGGCTCTTTGCCCTTGATATAATTTACCCACAAATTGGATAATCCATCCACAGAAGATGAGAAATGGATCTATCAGCTGTTTCTTTTTGTAGAACTAGCACCCTGCAGCAGCAACAATGAAGCATGATCTCAGTGTAGGTGCTATTGTTGGTTTGACACCTTGCTGGCCATGTTTTGCATGCCAACAGCTACACCCCTCAATGAGCTGATGCAGGTATCAGAAGCTGAACCTTAGGAGGAGTTTTTGCCTGTGCTGTTTATCCCAATCATCCACTGCTTCTGACATTTTAGCTCCACCACTCCGTGCTAGTCCAGCCATTTATATACAGTCCTATCATGTGGTCTGCAGGCACAGCCTGAACCTTTGCCATCCAACCACATCTTGGTTTACCAGATGCTCTTTCTTCAGTATTCTCACTCACATTGGTTTGAGATCAAGAGGCTTCTTTGATAACCCACTCACCTGAGACTTTAAAGCCATACAAGCACCTCAACATGTACATAGATGCCTGTGGATTTCTGAAAATAATCTACTTTAGTGGGGAAAAAAAAAAAAAAAAAAAAAAAGGTAACTAAATACCAGTGAAGGTCTGTGCCCCAAAATTTTAGAATATTTCTATCAGCATCTGCAGGTAAGGGTTTGTCGTGGGGACTTCAGCCTTCCACTAGCACAGGGAAATGACGCATAGTCACTTAGTTGAAAAACCCTTAGGTGTTTGGTCACTAGTACATCTCCACCTCTAAACTTCCAGTCCTAGGGTCTCAGTCCTTTTGCCCATGATTATCTGAATAAATAAACCTCACAAAACCTTATGAAAAGGGTGTTGATATTCTGAAAGTCTTACCTTGAATTAATAAGACTTCTGGGTGGGGTTTTTTTTAGTAGATCTTCTAGGTAGATCTGTTAACAGATTTTCTGTCTGGAGAGTCTTTCTGCCAGTTCACTGCATTCTGTCTCACAAGGGTTTACCACGGCAAGCCTAAACTTCTGTATTAAGAGAATCAAATGAATTATGGGTTGTTATGTCTTAGTAACACAGTTAGGACTTGTTGATAAACTTTTGTTATTGTATTGTTTATTGATATTCTGAGCTGTTACACAGTTTCTTTAAGTACTGAAGTACAGATTCACAAATAGCAGGTAATCACTTTCACTTAAACCCAGATAATCACTTTCCCTTAAATCAAACTCATTTACAGGACTGTTAGATCAGAAGTAGCCAGGAACTACCGGTCTTTCCAATGTGTCTTTTGTACTAAATCATCTCCCATATTTATACTAGAATTTCTTTTCACCAATAATGATCTTAGATAAAACAGTTTATGTTCACTCATATATGTCACCTATACACTTTCTGAATACTCAAGTGGAACTGCAGGTTATAGTTGCTGGAACTGCAGATTATAGTTGCATTCCAGCATCCTGGAACATAATACCAGCCCTTTCTTTGATAATCTTGTAAATGCCGTGATCTTGATTGTCTCAATAGCATTTTCTTCTTAAAGTTTCCCAAGAATTTTAGGACATCTGTGTACAGATACTTTAAAAAATAACGTCATTTTGTGTATCTAATTTGGCCAGCTCACACTTAATGAGTGCTGGTTTAAAAGTCTTTAAGAGCATTTTATTAAACTCCTGCACCCAACTTCATCAGAAAGAAGTCCATGCTAACCCTCATGTCATACTTCTCTGTGCCCAGTCTCACAGACTTGCTCTGTCACTGATCCTCTGACTTCGGGGAAACTGCTGAGGGAATATGATTCTATTCACATGAGTAAAGGCATCACAGCCTGTCTCTTCAAAAGCTGTTTTTCCTCTTTAAGTCTGACTTGCACCTAACTAGTCTGGTATTTATACTCTTTAGAGCTGTGTAGTTTACTCCCAGCTACTAGTTGGAGTCCATTTACTACAATGCTGAACTGCACAGGGAGACCGAAAAAAATTCAGCCAAAACATCACTTGAGTAAAGCTTTGCTTCCCAAAAGAGAAAAACTTGACAAATCTGACAGGCTAGTGTAAAAGGAGCATAGAAATCCCTACCAAAAGTATGTGGGAGGGAACATGTATTTAAAATAGGACTGCCTAATTCGGCTGCTAAATGAATGTAAGGAGCTCTGTATGTCTGTGTATGCAGGAGGGAGAGGGAGAAACAGAGAGACAGAGAGGGAGAGGAGAGGAGGGAGAGGAGAGGAGGGAGGGAGGGAGGGAGGGAGGGAGGGAGGGAGGGAGGGAGGGAGGGAGGGAGGGAGGGAGGGAGAGTAATGTGCCTTTCACAGAGCTAGGAGCTTGATGGGAATGTTTGATTAGCTCCTCTCTGAAAGAGAAAAGGTGTCCAGGCCTCCCTCCGCTGCCTGCCTCTCCTTCTGTAGAATAATGTTGGCTGGAGTTTGGGGTACAGAAAAGCTTGGAAAAAATAGCGCTTTCATACTGTGTGGAGAAAAGGAATAAAAAGTTGCACACCTCAAGCAAGGTAATTCTGATGTCATTTCTCTGCTATATTTATTTATGGGGGAGAGGAGGGAGTTGCTTTTTTGCCTGTTGATTAATAGTTAAATATTTTCACTTCTAAGAAACTGTAGGGACATAATTTTTTGTTTAACATTCCAGCTGTGTGCATAGGATCAAGGACCTAAGAAGATGAAGACATAGATGTAGAATGAAACTGTACTTTGAATTATATATACTTCATTAAGTATTTATAAAAACATTAAACCCCTACTGTTAAAGTGGACACATGTACTCACTGCCTGAACAGCAAGGGCTTAACTATTTGAGAAAGAATGGTGTATATTAGTCCCACACCAATAGACATATATATGCCTACTGTTCATACAGCATGTGATAGGTAATGCAACCTGTTCCCTATGTTTAAAACAGTTTTGCTTTCAAGACTTTGTGTCTTTGATCTATAGAAAGGTGTGTGTTTTATCATTAATTAGCACTACCTGACACCGGGGAACACTAATCTCCAAGATACAGAATGGAAAATGGTATTATTCCAGTGATATGTATTTATATGGTGTGAAGTCCCTTGCTAGATGGATAGATACAGATGTATGAATAGTACAGTAGCCTAGACACTATATATCCTTTTGTGCTGAGTGCTTGTTTTGCTGGTGAGGCTCCAAAAATGAATAGCATTGTCAAGCCTGCCACAGTCATTCAGCTCTCTGCGGAGAGATTAGAGTCTCGGTAAGTCTCTTCAAAATGTGATTTCTCTCAGACTAGTATGAACATGAACCAAATGCCCCGAGCAAACTTTCAACCCTAGTTAATATTTTGTTCCTAGAGTTTATGGAAATTACACCACATCCAGAGCATAAAAAGAATTACAGATTACAGAGGCAGATCCTCCTTGGAGAACACTCATTTTCCTCTAACCTCTCAAAAATTTAAACAAGACACCAAAAACAAGCAAGCACACACAGAGAAAAAGTAGTTTAGAAGTCTTTTAAAATACATTTGACTGAGAACAGCAATGGAGTCATATATATTTATAGCTTGTATTTTACCATATACATCCTAAAGTTAAAAACACCTTGCATTTGACTATGGTCAAAGAATATCTGTATTTTTCTGTATCTGCGGTACCATGTTCTTCACACTTTATTCAGTTCATCACTTGAATGACAGTCATGGTTGTAAGACTGGTCTCTTTCAGAGATGCAAAGGGAACTCAAGCAAAAATAACTGCATTACACAGGCACGATACTTTTCAATATTAAGTTAGTATCTTATTTTAAAAATACTTACTCTGCTTGCATATTTTATCTAATCTTTCATGTTGCTGGGGCTGTTGTCACTGGGATGACAGAAGTGACTTCCTGTCTTTCTGTTATTCAAGACATACAGAACACTTTTTTTAAAAGAAACCTTGATTGTCCTGCCAATATAATTGAATATTGGTTTGTGTTTCCACCTGTAGTAGGAATGTTATGATCTTAATTTGCTCACTTCTTTCCCTAGTAGTGTTCTTACACATGACTTACCACTAGTTGATTGAACCAAGTAGTTTCACCGGCTAAACCAAGTTTCCTCACATTTAGGATGCAAGATGATACCCCATGCGGCTTCTCTTGTGTCTAATAAGAATGAGATCCTGTCGAAGTCTTTCCTTCAGTGGAGATATTAAAAAGATGTTTCCTCTCCAACTAGCTACTTACTTTCACAGAAGGAGTAGGAAACTAATCTTTACACTCCCTTTTGTCAAACATGATTAATTGGAATATTTCTAAAAGGGAACTGCCTGAGCCACAGTGTGAACACAGAATCTGGGAAAACAGGCTCATTACCTTATGTAAAACAACAGTATTATTTATTATTTCTGGCCATTCCTTTTTAGAAAACATTGCTAAAAATAAATCTGAAGTTTATGTAACAGTGGTATCAAAGACTTTTAACTTTTTTTTTTTTTTTTCACCTCTGAGCCAGAAATAAAGCTCTAGACACAAAACACTGCCCGGTAGCTTTACATGCTCGTCCAGGGCTCAGGACATGCATGTTCAAGTCTCTGTTTCACCAGAAATCTCCTAAATGATGACAGGTAAGTCATTCAAGGCACCTGGCTGAAATGAGCAATAAAAGTGATAGCTTAATTTACTATCTGCAGCTATGACTGTATTTCTCCTCCAGTGACTTGAAGCTAAGCACATAGGAAAAAATGCTGTGGCACTCCTAGACATGAACTCCCAAAACAGAGGGACTGGCATGGGCAGGTACCAGAACAGTGAGGTGTGTGTTGCCCCATTACAGTGGGGTAGAGACGCACAGTCTTTTTCTGAATGGTGGTAAAAAACAGTAGTCTGGGATTTCCTGACAGCCCTAGGGGATGTTCTGGCTCCCTGAAGCTCTGAGACCACCAGGACTCCATGCTGCAGCATCAGCTGAGGTTTAGACCTCCCATTCAGGGCTCCGAAAGCGGATACTGAACAGATGATATGTCCTTGCTTTGGAAAGTCCATCCACCATACAGGTCTCATGGAGCAGTGCTGGGAAACAGAAACACAGAACAAAACAAAAATAAGTGCAAAACTAAAGTTTTGTTGGATTTTTTGTTTCTGGGGGTTTTCTTTGGGGGGGGGGGGGTGGGGTGTTTTGGTGGTGGTGGTTGTTTGGTTTTTATTTTTTTAGGGAGACAAAAGTAATAGTCATAGTGTGCGTCGTACATAAAGCCAAGGAGGAAGTAGCTACTGCAGTCAGAGGTCTGCCCTCCTCACCTTTCTGCTGTGGAGCAGTTTTTAAGGCTAGAGTCAGAGAGAGAAATAGGTGCTTAACACCTACTTAGAGCACTTCAATTCCTCTTTTGAACTTGCCGGGGCACAAGGACCCCCTTGTCCCACCGCTGGCCTGGGGTGCCTGTGCTAGAGCTCAGCTGGGACCTGGGACAATACAGCCCCTGTTCTGGGCCCGGCTGTCACACAGAGACTATAATTATCTCTCTTCTAATGACCAGCCAGGCAAGATAACAGTTTTTATGCTATGTTTAGAAAACAATGTCTTACTACAAATTGACAGTTCATTCGCCTGTAAAAGAGCCTCTCTAACAGTCCTAGAGCAGCTGCCATTCTTTTGCATCCCCGTTCCTTTATTTGCTGCACATTTCACACTTGGAAAACTTGGGTGAATGCTTCACAGGCTGCGCTGCCTCTCCCTGCAGCAGAAGAGCCTGAGAGAGGTGCAGAAGTGCTCAGAAAATCTGTAGCCATTTAGATTGTATCTCTATTAGTAAATTAAACTCTGTCTGGCTCGTAACAGCCTTCATGTGAAATCTTTTAGCACCCGACCCGAAGGGGCTGCAGGCACTGCTGCCAGCGCTACAGACGGGAGCAGCAAGACTGCCTTTTCACTCCTGATAACGCCCTGCGGAAAGCAAGCTGACGCAAAAAAGTGGGATCTGAAGGGACTTGCTGCAGATAAAACAGGAGCATGTATAACTGATGAGCTTTCCTTCCAGTGCTGTGGCCCACAGACAAGTTGGGGATCTACTGAAATTATGTAGGCTCCTAAGGCATCTATGGGGTAGCTATACTGGCCAGCTGAGATTGCAGTCTGTGTGGATATATCTGACCTGCAGTCTGTGGGTATAGCTGACCATCTGGGAGGTATCAGAAGTGGGCAGTCCTGACAGCATGGCACTCATGGGTTAGCTACCCCAGTATTTGCTCTGGGCTAAGCAAACATTTTGGACCAAACTCTCTGCTGGGGCAGCTGCACATTTAGCGGTGTCTGAGGGCTGCTCCCACATCCTCGGCCAGTGTCCTGCCAGCAGCAGGGCAGAGCCCGCTCCCTCTTTCTGCAGCCAGCTAACCCTCGCCTCCTTTGCCACCTTCTCTGAGCTGGCACGTCTGCTCTCCTCTGCAGCAGCATGTGTCTGGGTCGCCTTGGGCTGCCTTTCCTATTCAGGCTTATTTTTCAGCGGATAAGCCCTGGAAAAAATACAGAAAGTGTTGATCAGAAAGAAAATTTCTCAATGACTTGGAACCAGCAGTATTTCTCATGAAAATGTATTTTAATTTAAAAAAAAATAACACCATCTGCAGCTTTTGCTTTCCCTTTTGAAGCAGAGCACCCAAATCTATAGCTCATATCCCAAACTAGAAACACATTTGCATTCAGAAGAGTATTTATAACCAACTCTTCTTCATTCAGATCATCTAGGTTTAAGCAGTTCTTAACCTGACAAGCCTTACTGTCATGACTGAACTAGCTTTCTAGAACCCGTTAAGTCCATCCTACCTTTGCTTTATCTCCAGACCTTCAGAGTGCATTAAGAGGTCAGTGGCACATTAAGAACATGATCTGTGTCAGTTACACTTAATGTGTCTCATTCTACAGAACATCTCATAGACACAGATGTAAAAAATACTTTCAAGATCAACTTGCATTTGCAAACGGTTTTTCAGCCTGTCACCTTATAAAATAGCTTTGTAAATGTAACACATGTAACACAGCAGCCAACAGTCTCTCAGTTGGCAGCTGGTTTCATATGAAAAAAAAAAAGCACATAATTGCCAAGCACAGTTTTACACGTGCCAGAATTTCTGGGAAAATTCTGAATTATTTTGTGTCTCTTCATGCAGTCCTTTAATGTCCCCATCAGGATGAATTAGGGATTTCCAGCACCTTCAGGATAGTACATAAAACTGTGGAAATTTTTACCTCTCCATAATCATTTGTTTACAGGGAAGTTTGGACGCGGCCACCTCCGTGCCTCTCAATCCTCCTGCCAGGTTTCTTTAGGGATTCAGAAGGCTCCATTCTTTTTATTTTCCCCACATACAGAGTTTACCCTTGAGTCCATAGAACAAGGGTGGGACATAGAGGAAAGCTGGCAGCAGCACTGTGTATCCTGGCCCTGGTCACCTTCAGTGAGTCAGAGTTACGAAAGGGTAATGGCTCCATGACTCCAGGGGCTATTTTCACAGCTGCCAGCCAGCTGAGGATGATGGGAGCCCACCCTGCTCACCTTGGTGGGAGCCCATCTTTTCCACCTCTCTTACAATGCATCTGCAGCACTCCAGCATTTTGTTCTCCTGGGTTTGGTGGAAGAACTTTTTGGACATGAAGTATATGAAGAAAGAGAGGCTGTTTGGAAGCGAGGCTAAGTGGGAAGGTCAGGAATGTCCATATGAGGGAGGGGAAGATTAGAAAAGTTTAGAGGAGTTGCAATGAAACAACTTGTTACAAATGGGATTGCTTGCAAGGTCAAATACAGGCGTCAGACAAGTTTTCTTTCACCCCACTTTGGGGACAGTCTTTCTACCAAACTGCATCTAAAAATAAATTTGCTAATTTGGGATGTAAAGTCTCAGGATTTCATGGTCTACATCTTCTATTCTCAATAGTGAAATCTGTGTGTAGAAAGAAATAAGTAAGTTAGGCAAGAAATAAATTTGCAGTAAAGTTCATACAGTAATCTCCTAAGGCCAAAGTTCAGAACAAATTTCCTGAGCATGGAAGCGGATTATGCAATATTGAGGTCTGCAGGCTTAGTTTAGTTTTAAATACAAAACACCATAAATTACAAATTCCTGCTTCAAGTCCATCTGATAAGCACAGTTTTCCTTTTTGATCCTGGACTCTCAGAAACATAATCCTGTGATTCTTCTCTATGCCAAAACAGCAGGTTTTAAAAGCTTCTAATATGCAAAATCAGTAAATCAGTGTCAGCCTCGTCCTTAGAAACATTTCCCAACAATTTCTGGCTGCACCTACACTGTCATAGTATCCAGGACAGGGCTCTAGAGGTCATTTTCTCTGCCACTAGCTCTTTCTAGCTCTTCAAGTCCCCTCCAGGGTACTCAGATATTGAGGGATGTAGTTTTAGAAGCATAGCCATCCCTCACATTATCTGCCTGACCCATATGTAGAGAGCCCACTCCTGTCAGTTGCCAAGGGCTGCCAACACACATGCCATAAGGCTGCACAGCTTGCCCCAGACTGTCAGGTCTCTCACTAGCACCTCCACCAACAGCATGTATTCAGAAACACAGCTATACCCATAATAGCCTCATTTGTAATGCTGACACCCATGCAAACCCATAGCTCACTTTCATCCCAAAAGCAGCATGAAGTCCCAAGGTGTCTTCTGTAGTCATTAAAAAATGGAAACAGTATTCACAGGTCCACAGATTTCAAATAGCTCACCACAAGAGCCACTTCTAGTGAGAGACCTCAGCTTGAATGTGTCTCTTGGCACATGCAGACCAGCACCAGGTGGGAGGGAAACAACTGAAAGAGCCTGTAGCAAAGCCAAAGCAGCAACGACCACTAGCTGGGGAGGTCAGCCTGCCGCAGTAACAAGGCGCAAGGCTCCATCCTCACTGCAGTCTTTCACCATGAGACCCTAAGGAGCAGGACTCACCTCCAACACAGGAGGAGTCGTCAGGATAGACTTCCAAATCCAAAGATGTATCAGGAGATGACAGCAGAGAAGCATCCAGCTTACCCACAGAAGTATTGGTAGACTCTGCCTGAAGATTAGACTGGACTAAAGACAAGCCTTTGATGTTCTCTGTGAGGTGTATGAGAAAACACAGATCTAGTGAGTGGCCTTAGGAGCCCCTCATGGCTGAGACCAGCAGGACATGAATGTCACCTCCAGTAGGAGATCCAGACGTGCCTTTTGCACCTGGCTACCACAACAGTTCATGCATATCCTCTGAGCATCCAGGTGGCACCTCTATATCCCATGCCTAAGGGAGGGGGAGCCTGGGCTCCACCTGCAGGGCTTGGGGTACGGTAGCCATGCACAATGTCCTGGGATGTGGATTTGGACATCCTGGCCCTTGGCAGCTGACCCTGCAAGGAGGCAAAGGATTTGGAGGTCCCAGCAAAGCAGCAATGGAAGATGACTGAGAGCCATAAGGCATTCTGGGGTTGTTTTCTGATTTGCCTTTTGTAGCAATCTCCTTTGTAGGATGGGTTGGTCTTTTCTAAACTAAAGGTATGAGAGAGATAGCTGAGAGCTGGAGGGAAAGGTTCCCAAGAGGGAATAATGCAGTTAGTGAGGAAGAAATAATATTTTTTGAAAAGTACAAAATATATGATGGGAAAATGTTAAGCAGCACAAGGAGCATGAGGCTATCATTTTTACAGAGAAATTGAAACACAAACTTGAAACTACTTTCTAAACATTATTTCACCGGTTTCCACCACGGAAACAGATTTCAGCTTAGCTTTTCAAAATGCTTTTTTCAACTTCCCCAGTGCTCTCTGATTTGCTGAGGATATTCTGTGTAAGATGTTTCATGATCAAGTTGTCATTACTAGACATGAATTTCAGCATTTACTGTCTTATTTCAAACCAGAACCCCATGCCAGGATAGTTCCAGATACTTTGTTTTTTTAAAATTACATATCTTTTCTGAAACCTTACCTATGAGGCATCAGTAGTCACACTGACTGCAGGAGACACAGATTTGATAAAGATTTTCTGTGAGATGTTGTATAAATTTATCAGCATGCTAAAGGATCAGTTTTTGTTTTAACTTAGACATATAACTCATTTTTGTAGTAAAGGGGTGCATGTAGCTTTAATAAACAGAGCGTAAACATCCTAAAATTTCTCTAAATTTCTCCTCCTAAGTTTCTACTTAAAAAAAGGTGTCAAGCTTTGTTTGAACATGCTACAGAAATTCCCAAAACCACCCCCAGGGTGATGTGCAGTTTTTTCAGTGTCTTTAACACAAATCCTTCACTTTTAGACCAAATATGTACCTTCAGGGGAATTCTGACACACTACAATAATTCTTAGTTTGCAGGCAGCGCAACAGCATGGTTAGTCAGCATTCTCTTCATTGCACATCGCGCCTGAGAAACCACGTATCACACTTTAAAAAAAGTCACTTTGACTTGTTAAAACCATTTGTTGGAAATAGAGAATGGTCCATTTTTCTGAAAAGTGAAAGAAATGTGGCAGCGAATCTCATCTCACAAAGTTAGCACAGCCCTTGGGCACTGCTGAACTTCAGGTACTTCCCTTTGCCCTCAGTTTCTTGGGGAAATTGCAGTGCCAGGGATTGATGGTACCTGGCTGGGGTCTGACTGATGCTAAGAAGAAGTAGTTAAATAAGAAAAGGGAAATAAGTTCTGTGCAACAGTGAGCAAGCTCCAGCAGGCAGAGGGAGCATGGGCTTGAGCCTGGGAATGAGGGGGGCAGACATATGAGTAGATAGGAGCTGTAGTGGGGAGTAGGATGGAGGGAGGGAGTTGTCTGGACAGGGATTCAGAGGTTTGAGCTAACAGTGATTCCCAATGAGCCATAAAAGCTGCACATCAAAATGAAAAAAAAAAATAAAAATGAATGCATAATGCTTTAACAGAAACCAGAGTACAGTGTAATGACCCTCATAGAAATCATCATCTGGACAGTCCAAATTATATTTTCTCTGTGAGTGGGTGACATATTCTAAATGTATCTCTTCCTTTGCTGGAAGGGGCAGGTCAGACCAGTATAATTGATGGTTATCTTGTTGAGACAGATGCAAAAGTATAATCATTGCAGTTTTATTTAGGCTCTGAGAAAGGTCTGGCAAGTTAAATCACACTGTAGTTTTAAATAAATTACCTTCTTCTGAAAGAACTCTGTGGAAAGTAGAGAAATCATTCATCACTGTTACTTCAACCTTATGTTGGTTTAATTTCAGGGCATTGCATGGAACACAAAACGAGTAGTGCAAAGCTGCTTGGGTGTTTTTATTTGGCTTTAAATTGCTGGGTATAACATCTCTTCATTATACCTACCTCAATGGAGCTATTTTGGACTAAATTCTGCTTGCAAATCTGCGTATAAACATCTCTTAAAGCATCTCTGAATAAAAGCACTCATGTGCCCATAGTGCAACTTGGGTAGAATTTAGACCTCTGAATCCACCCACAGCTCACTTCAATGACTTGACAGTAACTTCACAGGTACCTCACGAGAGGTACCGGCTACCAGCAGTCTTCCTAGCCCTGTTCTTTCCTTCATCACCAAAGACGTGCCCCATCATCAGACTCCAGGGCACAGAGATTGGGATACCCCCCATTCTCTGTGATGAAGCAGGATCCCTGTGCAACCAGGAATGCCAAACATGGGGTCAGAAAGAAAGCAAGTGAGAAGGGGCCTGACTTGCTTCTTGCCTGGGAACAGAGCACAGAGCCTCTGGCTTTGCTCCTGGAAAGAGCTTGTGTTTCACATACTTCACCACTGCATAAAAAGTCGGGTGAGTCCAGGGAGTGGGAAGTTCCTAAGACCACCCTATGACCATCTGACTGTCCAAACCACAAGATTGCAGCAAGGCTCCATGAACATCTTCACAGCTCTTAGGATCCCAGAGGCACAGTGGTCTAGTTTCAGTAGAGAGGGGAGAATATGCCCAGGCATCCTTGGTACCCTTGGGGATGGCACTCTTGCTCTCAAAGAATCTCTTCAATTACTCTGTTGAGGGCCTGCAAGAGGTGAGGCCTCTGCTCTCTCCAGGGTCATTTTGAGCTCTTGGGGCTTCTCCAAGCAGAGACTATAAACCTCTGACCACCTCTGAGCTAACACAGCTGTGCACCAGTGTCTTTCAGGCCGCATGGGGAAAATTTCTGCTTCATTTGTTAGGGGCAATAGGCCTACAGCCATCTTAGGCAGCTCACCAACCACCCAGTAGGCTAACCAGCCCAACCTGCCCTGTGTTACCACACACTGACACCAGTGAGCCAGCTGAACTTCCTCGAGAAATAGGGCTGACGGCTACCCTTCCATAGCAGCATGGTGTAAACCATCACGTGTTCAAGAAATGGAGCAGTGTTCCAGCCCTCAGCACCCATGTCTGATGCAAAAGGCCTAAAAGGCAAGGAAAAACTGCAGCAGCCATCCCCATGCTCTTGAAGGGGTCACTACCACTGGGGGTGGAGGACCACCGCTGCCTGAGTGTGGGATTTGTGCAGCCACAGAAAGCAGCTGGCAAACAGTTGGTAGCTACTTCTTCGGTGGTAAAGGAAATTATTCAAAATTAATAGCCCTGACTGTAATCCT
The DNA here is from genome assembly GCF_965140245.1 of Athene noctua. Classification (NCBI taxonomy): domain Eukaryota; kingdom Metazoa; phylum Chordata; class Aves; order Strigiformes; family Strigidae; genus Athene; species Athene noctua. The sequence goes on from NC_134037.1 coordinate 92,207,604, forward strand.
AGTTGTGTGTGTTAATGCAAAAACTCTTTAAGGAAAAAGCACAAGCTGGCCCCAGGCTCAGAAACTCGGTTAGCAGTGGTTTGCTTGTTTAGTTTACTAAACACACAATTGCCTAATGTGCAATATTCAATAATTCTTACAAGGCCTCCACCACAAGGGAAAGACCTGCAGCCATAAAAGCCTGCATTTCCTTGTCAGCTCTTTCTGAGGCTCTGAGTAATTAAGCAGAGTGAACTGTGGTGCCCTGAAGCTCAGCACCACCTCCAGGAAGCATTTTTGAGTTCCCAGTCCTAGTTTTATCTGCCTCCGGCTGTCTGGCCAAGATGTGGGGTTTGCAATCACAGCAGAGGCTCGTCTGAAAGCTGAAGAAGGTTGAAGAGCACACATGGCACAGGAAATCTTAAGTTTCTTATTGACACTTCCCACAAACAGTGTGGGCAATTCATTTCTTTTCTTCTTTTGATAAGATAAAGTATATCATATCCTATCTTTGCAGATGGTGCTAGTACAGATATTAGCTTTCTCTTGCTTCAGTTATAGCAAGTCCCTTGCAATTTCCTTCATATATGAAAGAAAACAGTGAGCGTTCACTCGCCTTTTCTATAGCAGAAGGTGATGAAGTCTGTGATATTTTTTCATTCCTGGAGGCATATATTCTATTTCAGATCACTCAAAGAGTAAAGTCTAGCATCCCATGCAAACAAGCTCACCCTTGAAAAATGGCACCTTGAATCTTACCTTTTGTGACCTGGCCTGGGATACTGACAGGGCAGTCTAAGCTTCTGAAATGCAACGTAGTTATCAGTTCGGGTTTTCTGGCTTAGCAGAACTCACTACCTGTCTTTTCAAAATAAATAGCCACTTGGATATTTTTTTTTATGTACAGACTTCCAGAGCAACACAGTGCACCGAGGATACGTCACTCCTTCCCTCCAACAAAGAGAGGGGGTGAAACTAAATTGTGTGTGACGGGTGTTAGTCATAGCACCTAGTGTGCACCAAAATGAACAGCTGTTGTACTGCTGAGCAAGGTACAATACCACGCGGACAGAGTATGAGCATGAAGCAAAGAAAGGGTTAAACAATTTTTTAAAAATAGACAAAAGACACAAAAAAGAAATTAAAAAGTTTTGTTCTAGAAGATGACGATCAGCTCCTGTTTATCCAAGCCAGTTTCCTCACACCTACACCAAGCCCACTTGATTTTCCCATAAAGGGCACATATTTAACTCAACCCACAGTCCTTACAGACTATGTTGTTAACTCCACGCTACTTGCTCAGATAGCTTTCAAACAAAGTCCACTTCTGTTTTTTTATGGTGCCAGGGCTGCTGCAATATTACAGCCCCTTAAGAAGGGGAACAATAACACACACTATTGTGGTACAAAGCAAGTACACAAATGAATTTCTGCAACACAGGAGATTACAGGAAATAAACTGCTTACTCCTGCAGAGACAAAGCACGTGGCACCAACAAAGAATTTCGGTTTGCACGTGGAATGGACAACAGTTCCTGACACCAAAGATTAAGGACTTAAAACCTACACTTCCATCAGAAAATGTCATAGTTTGCCATGCAGTGACAACTTATACAGATTTAAACCATCTGTTTGTTTGTAGCACGTAGCAGCCCTCTCAGATCTTTATAAAAGTCAAGCTGCTAATAAAAGGTCAGTATAAAAATCTTACTTTATATGCAGAAATAACAGTTTGCTAACTATGTCGCTTTCCTAACATTCAAGCTTTTTCAAATATTTGTGGTAAGGAAAAAGTAATTAACATTCTTTCAAATCAAAATTTTATTTTAAAAGATAAAATAGGATCTGCACTGGAAAACACTGAAAGAGGGACTTCTTACTGCATTTGTACTTGACTTAGCTGGTATTTAAGCACATTTTCATATAATGTATATACTTAACTGCGATACTGGTATGAAGTAACTTTTGTTATGGCAGTCTGAAGGATACAGATGGGAAAAAGTATTCTGATAAACAAAGATCCAGCATACAGTTTAGATCTAATACTGAATGGCCATTAGTTACCAGTACTGAATGGGACTGCAAATACTGCATTAACGGAAATCTGATAAGAACAAATCTCAACAAAACTCATACTCCAGACTAACCCAGAGTAGAAACTTTTGATTTTGTTTTAATGGGACCTATTCATTTGGTAAAGGAACAATAGCTTTGTGTTTAATAGCAAAGTATTATTCTTGATCTACAGATAAAACATCTCCAAACGTCCCAGTGGATCTACACGGACTAGAAAGCATGCTGCATGCATGCATTGGAACCATGCTTTCTCTTTCCTTCCCAGAGAAATAAAACCCCCCACTGTTTTATTCCAGGTTGTTGTTCCCTTTACCAGTTTGAAGTAGTGGATGCTGTGCTAGTGCACAACATAGGAGATCTCATACAGCTTAAATCAGGTGACTCCCTAGGCCCCAAATACAATGAAGGCACACAGACTTCCCACAACGAAAAGCTTGGAGCCTTTAAGGCAGACACTTAATGGTCGGCAGTGTAAATCCTCCTGCGCTTTCCCCCATGTGACAGCCCAAGGTCTGAAGGTCAGGACCCCCCTTGAGAACACTGCCACTGAAGCTGTGTCACAGGATGTCTATGCATTTTTCCTGGCATGCCAGTGCCTAATGTAGAAATTAATATAGTGGCAAAAAAAAGTTTCTTTACTATTATAATTTATTTCCATCAGGATACAAGTATAAAATGCACCAGAAAAAGTATAGAGTCCACAATAAGATGCTTTTTTGTGTAGCTATGACAACAAATCTATTAAGTAAATCTAACAGCCTTGTCAGAAAGCTTCTGTTAATTCTCTTATTGATAAAATATCTGTTATATCAGGCTAAGGGGTTTGCTAACTTCATTTGCCCCAACAGGCTTTACATATGAACACCTTTCATATGTCTTGGTCTCTTTCTGCAGGAAATTAATAATATTTTAGGAAAAACATCCACTTTCTGTTGCATTGAAAAGCAATGCCACCAGCAGACCATGTAGAGATTGCAATAGCAGCCAAGCCTGGGGTAGTGACGTCCCAGAGGACTGGGATGGCTCCTGGGGCGGCTAGCCTTGGTTTGGGGACAGCAGGGTTTGGGGATGGCACAGCCTTCAGAAAGCAGTGAGAAGTCTTGCGCAGCAGTGGTGCTATGAGTGGTTATACATTTTGTGAGACAGAAAAATTTAAGTAGCATTGGACTGCCTCTACAAACAGCGACCCACCCATGAAGCTGGCTTTTACATGGGTCCTTTACCATCTCCGACCTTTTCTAGTCTAATTAAACTGGAGACGAAAACACCTCAGCACTGAGCCGAATACTGTCAGGACAAATTCTCACAGCTCTCTGACTTTAAATAAAGATGCCACTGCTGAATTTATTCATTGCAGATTTTGGGAATGCTCATATTAAGATGCCTTTTCCAAAGCCTAAGTCAGTGCCAGTATCGTCTTTAATGGTGCATGGTGATTCTGAAAATGACTTGCAACTCTTATGCTGCCTCTTCTATTTCTGGAACTGACCTGAAGAGAGAACTCATTCTGGGGGGTAATATTTTGATACCTCTGATGTCATAATGGGTTGAGACATATAAGTGAAGAGAAAAACATCTGAGCTAAGTTCCTCTGAACCCTCTTCTGCAGCTTGTTGCTGTTTCCTTTAGCGCTTCACAGTGGACATACACTGCAGTAAATGCCTAAAAGGGATTTTTCTTCCAGGAGATGGACAAGGTTTTTTCACAGAAACTAACAGTGACAGCAGAATATTTCCACATAACAGCTGTTGCTGCTATCACTTGTATGATCTAGGGTTATCTCAACTGCACTGTCCATCATTTTGCAGAAAGACACAGTCAGCATGTTGAGCCACTTTCAACACCCTCAGGGTTCAGTTCAGTGTCTTCTGAGCAAACTCTGTTGCTTTCAGCCTTAGCAGCCTAGCAGGAGGACTGTTTTAGGGCGATCATTAAGGAAAGACATAGTACTATTAGGAAGTGATACTGTTAGTATATCCTGGCATTTGAAGTTCTCTAACCATAGCAGAGGAGCAAAAATCAGAGGTGCAGCTGGTTCATGTAAAAAGGGTTATAAATTATGTAGACCTAGAACTGGCTGAACTCAGTTTAGTCTAGCATACTATTTCAGTCATCCTCACCCAAGAAGCATGTGGCTTGCTTGAAAGAGAAGAGCAATTAAAGTAAAAAATGTGGAAACATTGTAAATGAAGACATATTGCAGATTTTTTTGTCTCTTTCCTGTATCTGCCTTGTCAGTCTAAATTTCTTTCTGAAGCAGCCAAAACCCTGGTTCTGAGTACACAAATTGCTATGTGAAATCTACCACTGCTATTTTTCCAAGAGGCAGGTATCTTGCTTTCCCTGATCACCTACAACTTTAACATTCCATGTATTTTCTTCCTTGATAGCAAAATAATTTTTATTTTAGTACAAATATTGCCTTTTACATGTAATCAGTTTCTCTGAAGATCAAGCTTATTTTGATCCTTGAGTTTTTCCTGGAAAAAACACAAATATTTTATCCCTCTCAGACTATTTACTCTGCTATTTATCAGTTATCTTGTAGCATTTTAATGGCTGAGATTAATTATGAGCATCCATCCCAGGATTCCCTCAACGATGACCAAATAACTGCAAAAGCATCGTGGGAGGTGATGCTCAGGAGAAGTTGAGAGGGGTTACTTCTGATCAGTTTGTGTTCTTGTAGCTTGGCCAAGAGCTTCAGGGATAGCAGGGGGTCAGGAACTATATATGAAGTCCCAGAAAAAAATGTTGTCCAGATGTTCTGACAGAGTCCTCTTAATCTCAGGTGCTCATGCATGCGCGCGCACACACACACACACATTCTCAGAAAAGGAAAGAAACCAGTAACTTGGCTCACAAATAATTGCATGATTGCAAGATACTTTACACAATGTCCTTCAGGAGTGAACAGACATGTTCCCCATATCTGTATGAGATTACATGGTGCAGTTGATGTGCAGACAGTACAATTCTGTGATTATGTCTTAGAAGAATAGTGAATGAACTTGAATACCTGTCAGAGCATGTCTGTACCCATCATGTCCTCTTCTGCCACTGTCTTCAGATATAAGTATGTGGAATGAAATCTTGATTTCCTGAGAAAAAAGGCAAATCTTGGATAGAAAAAAATCAGTCCATGGGAGTGCCACAGCCCAAACCTATCTCCTCTGGGGAAATCAGCTGCTTCTACAAAGCGTGAGAAGAGGATGCAGCACATGAGGACTGTGAAAGATTGAAGAAGAGTGCACAGTTCCTCTTCCCCCACCGTTCCAGTGTCATCTGTGATACCTCTGAACGCAGCCTGATGTACTCTTCTTTTCCTTTTCAGTGCTCCTTACTGACGTAAACAGATTTTGCTTTACTCACCATGAAGGCCACAGTCATTGCAACCTTCTTTGGTAAGTACAGTTGATGTACTGCAATTAGTAGTTTGTGGGTTTGTACTATCCTGTCCTGACTGACCAATGGCTGCTGGCTTTTTCTCTTCCCTTTGGACTCCATGGCTGATGAAGCTCTCAATGGCAGGAGAAGTAAGCCTTGGCACAGCTTTTCAGAAACGGGCTACCCAAACTTCTTGACTTTGGCATAGAAACAATATTAATTACTTGCAGAGACCTCTAAGTACATGACTAGCTACATGTAGTCCATATCAGATGGCACAGTTGGATCTGAAAAATGTCTGAAATGTAAAGATTCCTTCCAAAGAAAAATTAGCTGTTTCTTACGTGGGAGCATCCCTTTCCAACTTTTCTGTGTTCTTGCTCTTTCCATGAACAAGAAGGTGCTAAAGGAAAAAGGTTATAAATGTGTCTTATTTTATTTTTTCCTGGCAGTCAGACAGGATCTTGCTTTTTGGGAATATGTAGAGACTCCAGAAATTGCAGTTCATCTTACATGAACACTCTGGTTGATCAAGCATGATTTCTTAGTGTACTTTACTTACATCTCTCCCCTTTGATGGAGATCCAGCCACCACATAGCCTAAAGATGCTGTATAACTTTAATTATGATTTTCCCAAGCAATATTCCCTCTAGCTATCCAGGATCCTCAAGTCTGGCAGGATAGCCACTCTTAGTGCAAATTCATAGCTATCTATGTAGTTGGTCTGTCTTTACTAAGAGAACAAATTACTTTCTCCACATTAAATTAGGCAACATTGCATGTTGTTGGGACTTTGCACTTTATTTTCCACTAGTTGTCTCCTTTTTTATCTAACTACAGTTTTGCCTTGGTTACACAACTGCACCAGTGACAGAAGGCTCCAGTACTGCATCTATACACTGTCAGTTCAGACACTGTGAGACTGATTTCTCTTTTGAGCAAATTCTAGGAGTTCTTAAGTCTGCAAACTCTCTGCAACCAGTCTAGGGGGAGAATAGCATAAAAGGAAGAAATAAGACTGCTGTTGCATATTCTAGTAAGATTAACTTAACGAATGATGAGAGGATCAGCCAACACATCATAGAGAGTTTCAATTCCCTCTGAAAGCTCAGAGAGAGGAAAGGTGAATAGGAAAGTCACGATATTTGTAATGAAGTTATTACCTGTAATAGGTGTGCTTATTTTAAAAGCACAGAGAATTAAAAGTTTTTGTATGGCATGCACTTAGCAAGAAACCTGACAAGGTAAGCTACATGCATATATTGTGATGTATGTTTTAATATAAAAATGTATGTCTGTTTTATTGTTACACTTTTCAAATAATAATTCTACTTACTGAAGAAAAACAGTGCCCCTGCTGGGACAGGATAGTGGGACATACCACACTAGAACCTCCATAATGCTGCCCGGTATCCCATACCCACTACTACCAGCGAGTGAAATGCTACAACACACAATTACAGGATAACCTCCCCAACAGACTATTAAGAAGGACTTTTCTACCTAAATTCCCAGTTGCTTTATACACAGAGCATGTTGTTTCACAGACATCTCTATCACACCAGTTGCAAAGTTTCCACTGCTTGTGGAAATATTGGGGACTTTCATGGTTTTCTGGACCACATGGACTCAGTGACATCTTTGATAGTGAGTTCCACATACGAATGTGTGAACTGAACTGATCTTTAATCCACTTTAAAAAACACAGTAGCTGCCATCTTGACTGCGAAGTTAACCAACAAGTAGAAACCTAGCCGTAGCTGAGATATTCCCATTTCATTTTTTCAAGCTGTTGATTCAAATGTGGGAGATCTCATGCACAGGAGCTTGTGGTGACTGATGTTGACAGCCCCCCTTTTTCTGAAACTATGTTTTCTTTGTTTTAGGTGTGTTTCATATATGTACATATGCAGCTAAGGAAGCCCCAAAGAAGACAAAAAAGGCTAAGCTATGTAAGTGTATTTTTGGCTGCTTTACAGCAGACATGTCTGTTGCATAAAAAAAAGTGCAAAGTGAGGTTATAATCTGGTAACTCCACAGTTTTCTGCAGAGTCAATGGGAGCATATGTTAATTAACATTCTTTTATTGAAATCAAATCGCTAAGTGTGTGCTACTGAATGGGTGTAAAGGCGAAAGTGTGTGCTTCACTACTAAAATGTGTCTTCACAGGTCATTAGGTACCACACAAGGATCTAAGCAAGCACTAAGGTTTTCACAGAGAGAGAGAGAGAGACATAAATATGTGAAATGGACTTGCTGTAACACAAAGCATATGTAGCTGATTAGCATGAGACAAGTGGTGCATGTCCTATGCACTAGGATGTATAACTTTCGGCTATACCACTACAAAAGCATTTCTGTCCACAGGTTATTTTTCTCATGTTGACAAACAAGCCTGCTGCAAGGTTGTGAACTTAAACCCCTTGTTCAAAGTAAATTGTACCCAGCAAATAGTTTTTAAAATTAAGGAAAATATAAGGGATGATGGCTGCAGCCTGGAGTAATAGGTGGCACAGAGCTAGCTATATGAGCACAGCAGGAGGCTTGGGAAGCATCTGCCTCCTGTGTGCACAGTCCTTCCCAGTCTTGTCTCATAGCCACCTCTTCCCCTACCCCTTTCTTCCCACATGTTTACTTCAGCCTGGGTGACTACATTTCTTTCTCTCTTCAGCAAAGTGTCATAACTGATACTTCCTTCAGAGAAGCAAACATTGAAGGTCAGAAATATCCTCAGGTTTTTTTATTCCATCCTTAGTTACAGCCACATCCCTCAGTACAGGGGTTATTGTATGTTATATTGTAGATGCAGAATACTTCGACACATCTTGTATCCCAAAACCATTGATACAAAGGTATAAGAGGAGGGCATCCCTGTCACTCAGTTACTCATTGTTTCATGACAAGATGACTGAGCTGTGAAAACATTCAGTCTGACTTTATCAAGATTTTGCACTCACAGATGTACCCCAGATCGACTGCGATGTCAAGGCGGGGAAGATAATCAATCCAGAATTCATTGCAAAATGCCCTCCTGGATGTCAAGATGTAAAATACCGTGTTTATGGCACAGACATTTATGCTTCCTTTTCCAGTGTTTGCAATGCTGCAATTCACAGGTGAGTGAGTCCAAATGAGCAAGGCACTCAAACAAAACTTATTTCAGTGTAGGGAGCTCTCAGCTTTACAAACCCTTTAAAGTTCCCACTGCCTTGTAGGTTTAATTGCAGGCTGCTCTTCTAGTAGAAAACCTGTGAGAAAGACCATGTGTGGTGCAACAGATCCAGTCTTATAAAGTGCTATCAATTCTGCATTCCTATTGAAATCAGTTATGTCTGAAGATGTTTCTCAACCTGTGTAGAAGTGTCCTGAGATTTGCAGATCTCTCATTCATGCATGGAGAATTACTATTGTACTATTATTATTCAAGTGGAAGATAGGGATGGAGCTGCTGCTGCTGCTAATAAAGCTTCAGAAAAAAGACATCTTACCAGTGATGAATATAGATAACTCTCTTTCTGAGATTGTTTTTGGTTCTCCAGATTTGAATTTAATTGTCCTTGACATCAAAGGCTGAATAATGTGCTTTCCTGATACAGAAAAGGACACTAGAAAAGCAAACGCATAATACAAATTTTAAGCACAAATTTTGCTGAGTTTAGTAGCCATGAAAAAATGTGCATAAAATTTTAATGGAGAATAACTTCACAACTAAAACACACCATAACTGCAGGCAGGATGCAGAGGCAGGGTGCATTCAGCTGAAAATGTAGTGAGAACTTATAAAGCCTGATTGACAACTTGGTTTAATTCGCAGTTATTTGAGTTATTGCAGTGCTTCCAGTTCTGTGTAATAACTGGGATCTTGAGTAAAGTTGAGTAACTAAGGCTTTGGGACTTTATACTTTACCTCCGCAGTGCCTGTGTGCATAGGGCTGCCACCTCCTGGCTGCAGCTCTGTCTGCTCAGCCCCTTGGCTAGGAAGAGGACTGACAGGTGTCTGGCTTTCAAATGACAAATTCTTCCTTCATATACTAGTCCACTGTGGAAATTGTCTTTGCACATGGAACATATCTCAAAGGGAAGCTGCAAAACAGTGATAGCGACTGCAATTTCCCCCATAGTTCAAATGCCCGCTGCCTGTATTGTTGCAGCGAGGGTTTCAGTTTCCCTCATTTGCCAGCGGGGTTTGGCTTTGTTAAATTATATGTTGCATTTTCGCAGACAGTGTATTACCTTACAGTTATTTTCTCAGCAGCTTCTTGTAATCATCAGAAAAAGCTACAGCTCTAACAGATCCTTCACCACTGTTTGCTGCCCATTACTCCTTTTCCTGCACTGTGTCATTACTACCAGTCCTACCACTCCTGTAGTCGCAGTCGCTTCCTGGTTTGCCTGCTTTCCTAATGATGCCGCGACAGTTGCACACCCTAAAGGTTTTCTGTTTGTCTTGAAATACGTGTTATGTCATATGCTGAACACCATCTAATGTGCACTGAACGTGGAGTCTATCAGGTTTTCTACAGCTTCCAGCAATACTGTGTTCAGTTTACTCCAGACTGAGGTCAGCACCAGGCTTAGTTTGTTGTAGATAACACATACTGGAACTCAAAGAAAAAAGTCAAGTGAGTAGGAATTTTGCCTCTAATTTGTATTTCTGTCACATGGTTGGCCCAAAAACTCCTCTGAGTACCTCTCCCTCTATCTTCAGTCATTCAACCAAGCTTGCAGGAATTTTAACAAAGGCAGTAGCTTTTTCTTGTGTGCAACTAGGTCAAACTTAAACACAGTAGATCAGTGGGAAGAGCAAACCGATCCTAACAGCTCTTCTCTATGTGGAAGAAGCACAAATATTTCTTAGCAGCAGACTTAGTAGTAGAGTCACAGCTCTACTATAGCACCTGGTTTAAAGGTAAAAGTGAATGCTTCATACCTCTTGCATTGTTGAACAGTTTCTAAGTTTTGGGGGGGGAATTTACACCTTCAGACACCATGTTTTCCCCTTGCAGTGGTATAATCGACAATGCAGGTGGGAAGATCCTCGTCCAGAAAGTTGCTGGCCACTCCGGTTACCGTGGGAGCTTCTCCAACGGGGTCCGGTCCCTATCACTGCCACGCTGGAGGGAGTCCTTCCTCGTGTCAGGTACCGTGGTGGAGCACCGGAGCCACCTGCCCTTCCTGGCTGCTCCCTGCTGCCTGACCAGCCGGGCGGCGACGGGTAGAGGGGGAAGCAACCTTCTCACTTTAAAGACCTGTTTAGTCACCACAGGCCCACCCCACCTAGCTTTAGCATGAATAATGCACCTGAGACAGTTTTTATTCCAGGCTTCCTATGTAGCCTGCAAAGGGACATACACCCTGACAGCAGTGTGGTCGGTTCAGCCCCGTGAGGGTCTGAGCCCACTGCCAGAGGTGACAGGTGGTCTGCATTGACTGTCAAGGGCACCTTAACACCTGCTATCGGTGCCTCAGTACTGATGGGGAGGTCTTCCTATTGCACTTGCTCTCCACCCTGGTAAGTACTGCTGCTAAGGGAGCTAAAAGGGCCTTTCGGCCATTTGGAGCATCCTCAGCCTGCACCTGAGTTCACATCTTCTGAAGCAACTTCTGACTTCTGTCAACCCATCTCAGACCATACTGGATTTTTGCAAACCCGATATCAAGCAATTCTATTGATGTGTCCCAACTGTGTTATGAATTCTCACCACCTCTGTTAGCCAAACAGTTTAGATATCCACTCAGCACAGGGAAATCCATCAATTTAATGCTCATTCCTTTTTTCTCCCAACATTATATACAGTAGCTCACTTGCATTCACTGACAAAATTCACAAATTTTTTTTTTTTAAATTAGATACCCTTTACACCAGCTTCAAGTTACCTTAAACCTACTTGCACTCATTCTATCTGTGTGAAAGGAGGTCTAATTTACATTACTTTACATACAGTTTCTAAATCTAACTTTTGCTGCATCCATACAGAGGGTCAGTTCTTGCTGGTTCACACTTTTGGAGGTTTAGGATAGGTACAACCAAATGATACTAGTCAAGTACATCATTCCTGAAAAAATCAACAGCTCAAGAGACTGAACAGCCACTAAAAATAAAGAAATGTTTTTTTCATGTGAAAATTTGTGGACAGCAAAGGAGGTCTCAGAAACTGACCAAAATGAACTGTCATCTAGAGTTTGCATTAATATATTTGGATGCACTTTTTACAGCATTCTGCCATGGGTACACCACGTTATGAGAAGGATTTATGTTGGATGAGTAGAAATTTCCTGGAATAGCTGAATTGCTACTTGTGCTTGTTGTTGTTTTTTCCCCAACAAACAGCACATTGTAATTCTGGTACATAAATGGGAAATAAGATTTTTTTTACTTCAGTAGCGGCTCAGTTGTTATCCCATAAAACTGTAGTGATTTTTGTTTTACAGTAACAAATCTTTATTCTTAATTAATGAGACACTATAAAAGAAGATACAAGAGAAAGTTACAAGCACATGTAAGAGGAGATGATGAGAAATCTGTGTATGCGTAGGCATGATGAGATTTGTCCCTCGTGCCCTTAATTTTATGCACGCTGAGTGCTCTCACTGATGTCAGTGGAACTACTTAGTTTATAAACTAGCTCATTTGTAAATCTAACATATCACATAACATATATCATATTATATTTCATATATTAATAGGAAGAAAACTCTCACTATGCCTACTGAAAATGTGGGAATTTTAGAATTTTAGAGAGAAATTTAGAAGATTAAAACCTCAGGAAGGCTGTGCTAGTCATCCCAGCAGCCTGAGGCTGAATGTAGACAGATCTCACTCTCAAAAAGAGGTGAGTTGAGGTTTTATTATGACTTATAAAAAGACAAGAGTTGCATAAAGCATTCCCCAATAAATATACAAAGTCACTTAAGGCATTAATTTCGGGACAGCTTTAGAGCTTGAACCAAGTCCCCTATTCTCCAGCTGAATTCCCTTTCAGCAGACCAGACCCATATGAGATACTGTACTCTGGAAATGTGCCAAGAGTTTATTCCTAGTTAGGCTATTGTCACAAGAGTTTGTGATGTTTAAATTGTGAATGAGCATCTGCACAAAAGAGCACAGAAGAGGAATCCTCGGGGGGCCCAGGCGATGAAGTGGCGTCATTTAGGGGCAGTGGGGAAAGAGGTCTGTCCTCTGAGATTAAAGCAGCCAACACACCAGGAGGTATGCAAATGTGCTGGTATTCACTTTCAAGCACTGAAATGCCTTGGCACTCAAGTTGAATGACTCCATTCAGTTTAGTGGGAGTTCTGCAGCTAGTGGGTTAAGAAAATAGAGTCCTAAACCTCTGGGTTTGCTAATCACAAATAAGCATGAGAGTGTGAGCAGCCACCACCCCATAGCTTGTACTTCAATGGCCAGAAGTCGAGGTTTTCAGCCTACATGTAAACCCATTTTTAAATACATTAAACAAACTCCAACCTAGCTGTAACTTTTTCTAGACAGTGAAAAAGAGGTATTACCATTGCTCCAGAGAGCAGGGCCACATTCAGGTCATGCCTCAGACCAATCTTTTGGTCACATATGGGATGCAAGTTGCTGTTGAACAAAAATCCCAGAGTCCAGGAGCAGCCAGCCTCTCCATGCTAGCTAGTTTATTTGCACAGCAGCAGGCTTCAGGTTTGCAGCTCTGGTCTTTGTGTGATCTGTGTTGACTTCAGTAGAGCTGCTCTCAGTTTATACCCCTGCAAATGAGAAATGGAATGGCTCCTTACAACATTGCCTCATTAGTAACTCAAACTAACTTCTTCATCTAGGGTTTTTAAATGATGCTGGAAATTTCAGAGGAGTAAAACAAAGGAGATAGAATAATGAAAAGGGACAAAGGACAGTGCCTCTCCATCTGCATGGCTATCCCTACACATAGATGACCAGTTCCTCTGGCATATACTCTTCTTTGTCTGCCATCATGGGGGAAACAGACCTCAGTTCCCAGGAGTCTGTAGCACCTAATTCTGTTCAATGCTGTTGGTCTCTGGATTAATCACCTGGCATGACAACTGACATGCTCGCAGTGCCATATGCACCTTCTTAAAGAATCTACCGAGGGAATAAAGGAAAGCAAACCTAGCATCACCATCATGACTCGGGTTTTGCAGAAGGTAGATGTAGATTTCACCTGAGGTGGTCCAGCTGCATGACACAGCACAGCATCTTGTAGAGACAGTCACCAGGGTCTGGAAGTCCTACACCCACCAACTCCTGGAGGCCAGAGCAGTCTTCCCTACACTGGGTTTCTCTGCAACACTTTTCAACCAGTGATTTATGGGAATATAAAAACTGCCCCAAGAGATGGAATTGCATGCTCACATGTACCAATAGAGACAGCATCTGCTGTGGCACTAAAATGATTTGTGGTTTAAAGCTTAACTGGGAAATGTACCTCATTGTTTAAAGACAGGACCCTCATTTTAGATCTGAATATAGGTACCACATGTTCCCAGACACAAGCATAGCCTTCTTTCACTGTTATTACTGCAAAAGACCATTGCCAGAAATGGCATCTTGCAAAAGTGAGGTCAGAGAAGAACATTGTGTGCATGACGAAAGGAATCCCACATCAAACATGCTTTCTAAGGCAACTGCATAGTCAGGAACTGTAAAAGGCTGCCTAGGGAAGCTGTGGGTTTAAGTACAGATTTTACAGATATCGTTCAGGAACAGTGCCCTTATGCTTAATACCATTTGAAAGCAAAGGAATAAACTAACTGACCTCTTCAAATCCTTCCCAGGACTGTGTTTTCATGACTTTCTAACTTGTTTTTCATGATGCTGGATTTAGGCACTGGCATTTACAGTGGCATGGTTTTGAGATTCTGCCATCAGATGAAAGAAACCGTCAAGAAAATGAATTGGGCAATAAATAAGCGGGTCTGATTCTGAACACATAGGTTAAATGAGAATTTTATTGCAAGAAAACGTAGAATATTTTGTGATGCTTTCTAATGATTTTTTTTTGTAGAGGGAAAGCCAAGAAAAGGTGTGACATATCCATCAACTCTTGAATATTCTTCTTCAAAAAGCACAACTGTTAAATCAGGCAAGTAATTGTGACTGACTTTCCCTTACATCCATTCACAACTATCTGTTGTATCTTCTTAGTTGTGTAATATGAAGATATAATTATTCAAAGACAGAAGTTCATGCATCCCTTAGTATCTCATCCAAATCCCTCATGGTACTTTTTTATGTTAAGCATATGGAAGTCATCATTTTTTCGGTCATACCACATTTCACAGAATTCTGTTACCAAGTAGTTTCCCCCTTGCTTTAAATGTGTTGGTGAGCATAACGTTTTACTGAAGCATTTGAGGTTATGTGTGTTGATTTTATCCTAATGTTATTCATGTTATCTTTTGGGATATTCAGTGTGGATAGTATAATAATGAATGGTAATATACTAATGACACATATGGCAATGCACAGCAGCTTTAGCTAAGGATGATATGATAAGGAACTGCTCTGTATAACCATTTTAATCAGCATCTTACTCTGTAAAACTCAAGTCAGTTTAAATAATTTAGTTGTTTTCAGAGGTCTTTGATCAAGTCTCACACCAGGTGGCAGATGATGTTCAAATGCACATGAAGTGCCTCCATCACTGAAATTACACTTGTTTGTGCCCCCTTTAACAACTATGTTCAGACTCTTCCTTGGGAGTGTGAACGAAAACAAAATGAATGTCTCATACTACTACACATTTTCCAAACATGGCTCTTTTGCTTATTGCTGAGCCTGAGCCTTTCTGAGCTTATCCACTATGAGCTGGAGTATAAAAAAATGTGCTGTATCTTCTCCATGAACTCCGAGGCCTGTCAGTGGGTTCATTCATCCAAGGCCACAGAGAGGCTACTTAGAGTTCTGCACTTCTCCTGTACATTATTGTTTGGTCCTTGGAAGCAAAGTACAGAGCTCTTTC
This sequence comes from Athene noctua, assembly GCF_965140245.1. NCBI lineage: Eukaryota > Metazoa > Chordata > Aves > Strigiformes > Strigidae > Athene > Athene noctua. Next base: position 92,223,013 of record NC_134037.1, read on the forward strand.
CTCATCTTTAGGCTTTTACTTGCACAAAGGAAAATTTAAATCTGAAAGCTGTATTTGTTCAGACTGAATATGCATCACTCAAAGCTGTGCCTTGTTTGCAATACCTTTACATTTACAAGCAAATAGGTACAGATTTGTATATAACTTGACCTGGTATGCAGAAATTATTGACCCAAATATTCTGCACTGCTAGAATAAAGGCAATACCTTAGAAATCTTGGCTTTTTCTAAGAAATCTTTACTAAAACCACATCTCATCATTCCCAAATGCACCCACACTTCAGTATCAGCCCAAACGTCTCACACCAGACCAGGGACAATTGCACCCAGAGTAGAGCCTAGCAGGCTGCAATCAAGGATTTTTTCCACCAGTGCTAAAACCGACATTATGTGAGAATCAGTGTAGAAATGGGGCATCAAGTCACGTCTCAGTCACACAAACAAAATACCAGGAGCCTGTTCCTGCAGCAAAACAAAGATGCAATCAGCTTCCTTCACTTTGTTCTTGAATCAAACAGTTTGAATGAAAGTGTGAGGATCCTAGCAACAAAGATGCAGAGAAAATCCAGGATGATCAGAGGAACAAATAATAACTGTTACATCAAACCCAGTGTTTGAGGATGCCACTACCTTGCTTTGCCCAGCCCTGTCCCACAAGTAGCAAAGAGATCTGATGGTCACAATCCATCTCTTCCCCAAGGCCTGCTTGGCTCCATCAACCTTCCTTAGCCCTGCCACCTCAGCCCAGCCATCTCAGCTGTTCTCTGTTAGAAACAGCTTGCTCTTGATAAAAATCTCTGTAATATGTTGCTGGGGCCATCTTGTGATACAGGATTTCCTACTTCTTTTTTAATTTTAAAAAAGCTACCTTTTTCTTCTGATTTAAATTATAGAGACCACTTTGTTTAAAGCTATTATCTGGAGGAGGTAAAGACAGTCCTTTGAGGTTTACACTCACTTGCTGCCAGATTAATGAAAAATCCTGCTTCGGACCTGATCAGCTGTCAGAGATGCAATTTTGGTCCTTATCCCAGGGATACCAGAGATTCATAGTGCTTGACATTTCTTTAAATGTTGCTGGTGGTTACAGTGCTTCCCAAATGCTGGGCACAGCAGGAAAAACCTTCCCAAAATTCTAACTATCTGCATCTGGCAAAAAAAATCAAAGTATGTTGTTTTAAAAAGTAATACACATTTTAAGGAAACCATTAACCCTGGAGTAATTTCTCAAAAAAGGTCAGTGCTACCAAAATAATTAAAGAAGAAAAAAACATAGAAGATCAAAATCCTTCAGTACTCAATCAGACATAAAAGCAGAGGCAGATTCTTTTGCAGGGTAGCCGTATATGAACTGTAAAAAATATTCCAAGTACTTCGGTGGCTTTAAGTCTTAGAATCAAAAAAGGACCAAAAAAATCTTCCTTCTAAGCCAGTTTGTGGCATTCAGAATTTGGTCCCATGATGATCTGACAATGTCAGGCAAGAAAGAAGTACATCTGAACATGAATTAGTGACTGAAATATTGCATGTTAGCTGGCATTCCCCAAAGACCCTACACACACTGTGACACTGATTCTCAGGAGACTCTGCTATTCAGAGGGAAAATCAACAATATGATGCATTAATCTCAGGAGTATTTGTTTATTAGTGGTAAAAACCCATATTTATTGCTCACTTCAGAAATTCTTTTGACATTGGCAGGAGCTTTTGGGCAGCAAAAATGCCTGAATTTGGCCCAAAAAATTTGGGGTGACTATTCTCTAGAGGCACTCCGCCATAACTTTTTCTCTGGTTAAACTGACTGGCCTACCTAATGCCAAGTGATGGGATGCCTTCCTTTAGGGACCGATAGTCTCCTATTTAGAGAAATTATAATTATATAATAAAATAAAATTATTTTCTTTCAAAGCTGCCTTTTCTAATGTGCTTATTTTTGCTTCAGAGCCTAAAAAGCCAGAGCAAGACCTAAAAGCTACAAAGACTGCAGATACCACTAATGCAGCAGAAAAGGCGTCAGAACAAGGTATGGGTTAGGGATCTCAGTGCTCTTTTACGGTATTCATCCCAGTCAAAACTGCCTGCAGATGCTTATAGGAAGTAGTTTGACACTGGTAACACCCTTTACCACTTTTCTGCCCCCATCCAACCTCCTCCCTACAGCCTCTTTCCCACTAAACCAAGCCCATTATTTGAGCACCTGCAACGGTGCTTGGAGAGCATATGCCCATTCAGAGAAGAGAGGGCATTCTCTCAGTTTTATTTCTGCCTGTGCTTTGGGTGAGTTCAGGTGTTGTGAACTTCAGAATCCTCCATTACAGCTCTCAGCAATTTTCTATGCAGGGCATGTGCACTGCAAACTCTTTGAAGATGCTGTGAGAGAGACGGGCACCCTGCCTGCAGGAGCGCTGGGAACAGCTAACCCTCGAGATCCCTCCTCTTGTGTTAAAGATTCTATCAGAAACCCAGCCAACATGTACCAAGGCAGCATCTTTTCTCTCCTCTTACTATGCTGCTTCCTTGGGATTTCTGCTAATACTGTCAGCTCCCAGCTTCCTTGCTCCTTGCAGCTGAGGTATAAAGCCAGCTGATGTGCCTGTTCCCCTCCCCAGCAGCACCAGATTGTAAAAGACTCACTGTGGCCTCTGTCTTCTTTCAGCACAGCAGCGTGGAGCAGGGCACCGTTCAGCCCAAAGAGAGCCATTCATACTGATGTTTTCAGCTGAGTTGTTTTTCTTCTGAGCTCTCTTTCAGCATTATCCTATTAAAACTGTCTGAGATCTGAGTTTTTCACTGGCTAGCATTAGATGGTAATTAATCCACTAGACATTTTCATGACGGTGCTTTCAAAAAGGAGAACATCCAGCAATAAAATACAAGCTTGTGGTGTGCAGTAATGAATAGATTGCACATCATCACCTTTCCGTGTACACAGTGTCAGACCATCCCCAGAGCTATGGGCAGGGAGGGGAGGAACAAGACTGAGGTGAATATGGAATATATTTGAGGGCAGTTTTTTGCAGATAGATGAATAAGATAATGGTGAAGGATCTTTTTTTGAGATGGTGACTTTAAAGAATCGTAAGCATGTTAGCAATTTTGTATAAGGATATTTAGGATGCAAATTTTGCATCTAGAATTGTCTCTGTTCTCACAACAGATGATACATTTTAAAAGTCTTAGCAACTGTGAGATGAGTCAAAGTTAGATTAAATCAGCACTGCCCAGGTGGTGCTCTGCCCCACTCCCCTCAGCTGAAGCCCTAACACTCCCTACTCTGACTCTGACCCACTCCCTGAATCACCGTTACCTAAAAGTGGTCTTTCTGCCAAAAGCATTTAAAAAATACTTCACTGCTGTGGTGGGCAACACATATTTTATTCTGGTCTATGATTCAGAATGGCCATCTTTTATTACCAGATGTCAGTTGATTTCCATTTATACAGACTAACGGTTTAATTACATTGAAAAAAAGGTGATGGCAAAACAAAAACTCCAACTGACCTGTTGAACCAGTTCGTAGGTATGAGACATCTGTCAGGTTGATAGGTGTTCCTAGCCAAAGCACAAAAGTGTAGGGGAAACACTAAGGCTGCAACAGGCTGTTGTCAGCACCCTCCAGAGAGCGGCGTAACACTGTCACCCAGGCACCTGTGCTACACATCCACACAGCAACGAAGGTACTAATGGTTCCATGGATGAGGATGCTTGTAGACATCCTGAGGAGAATATGAGTCTGGGCTGCCTTAAACAGTGAGCTCTAGTAATGATGCTTCCGTATGTGTCACCCATCCAGCTGCAATGATTGTGTCAATGTTCCTACAGGGAACGCAGTCCGCAAAGAGCATCAGACACCTCCGGAGCTGACACCAGCCACACAAATGGCCACCACAACCCCAACACCAACGACCACAACAACGGATCCTTCCACCACACCAAAGCCAACCACAACACCTGCAACAACCAGAACCACAACAGTTGCAGCTGCAGCCAAGACTAGACCTGGAATGCATAGGGTCAGAGATATAGGTCAGTAGCATGGATGTTTGCATTGCTTTTGTCTTGGCCTACAGCTTTCCTAAAATTTAAGGAACAAGGCATGCAGCTGAATATACCGTGATTTAGTGGATCATGAATTCAGTAATTCAGTGTCGAAGTACTAGGAGTGGATAAAAAAGTTAATTCCAACAGATTGGCTGGAGTTAGAGCTGTGCTTTTGAGACACATACAAAATTAGTCTGTCTCACATAAACACAAATGAGTGGATTCACTGAGTTGAGAGTTCAACTGCAGTAAAATTATGGCTAGTCTTTATCTTTACAAATAATATACTGCCATATAAACTGATTCATGTGGGAGTAAGCATTCCCAAATGCTGTCATGATTTTCAAGTATAGGAATCAACAAATAGTTATTTGATTCACTTGTCTGAACTGAGAGTTCAACAGATAGGCCAAGACTCATTTTAGAATTAATTTTGTGATACCTTTCAATAAATGAAGGTTGTAATTTTTTTGTCACAACTTTTGGATTTTAAAGATTAAAACACTGTGAAGCAATTTTCATATTATTTTTGCACACCTTGTTTTCCTTAATCTTTCCTTCTCAATTTATTCTTATTCATTAACATTGAGGTTTTTGGTTCAAATAGCTGAAAATTTCAATCTCTTATTTTTAGGTTCTAGCAGTGTCCACCCAGCATACGCATCTGTGATAGCTGCAGCATCAAGTAAGTATGGTGAAGTAAGTATGCCACAAGGCATGCAGAGCAGTGTATTTTAAGGCAGCAATGATTCAATAACCTTTCAAGCCTCAGCAAACTCAATGACTGAATCCACGTCTGGATTTAAACTGAAAAACAGACGTTTGGCCTGCATGTCAGAGATGCTGATCACCGACAGCTCTGGGAAAGCCTTTCTAGTGAATATCTGCACATTTCAGCCTTGACAAACGCTGGGTTTCGCAACCTTTGAGACAAAGCTTGTGCTGTCTGAATTGGGTTTTCCTATTGCTTCCTTCTATTTTACTCTCTCAAAGGGAGACTTGATTTAGTTGCAAGATATATGATGCAGAGGGCGTGAGCTCCGTAATGCCTACTTATGTTGAACCAATGCTCTTTCAAAAACCTCAGGCTGTGGTTCTGAGCCTGGCATAAATGTGATGTTATTCCTGGCATGCCACTCATGTTACTGACAGCGGAGCTGCAGCTGCTCAGAGTTCTGTGTCTCCATCCAGAAGCCTGCTCCCATTCCAGCCCACAGCCTGTATGCAAGTATTTAGAGGTGTGTTCCCGTGCAAGGTGTAATTGCTCAGCTGTGCAGTCAAGTAAAGGAGAATATTTTCAACTGTTTGCAAATTTCTGAGTGTGGGATATTATTGCTTTTGAGTCAAAAGGGAGCTGGGCCATCATTAGGTTTTATGCTCTGTTGTTATTTCTGAGTGCCTTGAGCTCAGCTTTGCTCTCACATACATAAATAACTGTAGCCATCCCTGCTGCCAAGTAATTCAGAGCCAAGCACATGGCAGGGCAGGTATCTTTTGGGCAATTCAGGTCTTGAGGGATTAATTTTACCAAGTCAAATGTGCAGGTGTGTGTATGGCAGGGTTTGCAGAAGTGCCAACACAATCCAAAGCGTTTTAAATTCAGTAAGAATATGCATCATTCAATACATAATGTGCCTGTAAACCTGGTCCTGCTTGTTGTTTTATTTTTTATTTCCTATTCCCACAGGCTAAGCACAGAAGAGGCTATTAGTCTCTCTACTAGCAATTAGGAAACCCTGTTTGAGGTTCCCCAGTCAGTGAGAGATGCATGTGGAGGACAGTGTCCTGGCAACTGAAATCAGTGGGAAGGTTGTATTTGTCTTTAATAAGACCAAATCTTTAGTCAACAAATGGAAAAACAAAAATAAAGAAGCACCCACTTTTTCAAATTTTTCAGTGGTCACTTCATTGCAATTTGGACCCATCTCTCTTCATAATTTTCTTTACTGAAGTTCTAAACATAAATTAACTCCCAAAAGATTAAAGTGATCAGACTTAGGCACAGGTTATTGTGAGCTGCAGGACCAGTGGAGACCTGATTTCACAGACTTCATTTCTAGGACCATGTCCCACATGTTTGTACTCTCTATCTGGCTTCCTGAATTCTCCTGATCTCCTTGATTCTAAAAGAGAAGAACAGGCTAAAAAAATACAGAAACAACAAATACAATTTTGAACCAATGACCATACCCAAAGCAGTTTATCAGTTTTCTCTGTCTGAGGAGCCCTTAGGACTCACTCCTACTATTCAGGCCAGAGTTTCTGATGATGCTGTTGGCCTTAACCAGAGTTTGGCTTGACTGGACAGAATCAGATGTTCTCTTGTCCGTCTTGGTTCATACGGACTCACAGATCTACCTCTTCTGAGCATTGGTAGTTTTCCTGCAAAAGACACCTCAAAAATAAATAGCCTTGAAATAGAGCACAGTCAGAATGAGCACAGCTATGGCTGTTGTTATCTCCGGCGTACCAGCTACTGGTATTGGCAAAAGTTCACAGGGGCAAAAGAAAAGCAGAACTTGCAGATCAGAGCATTAGAACAGGGGCAAAACTCCTAGCTCTTGCTGTTCTTTCCCCTTTATCTTCTATTTGTCAAAGATACAGAAACAGGAAAAATATCTGAGACTCTACTCCATCGCAGGACCCCTGCTTTAAAGACTTGATCTGGCAACTGCTAAATAAAAAGCCACTGATGTGACTAGTGTGACATTTGAGAGCATATTCCCATCTGCCCTACTAGCAAGTGCGCCCCTTCGCCAGTGCAGTATGTGGTAAAGGATGACCCTGAGGGGGAAGCAGCAGTGGCAGTGTGCTTTAAAAGTGAATGCAAACTCTCTCCTGCTCTGGGCACAACTTTAAGTTCAGCCACACATTGCTACAATGACGGCTTCTGACTGTTTCCAACAGCAGTTAACCAAGCACACTTCCAAGGGCCATGAACTCACCTGTCCTCTCTCATCCCAGCTCTTCAAGCAACCCTTTCTTGCACAGCTGCTTGGACCCTAGATGAGGACTGGGAATAAATCCAGCTTCTGTGAACACTGCAATCATAAGCATGTCACCACCCTCAGTGCCACCCGGAGGCACTGAGCTGGCAACCAAGCATCAGGCAGCGAGTGCTTGGGCATCCTTAGGCAAGGTGCTGCCCTGTACTCTGTGCCCAGCTTCGTTCAGTGGTTGCATCTTTTTTCAGACAGGGACTTCTAAGCTGGGCGCTGCCTGCCAATGTACATTACACTACTTTCATTCCCAGCTGTGCGTTACTATAGTAGTAAAAAGAAAAAAGGTAAAAAAAAATAAAAATAAATTAAAAAAAAAGACTGGGGAGACAACAATGGTGTAAGTGCTAGAGAAAGCATTTAAAGCTCTTCTTCAGCAGCACCAGACCAGCAGGGCTCATACCTTCAGGAAGCACTGGGTGAGTGCTCCATCCCAGCACTAAGGAGAACAGCGGGCATTTATTTTTGGATGCTGTCTTCCCCCCAAAGTTCACTCTGACTACTTAGCCCATCAAAGGTGCTGACCAGGTTGCAGGAGCACAGGCATGTTTTGTGCACAGAGTAGTTGCTTGCCTTTTCAAATCAGTTCCCATCATTTGCAATGTCCACTCCAAATTGCATTTCTTTCTGCTGTCCCCATCCTTTACTGCCTCCACACCCCTTTGTTCACTACAGGACTTGCTCCCAGCCAAGGTTTCTCTACTCCACTGCTTTCATTTCTGACCCATTTCTTGGGATCCACTGTCGATCCTCAGTTTGTTACACACTTCTCTTAGTTATGCCTCAGCCTTCAGCCTGCATAGAGTTCTGATTTAATAAACACACATTCATGTGCTGCAGGCTCACTGACATCTCAGATTTGAGGAAAGAACAAAGCTTTCAGACCATGGAAGTGCGATTCCAACCTTTCCCCCTCTACCACCACTATATTTGCCCCAGTCAGCAAAAGCATGGCAGAAACAACCCTACTGCAGCAATGGTGGTAACATGCCTGTGGGAGTTACAGCAAGAGGGAACCGCCCCAAGGCCCAGCGCAGTCAAAAGGAGCATAGAGAGAAATCCACATTGCTAACACAGGTGTGGAGGGTAGGGGTAATTCATTTAAAAAGTAGCATAAAATATTTCTGATACTGAGCTAATCTTACCCTCTTGTATTCTGTTTCTCCTGACCTTGTAGAGTACTATATACACATTCAGGCTCAGCTGTGTCAAACGCGAAACAAGGTGAGCCCTCAGGCTCAGAGTTAATTTTCTTCCACCTCTCTGGCACATACTGATCTCCTGCATGGAAAGCATGGCCTGCGCAACCTCATACAACACTGCTGCACTGACAGGCTTTTCCCTCCACAGCCTGAAAACTCAACTTGAGCTAGTTGTGGTCCATCTGGAGCCAGAGCTGCATAAAAGCCTTGCCAGTTTTGTCAGATGAGCCTGTTATTTCCTTAAACAGGACCTCTTTGGCATCTGGAGTTTACAGGGTCTCTCAGGACAGCTCCTAGAAATCCCATCAAAGGGTTTCCAGCGGCCTGTAAAAGTTCGAGTTTGGGTCAAACATAAACTATCTGCTGTCACCTCATTTTGCAACACCAGGTTCCCAAGGAGCAGCAATTCCTGTTTTCTGAGACAGCCATTCAAAACGGTCTCATTTATGATGTCTTAATCTCACAGGCCCCTGTCCAGTGTTCACAGGAGTCAGCTAGAACATTCCCACTGATTTCACCAGGCTTTGGAATTAGTCTTTCTGGGAAAACTGATGAATAAAGGCTTGTTAAAGGATAAGTTTGTTAACAAGCTTCTTAAGTATAATTAATGAAGTGAAAGGCATGATTAAAGACATGGTTTTTTCATCTGCACATACTTTGAGCCTTTAGTATTTTTGAACAATGGAAATTTAATAACCCAACCACCTTTAAAAAAGCCTTTTGTGTAGACAGTGGTGAAGACATTTCAGACACATGAATTCTCCCACATTATTTTTGTCACTGTCTCATTATTTACAGTCTGCCTGCTTGCTTGTATCTACTCACTCTCTTCAGAAAGAGTAGTGTGGTCTGGGAGGGTTGCTTTGTGTTTGGAGTTTTTTTTAACCTTCCTCACACAACCAGCACAATTGGATGGTAACTGGAATAGAAATAAACATACATAACCAATGTGAGTGAGAGAAGGAAAGTTATAAGGGAAAGCAAATCACAACAGTATCTACAAACCTTTTAAATGAAGACCAGAGACCTGTACAAGTAATATTCATAACTAAAGGGAATGTTAACTAGGATAATCTATATGATAGACATAGCAGGGCAATCTTTTTTTTAAGTGGGCCCAAAATATATAGATAAGATCTGAGAAAGTATGTTAATGAAAACTCTCTATATATGAACCATTAACTCTGACAGCTATAAACTGAGACGCAGTGAAAAAGCCAGGTATCAGTGGTCCTGAACCAAACGTGGTATAAATCACACTTTTGCATTTTGATGTCTACTTAGGACAGATTCAGGCTGCACAAGGAAGAGGACAGAATACAGGTATGTCTTAGATTAATAATACCTAATAGATTTGTATTGCTAGAATACTAGAAAACCTTGTGTTTAAGTTCCATGTACTAACCAATATAATATTTTCAAAGCATTCAGGGGCACTTCCACCTCTGCAAGTAACAGGAATATTTTACGACCCAATACAGGTAAATTGTAATCTCCTCTAATTCCTCCCCAAAGCTAGCTCCACCACTCACATCTACCAAGTCATGCAATAATGCATTCTTTCTCACTCCTAACCATGTGTTTAGCAGGATGCAGTAAGAGCAGATATCACACTGGTTATTGCAATGACAGTAGTTTAACTTTTAGGAAAACAATGAAACAGGAATAAACTTAGAACTGTTCTCAAAATAGTATTCTAAAAACATCTATAATGATCATTTATAACATTTGCTGTTGCAAAATGAGAAAAGAACTTCGTGTTTATGTAAGTTTGGGGGATGAAGGCCTGATCCCAAGAGCAGACACGTGTTTTCAGTTTCCAAGCCCTGAGCATGATCAGCATCCCAGGACCCCATTACCAGTTGTTCTAGTGCACCAGTGAATAGCTGCACTGTGCAAGCACCTAACAACATGTAAACTCTTCTGCTTTTGCCAAACTCTTTCAGCTTTAAAATTCTTTTTTTTTTTTTTTTTTTTTTAAAGCTGTAGTTTCCATCTTCCATTTCTATTTGGTTTAAAAACATGTGCAGAAAGACAGTTTGGGGCCACTGCATCCGTTGCAATCATTCTTCTTCCTCCTTACCCACTGGTGTCTAACCTCTCGCCTCTTTGTCGGATCACGCAGGTATTCAGCGCCAAGAGCCTGTTGCTGCCGGTTCTCCAGCCCACTTGGGTGAGCAAGATTGTTAGCAACAGATTTTCTCTCTCTTTCATAGTTTTAGCAACCCCAAATTAGCCTTCAAACAGTACTGCAGATCAGTTGTTGCGTGTCCTGGAGGAGGACCAGGGCAAGCCTCATACACTGAAAGCCAACTAGCAGCTTCCTGAATGGGAAAGGCAAAAGACAGCTCGCTCACTGGTGAGCTGTTGTTTTAGCCCGTGGGAATCAACATCTACCACAGTGTTTGCAGTTTTCATTATTTGTTAGTCAGAATGAGGGGTAAAAAAAAAAAAACCAAACAACACTGGCTCTGTGCAGTCTACCAGGTCTGCGATCGAGCTAAATCTTATGTCACTGTTGACCCGGGAGCCTTCAGGCTGCTTGCAACCATAGAGGTTGCCTTTAATACCGAGGGTGAAGTCATCACCTGTACTTTCCTTCCTGGCTGTGAATTCACCATCCTTCACCAGCAAGCAGCCCCCTTCAGCAGGCACTCTGCAAGGCCACTGACAACTTCCTGGAGCTCCAAACCGCTCGGTGCACATACAAGCACCAACTCTCCCTTAATGGAACAGCAAAGTTTCTCAGAGACGGATTTTGTCCGGGAGCAGCCAGAGTGCGGTGAGGGATGGGAGCCAGGCTGGCAGCAAGGTAGGCAGGGGTGTCCCTCACCAACAAGGGTCACAGACCCACATAGCCTTAACAAGAAGAGTAGAGTGGGCCCAGAGATGGTACCCAGGGCCAGCCGACAGCCCAGGCTGCCAGGCAAGTCCCCAGTGATGAGGCAGGGCTGACAGACTGAGGCAGGACAACAGACCAGCCAGACAAGCTCATGATCAGGATAGCAAGGTACCAGACTAGGCACAGGTACAAGGAGCAACATCGAGGGTGTGTGCTTACATGCTGTCCCCCAAGCAGTGCAGGTGGAGGCTCATATGGACACTTCCCACAGCCCTTTCTCACAGCTCCACCATTGCTCCCAAGCCTGGGCCGAGGCCACAGAGCTGTGCTGTGGCCAAGCTGAGCTCTAGCATGGGCAAACCCCCTGGGGAGGGAGAGGCTGCAGCACATAAGAGTGCCCCTGAGGGCTTTGGTGAGAGCTGGGAAGCACAGCAGGAGTACTGCAACAGGGACAGCACAAAGTGGTCATTGACATTGAGGTTAGAGGACTTCATTATGCAGTAGGACTTTCTGCATAATACTGGCCAAGTAAGTTTACCCAGCAATCTCCCCATCAAAATGACAATTTGTAGTTGACCTAGTTGCAATATATTTAAAATGGATACACTTCTCCTCCTAAGATTTACTGTGCTCCACTTTTCTACCTCTCCTCCTTGTTTCAGTCTCCTCTTCCTTCTGGTTTCCATCCACATTTGTCTTTTGCATAGTTTCTGGCCATACCAATGTCACAGCTATTTCTTTTTTTTCTAATCTCACATTTTTTGTACTCCCCTCATTCTCTCTGCCTTTTTCAAAATCCAGTGCTCACGTTAAAGTGGAGACAGGGAGGCAATATTTCCCTGGACTGAACAGCAGAGCAAATATGTTGCCTGTAAACATGCTGGTCATAGTAATGCACTAATTACGTGACACCCCATACAGGGTGGGGATTGCCTGCAGTGGCAGACCTGCCTTCGTGGCAGGGCTGAAATGGGAAGAGCCTTAACATCTAGACCAAAGTATGTGCTGGCCAATTCTCAGGCTAGCCCAGTCTTTGCCAGAGAAGCAGGGCAGCATAATGCTGAATCTAGTTTAAATCAAAGTCAGAGTTTGACCACACCTAATTGCTTAAGGCACCTTAAGGGCCCCCCCAAGATGATTACAAAGCACAAATCTTCCATCATGAATGATTCTGTTTTCTTCATCACAGAACAAGAAAGAAAGAAAAACACAAACACATACTTGCCCTATTCCCAATGAGTCCTGAATTTTTTTTTCAGCTCAGGTTTTGGCATCTGGGATGCGTTGTTTCCAAGCAGCCAATTTTTCTAACGATTAAGGTGAAAATCCTGAACAAGTTCTTGCTTTCTTGGAAATGAGGATTGTTTTTCTTGATCCCACCAAGGGCGCACACGCTGCTCTGAAAATAACAGCAATCAGTTCTGGGAATCTGGCCGAGCTGTCGAGGAACTTCCTCTCATCAGCTCAGGTTAGCGAAAGGGTGTGCTGGGAAAACACCCTTCCCTACACAACGGTTGCCTGAGCAGCTTCTCTCTGCACATTCTTCAGGAGGCCCCAACTCTTCCAAGCTCTTGACAATGCACATTAACTCTCTTGAAATTCCATACTCAGTGCAGAATTTTTCTCAAGACAATTACACTGAAGAGTTGTGGTGGTGGTGTCTTTTTCAGTTTTTTTAAACACCAGTCTTTTAAAATCACCCTTGGTTTTATGGGCATCATCAATTGAAAAAAAAAACCAAAAAAAAAAAAACCAAAATAAAACAAAACCCTAGCTACTTATAAGAATAATAATTTCCCTTTCAGATATGCATTTCATTGAGACCTTTCTTCATTATGTGTCTAGGACTACATGCAAGAAATAGAGCTTTTGCCTGGATTTACAGGTCACTGAGAAAGCTGTATATTCTACATATTTACAGCCAGTTATCCAAAATACATTTATCTAGTGCTTTTCTTCACTAAGAAGGAAAACACCGGGGCTTTCTCACCACATAAAGTTTTAAAAGGGTGTGAGCCACGGGAAAACTGCTCAAAGCAGCAATAGACAGCTGTCACCCATAGGGATTTGGACAGACTAGAGCACCTGCAGCCATCATGAAGTAGTTCTTGAGAAGAGTGAATCTAGAAAAACTTCAGCATTTCTCCTACTGACAAAAAGCAGTCTTTTCCTTTTTCAGCATCTGTCTTTTCTGATCTTAAACAATCAGAGAAGTTAGAGGAGCCTGTGCTCTGAGGATAGTCCCTTGGCAATGAGCTGGCAGCAGAAGCAAACCTGTGATACATGGGACAGGCACATTCCATTGCTCCACATCCTTCAGTTCACATCCCTGCTTACAAAGGAGAGAAAGATGGGCAGATCAGCTGGTTCCAGGTGCCATGCAGTTCCTACAGCTTTAGGAATGTTTTTCATGAAAAATGATAAATTTAAATTAATTTAAATTAATTAATTTAAATTAAATTAAAATAAAATAAATTTAAATTTAAATTTAATTTATTAAATTAATTAATTTAAATTTAATTTTTAAATGTTTTTCACTGCAACTCATGCAGCAGCGTATCTGTACAGAAGATTCAAGAAGTGCGGAATCTTCATCACAATTTTCTCTTTGGCTGTTTTTTTTTAGCTGGTCAGGCTGAAAAGTAGCTTAATAAGAATCTTTTCTGCTTGTAGTCACTGGATGCTTCTCCACGCTGGGAGGGTGAAGCATACCTGATTATCTACTCACAAGCTGGTTTCACTGAAATCTGTTGTTGATCTATCGCAGTGACAGCATTCGGTAGACACATTGGCCACTCTGATAACAAATGATCACCAGCTCTTCTCTATGGATAGGGTTCTACTGCTCTGCAACCTGCATACCTAGGTTCCAGTCACTGCTGTTTTCTTGTGACTCTGCTGAGAGAGGTACAAAATTCTGGCAAACAACCCTGCCCAGGTGAATGATAAACTAGGAATATTCCTCCTGTTTCCTTCCCTGTTACCTTAGCCTGCCCTTCCTTCACCCTAATTCTCCTCCTAAACAAAATCACAGCAAAACATCTGTGTGCATCATGATGGACTTCTCAGTCCTTTGCTTTCCTCAGTTTTTATATTCTTCATAGGGTGTCTAAGCAGTGTTCAACATAAGGAGGGGAAGGGGTCTGGAAAAATCACCTTAGCCATGAAATGTGACGGGATTCCTCCTACTCTAAGGGAGACCACACATTTTAAGCCATCTGTCTTGTGCAACAAGTCTCCCCCTCCCAAAAAGAAGCTGATAGCTCCTTGTTGGGATGACAACCTAAGGACAAGGTCAGTCCTCTCACTAGGCTGGTGGACACTGGGAAAGCGCATGTCTTTTACACTGTGGTTCACCCACTGGCTCTAGTCAAGAGCACAGCAGCTGCCAGTCTGAGTTGGGAAACTCAGGCACAGGAGGCAGTATGGATTAAATAGGCCTGAGACATATGTTTTTGTAAACCACTCTGAACAAGCATGGAGATGAACTATGAGGGGTCAAGGATCTCACCAGTGCTCCATAGTACTGTTCTTGTCCTAGTCAGCTGCAAGGGCTTTCATCTGGCTGTAACCCAGAGCAAAACTTTGAGAAAGCTCTTCAGCAGGCTCCAAAAACAAAGATACTTTGGAGTTTATTTATGAAAGCAGCAATTTTTATGACATTTTCCATGCCTGATAGACTGCAAACAAAGTTTAAACAACTTTGTCTTTGGATGGGCTGAGGGGATAGAGAAATCTGTAGATGAGAGGTACTTGCAGATTTTTCAGTGGAAAATCTGAACCAAGCAAAAGTATACTGAAGTTAATACACTTGCCTCAATATCAGTGCAATTTAGAGGAAAAAGACCAAAACAAATCTAAAAAGGTGTATTTAAAATAATAAAAATTATTAGTGCTCTGGAGGCAGTGATACAAAGCTTGAAAATATGGCTTGAAATGCATGCATAAAGGTTTCCAAGTTTACTGATTTCCTTAGCTCCTAGCTGTTAATGATAATTCACTGTATGATCTGACCTTTCTAAATAGAGTCAGAACTTTGTAATCTCTAACAATTCCATTATTTTCAGTAATAATTTTTCTTCTCTTTCATGTGTGAAAGCAATGGAAACAGACTTGTGGAAACCTGGACTGAGCCTTTTTGACACAGGTAAATATTTAAAAAGCATCCAGTAACTAGCCTGGGAATAACTGGTTTCCATCACACATGGCAAAAGTCAAATCTATTCATCAGGCCCATGACACTGCTGATAACAAACTCATTTTGAGGAGTGATTGCAGTATTTAAAATTATAAATGAGGTATGTCATTTATATCTATGTAGTTAAAATTATTCTATGCTTGCATCAGTCTCAAGTTCCTGTCTAAAGCAGGAGCAGAACAGATGAGCTCTGGAAAGATTTGGCAGCTACACTGCAGGAAGGGGGTTCTAGCTACTAAAATCCATTTGTAAATAAGGTGGTATTTTCGGAATGCCACAGTTGGGATCACAGTCTAGAGCTGCAATCAGTGAAGACGACAGATTATTCTTTCAGTGATCTTCAGAAAGACATTCAGATAAGAAAAGGAGAGTTTAAGCTGAACGTAAGAATAATCAGTATCATTGAAATTTTCTGTCATTTTAGCCTTAAAAACTGACAGTATGGAGATGACAACTTTTTTATAATTACTGGTGAGAGAGGGGAAGAAAACCCTTACATTTGTAGCAGGCTCAAGTAGCAACAAGACTTGCACAACCCTTAATCAGGAGCAGCTACCAACTACAGCTTCTATGTGTTCAATATTTAAGAGATCCCTTTCCTCAGAAACATTTAAAGCAGACTACACAGACTACAGGGCAATTCATGACAGGGTGCTCTCTCTCCTACGAGGGGCTGGACCATCCAATACAAGATGTCTTTCCCATCACCAGTTTTGTTACTGAAGGGGACTTGTGCTGGTGGCCCTTGTAAAGACCCTTCCCTTGAACACTCTGCTTACTTCAAAGCTGAGGCATGACTAATCCTTGCACTGGCTGTGAGGAGCAGCATAGACCATATGTATTAGCTTGCAAATCCAGTGTTAGCAGCAGTGGTGGTTGAGTCAAAATTTGCATCGTCCCAGACATGAACAGATCTCCCTTCTCCAGCAGCAGCAGCAGTCTGAGCCAGAGAGAGGAAGCATTTCTATCCTCTGTAGCTTAAGCCATCAGTGAGTTAATTTAGAAAAAGCTACAGCACTAGGGCCAGGGGTGCAGAGGAGTACTTTGAGGCAGAAAATGACAGATTGCATTAAATGCAATGAGAGGTTGGGCATGATGAAGGGATGTTGTATTAATAGTTTCTCAGCAACTGAAGTGCCTGTGTAGACTGGTGTGATGAATTCAGTGTGATGAAGTCTGATGAATTCAGATTGTCACTTCAAAGGAATGGTTTCTGGCATGGATGTAGTTACTGCTGGTTTACTTAAATGAATGGGAAGTTTAATCAGCATGGACAGCTGTGACAATCAGTGAAGGGAACTTTAATTAGCATGGAGTAGACTGCCCATGCAGTGAGTTGAAATTCCCATGGCAATAGCAGCATTAAATTGGACTGGCAGGACAGGGAAGCCCATAGAGACTGACCACCTCCCCAATTAGCTGGGGAAGATTATTTGGTGGGTGACCTTATTGTTACACTAAGCACAAATCAGCCAGCTGACCCACAACTTTCAAGAACCAGTAACTGAACTGGCACTAGAGATTTAACACACTACAGTGTTAAATACACCTACTTTCTGTTCTGCAAATAAGGCAAGTGGGGAGAACTGCGCATATGGGATCCCAAGCTGGCACATGAGGTATGTGGTGCGCAGGCTGCAGGATGAAGCGTCGCTTTCGTCTACTACTGAGGAAATGTTACGTGCCCATGTAATTAAAGCCTATACTGGAACATACACAGGAGGGCACGCTGCCAACTTTCAGGTTTTAAAGAAAAAACCCACAATCATTCTCATCCATGTGGTTGACAAAGAGAGGCTACGTACTGGTCCAAGTCATTGCTTCCTTTGTCTCTCTCCCTCATGTCACCCATAACTTCTGCATCAGCCAAACCCACCTTAAGCCAGCACTGCCAGCAAAAAGAGCCTCCTTGCCTCCCAGGCACCTGCATGGCCAGAGGGTCACCTGCTTTTGGGAGCTGGTCCAGCCCATCATTACCTTTTTCTTTCTTCCCAGTTTAACTCTGCTCTTTCCCCCTTCCCCTTGAGTCCCACTGACACCAGGCAGGCACAGGGGCCAGTGGCAGGGCAGGAGCAGGAGGGAGGGTGCCTGGTGAGAGGAGTGGGCAGTGAGGCTGGTTTGCACCACCTGAAAATGTCCCTGGGACTGTGCCTGCAGGCATTTACACACAGGCAAAGCAAGGGCAAAGAGGGGGCATTGACAAATCATATTGATGAGCTTCTACTCTCACGAATTTGGCAGGCCATGGCTGCTGGTGAAGCGGCAGGGTTGCCAGATGCGAGTGCACAACCCAGCATCATCCTGCAAGAAACACTTGGCCACTTCCTTCAAAGCGCTGTCCTGCAGCTCCTGCACCTTTGCTTTACTTTCTCTGGTTGCTGAACTGCCTTCCTTTGCATTTATCCAAGCAGGAGCCACGGACACACACCAGCTTAAGACCAAACTTCATTCCTCCTCTAACCCTGCCCTGTGTCCCCTCCCTGCGCCACTGCTGCTTGCACCTTGTGCCACTGCTCCCTCACACTCGTGCCTCTCCATGTCTGCAGCAGGTGGGTTTGCTCTGATCAAGTGTTTTCAGATAAAACACTCCTCTGTCACTCATGCCCCACAATGCTTCACATGGCAGAGGGTGTATCTCTTGGGAGCAGCAGCTGCATCTGTACAAGATCTACCTTATGCCTTTCCTCAGGCCAAAGGCAGATTTGGTCCCTGGCAGCAAGACTTTCAGGCCTGAAACAGGTCAGAAATGTTTGCTGCAGCAGATGTCACTGGACAGAGCTCTTTTGCATCACTCCTGTTCCAAAACCATCTCTTTTCCTCAGTCAGAAGCCAGTGCCCAGCCTCAGGCAGTGCTGCTCCAGCACCATCCCTCTGCCTCCCCCTGATGAAGTTTTCTCCATCAAAATGGGCCTCCTGTGGACAAGAGCACACCACCAGCAGCCCTCTCCCCTGTTCCTTGCCTGGGAGCTCATCCCAGCTGTGCAGAGGAGGGTCAAGACAGGAGGCACAAGCCAGTAACATGCCAGACAACAGCTCCACCTGGGAGGCATGAAGCCAGCTGGAGCCTGGCTCACCAGCTCGCTTTCCAGCAGGGCCAGCCTGTTCTTGCAGGAGAGGGCCAGCTCCACTAACTGTGAGTGTGAGGAATTTCTGGCACAAGAGTCAGTGTCAGAAGGGGTGGAGAGCCCCTATGCCTTGTACAGAAAGTATTTGTTCCAAAGCTTGGGTCAGAACACAGGGAGGCAGCACAGGGGCAGCAGGCACTGGCAGGGCATCACCTGTGCAGTGACAAAAAGTGACACCAGCCCTGGGGTTGTCCTAACCCGGCTGGTCATAGCCAGGGAAATTCTCAAACAAAACACACAAAGAAATCACTAGCTTTTACCATAAACAAAGTAGGTAAAGGGCACAAAGCTTAGCCCTATTTCATTCATATGTGACCACATGGGCTCCTGCTCAAGGCCAAGCCCAATGCTCCAGCTAGCTTGGTGTCCTGTCTCTGGCAACAGGCAACAGCAGATGCCTGGGGACAGGCAAAGCAGAGAGAAGTCACACAGTGCTGCTGTTACCTGGTCTGTTTAGTCCCTGCAGGAGAAAACTTTCTTCACCGGCAGCTGAATTTAAAAACAAGAAGCCAAAGCAACCCTTCTGTCCCATAAGGATGCTGCAGTGTGCTATAGCCTCCTGGTGAGAGATCAGGTATCAGGTCAGCCTTGCATTAGGCACTGCATACTCAGACAATACAAACTTGGCCCCTGACCCAAAACTATGTGCAGCTTTCAGCATGCAGGCGGAAGGACCCAAAGTAGTATTATTTGCCCCTTATGAGGGGTGGATCATTAGTCACACCTGGAATGGAAATAGGAGTGGTGATGGAAGGAGCTGGAGCTTGTATTATGGGGGGCCATTTTCTTGTCTGTTTTCTGCATTATTATGGTTTGGTCATTAATATCTGCAGCAACCATCTTATAGGGGGTTGTTGTGCTCAGAGCTATTACACCTCCTGCCATATTCAGGTGGTGACTTTCTCTGATGTCCCATTGCTGCCTGCTCTCTTTATGTACACTGATGCTTTCATGCTTGCCTTGCTCATGGCTGGCTGCTGTGGAGAGACAAACTCTGTGACCCCTAGTAAATTCTTATTATCTTTTTTAAATATTAAGCTCACACTTTCTGAAGTTACCTTTCTACTGTCTCTCTGAAGTCTTTCCTCAATTTATTTGGTGATGAGGATTTCAGGAAGTCTTCCTCCTCCTTTTTTTTTATAAAAATATACAGTTTACAAAAATAAGCTACCATTCTGCTGTTCTTTTGACCAACTGCTTCCTTGGTGAGCATTTGGTTTGGGGCTTGTCTGATCATTGCTGTCTCTTCTGAAGATTATCCCAGCTAAATCCCCTATCTTTTCATGCTGTAGTGAAAAGAAACAGCTCTTTGCCCTTGCTTGGAAGAGAGATGCTGTACTGTAGGAGACTCGCACCAGACATTCAAGTCATGAGTGAAGTTCAGCATTATCAAACCTTCTGACACCAGCCTGATGATGCCCTGTGCATCCCACAAGGACATAAACTCATGTTCTCAAGCCTACTACCATTCAAATATCTCAGTTGAGGCCTCAGCTAAAATCCACTAGAGACCCATGCAATTGTTTCCCATTACTTGACTGTAGCCCTCTACCACCATTTACCCTGTTTCTTTTGTGCTTTCCAAAATAACTCAGTACTCCTGAGGAGCTGTGGCTTGCATTTCTTCCCCAGCTGCAACATGGTGGGGTGAGTTGCTGTCCGTGCCTTCCTCTCCAGACAGAAAAGCAATGTGCTAAAGCTGTCTCTTGTCTGCTTCAGAAGTCGTGCAGCTCATTGTAAAGCACAGTTGATGCACAGTGGGCCAGTGGGGTGGCAGCACTGGTTCTCTCAGGGGCAAAGTGCTGGGAGGTCACCACCCCACACCACGGCCACCAGCCTGTGCACCTGAGGAACCTTCCGCTTACACAAGCTGCTCTCAAGCCCTCGCAGCAAGGGGACTGACTTGCAAAGGTGAGCCAATGTTGGTGGCTTGGAGAGATTTTGGTGGCCCTTCTAGAAATGCCTCCGCTCATGTTTTATCCTAGAAGCAACATAGGTGGAAAAAGGTAAGCTCCAAGGATGTGCTCTACATCCTCATTTTCCTCCCACAACAATCTTCAGGCCAGGGGGATATTCTGCAACCACCTTGTTGCCTGCTTCCTTCAAGAGCGGGGGCAGCCACCGAGCATACACCAATGGAGCCTTTCCTTCCTCTCTCTAGGTTTCAGTTCAAAGAAAGAATTGAATCCGAAGCCGCTGGAGTCCATCTCGCAAGGGAATCCAAGTATGTACTTCAGAATTAATTTAATAATTAAGCAATACCATTTTATTAATTACATGTTGCTAGAAATATTCAAATTAAACAGCAAAATTTAAGCTTTCAAGAAAGCCTAAGAAACTCAAGGAATGCATTTTTCCCTTGCAGAGGAATAGCGAGCACTCTCCACCAACCCCTCTCATACACGTAATTGGTTTTTGCTTCTACAAGGAAGGAAATAACAAGCCAAGATTTAGCTTACCTGGACAGGGAGATGGTAGCTGCTCACCACTACCTCTTCCCAGGCAGTATCAGCTCCACGTTCCTGGGGCTCAGAGCTTCACTCAGGGACTCTGATGGTGGAGGACAGCAAACCAATCTGTTGTGGCCAGGGTTAGATGAGCAAGCCCTGCTGACCAGAGCAGGCTCCCGTGGCTATGCTGAGTGCAGGCACCCTTCCCACAGCAGTGGGCGGGAGGGAAGGAAACCGCCCAAGAAAAGGACCCAGCGCCTGCTGCAGCAAGGAGGGAGGGGATGCAGAGGGAGCGATGAGGATCACTCCGTCCAGGGACAGAGATGTAGGGTCCCCTGCTCTGAAAAGGATATCTTCTACAGCCCTTTATAATTAAAAGCAGATTTGCCCATTAACTCATCTATAGAAGGGGCCCAGAGTAGAAGGAGAAAGAGAACACAAGCTGTGAGTGGAGAGATGGGGTCATCTGCCGCCTCCTCATGGGAAGGCGCCCTGGAAAGGGGGCTTCACCCTCCCTCCGGCGCCTGGGTCCTCTCTTGCTCGTCCTCCAGCAGGCGAATGCCATCTCTCGCAGAACCAGCATTTCAAGGACTCTACATTAACCACATATCTATATATTCCCAGGCACTCCTCCTAATACTTAAAAGTATTTTTTCCCCTATCAAAGATGTCAAATACACCTAAAAACACTACAGAAATAAGGGAAAGAAGAAGAAAAGGGGAAGAAACTGCCCTACAGACACAACTGCACAGCAGAAAAGCAGAGCTCAGTGTAGCAGAGATGAAGGCAAGCACAGCTGTGTTTCCAGCAGTGGAACCGAGATAAATCACACCAGAATCAAAACTCTCATCCTGCTGATACCTCTAGGACCATAAAAGCTATAATTCAGATCTTGCCTCCCTGCAAATCTGAAAGTGCTTGGCTCTCCACAGAGCACCTGTGCTCTTGCAGAGTCCCACTAATGTCCCAGCACCAAAATATTCCTGCTGTCTGAATCCTCCCCAGAAATTAAGTCTGTATGTAAGCATATGTAAATATTTGCATGCCGAGACCCTGCTGGCTAACAGACTTCCCACTTTCCACATATAGACTGCATGTTGTAGCCTCCTTTGAAGGGCAGAAAATTCAGGAATACTTGGCCGTTAATTGAAGTATTATTTGTCATGTGTTCCCGGCCTTGCTTCACAATCTGCTGTGAACAAACCCAGTTCTCAGTCATGCTTCTATAATTCAGCATTACTACAATTAGAAAAACAGACAGCCAGGGGCGAAAAAAATTGAAGGTAATGAGATGGGAGGCAGTTGCATAAGCCAGTAAGAACAATTGGTGCTTTGTAGCCTTCAGGCTACCTAATGATTAAAACACACTATTGTGGACAGTCTGATTGGTAGGAGGCATCATCGGAGGGAAATCAAAAGATTGGGATGACCCAGACACCAGAGGGGGAAAATGTTAATTAGCGCTCTAGTTAAGCCAAATTTTGATCCCACTCCTAGTTAGAACCCAGCCAACGAATGTTTTACCACTAACTTGCAGAAATGTAAAAGCAGGCAGGCATTTTCAGAGGCACAAAGATGGGGTATATCTGTGTAATTAGAGGGAAGAGTTTGTTTGGGTGCAGGCATAGCTCTCCTAGAATATTGCTTTCAGCCCAGAGAGGCCACACACAAGAGCACACTGCTGCTGCTGCACACATGGGTATAAGCCTACAGATACGTGAGAAAAGAGCTCCCACTCAATCTGAACACAAGCAGCAAAATCATCATCCCCGATGTTTGCTCGATCCCAGAATGAAGCTGCAAATGATTCTCACTCAGCAGCACAGAGTTGCCAGGATTGCTGTCAGCAGCTCCTTGAAGAGGCCCCACGATATCCTTCACCCCAAGGCACATCCCAGGTATCACACCTTTAGGGAACTGAGTGGGCTTTCCCTCCCTCATGAGCAGCATTAACACAGTACGTAAAGAACTGTTCTGTTACATCTATTATACCAATTAAGCCCACAAAAGCGTAACCAAGTAAATCCCTGTAGTTGTGCTCTGCAGGTGGCCAGACTGCAAAAGCCAAGGGTCACGTTTGGCTTTACAAACTCTCAACACCTCCAGGCTGTAAAAGCGAGCCGA
This sequence comes from Athene noctua, assembly GCF_965140245.1. Lineage (NCBI taxonomy): Eukaryota > Metazoa > Chordata > Aves > Strigiformes > Strigidae > Athene > Athene noctua. The sequence goes on from NC_134037.1 coordinate 92,245,995, forward strand.
GCCCAAGTCACGGTTTTGAGGACACAGGACACGAGCCAGCTTGCTTCTGTGTGGCTGACCTCTCTGCCCTAGCCCCCAAACACAGTGCTCCCAGACTGACCCCTGGGGACAGCTTCTTGCCCTTTTGTCACCCAGCTGGGTTTGGATGTCATACGGGAGAAAATCATGCCAAAGACCATGTTTACCAATGAGCAGGACAGATTTGACCCCCCAGCTGTGTCGTGTTCTTGTCAGAGGATTTTTTGTAGAGCTTGTGCAGCAGGACAAGTCACTAGATGCAACCTTTGCTCCTCACAAGAAGCACAGCTATCAGAAAGGACTTAAAAATATTTTCTGTTGTTTGTGTGTCTCTCCTCAGATTGCAAGGTTGATTTGTCCTTCTTGATGGATGGGAGCTGGAGCATTGGTAAACGCCGCTTTCAGCTCCAGAAGCAGTTCCTCAGTAATGTGGCTCAAGCCCTTGGCATCGGCAGTGCTGGTCCCCTGATGGGCATCGTTCAGTACGGGTAAGAGCTTCTCGTGCAGCTACTCCCATTGCCACAGTGCACAAGTGCACACGCTGGCAGCTGTAGCTCTGCAGGTGACGTGTTAAAGGCGTCTCTCCAGCTAGCACTCAGGAGCCTGGTAACACAGACGGGTCCCACAGCTTTTGTACTGTTGCACATGAAGTAAAAAAGTGACAGTTGCTCTCATTTCTTCTTTTAGCGATGACCATTCCACAGAATTTAACTTAAAATCTTATGCCAACTCCAAGGACCTAAGAAATGCCATAGAGAAAATCACGCAGAAAGGTGGACTTTCCAATGTTGGTAGGTGATGGGCTTGCTTCCACATCCTCAGTTCAGGGAAAGCTCCAGAGCCTGGGCTGTAGTGAGCCCACGCCTCCTCACCGGGTACGGAGGCTGTGACTGAATGGTGCTCAGCACCAGGGCAGGGCTGACGAGGGGGTACTGCTCCCACCATGACCTGTCTGCATTGATCCAAGGCACTGAGAGTCCATCACAAGTGGATGGGATTTACCTTTCTCCTCCTTGGCATGTCCCACTCACACACTGGGGATCCTTGCTGACCCAGCTTGTCACCCTCAGACCCTCTGGGGCACAGGGAGGGGCCTGATGGGGTTCAGTGCAGGAGGGCTCCAGCAGCACTGGCACCAACAGCTGTGACCTCCCTCCTGCTCACACAGCCACAGAAACTGCTTCCCCCAGCTCTCGGCGGTGCTCCAACACTTGAATCAGCTCTCTGCCTTCCATTTTGTGAAATATTATCAGGTAGAGTCCTTCCAGACCCACAGCTCATCCTCATCTCCTTTTTTATTCCAGGGAAGGCACTTTCATTTGTTAACAAAAACTTCTTTTTGGATGCTAATGGAAACCGAGGTGGAGCACCCAATGTGGTTGTAGTGATGGTGGATGGGTGGCCAACTGACCGAGTGGAGGAGGCCTCCAGGCTGGCCAGAGAGTCAGGGATCAACATTTTCTTTGTCACTATTGAAGCAGCTGCTGAAAGTGAGAAGCAGAACGTTATCGAACCAAACTTTGTGGACAAGGTACTTACTAAGCTCAGCTCTGGCCAGGAGCTTGGCTCTGACTACATTTTCCAAGCTGTTTCATTCAGGGCGTTTTCCTTTCCTTCTTACCACTTACGGTTATTTCTTGTCCTGCTTATACTGTCTTGAGGTCTCCTGTATGAAGAGCCAGGCAGCAGTGCTGAAGTCAGAAAGAGGATGAAGTCAGTAAAGTTCTGGTTTGAGGTACATCATAGAGCAAACGGCTTTTTACTGACTAAACATTGGCACAAACCTTCAGTCGTGCCGAGATGAAATGTTTTCCAAATATACAGTAGCATGACAAAACATAATTGCAGCCTGAGCTTTGCACGAGTCTCCTGCTGTCCACCTCCCACACAGCAAAGGCTGAGGCACCCTGTCAACCTAAAGTCAGTGTTGCATTTACAAACAGGTCCCATACATGCAAATACTGTGACACTCCCAACATAAGCATATCCCAGTTGTCAGCTATACTGGATAACTCAAACATTTTGTTTCCACTGTTGATCTGATGCAGATTATTTTTCTGTTATTTATTTCTACTGCTATGGGCTTCATGGTAACTCTTGAAAAAAGAGTAAATCCCTGCCATGTACAGCAAAACCAGAGAACGCAAACCTTGAAGGATTTGTATTTGGCACTAACAGTAGCCGTCTGCTCAACAGCGCTTCAGGGCAAGCTGGCACCCAGCTCCAGCAGGAGGTATTGAACAAGTGCCAGACAAGGCTGGGCTCAGGAAGTTAGGTCGAGGTATCTGGTATTTCCAGAAAACAGATTTCCGTCTGAACCATGTCATTCTGCCATGCAATAATCTCTCATGAGTTTCAGAGCTGCTCCAGAGAGCTGCACTCCCTCTGGTCAGCGTTTATTTGGATTGTTGTCTCAATTGCATCTAATGTTTTTAAAAGGGCAAAGCTACAGTGAGCCTCTGCAAACCTGCCAGGGACATGGCAGAAGTGGGAGTAGAATGGGCTCAGAATAGGAAGGTAAAGAGTGAATGGTGACTTAATACTGCATCATAACACCAAAATATCCACAAACAAGAGCAGGACAAGGTGAGGAGCCCAGGCTGATGGGAACTGTCACCCGCTTGAAGCTGTTAGGCTTTATGCAAGTCAAGACCAGGCACCAAGAAAACAGTGCCTTGGTCTTTTAAAACACTCAGACACACACACAAAGTTGATAAGTAAAGCTTGGCTTAACAAAATATTCTTAAGACACCTGAGTTATTAGTATTTAAAAGGCACTAAAGCCAGGGACAATTTGATCCAGCCTCTCCCAACTGCTTGCTCCGCCATGCTTGACTTCTCTCACTCCCTCTTCTGTGTAACCTCTATTTCCTACACATGCTCATCTGACACCCAATAACCCTACAGAAGCCTCCCACAGCTCTACTCCCTACAAGTATTCACTTATTAAAATTAATGGGGTTTTTTTTTAACTATTTGGCAAACCCCGCACAACGGGGAATCTTTACAAGCTTTTTGAATTTTCACCAAAATTGACTGCTTTTTTTTCTTCCTGCTTAGAAGGGCATGAGCCAAGGATAAGCCAAATTCAGTCCCAGGTTTCAAGGTAGTAAGGTTTGTCAGCAGGCAAAACTTTCCTTGTTGCCCTGAAGGATGGGAGCTGAAGTTGCTGTGTGTGGCAAACACACGGGCTCTCATAATGCCCACTGGAGCCACACGAACAGCAGCTCTGTGATTTCAACGCTTTTTCTGTGAACAATATAACTCATCTAAAAAAGCTTGACAGGTGGCAAACTTGCTTATTACATTTCCTTCGCTACTATAATATCAGCTCCATCCCACAGCTCTTTAAAAAAAAGGCAGGAAAAACTGCTCGTTACACAAGTATCTGTGATGTTACATTGATATCATTTCCCAGGGAAGCAGATGGTGACTGGAGGAGAGGCCACTTCAGACTCCAGCACTGCTCTTTCCAGAAGCCTATATTTACAATTTAGCTACATACCCCAGTTGAAATGGGTGGACTGAATTTCCATTGCATTCATCCTTGTGTTGCTTTGCAGGCAGTATGCAGGACAAACGGCTTCTATTCCATTAACGTGCCGAGCTGGTTCAGCCTACACAAGGTGGTCCAGCCCTTGGTGAAGCGGGTCTGCGACACTGATCAACTGGTTTGCAGCAAGACGTGCCTCAATTCAGCTGACATTGGGTTTGTAATCGATGGCTCCAGCAGCGTTGGCACCAGCAACTTCCGCACAGTCCTCCAGTTTGTAGCCAACATCAGCAAGGAGTTTGAGATTTCGGACACCGACACCCGCATTGGAGCTGTTCAGTACACCTATGAGCAAAGGCTGGAGTTCAACTTTGACAAGTACAGCACGAAGCAGGACGTGCTGAGTGCTATTAAAAGGATCAGTTACTGGAGTGGTGGGACCAGCACGGGAGCAGCCATCAGCTACGCCTCAGAGCAGCTGTTCAGCAAATCCAAACCCAACAAAAGAAAGATCATGATTCTCATTACAGATGGCAGGTCTTACGATGATGTTAGAGTGCCAGCCATGGCAGCTCACCAAAATGGTAAGCTCTTCTATCCCTACCTGCTCTCTCTACACGCCTCAGCATTTATACAGGCCAGAGAAATGCACTTTGCTATGATTTGAAGACACTGGATGAAACTTTATGAAGGAAGTGTAAGCACCTCATCCTGGGCTCTCATTGAGCAAGACCAGTATCTGTTTAATATCTGAATGAGGAACTATTTTTTAAAGTTTTTTTTAAAAAAGCACATAAATCCAGCAAAATGCAGCCATGTCTGGGAGATCTCAGGGGATTTCTACTGTCTTAACACATGAAGCCTCCTTTGGCTTTCCAGTTAGGACAGTCATACATCTTCCAACACAATTGTAAAACAGTTGAAATGTAACAAGAACCTGTTGGTCGGGAGCCTGTTGTTCAGACCAGAGCAGAAGCTTTACTATTGTTTAAACCTTTTTGCTGTCGGCAAAAGGTACTTCCAAAGCACAAACTAGACCTTTCCTCCAATTTGAAAATATCATTTTTGTACAGATAGAGCACACTGCAATTCACTGCCCACATTTTTGTGGCCTGGCAACTACGTTTGCAGTATTGGCCTTAAATCAGATTTAATGCAATGACAACTTTTATGCTCATTCTAAACTTTGGGTTTCTTTCCAGGTGTTATAGCTTACTCCATTGGAGTTGCTTGGGCAGCCCAAGATGAACTGGAAGCCATCGCAACAGACCCTGATAAGGAACATTCCTTCTTCGTGGATGAATTTGACCACCTCTACCGCTTTGTTAATCAGCTCATCCAAAACATTTGCACAGAATTTAATTCCCAGCCACGGAACTGATGGACTCGAGCAAGGCAGGACCCTCGGGCACCATGCTGAAGGCACACCAAGTACACCAGGAGTAATGTCAGTCCTCAGTTCAAGAAATACTGGAGGTGTTTTTCTCTGGCACTTTCCAGTCAGCAAGGCTGATTGCAGCTCTGTCCCTATGCATGATAACGCTCTATGTAGACTGTTGATTTTTTTTTTTTTTTCTTCCTTGCAGGCTTCAGAAACTCTGATTTGGATGGATAGAGAAACAGGCAGTAAACACGGAGAAAATAACTGGAGCTGTCTGAAAAGCTGCTTTCAGTAGAGAGCTCCAGCTTGTCTGATTCCCACCTTTGGGCAAACACAAGCTCCTTAAAATGTAGCCCATTCTTCCTGAAGTGGACAGGTCCCTTCAGGGAGAAGCCACGATGCTCAGCTGCTGTGGCAGCAGAAGCACCTCTATGTGGCACTGGCACTGTCCAAGAGACAACACCCAGGTCAGGGCTGAAATAGCAGACACTTTTTTTTTTTTTTTTTTTTGGGGGGGGGGGGGGGGGGGCGGGGGAAACAACACACACGACAATTCAAATTTGGGTACCTTCCTAAAAGCAGGCACTCTATACAGCTGTCTTACCAGCAAGTTAAACTTCAGCTAGTGCAAACTCAAGCACTGAGATTTATCCAAACCCAAAGACTGGAAAGCAAGCAAGAGGAAAGAGTCAAGCTCTAGGACCCTACAACCATTTGACAACCCCAGTAATGTCCCAAATCCACAAAGCAGCCAACACATAGGAACTGAAATCTAGTCTCCTACAGCACTGCAGTAATATTTGATTTTGAGAAGTGTCTTGTCCCCTTAGCTCTCTTGCTCCACTCTTGTGCAGCTCAAGACCTGCAGGACTGCAAGAGAGCTGCTAGGACAGAGACTCTTCAAGAAAAATCGTAGGTTTAAGTTGCTCGGACTCAGAAAAGCATGTGAGACCCACCACTCTATCGTTAAACCACAGTTCAGAACAGCTTACAGCAGTCTCTAGTGTGAGGAGAGGTATTCAAGGGCCACTAACAGGATTTAAGAGGGAATTACCTCAAGTTCTGTATTATACACTGAGAAAAGCAGCATTTTGGGCATTTACAGACACCCTCTCCCAAATTTGGGATTGACTTCCGTTTTATGGATTAATTTCAAAATGAACCTACTACAACCCTGGATTATTCAAAGCACACAGTTGTTTCTTTAGTGAAGAACGAGCCATATCACTAATCAGTGGGGGAGAAGTGACACATTAGGAGGACCAAAAGAATTGCACTTTTATTAGGAAGCAGTTGGTTATGTTTCCACCCAGTATAATTTAAGAAAACATGTTCATTATACAAAGTCATCAAAGGAAAGGCATGGAGTTTCAGAGCCAACAAAAACGTGTGTGTTCATGCACTTTACATCAATCAAAGCCACACCACATCAGGCTTGTGGAACTAACTGGAAATGGGAAGAAATTAAAACTCAAATTTCACATCTTACTTGCAAACCAGGTTTTTAATAGCTTTTATGGTTTTAACAGTCATGACCCAGGATGTTTATTATTCACAAAAATGTTAATTGAAGTAAATTGCCATAAGGGAGACTCCTTTCTGTCAATAAAAGTAGCATAATTTTTAAAATTGTTACATATGGAAATATGACTGAAGTAGCTCAAAAATTACCAATTAAGTAAGCATAATGCAAATGAATGAGAATGGCAGATTCTGCACGATCTCTCTGGTGTGGTAATATAAACCAGGCTGGGGTCCTTCAAGAGGTTATCAAAACCAATTCTGGATGAAACAGCAGTTTTACACAGGGAAGGTTCAGATCTTCCTCTTAGAAGAAACATTCAGTTCCAGCTCTGCCTGAACATCATCAATACAACATCATACTACCCAGACAGAAGATGCAGGGCACTGCCTGCTTCAAAAAAAAAGCAAAACAAAGACAAAATATATTTGTATACAGACTTTTTAACACTAATTTGTGCTGCTGCACTTCCACAGCAATAGCCTCTTGACTTGAAAAAAGTAAAGATTTAGGATAGAGATTTTGGCAGAAGCAGAGCAACCCCTGATAACCCCCTGTCTTCTGATCCACTACCCATCTCCTCCCTCACTACCATTCTGCTGAAAGCATGTTTCTCTGTCAACAAGTGACATTACATGGGTTGGACAAAACTCAAATGCATAAACTGAATTTACTGGGGACTTCAGACACCAGATTTAGTGTCTGAAAACCTGTTTGCTTGGGGTTTTATTTGGGGCTATCTGAAAAAAAGTCTTAACTTTTAGCTACTCTACTGTGGTTTAATTTTTAATGCAACAGCTTACCAACACATAGTGCTTTCTTAACTGGCTATACTCTTCCAGCATGGAAGACTGATACTCTGCCGACCCCCCAGTGTTTCACCGAGACACTGAGAAAAACAGTTAGTGCTACATGTGTTCTTCAGGATATGCATTTTGATTTCTTCTGAAAGAACTGCAAGCCATGACAGTGAGCTTTCAAATGTTCTTTCACAGGGAAGTTGCAGAGCTATCTTCTGTGTCAAAGGCACTTCAGGGTTTGCTGTTGTTTGTTTAAATGGTTTATCTTAAGTTTACAGAACAAGTATGGTGTTTGGTTGTCAACTTGTGTTTTTATTAACTTCTTGGGATGACCTTGAAATTGTTGCATTTCAAAGTGTGAAAATGGTTTAATGTTTAATCTGATTCTCATCTAAACATAGATGTCCTATTCATAAACACTGTAAATTTGAGTGTAAGCCTCGAAATTTGTAAGAATACACCCTTGGATTAACAAAAGCAAGCCAAGTGGATCAGCACAGAACACACTCCGCTTCACATTTACCTTTCATAGCAATCAAAATACTTGCCATCTACTAAAGTCTCTAAATACTGTTTTATTAAAAAACAAGGTAACTTACTTATAAATCTTCATAAATGTTTGAGGGGGTATATTTGTTTGAAGAAAGCAGCAGAATTCCTTCTGTAACATATACAAGCTATTTTGAGCTTATCAGTATGAGCTACTGTACTTTTTGCAATAAAATTTTCCCAAAGGCATGAAAAGTACATGTTGTCTCATATGTGGTTAAAAAAAATAAACACTAAATATGGTCCAAGCCATTTTAGTTTCTGAAACACAGCTGAGGTTCTTACTTGCATATGGAAGACCTAGCAAGGTTGGTAAAGCCCCAGGTGTTTCAATGTCATCCTTTTACATGCTCAGCTGAAAAAAAGCCTAAGAGTGAGCTAGCAGAGGAAGGACCACCAAATTACCTGTCAGAGGAATCAGTCACTGAAGCAGGGCCTAATGGCCGAAAGGCATGAAAATCACATTTACTTTCCCAAGTCTGCAAGATCACGTCTTACTTGAACCAGACTTCTTTTGGAAGCTGAAAAAAATTAATACTGTACGCACTTTCTACTTGATGCAGGGCTGAATCAAAAAATAATCTAGATGTCCGAATGCCTGATGCTGGTCCACTTCGTTTCAGATGTCTGACCAGTACGGTAGAACCTGTTGTCTGGCTGAGGCATCCAAAAGAGAAGGGCACCAAAGGGTTGGGCTTGGAGGCAGGCAGTCAGCTAGGGCTGGGAGCTATCTGAACTAGTCACTGGATACATAGCCAGAAGGGGGTTGTCTGATCACCCTCTCCCTAGGAAATAAGCACCTCTGCACTCAGGAGCTGGGCTGGAGGCTTATCACTGCTCAGCAATCACAGTGCAGAACACCCACCTGGAAATAATACAGACATCCGTGCTCTGGAAGCCTTAGGGGAGCTCAGTGACAACACCTCTTGTCTTTAACTCCAGCATTAGCTACTCACACTCTGGGTGAATAACCAAATTCCATTCAAAGCTCAAGCATCTCTTCAGAGAGAGATAAAGTCCTGTTTCCCAGCGGTATCTTACCTTGCTGGTCCAGATGTGGGACACCCTGCACCTCTGCTGTCCCTGTGCCACCGTGCTCAGAAGGCACTGGCTGCTGTGTGCGCCCTCCCGCTCCTCAGCTGCCATTGCTTTGCTGGTTCAGCAAAAGGAGGGTTTCCCACTGGCAGCTCCTGAATTGTGCTTTTCTGGCAGGCAGGCAGACAAGATTCCCCTTCCTCCTCACATTCCTCCCCCCACAGCTCTCCAGCACACGAGGGGAACTGTTCCAGTAACCAAGAAAAGCTCTGGGCTTAAGCATCCAGACAGGACCAAACCAATCGAAACGTCCTTAGTGGATTTAACAACCCACCTGTAAACTCCACAGAAAATTATCCACATTGTCTACTTGACGCGTCAAAGCAGTAAGTATCAGAAACATTACCGAGACACCACAGCCTTCTGTGGTATACATACCTTAAGTTATTTCACGGATGAACAAAGTCACTCTCTCACCATCATTCATTTTTCTTCTCCCATCAAGAAAAAAAAGTCATTTTTCTTCTCCCATCAGCAACATTATGGAAACAGCTTGATCCCTTTTCTCTTCCATTCCCATCTCAGCTTGAGAAGTCTTAGCACCAGGCCATCTACATTTGCTAAATCAACTACATACTGAAAACACTGCAAGTGTACACTTGTATAGCTGAGTGCCTCAAATTCCGTAGTGGCTTTTTTCCTTGTTAAAAACTTTAACTGGGGGGTATCACAGGTTTTAGCACTGTATCGGCTACATCACTCACAATCAGCTGTCAGTCATACTGAATGGTAAGAGACACGTTATTTTTCTTAACACTAGACTAACCCCTTATTTCTAATAAGAACTTGCTGCAGTTTAAGAACTCCAACACTCACTCCTAGAAATTACTTCTTTTTAAGAGAAATAGTAGTTAAAAGTTGCACCATATTGCTGAAGAGAACATGGTCACTTTTCTCACACCCAAATCATTACGGGGACATGTCTCGTTCATAGTCAAACCCCTAAGGATGTTAGGAAGGCCTCCCATGTGGGAGGGTCACTCCTACATGGTTCATGAAATCTTTCTTCCTACTTCAGGCATCTTCTACTGACCCCCTTCTCTGGAGGTGGAACACTGGGGTGAATGCAGTTGTATTGCCATTTCATAAAGCTATTATTCCTTTCCTGTAAGGAAGGGAGATGAGTAGGACTAAATCAGAAGGGTTATTTTACCTACCATGGAGAGGAAATGAGAACTTCACTTATCCCACCTACAAGCTTAGAAGAAACAGGATGGACCAGCTAACAAGTTGTTCTGCTCAGTTCTGTGTAGGTTCTCATACCACCCCCTCAACAGTGCCGTTCAGAGCATCTTCTTGTAGCAACGCGACTACCATCTGTGATGTGTGGTGTGCTCTCCCTCATCCTCTCCCCAAGGGCAGAACTACAGGCTTATTTCTATGTTAAATTAATGTTCTCCCCAGGAAGTGCACCGCTGACACACCAGCTCCTGCACAACAGCACTGTACCCACTCTGCATGTCTGTTCACACCGTGAAGATACTGGGGACTGTGTGCCTAAGTGCACGAAAAGATGTAGGGCGCCAACGGTGCCCAGATGGCAGAGCAGTACAAAACCTAGACATACGGAGAACAGAAAAACTGAGACACTACTGAGAGTGGTAACACGCTGAACAGTTGAAAAGGAAGTTCACCTGAAGTTAGCTCATGCCCCTCCAAACACATGTCTACTTGTCTGAGTGCACTTCCCCCTCCTAGCACACACTCCGAGACTACACACTTCTTGTGATAAAACACAGAATTATGAACAGAATACAAAATGTTGAAAAATAGTATTTATTAGCACCCAATTTACATAATTATATGGTACAAATGACACTTACTTGCTGCTGCAACATTAAATAAAGCTGCTCTTAAAAACCATTGCTTATTTCTGGAAGTCCATGTGATTTTGCTCAGCACAGAATGCAGGTACAGTATACAGCTACCCCACTTCACTACTGTCAGACCAATACAAATACCTGCATGGTTACCTCAATGTGGTCTCGTTTTAAACGGCACACTAACATAAGCAGATCTATATAATTTTTAATGACAAAATATTTACTTGACTTATTCAGGCAAGTGAATATAGCTTTAAATATAACCTATCCAAGAAGTTTCACAAAATATGAATTGCAGTGAAAAAGAGAAAATTCAGGGCTGCAATTAAGAAGCTCAAAAATATACTGGCATATTTCAAAATAATCTCCCTCTGAATTTTCTATCTTTGCCATTTGAGATTTTTATCCAGGATTTAGAACTACTGAATTTTAATAAGAAGTATAATATTAAAGTGTTTGAAGAAGTATTTTCATTTAAAGCAAAATTTATACTTTTTATAATAAATGCTTATCAAATCTTTGGAGAATAAATCACTTTTTCACTTTTCTCATGTCCCATGATTAAGAAGCCTTTCTGATACAATGAAACACATTGAATTTATGGATTCACTCCCAAGAAGACTATTTTCTTCACAAGTTATAAAACAGAATTTCTCACTTAAAATAACATTCACTTTTGTACGACAGTAGCATTTAAACAAGGTAATTTGGTGGTACTGAAATTCTGACACAGCCTTGTACTGAGCCATACACAAAAACTGACAAGCAGACTATTACTCAACGAGTATTTCTCACTTGGATCCACCACTCTGCAAGACACCTGAAGCCCAACATTGTTTCAAAGTAGTCATTCAAAACTGGCGTGCAAAAACATAACCTCAGCATAATTCTGAAGGGGAATCTTAATTTCCTTTAGCTATTTATGTATCAGTCACAGTAGCCTTTTCTTATCAACTATCTGTCATGGAAGTGATCCAAAACAGAAGAGGAGCAACTCTAATTACTAACATTTAAGTGGTTATCACCTGTGGTATCTTCTCCAAAAGGGAACTGTCAGGTAACTCTAAGTTCAATAGTTATTCTTGTAGAGAGGAAAGAAAAAGTGTATTAATACAAACAACAACAACAACAAAAATCCAAACTACAATCTAAGGCAGAGAAATTTGTCTCTTTTAACCTGACAGTTTCTTTTAAAAGAAACCAATTGAAGATACTTATATGAAATACAACGCAAGTTGTAGATATGCTGACAAATGTCAACAGAAAATCTTACAGCAACAATAGTCTTCTCATCACAGATTTTCTTCTACAAGTTTTTTCAGATGCATGATTCAAGGAAAACATAGCACAAGTCCACTTCTCAGTCTACTTGGGCTATAAAGGTACAAGAAATCATTAGCTAATGTGCTCAGATTGCATCTCCAGAAAAAGTGCTAACACATGAGACAGTTTGCAAAACCTATGCATGTTTGTAAATATTTGACTGCAAGGAAACAAGTCTAGGAGCCATACATCTGAAAACAAGCTACATTCAAAAAGCAGTATATCTTGATGACAAGAAGTATAAAAAAATAAATTCTTAATGGAAAAATACTAGCTTGAAGTCCATCATTTCTCCCTTATACAATGTTTTTGGCTGCTTTTAGTAAGTAATCCAAAAATAATGATAATATTTGGCTTGGCAACAAGTTATCCCCTCCCTTTCAGAATAGTAGTACAAATTCAGCTGCATAAATCTTTTCTCAATGTCCCAGTCTAATACTCTAGTGTAAAGACCAAGGGTTTTTTTTGAGAGCAAGGAAGTAATTTTGGGAGCCTGCAATTCAAACTGAGGGAATGCAAGAAGACTGGGCTTGAGAACCATGTCAACACAAGGCTTTGAGCAGCTTAAAAACACACATACAGGCATGGTTTAAACATGGATGTGACCTCCCAGGATCACAGCATGGCTTGGCAGCACAAGCAGGGCAAAACTAGTTTAACACACAATACCACAACCAAGACTTAACCAGGAGGAAAGTTAGGCTAAAAAGCATGTATTACTATTAAGTGCCTTTTTAGCTCAGCCATAATTTGGATTTTGTCATCTAGCAACAAATCTCTCCTGACAATGAATGAGTTGAGACCCACAAATTGTACTATTCGACTGGATTTACACTTTCTGTAGTGGAATTCAGATTCTCAAAAACATCTTAAATGATACAGCACTTCCTAAGTTTTCACAACAGACTGCAGAGCAGCAAAATTAAGTCAGCAGGTAGGGTAAGAGATAACTTGGTAAAATTAATTGAAGTGGGAATAAGGAGGTACAAATCAGCATTTTGGTGGTGTGAAGGGCACGGTGAAACACCACCACCCTTCAAAAAACACTTTAAGAGAAAAATCAATAGTCCTTTATGAAATTTACCCTGGAATGAGACTCCACTGCAGATGAGATTTTAAGATTCTCAGAAAATATAGCTTAAAGAAGGATTTAAAGTGGAAAGATAAAAGAACAGGTATCAATAGGATAGATAACCTACACAACAGGTATGTTCATTAGCACAGGCAGAGACATCATTTTAAAGGTCTTATTTCCCACCATTCTCCCTCCTGGGATTAGTCTCATCAGCTGAACAAGAGCACTTGCACGAGCAAGGACCAGTTACACAAAAGTCATCTTAGTCCCTGCCCACTCCCCAGGTGTTTGTTCATTTGCTCTGTTGTATGTAATACTATTTTTTACTGTGTGGGTTATTTCTTGAAAAAAAAACCCCTATATAACTAGATGGATTAACACCACGGTTTTCATCAGTTTCTCTGCTGCTCAGTAGAAACACTGTGGAGGTTTTGACCGGCAGTTTACAGGTTCTTCATTTCAGTAATGGTGTTTGCTTGTAAACTTAAAGACACTAATGATGATGAAAGAGTCAAGACTGTCCACCTACTGCAACCCTCCTCAACTAAATACAGTACCAGATTTAGAAAAAATATGCTCAACACCTTCACATCCTTACTGAAAAAGGGAGCTTCCTGAAACATCTGAATAGTTTTTTCAGGGAAATCTTTGCTTCCTCAGTGTCACTCAATACTAACAGCTACGCTGAGCATCCCTACAATGCTCATCAACAGCAGATGCCCAAGAAAACTCAAATTATCATCCCAAAGATTGCAACTTCTTATACAAACCAATTTACCATATGTAGAGTGGTTTACTATCTGATTTCCTCATTCTTAACACTGTAGTCCAAAACAATTTCCACTGAACAGCCACAAATTTCAGAATGTTTTTAAATGCTATATTATAAGCAGCATCATGTTTTCACAGTTATCTCCATGAATCTTATCAGCTCACCCATCAGAAAACTGAAAGAGATACATGCTAAGTGAGTCACAAGTTACCTGGAACCACTGGTCCCATTCACATCTTATTTGCATGAGAAAGGACTGAATGAGTATTTTTTACACAATGGGCTATTTAATACGAAGTGAATCAGACAGGTGACACTGTATGTAACATATATTAAATGCGTAGATTATGACTGGGAAAACAAAAAAAAAAACCAAAAAAAACAAAAAAAAGAAAAAATGAGAAACAAGCCTAAAAGTTTACTCTGTTTCCTAACTTTTGTGGCTTTGGTTCAATACTAATGGATATCATGAGTCAAAATCTTAGTCCTGCAATTTTGTTTTTAAATAAATGCTTATCCAGAAGCAAAAGAGCAGTCCCACTACAGTGTCTGGGGAACTTATCTTTGCATAACTGGGTTCCCAAGATGAAGACTATGTTAGCAGAAGAGTAAGGTCTGTTCTTAGAATTTAAGTAGTAAGCTATAACAAAACTCTTGCCATCTCCTCATCTAAAGTGACATAGTTTTGAAATGTGAACAATCTCTACCTTTTACTTTGACACAAGAGTGCGTAATTTGGAATCTGGATATATACTAGATTTTATCCTTCATACAGCCTGCAACCAACGAACGAATGAATAAATCTGAAGAACCATTACAGGAAAGCCTCGCTAAACTTGTTACTCTAAATGCTTTCCTTTCCTTTACCATCAGGCTAAACTCTGTACTGCTCCTCAGCCAAATTCTCCTGCGATGACACCAGCCACATGGAGGGCACATTGGTTCTGGCTATTTAACCTACTATCTGTCCCCTACAGAGTTCAGTGAATGGTCTCTCTGCTTCCCTTGCTGTTCAGCACACAATCCAAATGACTACTGCCTACAGATCTTGAGAGTAAAAATACAAATAATTCCACTTGCAGGTACTCCCACGCTGTAGAAATTACTTGTGTTAGATTGCAAACCTGATGCTTCAACGAGGACTCCAAGGAGAACACTGCTACAGTCTCTTGTACAGGCGTAGGGACAACAGCAATGGCTGCATTTTTTTCCTTATCTAAACCCACATCACTAGGTTTTGCTAGGTTTACTAGCTATTTTACACAAGTGTCAAGCAGGCTCCCTAGGACAGTCTGCAAAGACACTGCCAAACCACAGCCTGCAAACGCTTCCCCAATACACACCTTGAAAGTCATTAAGAAAACCCCAACTTGCTTATCTGATGGTTATGCCTGCTTTTTAATTTTTTGTTTCCTTTGGGATGGACTAGGACTTCTGCCAGTCAAACACTGCTCAAATGACACATCAGTTTATGGAAGTTGCTGGTCCCCAAAATTACATTGTTAAAACATGAGGAAGGAGGTAGGGAAAGGGGACACACACGTGATCAAACAGGTGTACTGAAAAAGTTGATGTAACTAAGTCCTTTATCTCTTACATATTATTCAAAAGGACAAGTTTACGGTTATTTTAAATTCACAACTGCAAAATAGTGTTGTATGAGCTAATCACAAAGCTGTACGGTGAACATCACACACTCACTCAAACACATTACATATGGGACTGCTTAACGTAACGTTATTTGAAAACACAAGACCTAAAAAATAACCTACAGTACACGGCATATAGTTCTACAGGCTTCTTCCTAAGAACATATTTTATCAAAATAAAGATGAATGAGATCACAAAATATTCATCGGATGATTATCTTACAACTAATAAAATCTTTTATGTGGTATGTCAGAAGTTTTCTCTTTGAGACATAAAAATAAATACTGACACTAGAATTTTTGTAAGAGTGAAGAAAATGTTTTCCACAATATAATTATGCCTAGAGCTTCTTCCAGAATATTTCAAATAATTTTGTGTAAGCATTTTGGTAACTGAATCAAATATGTGAAAGCAAACAGCACAGTGAAGTTAAAAATAAAAATTAGAGTATTTAAACCTAGCAGACCAATTTTCAACATAAAGGACAGACTGAAAATTCTTCCATCAAATTAGTTAGTAAAACCAAAATCAGTAGCACAGGCTAACAAACACAAAAAATCATATGAGTTAACCATTAAAAATGTACCATGTAAATTAGATATGGGAAAAATAGTAATAGTAAAATGCCATATACTGATGTTCCACAAAAATACTTTTTTGCAAGAATAAGCTTAGGTCCAGTTTTGTTTGTATCTTCAACAGATCTACCACATTCATGAAAGCTTCCAATTACACTGAACCAGGAAGAACTGCACATAAAAGGGAAAAATAAAAATAATATAGTGCCCTCAGAGATCAGAAGTTCAAAGCTTGTAAAACCCAGGATGATCATGAAACGGAAAGTAAGTATCTAGCTGCCAAAGAATCGTAAGAGCATACTGAAAGTGAAGAGGAACCTTAAGAAGCAACAATACTCCAAGTCATTTAAAACAGTTGTCAGAAATAAAGAAATACAATCTGGGTTTGTGAGACACTAGCCAGAAGACCAAAAGTTTGTGGTCTTCCTACACAAAAGCATGTTACAGAGGAAAAAAACAACCAAACAAAACCGACACTTAACAGATGATCTTCAGACTAAATCCAATGAATCATGCATGTGGAATGGTGTTGTGGGCAGCAAGATACTGAGAACTGAGCTAAAAAGCCGAAAACAAGAAACAGTTGTGTGGAAAGAGCAGACTAAGAAATAGCTTGAAGAAAGTGGAAAGGAATGGAAATACGCACCTAGAACCTGTGCGTGCATACAGGTTCCAAATTACAAAGACAATGAGAAATTTGTAAAATGGCACAAAACATGGATTGGTATACTGACACGAAGTTACAAAAAACTACTAAATATCATGTAAGTCCTCCTGTCAGTGAGATGTAATCATTGAGAAATCTTCAAAAGGAAGCCTAATTCTTTAGAACATACATAAAACCTCACTGGCCAAGACAATATTAAAATGCACAAGTCTACAACCCTGTTTTAGCAAGCAGATGGACTAGATAAACTAAATATTGTTTTCACCCCTAACTCCTATGATGTTCAGAAGATTTGACAGGCTCATGCACAATCCCCTGCAGTCCTACAAGTATGTGAGCAAGTACAGTAAAAAGACATTGACATCAATTATGAAGACCAGCACAAAAATATATGTACTCCACAACCTCTTTGTAAGGCTACATTTGTTTTGTTTTTTAAAGGCACCTCATCCTCTAGCTATTGCCAGCTTTTAAAAAAATCACTTTTCGGTTTGAGCAAGAGCTCAATAGTGAGAAGGAAACATCTTTCAATTCACATTTGATCAGCCACTTCTTACATTCCAATTGTAATCAGAATGACAGTCTTTAAAAACAAGCATGCCGGCCTATTAGTTTTATGTACAGTAATTTAAACAACCGTAACTACATATTGTATTGTGTAAGCGAAAGCACAACATTCATTTCATACTCACACTGTTATCCTTTTGTATACACAAACTCAAGAGAACTCTTAATACTAAAACATTAAAATGCACCCATGGAGTCTTCCCTTACTAGACACATTTAATACATGTTTACAATATATATACACATATATAATATACATAGCTTTTAGAATTTTTCAAATAAATCTTTGTAATTTCCTCTTCAAAAAGAAATAAAATAATGACACTGAAAGAATATGAGTCAAGTACACAGAACTCTCACAAAGTTGAATGCTCAGTTTTGCAGCCAAGTTTCCCCCTTTCCATCATAACCAAATAATTTTATAAAAACTAAATAATCTGAATTGCTATGGTCATCTGTTTCATGGTAAAAGTTCTAATCTTATCTACGGAAATATATTGCATATCAATATAATGAAGTGACATATCTGAATATTCTCAGCAATAAAAGATATTCCAGGATATTTTAGCAGTAAATAGAATGTGTTGCAGGCTCAAACAGCACAGGTCAACCTTTTATCCTAAATAATATAGTTGATTTAAACTCTGAGATCAGCTTCAAATGTGGTCCCATCCCCAAATGCCACTCTAAAAACAACAGAGTCAAACCCTATGTTGGTATCTTTCAACGACTCCTTTTTACAAAGTGTCAGTTTAAAGGTAAGGACTCTTTATCAGTTTCCAGTCTTAACCTCAGGCTGGTATGCAGATTGGGTTCTTTCCTACTTACAACAGTGCCAGAAATCATCTCCAGTAGAAATTCTGCCTTCCATTCCCATTAGAGGAAAACGCCAACTTCAGGCTTATGAGCAGTAAGAACTCTGATGATGACACATAATAGAGAAGAATCCACTCCCCCTCTTTTAAGAAGGGATAAAAAGACTAAAAGATTGGACTAAAAGTTATTTGTCATTCAAATCAACAGAGAAGCTCTGAATACATAAACAAAGCATATCCGTTGAGTAATTACAAGAAATACTCATTTTTTCAGGTAACCTAATCAATGACACAATATGTCCAGTGAAGTGGACAAATTTAAAAGTTCCACAAATGGTGAAGTTGGGAAACACCTCTAGAAGTAGCAGAATTTCTAAAACTGATGAAACTTTGCATAGTTCCCACCTATTGCACTAGCAGGACTCACACAAAGCATTAGGTATAGGTTTAATCCTCAAAGGTAGTATTCCACTGTGAGCCTTAATGCCCAGAATTATACCCTTTTTAACAGGAACAGAAAGAGGAGATGAATGTTTGATAGTTAAATTGTAGGAGAGCTTCTTTGGAAAGCTTTGTGATAATTTCTTGTGCCAGATCTCCAAGAACAAGCATTATAAATCTGAATAAGTTAAATCTGCTACTACAGTATATACAGACTGCTTCAGTCTGTTGTTAATTGGGACTAGACTAAAGGCTCAGCTCCTAGCCACACGCTAATACAGTCTTTAAAAAAATTATATCATTTTTTTTGCAAACTAAATATTTACTGTATAACACAGAAGATGTAACAAAAACTTTACTGCATTTTAATTTCTGTTAGTAATTTGCTTTCCTTTAATTGCATTTATCTTAGGCTAGCAGCCAGGTGGCTGAGATTAACTATCCACTACTGCTCCTTGAACAAGACCTACTTTATTAATACCAAAGGGATGACAATGTGCCTCTCCCATGACACAGTAATGAGCATGTGAACTGACACTTTTTCCAGGTGATTTAATTTTAAGTATATTTAAGATTCCTCAATGAGAAGCATCCAAGGAAGTTTCCCTCTTTTCCTACTCCCTGATGCAATTAGACCCCTTCTTTCCAGTACTCCATTTTATTAATAGAGAATACATAGTCTTAGTTTCACCCAAGGCCTGCCTGGACGAAAATTCACACCCTCTGAAATAAAAGCATTTCGTTTGTTTCTTAACTATTTGAAACTGAGAGTTTCCAAGCTCTCAGCACCAGCTGAGCTCACAGAAACCAGAACAAACGTCAATTTAGAAAACAGCACCCTGCAAAACTAAACACTTACAAACATTCTCTGAATTATAGGGCAGGGTAAGAAGACTCATGCCCTCCTCTTCTCTTTTGTGCAGCTGGTTAAATATATACAAAGCTAGAGTTGAAAGGGAAGCACTCTGTCATACAAACACTTTAGCCAGGGCATCTGCTCCTGCACTGGCAATATAACATTTGGAGGGGTGGAATGCCACATCATGAATGGATTCATCAAATTTTTTGCGATGAGCAGTAAATTCTTGGATGCAGGTCTTGCTTTCAAGATTCCACAAGCGAATTGAACAGTCATGACCTAAAGAAAGGGGAAACAGTTTTCTTTAATTCTCATGTATGCCACCAATATGAGAAAAAGAAAAAGAAATCTGAATGTACTTACTGCCAGACATCAAATACAAGCCATTAGGATCAACAGCTAAACTTGTAACTGCATCCAAGTGAGCTACCATGGAGTGGATCAGTTTTCCTTTGAAAGAAAAGATTTATTTAGGTTATTTTCTGCAATTCACTTTGTTATCTGTATTCACTGCTTCAACTCTACCACAGCTCGTATTATAAATACAAGATCTTGCCCCATGATTGAATCACTAACATTACACAAGAAATCATTTTTTAGATGTTTACAGTCTCAGGAGAGCCACAGTACCAGTATCACCAGCTTTGTTAGACCTTTTTTGTCTGCAAAACCACCGTGAAGCTGCAATCACTGTGCATTTTAAATATCTGCCTCTTAAGCGAATTAAATGAGTTCAGGAGTAAAATCTTGACTGGGAAGGAGGGCAGAAGCCGAGTACACTAATAAGCAATGCATATAAACTACATAAGAATATGAGATAATTTTAGTCAACTCAGACAGAATGTTCTATTGCAGCTTATAATTATAGTAATGATTTCATGTTAAAAATGAGAAATCATGGTCAAATGTTTCTTGTTGTTGCAGAAGATAATAAAACAGAAAAAAAATGAGTGGCCATTTCTTCTACTATTGATTACAGAATTACATCAATCAAATCAACTATTTTCAGCTTTTTCCTCAGCTTCCATTGGGCCCTTTCACCTCTTCTTATTTAACATACATCTAGAAAGTAACAAACTTAAAATCAATAAGCATACTGAAAGCTCTCATTCTAACTTTTAAGACAGTGCAACCTGGAAGCAGAGAAGTCATAAATTGAAGATTATCAAGACTCACAGTCAGAATACCAGATTAATACTACAATTCCTATCAAAAAGTCCTTTAAACCCAAAGAGCTTTATAATTACGCATCTCAGTGTGACTCCCACTACAAATTAGAAAAAGTATTACAAGCTGTCCAGCTGTTTCTGCAGAAGTGAGAGATTTGGAGAAATACAGTGGATCAAATTGAGAACAAGGCCTACCAGTGGACTTCTACCTCTAAGCAATCAGACAGAGGTCTTGGAAGCACTGATGGAGTGCCAGAGCTTCCTGCCCTCAGATCAAAGTAACACAGACACCACCACAGAAGAAACAGGAACATAAGCACATGAAGATTTTGACAAAGCTTTCTTTCATGTTAAGTATTGATAACCCCCACACATAAGGCATTTTAAAAGAATAGAGAGAGAATGATGCAGGTTCCTTATCACTGTGCCAATAAAGTTTTAAGTGGGCTGGCAATCTTTGGGCTCTACTGGTGATATTTCTATTTCAGAGGATATCCAATTCTTGACATCCCTCAGCATTTATGTGAACAATATTAATCAAAGTAAAATTCTGTTTATGCTTTATATTATACAACTATGACTAGGACCTGGTGAAAAGATGCATACCTGTATTGTTGTCATAGAATTTGATGTGTCTATCTTCATGAGCAGTGATACTAATTGGAAGAGTTGGATGGCTGATGACTCTGTTTATCTGACAGGAAGAACTGACTGCTAAGAAAAAACCCACACATATCAATACATGTAAATTGCTAAGTTCTTTGAAAAATTACTACTAAGAAATAAATACGTAGCCCATCTTATTTGCAAAATAATTCTTACCTTTATATAATGGAAACTCTCAGCTATAGCACCTTACGTAATGTGGTTTACTCTAAAATACTTTCCAAATTGCATGCACACAGAGGCATAGGTAAATCATACGTATGAGTATATATACAAAGAAACAAGGTCCAACTTTTGGCCACGGTTTTAGATGGGCACAGCAGGCAACAATATCAAGCCAAAAACGGAGTGAAAATACCTTTTTTGCACTTCCCTACCTCCACATTCCTCCTCTTGTCAAGCCAAACTTTTTTTGTAACACACAGAAAGCACAGGAAAATTAACACTACAAGCAGTATGTTTCCAAGCAAACAAGATTCCACGCCCTCAGTCTCACAGAGTAAAACCCACCTACTATTATTTGATAGATGTGGATTAAAATTCTTAATGAAGAAAAGGATGCTAGACTATTCATAGGAGAGCCATTTTCCTAGTCTTCAAGAATCTTGAAATATCATATATATATACACACACACACAAAAAAAACCAGAAGTTTTTTGATTTGAAATCTAGGCATTGCTGTGATGCACAGACTAGTGAAAGAATGGTCTTAAGAGAAATAGATTACAACAGAAACACAAATAGCCACTCCACAGAACATCGAAATACAGTTATTTTCTTTCATGTGGAAGTTGACTGTATTTAAACTGAGGCCAAAGAACACATCATCTAATCAAAATTCTTACTAAAATAAACAAAATATAATACTACTATAGCATTGCTTTGCTACTAAGGTGGTAAAGATCTGAATTTACATCTTTCTATAAAAATCTCAAGTGTCAGGTAGTATCAGCATTCACAGGACACTTAAAAATAATGGATGTATAAATTAAGGAAAAAAACCCATTCATATCAATAAACCCCTGTAAAATTACTAAAAGCACAAGACTGCATCATGGCCAGGTATCCTCACAGTTTTGAAATGCCAGGCAGAGTGAGGCTTATACTGAACAACGGAGTCCCTAAGTGATGGTAGCAGGGCATTTCAGGTGACTCATTTTCCTCTTGCCTAGTTCTCGTAAAAATAATTATTTTCTTTTTAAGTACATGTAAGCTTTATAGCACTGTTACGTAACTAAAGATACTAAACAGGGACTGCTGGATGTCGTACCACAGCCACATTTTCTTAAAGGAATATTACTGAATTACAGTAAGGAGGAGGTGGTGAAAAAAACAGAAGAAAAAAAAAAGACGACATGTAACTTCCACTGAATAGAGATAATTGATTCAGGACTTTTTTCAGACAGAATAGAGATGTGGGTTAAAAAAAAGAAATCCTGCACAGTAAGGAATAATATCAAGAAGCGGGATGGCACTTTCCATTCCCTCTTATAAAATGACAAGAGTCATTTAACTATTTTAAAACAGACAAGCAAAGCCAACAAGGGCATACTCTCTTTTAAAAATGTAATTACATAGTAGAATTGAGCGACATAACACTTTTAGGGGAAAAGATTATCAAAATTTTAAAAAATACTGAACATCATATTGTTATCAGATTACCATTTTGGCCTGAATATGAAACCTCATGCTTCAGCTCATTCTGTCTCCTTCCTAATGCCAGGATAAAATAATTTACTAATCACAGGTTCCTTACAGTTTCCTCTAAAACTTCTGATACTGGCCACTGCCATGATCCAAGGCATGGGACCCTGTGAATACTCTTCCACTGGACCTTTGCTTTTCTCCTACAGTGAAAACTTCAACTAAAGCCCAATTGCAAATGAGCCAAGAGTATATATAAAACATAGAAAAGGCATACCTCTGAGGTAAACTAAAAAAGAATACACAGAGACTCCCAAACTGGTAATAAATTTAACTTTACATTTTCCTGATATTAACTCTATCTTGCAATTTGGACTGAAGAGAGAATGGAAATTTTGAAGCTGCAAAGATCACTGGGCTAAATTTAAGAGAACTCTGCTTTTTCTTGTGCTTCTGTTCCTTGAAAAGGAATTGAGACAGCATGGGCTTGTTTCTTCTACCTTCTTTCAAAAGTAATAATTTACTGTTATGTCTCAAAACATAGCTTAATTCACATTATAATTTATCATGACACTGCCTAATTGCCTGGAAACATTGAAAAGACTACCAACAGTATCAATCTTAAACAAGCAAATTTTTGTTTTTGTTTTGATACATACTAGTATCCACACTGGACTCCAGGGTAAGAATTCGTTGCCGTGTCTCCATGTTAAAAATGCTAGTGTGTCCACTGTTAAATGATGCTACCATGAGGCTTGGGTCACTGCTCACAAGATCTACTGATGAAGGGATTCCCATTTCTAGAAAGCAACATAGAGAGCATTTTCATAAGATTTAGCTGGTGTAAAGAAAAGTGAAAAATAAACAAAAAATGCCAAGCAGTAAGCACTTCAATATCAAAAGGGCCATGATTATGAAAGGAAATGTTACATTTAAAAATCTACATTATGCCAATATAAACAGACTGCTCTGTAAAATCACTATTTTAAACATTGGGTTTTTTGATATGTGTATCAACAACATTGTTTACTAAGATGCTGTATCTGGAGCTGCAGCTGAACAAAAATCTACTTTGAAACTAAGAAAGAATGAACTCCCTGCCCACTCTTTCTTCCTTTTACTGTAAGAGCAATTCTCAAACAAAACTCCATGGCATTAAGTAAAAGGACATCAAATTGAAGTCATAAAACCATTTACATGACAGATGATCAATGTTATTATTAACCTGGGCAAATTCAAAGCTTAAAAACTGCCAAAGCTTTCCAAGTGCAAATTTTATACGCTGACACTGTCAGCATGGAAAGTTATACACAAATACATTATAAACTTGTATTACAAAGCTTCGTCCATCCTGCCTATTGCGGTATACAACTGATCTCCTTACACTGTAGCTATCTGAACGCTACAGGACAGAAGGCCAAATCAGCAGAGCTTGGGTATAGGAAATATCCCTTGGAATTTTTCTCCTTGAATGTGCTGTTTGCCACCTGCTACGTGAAAGGAAAAAAATGGTTGCAACAAACGCCAGGAGGAGGAGGAAGAGGTAGAGTGTGAGACACTGAATGTTAAGCAACCTAATGTCCATGGATCCAGATAACGCAGGAATATCATCACCTCCCTCTAAACCTAAAATTTATGGGAGAAACACCTTTCTTGGACATATAACCTCAGGAATGTTGCTCAGGAGTGGTGGTACTTATCTACAGGCACTCCAAAAAAGCCAAACATGATTGGTGTGAAAAGAAAACATGTACTGTTTCTGAAGTGACCTTTTCTACCACTACCATTCCTGCTTATTTGCAGCTTCCTGGTAAACCTACAACAGTTAATCTAAAGGACTTAAGTGATGACTGCTAGATATTTTAGAGAGTTAGTTTAAGGTTCTCAATAAGCCACAAGAAAATTCCATTTCAAAGGAGGATCTATGAATTTCACAACTGGGTTTCATTCCAGTTTGGAACACAAAAAACCCCAAAGATTAGCTCTGTAAAGCAAGACTAATTTCCCCTTCTCCCTTAATTTCATAGTTAAACCAAAACAAAACCCCAGACAAAAAACAAACAAACAAACAAAAAAAACCCACAACAAACACCACCAAGAAGTTTTCAAAGTAGATGGATAGGCAAGCTAGCAGCAAACCGATTACGTTTTCACAGAACCTTGCAGACCTTTGGAAACATAGCTCTGCAAGAACTAAAACACGTGAAATATTTCTATTTTGCTCAGTCTATTTTAAATGGCAGATTGGACCAGCTTTGCAGCATAATTCAGTCTTTTCAGTTATGACGAAGTTTATTTGGCCTCAAAGTTCTTCTGAAGAACCAAGGAACTATCTCAGTTCGTGGGTTGCCTTTAGGACCATCAGCTCTAAGAAAGTTGGGCAATGTCAACAGGCTCATTCTAGAGCACTCACTCAGACAGCAACTTTAAGAAATTAGGCTCTAAACAGTAGAATTTTGATTTGTGCATGATATTTCAGTAACCTAATCCAAAAAAGCAAATTTTTTCAGCTAGCAGTGTTTAGGATGACTAGGTTATTGCTATTTAGTTAATGTGCAAACTTAGAAATTCAACTGGAATCTGTATTAGAGGCACAAGGAACATAATCCGGAAGGTACAATGCCACTGGCCTCAGACAAAGCACCAGCTAATCCAAACCTCTCTTGGGGGAAGAGAGTTTTTCATTCTGGACGCACCAAAAGCAAAAGCCTAATGGAAACTCAGTCTGAATCTGAAATATGGGGCTAATACATTGTACTTCATAGTTTTGGTAACATCAGCGGTTTACCTGCAGCAGTTGGCTTTTAGCTGTATGTGACTGCCCCCCTGTGTATAGGTATCTATTCAGCTGGTGTCAAAGGAGAAGGCACCCAAAATGTACTCTTCCCAAAACCAGTCATAAAGATATAAAATCCAGCAAAAACAACAAGAAGGATTTCTATTCAGTAGCCAAAATTATGGCACTCTGAACAGCGATGCTCATAAACTTTAAGGTAGGGCAATTTTCTTTACCTTGATTATCATTAAATATATTGAGAGCTGGCGCGACTTCTGTAGCTTTCCATAGACGTATAGTGCCGTCTGCTGAACAGGATAGCAAACGCTGGTGTGCTCCACTGTAAACCAGACCCCACACTGCATCTGTATGGCCTACAAAAGCACCTCTTAGAACAGATGGATCTGTGAAAAAAACAAAACAAACCACATTTCAAAACAAAATCTGAATTAAGTCAATAGTTGTATCATGGTCTGTGTTTATGGATGAACTTTTAAGAAGACAGTCCATAAAAAAAACCCAAGACCAATCAGGTCATATCAATACAGAATTGTCAATTATTCTTGTATGAAGATGCTTGAATTTCATCAGCATATGTGGCATTCAGTTATCCAGTTACAACTAATGGAACAAAATCATATTTCAGCAGAATGGACAGTATCAAAGTTGGCAAAACACACTTTTGATTTTAAAATTAACTCTCAAACAACCATTAAAGGCACATCAGTCCCTTTTTTTCCAGAAGTCAACTTTGAGGTCAACCACATCTGAAGCTACAAGAGGTGAAAATGTTTTAACACACAGACACAAGGCTGCCATCCTTTCAGACCTGGTAAATCTTACCCAATTGGGCTTTTTAAGCTGTTTGCAGACAACATTAACAGCTTTAGACTCAGACTATACAACCTCTTTTTATCTCAACTGCATCAAGATTTGTTGAAGAAAAAGAACATTAAAATACACATTTGCTGTATTTGCCAAGTATAAAGCTTAGTCCTACACTTTTTCAACCTGTTTCTCAAAATTGTGATGACATCAAGGCTTTTTTTAAGAAAATGACAAATTTTATCTTCTCATCAATCAGCATCTGTATTAAAACTGAAGCCAACATGCAATTTTCTCCTTTAAATTTTCAAAGAAGCATTAACTACAAATGATACTATTTTAGCCATGTTAACATTAATGTCACTAAAGATATCATTTCACTTGTGCGTGTGAAAGCAACGTACCATAGGAGTCATAGGGGTCAATGTTCGGGTTGGTTGTATTCCAGCCATGGATGAGGCCATCTGTTCCCCCACTGTAACACTGTTCACCATTACTGCTCATCACCACACAGAGCACTGGTCCACTGGAAGAACCCCACCCCCAAAGAAATGTTGACTATTAACTTTTTCATTATGTGAAAAACAATGTAAACAAATCTTCAAAGTTAGATACATTCACTTGCTGCAACAAAAATTCTGCATAGCCAGATCACATGCTACAATACTTCCCACAAAAAAACCTCCACAGTATTTGGTAATGTAACCACAATCAGGACAATTTAATCATTATGCAGATGAAATAAGAAAAGTGTCACAGTTTTAAACTATAGGCTGTGTTATTTTACATAAACATCTTTTTTCCCTTTTTTAAAGATCTAAGGCTCTTATGAAATCAGTTCAGCAGGTTTAAATGCACTGCAAACAGCTTCATTCTACAGATGGACATACCTGACAAAAAGGCAAGAACTGCAATGATAAACAGAGCACCTAGTCAAATTTGAACTATATGTTTAGGTTTTTCTTTTCAAAACCGTGGTGTACTTAGCTCCAGACACAAATAATTATGCAGAAAGGAGATGAACATATGCAGATATTTTAAATAACATGGGAACTAAAAGCATCACATGAAATCACTAGTTGACAAGGTGGAAATTATTTTTTTGAAAAAATTCTGTGTCTGTTTACAAATCATATATTTCTCAAAATATGACAATGTTTCTCAGGAAATACTCACCTATGTGCTCTGAAGGTATATATTGGCTCTACATCAAGAGAAGCACTCCTAAATGAAGTACAAGAAAACATTAACATGTATACGACCTTGCACAGTGCTTTACAAAGATGTGCCAGAATTGCTAAATTCTTAAAGTCACTGATATGTCCTTTGAAGTGTTTTTCCCACAACATTCTCTCCCAACATGATTTTTCATATATCTAGGAATTCTTTGCATTCTTTCAAAATATGATAGGATTTGTTTGGTCGGTTTGGTATTTTGTTTGAAGGCCTTCAAGGTAAAGTCCACGAACTCTCACAGACCAATTAAAGCAGTAGGTAGGTACATCAATGGTGGGGAGTGGAGGGCCATCAGTATCACATGGAACATATCATTAAGTGTTACAAATCCCTATCAGAGCAAAGAAGCTTATGGCACCTTGTTTTTATATCAGTGCTATAGCATTGTTACAAACTACTTCAAAAACTGCTGTTCTGGACTTTACCAGTCCAGTGCTTGTTACAGACTGCGGGAAGACCACATGCTTTGCCTAGTCCTCCTAAAAGACATGATGTCATCCCTCACTACATTAGCCCCACTACGAATTTGCTCTCATTTCTGAAAATACCCAGCAACACAGAAGAGAGTGTACAAAGGAACCTAACAACATCTCAAAATTTAAAAGCTGTACGCATGTATATGCATATATGTCTATGCATATATAAAAAAATGCATTTTTACACAGTGATATACACATGCAAGCAAACTAACAGGCCACATACAAATATTTTCTCCAGTAAATTAATTTTCCATGTTATCTACAAGGAAAATAGAAAAAAGTGAATAGTTTTCACTTTCACAAACAAAGCACATTCACAAACATGCATGGATTCCTTCTGGCACTCTTTAAAAGTCCCCATTCTTCTCCAAGAGCTTGTTTTCCTACTCTTAAATTAAAGAAACAATTCTGATTGACTCCAAGGGACATACAGTGAAGTGGCATCTACAATTTTTTTCTTCCTTCATAAACAAAGCAGAAAAAAAAAAATCTTACTTTTTTGCTGGTGCTGTTTTTTGTAAATTCCACATTTTTAATGTATGGTCCTCGGAAGCTGTTATTAAGACTGGTTCAACTGGATGAAAAGCGAGACCTCTTATTCCATCAAAGTGACTTCTTAATGTGAATTTGGGGTTCCAAGTCTTTCTCAATGCATCCTTATTGTTTGCTATCTAATTAAAAAAGAAATGCCAAACTTGTGATTAATCTGGAAGGCACAATGAAAGGAAGAAAGCAGAAATTTAGTTTGGCATTTTCAGAAGATGTCAAATTACCTCACCCACTTTTCATAACAACCTGCTCTCGAGCAACAGTCCATTTAACACTGATCTGACAATTCAAAATGAGAACAAAGGTCGATGTATTCCACAAAAGCAACAAATAATGTCACATCCACAGTAATATATTCTGTGCAAATCTGAAATATTCCACATGCCTTAAATTACACAATTTAAAACCTGAAAAGTACTTTTCTGACTGATACTGCTGTAAACTCAGCTTGGTATTTGAAATCTGATCTATGCCTATCAGCTCATTCATTAACACTGGGCCTAACTCAACCAAGTTGTGGTCCCTGAATATCTGAAATACCACTGACATGGCATCTTGAAGTAAAGATCCAAGAAAAACAGAGAAGTATCTAAGAGAACAGAAAGAAACACAACTAACTTACTCACCTAAGGCAACACAAGCTCTGCAATAATGCAAGACAAGTAAAGCTTGCCAGGGAAAAAAAGAAAAAAAGGCAAAAAGGACTTGGCTACACACTAAGAATAAAACTGGCAAGCAATAAGCTATCATATACACAGACACAATTATTTGGCAATAAAAGCATTTTAGCAGATTCAAAAAGAAAGCTCTTAACAAAGTAACAGTTGCTTCAACATTGCTCCTCTGAACAAATGTTGACATAAAATGCTGAAACAGATTTTTATCACTGTCAGTCCACACTGCCACAGTTATGTTTACCTGCCCATAATCACTGCTGATGGTGGTTATGGAAAATCAGGAAAACAAACAATTGCAACTCAAATGTTGATGATTTCATTACGTTGAAAGCTACAGATAAACCCAAATAATTTAGTATCCTTCACTGCAAAGAAGAGACAACTGTTCTGAGCCACTTCAAGAATCTACATTTTATTCTGAAATGTGGGGAAGTTTAAGAACAAAAATGCTTTTTCTTTAGTTTTGTTACTTCTGGATTTAATAAAAAGATGCTTTAATTAAGAGGTTCTATAGATTTTAAACAATGAGAAAGGAGTCTAACAAACAGCAGATTTAGCCTCATGATATTTCTTAGTAATTATGTACTGTCTTGCTCAAGGAGGCATGTCAGGTTCTTTGCCAGTTTATTGAGCTGAGGTGGCTCAATAAGGGAACAGACAAATGCTCAAGTTGGTGCAAGGACAGGGCAGGACTGCAATGTCAGCAGCTTTGGCAGATTTTGTGGAGATTGGCCAAGAAAGTCTCAGCAAAAAGCATACAAGAAGTACAGAATATTCACAGATAACTGGAGAGGAATTTGGTTGCCTCAATACAGGCATCTAATGCTGATTAGGTGATGGAGGGAACCTTGCTTGCCCTCCTGCTCCCATATCAGCAGCACAGGTCCCATACCACATCTGCAAAAACCACAAAGACACCTCAGCCTAACAGTGCATGCCAGTTCTGGCCGGATAATATTCTCCATTTGCTTCTCATTCATTCAGAGATGCTCTTCCAAAGGAGTCCAAGATGATTAGCTTCTAAATTGGGAAGTAGATAGAGGGCAGTCCCAGCCAGCAGACCAGCAGCAGAGGTGAAAACAGATCCTAGCCCTGATGCACACTGCCTGCCTGGCAGCACCACCATCACTCCATTTACCAGTCTCTCATGAGTTGGGAAAGGCTGGGTTACTAACACAACAGCCAGCCTCCTTTTCTCTTCCTCCCATTGAAATTTAACAGTGAGGTAATCCAAGACTTGAAAAGCAGTTGTGGGGTAGGAGGATGTTCAACCCCAAAATTAGCACCCAATCTGAATTTGCCACTAATAGTAATATTTGTGTGTACATAGACAACCTGAAAACTCCGGAAACAGCAATGATATGCAGGAAGTATTATGGACACCACTCTTGTTCAAAGTTGCACAAAATCAAGCAAGAGTCTACTGCAAGTCCAAAACCTCCCAAGTCAGTACATAGTATTAAATGTAATGATTTTGTAGTTCAGATACTCTTATGTACAGTAATCAGTCTCTTATAATTTTATGAAGCTTCTTAATCTACCCAGAAGACTAGGGAAAAAACCCCAGAACCAACAGAAGTGAACATTTGTTAAGACAACAATGTGTAAAGAAAGGAAAAAGAAAAGATAAACTTAAGGGAGTATTGGCTAGCAATCTGGGAAATTTCACCTTGTTAGACACTCTAAAAAACTTACCACAAATAGAAGATTTTCTCTTTCAAGTTCATAATGTCCATTAGCAAGTGAAAACCATTCTTTATTTTACAGACAGTCAAAGCAACGTGTAAAAAACTTGACCATGAGGTAGGCTGATGCTGCCATGTTTCAGAAGAATCCAATAGAAATGGCAGTAGGACAAAAGGGACTGAAAATAGGAAAGTGTCTGCAACTCTTGAGAGCAAATACATTCAAAGTCCTCAACTTCATTCTCCATGATTCAAAACTGACACTTAAAAAACCCATATTAAATTTCCACTAATCCTACCTGATAGATATTTGGCAGCTGGAAAAAGGTGTGAAGTAGTCCAAAATAAAACCAGATTATATTATTTGTAAACTAAACTTCTAGTGAAATTTGAAAGCTGAAAAACTAGCCTTTTATTTTGCTTCAATAAAGAACACAGTGACAAGAGCAATGAGCTTTGTAAACAACTTCTTTTTTTTTAATTTTTAGCACTAGAAAAAGGTAAGAGTTGAGGTAAGCATGACTATGAATTCCTGATCACAGGACTTCATGAAGGCATTTAACAAGTGAGCAAACAGAAGTTAATATTCTCAACCACACAGAATAGGATAGGCGTGGATAAGGAAACGCTGTATTCCATAAATGAAAGCTGTTGGTTTGGGATATGGAGACATGGACAAACACAATACTTTATGGGGACACTTGAACAATGAGGTCAAGTGCTGAAAACATTAAGATCTTGTATAGATGGGTTAGGCTTGTCATGTTCTCTGAATTTAAAAAAAACCCCCAGCATCTAATTCTTAGGTGTAACTGTAAAAGAAATTAAATTTGTACATGATCTTACCCCTTTTTGAAGAAAAAGTCAGGGAAGACTAGCAAAAAAAATTAAGAGCTGATCCCTGGTTAGGATATAACACTAAAATACTGAATTTTAACAGAGATGTTCTATATCATTGCAATCCTGGTGATTCACAACACATCACATGCTAATGAACTTGCTATAGTAGTAGAGCACATATCTGCAGTGTCACTCTCAAAATGTGTGTAAACTTTTATTAACTATGTAATTTATTGATTCTCAAGTACATACAAGGGTAGAACTTCAAAGTAAGGACCTTCAGGTTATTTCTGAAGTCTCAGATTTGATTTGTGACAGTAAAATCCCAGATGGTGATTACTTAAGAGTCAGATTTACTGAAGGGTAAGATTACTCCCCAACACACAATACTAAAAAATCATCTCTGAAATACCTCAACCTTGACAGAGCTGAGCAATGCAATAGCAAGATTAATCTGGAATTGACAGATCACAAAGAAGCAAATTATTAAAGTAATACCTGACATATCTTTTCCCAAGAAATCAGAAATACAGACAAAAATTACATATGACTACAAAGAAGGAATTTTAGGAAATATTTTTCATAAAAAGGGAAAGAAAAAAAAGCCGTAGGCTACACACATAGCCACAAAAGTGCTGGCCACAAGAGCCTCCTAAGTAGTCTCTAGTCCAGCTTGCCATATTGAAATGAGACTATTGCCCACACCACGTAAAGTCACAGCTCTCCCCCAGCCAAGTCTTGAACACCTCCCAGGAAGGGGATTCCAGAGATTCACTTTTTCCCCTAATGTTCAACCTGAACCTCCCAAGCCATAATTTGCTACAGTTTCCTCTTGTTTTAACACCTGAGGCTATGGAGAAGCTTGACTCTGTAATCCTGTTAAGCACCCTTCCAATACCTGTAGGCTGCTACTCGAGCACCCCTTAGTCTCCTAACAACTGAACAAGATGAGCTCCCTAAACATCTTCATCAGTCAGATGCTGCGGGACTCTTTCCAATTTTTCTACAACCCTCTGAAGTGGCAGGGTCCAAACCTGCATACTGTTATAGCCTCATCAGGCCCATGTAGAGGGGACGTTAACTTCCCTCAATCTGCTGGCCATGCTACTCCTAATTTTGCTGAGTGTCACTGGGGTTACAAGAACCCAACAGTATCACTACTAAATACATTTACTTTCAATTATTTGAATGACACAGCAGGCAAATGAGAGAAGGAGAGAGGCTTGTAGAGAGCTTCGAGGCTGCTGTGTATGGGAAGAACAGATATGTCAAGCAAAAATTTGTGACATCCTCTGGCAGCATAATTTCAACAGGAAAATGTTTTCTGCTGAGCCTAACATGTAACTTGCATCTGCTTTCAGCAAGTAGACAGTAGAACCTTGAGTTACCATTAATAACCACTTACATCATAAGTCAGTGAGTCTGCCTCATTGGCTACTGTAAGGCCTGCCAGCTCTCCAAGACCCAGCTCACTTTCAAGGGCTTCATCTGTTCCCATAATGAAAGACTTCCCTGAAGAAGGAGGGAATGTTAAAGCTTCCACTGGAAGAAAACAAAACAAAACAAAATCCTGAAAAGTGGGTTTGTGCAACATTGATTAATAAAAGCATACTCTCTACCTCCAAAATACTGAACATCTCTCAAGTACTTGAGGGCAAAATTCTAAAAAGATGCATAGAAAATAGCCATTCTAAAGATAATCACTGTACTTACCCATAAACACTACCCTCTGAACATAATACTTACACGAGGTGTGCACGACTCAAGACAGTAAGTGTAACTAGCCACAGGAAGGATGAGTACATTACCGTTCACCCATATATAATGTAAAAGTAACACAGAAAAGCTCAGGCCCTTCCACAACTCTGCTATAAAATATGCAATTAGGCTCTGGAGAAGTAGCAAAAATACAGACAAAAATGGCTGGTGGGAGCATCTGGACCCTTCGTAACACCATACCCAGACATGTCCAAAAGCATGTCTACAATGAAGCTGTTTACATGTGCTCCAATCCAGCAACATGACTAGAAGCTGACAATTCATTGCTACTTGTAAAATCAGTTTAGCACTGAATTCCAGGGTTTTACTAGCAGTATCCAAACTTACTAGTTCACAGCTGCTACAGCATGCCTATAGGAGCTCCAGTCACTGCAACATAAACACATCCATAGGCAGATTCACTAAAAATGTGAGGATCAAAGGCTAAGAGGAGTACAGTTCACATACAAATACCACATAAGGCTCCACATCAAGTGGTATGACTCAAAAGCAGCTGTGCCTTTACCAGCTTCCCTGTAAAATAACTCTCCAAGTCTATACATCACAAAAGGGGGTCTAAATAGATGAAAACGTGTTATTGTCTGGACACAAGAGACTTCACCCAATTTTATATACCTTTTGTCTCAGATTACAAGGGTTTTTCAGTAAATTATAATTTTTTCTCCTTTTAGCTACATTGTAAATACAAGCCTTGGCAAATACTCTTGCTACCAGGGAGAAAGAAAAGGAAATGCCATCTCATTTGCAGTTTCTTAATTAGTCTAACAGCACCAACACTAAGTTAAAACCAAGCAAACTATGGTTTACAATGAATTGCCTGATCTGTTCGGTCTGCTTCCCTCTTGTCCCAAAGGCACCAGGTTCAGAGGCTATTTATTACATTCCCCTCCAGTCCACCCAGCACAAAATAAGCTAGTATTTCTATAGTCGTTCTGTTCCACACTCAAACCTCTCGAGTGTCCTGTTCGCCTTCTGATACTTTTTACTATCAAACAAAAGCCCTTCAAGCTCTACTGTTTGATTAGGTATCTTAGTTATTACCTTTTAATCACAAACACCTCTTACCTTCTTCACCCTGAAGCCTAAACTATCATTCTCTTTACCTCTCTTTTGAACTTACAATGTAATATTCCACTCAACACTCAATACATACAGGACATCAAATCTGAAGAGTTATAAAAGAATAAAAATATTGTATGCCAAAAATATAATAGTCTCAGATTTCTAAAGGAATACACAGCTAACAGTTTGACTCAGACTGATAACAATCAGCCATCCCCTTTTGTTTTTGTGAGAGTCCATCACAGAATCTCTAAACTAAAAAACATGTTCTTGAAAGGACATGAAAACAGAGCTCTGCTAAGATGGCTCTCGGTTTATGTGAGAGAAGCTGGAAAGGAAACATTTAACAAAAAATTCCTCCACTTCTTGAAGTGTTGCTAAGTTACCCCCTTCTTTCATAAAGAAAGCCACTGAGTATGTAGGAAATGGAACTATTGAGATCTTTGGTAACTATGCCACATGCCGGGTCTTTTTATGCATCTTAATTATAACTTGGCTGACCTACTTTTTCACACTCATTGAAAGACTGCTAAGTGAAACCCGTGCTTTGCTCATTTTTCAAAAGACATATTTACCATTTGAATAAAGAGCACAAGATATGATCTTCTACAAATTTATATAGCCTCATATATTTATTTTATTATGCTCCATATTATAGGAATTCAAATGTGGAAACAAAGAGATGATTTAGCAACTTTCAGACATAATACTAATTAAGGTAGCCACATGCCTCATTGCAAAGATATTTGCTTTCCACACTTGGGAGTAGCTGCTATGAGAAATTTTTTTAATTTTTGGAACACATTATGGAAATGAATACACTGGCAAGCTCTAAGACAATCTCTGTGATTCACTACACAATCACCACGTGCATGTAAAAGATATATCTAGCCACTTGCATTTACATGCAGAGCCTCTACCTTTGCACTTAAAAAAAGAACACATACATATGTGTGTGTATGTATGTAATATATATACATACATTTAAAACTATGAGGAGAAAAACAGATGCTCTTATATAATGAGAGTTTATGTTCCACACTTGACTGCCAGGCCTGAGCAAGTGACTTGAGATCCTCATATTACAAAGTCATCAAGTGCCAAGTGAGTTTTTTCCATCATGTTCAAAGGTATTCAGCCAAGACTTTACTGAGGTAGGTGTGCTGACCTTACTAATAGTGACTGGAGGGGAGGAATGGGAATGCCATTTATCACACTTAGACAGAATTCATAATGCTGAATCAGTATTTGTAAGGTGCGTGGAAAGTCTTAGAGCATAACTTTTAAGCAAAAGTAACTTTAAACATCTACCCTTTACAAAGGTGCATGCACATTTTTAATACTTACCTTCATCTGTCCTGTTCAGCTCGTGTTCAATGAGCCTTGAGCTACTGGGCCTAGAAGAAGGTGCAACAGATGGCTGTAATGAAGGTAGATCATCAACGTCTCTCAAGTTTGCAAGCATATCTTGCAGCTTTGACCTGTTGGGCCCTAACCAGAAAAAAAAATAAATTAAATGCATAGTTCATGATGGCACTACTTATATCAGATATGCTACTGCAGCACATGCAACAATGGATCCTACCTTGCATTATAACGTTACCACAGAAAAACTAATGAGCAACCTATTTTCAGCAGTAACTAATCATCCAGCATGAAATGAATTTCTTGAAAAGAAAGTGATAGAAGCAACTGAGAATTGTGAACGCACAATTTTCCCCACATTCATAAACTCATACTGCTACTTGCATGGGATGCTGAAGAATGCCTTCAACTGATTCACACTGATTATTAGAATATTTACTTTTCCCAAACAATAGC
This sequence comes from Athene noctua, assembly GCF_965140245.1. NCBI lineage: Eukaryota > Metazoa > Chordata > Aves > Strigiformes > Strigidae > Athene > Athene noctua. The sequence goes on from NC_134037.1 coordinate 92,282,631, forward strand.
TGACATTTGTGAATATTTTAAAATTTGTGCATCAGGTACTTTGTGCAGCATATTCTTATGACAACATGATTATTTTAAATTTATTTGTGCACTAGTGTAGTATTGTGAACTATATAAGCCAAAAAGTTATATTAAAATATAAATGTAACTGGATTCACCGGCCTACTTCCTGAAGCTACATATGGTGAAGACCCATGCCCTTCTTGACACTTACCTGTGCTTTGCTCCATCATTTTCCCACATCCCTGTTTTGACTGTTTTATATAGGATTGAGGCTGAAACATATCTTCGGTAGTTTTTCCTGTTGTAAGTTTAATTAAGAATGGGAAAATGTCTTACCCATAGTCCATTATGTTTTTTCCTAGACCAGTAAATAATACAGCTATTTTTAAGCAGCTTTAACACAGAAGTGTACTCTAATATATGTATTCTCTCATAAAACCATTCTATGATTCTATTCTCTTATTACTTCACAGGAGCGTTTACTACAGCCTTGCAAAATCGTAAGTTTACTAATGCAGTTGCAGATTCTATGTTGTCCACCCTAACCATAATGACTGAATATAAACTAAATAGTATTTAACTTGTCTGTCACAAAAACATCATTTGATTCAGGAAAACATTAAGTAGGATTTTGCAAGATTGTTTTACTATTATATCTGATTTATAAAAACAATATTTTACTTAGTAGCACTTCAGCATCTAAGAACCATTTATGATGAGATTAAAGTCATAGAAACAAATTTTGTACAATTCAATGCAAAGACATTTAGTCCCTTCTTTTTCCCCAGACTTCCTCATATTCTTCTTCACTATGTCCAATATCATAAATAGCTGAAAACAGGTTGTGATTCTTCCTGCTTTTTCTGCACTGATGCCCTTCCAGCGGCAGTTTGTCCATGGAAAGATGCTTAATTTCTGTACTGCAGTAAATCATTTGGTCTCCCAAGATCAAACCAATCAAATCAGTCTTAAAGGTATTGTAAATATACTGAGCAGTAGTTATCTTCATGAAGGAGCACTGGATGTCCAAGTGCTGCCTTACATCAGGAATTCTTCTCATAAATATATGAAACATGTTCTAGTAATATCTATGTCTATATTAACAATTAAGTTTTGCTATCAAAAATAAAAAGCACTCAAGAGCTGTTCAAGAATATAATGTCAACAGCTTAATTACATATTTTCTTCTAAGTTAACCCTACAACTATTTACCCTGAACTACACAGCACATCTGTCTGTTTTAAAAACAACAGACAAGTTACAAAAATCAAATTTCATTGACATCATATATCGGTATACCCTCTCTATCTTAACTATAAAGAAATTTAGAATCAATTTTGTGAAACACAAACACTTTAGTTGGCCAGCTCAGCTTCTTGTCAGACTTGTGATTAATTTCCAGGAACTTAAACGATTCCAAAGTTGACAAAAATATCACTTGAGAAATTTAGAGTACAGTAATGATTTACTTTTTTTCCATAAAAAAGGAAAAAAACCGAGGTTTAGTTTGTGTATTCGATAGCATAATTTCAGCTACATAATGAACTGCGGAGCAGCAGCTTATCACAAGTATCAATACAAAGAGTAACAAAGCAAGTCAGCCTCCACAATGCGAGGATCTGACACCTTTTGCATCGTTATGCATGTCTCTTTGGAAGTGAGAATTTCCTTGGTATTCATAAGCATCTTCCCACAAAGGGAGAAACATCCCTCAAATTTCTTACTGGGCTACATGCAATATTATTAATTTACATCATTCACACATGAATTCTCAATATGTCTAGATGTTTGAAATACAGCTGTGAATACAGGGTTTCATTTGAAATCCTTCATCTGAATTCAAAATGTTTTAAGGCTTACTTATCAAAAAAAACATTGATTTTACAAAATAGGTTTTTATTTTAAGAAACGTAACAAAAATTATAATACAGGGCTAGAAACTGTATTTCAGTTAGCGATCACAGTTTTTTGTTTGGATAACAATACCCAATACTTTTAAAGGCTGGTCCCACAGGTATGAAATCAATAAATAAATCCTATGATTTACAAATAAACTGATGGTCAGAGTTGCTTCCTATTTCGAGCCCTGCATAACAAATTATGATGACAGCATGACTTTCATGTTGTGAATGTTAAGTATAAACAGGGGTAGAAATTAACCTGTTTTCTCCCTCAGTCATCTAATAGGACACTCAAGACAGTTTCTGGTTTGTTTGGTTTTTTTTATTTACATACCAGATGTTAACTCTTCCTGTGAAACTGGCATGTTTCCAGCTAAGAAAGGGTTCTGAAGTCTTCTATATTAGTGTGAACTCTTAAACCAATGCCTTTCAAAATTTAAGTTTCTGAATAACAGAAGTATAATCCATGCTCAAAGAAAGAATTTTTAATTAATCCAACACCTGATTGGAAGAAGTTATATCTAATCCAACTATTTATCAGGTAACTTGATTGACTGTCATTAATTTCAACCCCTGAGAACTGGTGAACAGGAAAGCAGTCAGGAGCAGCAAAGTAAAAGAGTAAGTAATTTTAGGAAAACATTGAAAGAGAGATAGAATTAAGGGTGTGAAAGATGTGAGATTTATGATTTTAAGGTGCAATGTTTTCCACTTACTCTTCACCCCCTTTTTCCCCTTGCGCTCCTTTTTGTATTGTTCCTTGAGTTTGGTTATTACTCCCTGGTCGACATTCCAAGCTTCAGGCATGAGACACTGGTCTTCCTTTTCTAAACAAAGTGAAACAAATGAAACATCCTTTTTCAATAATGTCACCAAGTGATCTCCACTGAAGGAGGTAACAGCTGCTGTCAATGGCATTTGTCTTTTATTTTAAACAAACAGAAATAGCACCAAGCTTGTGAAAGCTGTAAAACTGCTACTCACATTCCACTTCTATTTGCTCAGATTTTTCTTAACAAAAAATTGAGATGAAATTTCACATGCCTAATTTCTATAACCAAGCACATAGCTGCTCATAAATGTAAGCAGCATTTACTTTACAATAACTCAGGACATATTTTCCAGCTTTTTTTTTTTCCTCCAGGGAAAGAATTATTATATCTAGAAGCAGCAGCTATGTTACTGGTCAACATAACTTTACAACTCAGACGTTGTCACTGCATTTCAAATTCTCATTTCATTGTCTTTGTTCTATGTCGTCATTTATACAAAGCAGCAGCACACTTACATAATTTTGGAACACAGTATACATGTCACCAAGGTTTGAATAAAATCTTAAAGCACTAAAGCCATGAAATTTCACAAAAAGGGGAAGGTCTGAGTTAATACTCTTCGAAAAAATACACAAAACACTTCAACATACCTAATAAATAAAAATCCCCATGTTGTTTTTTTTTTTTTAATTAAAAACATCTCTCTCAAATTTCTTCCCCTGTGACATGCTACAGAAAAGTATTCTTCCAATAGTACACTATTTGGAGATTTTCAACAAAATGTGTTATGTGAGTTCAAATCTCCAAGTCATTTTTTCCATATATGGAAGGACCTTACTGAGGCAGCTTAGAAAAATAATTTGCAAGAGAATGGAACTAATACAGCTTTTCCTCATATATATTTATTTTTGTGACCATCACAGCTACAAAATTTTTTGAAATGCATTCTCTTTTTGCTTTGTTTTCCTCATTAAAATCTCAACCTTATTATCTAAAAATTCATTCCTTTCAGACCAAGTTTGCTTTGTACATCAAAACTATTCTAGACCTTTTAAAATATAAACAATAATAAACAGACTAGTATCCAGAAAGGGTATTAAATGTCTGTAGAGAAAGCACACCACTATCAATCACAATCTGAAGGAGTCACTATGATCAGACAGAAGATTTAAAATGAGACATGGATTATTATGGGGGCTGACTTATTAGAAATTAACTATGCTGAAAAAGACTTAGGGATCCTCCATCAACATCAAACTGAACAGGAGTCAGCAGCATACTCTTGCAACAATGGCAGTCAACCATATCCCAGGCTGTATTAACAAGAACGTAGCCGGGGGGGGTGAGGGAGGTGATTATTCCCCTCTGTTTGGCACTTGTGAGACCACACCTTGAGTACTGCATCCAGTATAGCATTTCTTTTATTGGAAACCTTGTAAGTATAATGCTAAGTACCTAGTATTGATGTAGTACAGCAAGTCCAGAGAAGCCACTAAGATAGTTAAGGCAGCTGAAGCTGATGAGCTACAAGGAGGGACTGAGACTACTGTGAGCGTTCAGTGACTGCAAAAGAGGCATCTCAGTCTACCTACAACTACCTAATAGGCAAGCGGAGAGAAGATGGGGACAGACTCTGCTTGGACTTGAGTCACAGAAGGACAAAATCCTTTCTACCACGAGAACAGCCAAATACCAGAATACTGCCCCTGAGAGTTTACGGGAATTCCCTTCCTGGAAGATATTCAAAACTTGATCAGAAAAAGGCCAGAGTAACCTGTTGAAAATGGACCTGAGTAAGAGGTTGGACTAGATGACCTCTCACCCCTTTGAACCCTCCAGTCATGACCCTATACACTTGAGTGACAGATTAATTCAAGACTCAAAGTCTTGAGGCACTAGTATTTTTGTAGCAGCTATGAAAATAGTTATTAATAAGCTGAAAAGCGACTTTAAAAAAGATGGTCTTTGGCCTAAGTCATTTCATCTTAACACATATGCCCAACTGAGTACCACTAGCAATCAGTAATTGCATGAAGAACTCAGAAAAGGTATGAGAAAATCATGCTTGAGAGAAAGAAGCATGTATTCTTTCTGGGACCAGGTTACAGGTTTTAATCATGCTTTTCCTCCCTGGCTACACAAGATTTCTTGCTCTCCTCTGACAAGAAGTTTAAATGGGTTTATATTAGAGTGTATTGTTGCCAGAAAAATACTTAATACAATAATATTTTACAGACTGTCCCAAGGATGCTTCCTGCATTTCCCACAGGTTCTGCTCAACTTCAGAAGTGGATCCTGAACTACTACTGTGCAAGTGTTTTATAGTTTAAAAATTATCTGAACACTTCTGAGGACTTTTCTAGCCAAATGGCTTCAATAGATTACTGTAAATGATCAATAATGCTTGAGATCTAAAACAAAGCAAGGATGTCCTCTGTTTGCTTCTATCTTCACTACACAGCATCACTCTTCTATACTACATTTAAGTTTCACTTAAATCAAATTAACATAAGTGATTCATAATGGCAGCTCACTGAAGAAGTTTATTCTTGTATACAGTTATCATAAAAGACACAGGTTGTGAAACAAGTAATTGAAAAACATGAATGCCTGTAAGTCAGAAAACCCCTTAATATTTCTAGAAATGAAACTACTACTTTCCATGACTATTCTTGATGTTAGACTTTTGCTCATTTGTACTCAGCTGTCAGTGAAAGTAAAAATAACCCAGAAGTGTGAATTTTCAGAGAACAAAAAAGCTCCTGTTGGTAACACAAGCAATAGCTACACTTATCAAGCATAAATGGATACAATTTTAATAGTAAAGAGAAGGATCAGAACCACCTAATACTTTTTGTAAAAGAGAAACATTCCTCTATTTGTTTGGTGAACAGAATACTAATTGCAATATCTAACGATATTAAGACACATCCGCTTAAGCAGAGAGAATACACCACACTGAACAATCATTTGGAGTCCAACCAGGAGTTGGGCATGGCCTCAGTAAACTACAGCATTCTGGAGCTGTTAGCTCACAAGAGCCACAGCCACCATGGCTTATTCGTCTGTCAAGGCTTCAGTTCCATTATAAAGCTCAATTATTTCCCATTTATCTTCCACAGCTCCCTCTGTGTCCACTTACGCTTAAGACTTTCCAGAGCAGCTTAAGTGGGAAACAACTCCCCATCAAGATATTTAACCAGTTCTCTTCCTTCTTCCCTTCCCTATGCAGTGGGTTTATGCAGAATAATTATATCAAGGCAAAGTGGATGCTGGCATTCTGGGTTGCAGGACATGAACCTCAAAGGGCAGAGAACAGTTTGTGAAATACCTCTCTGTGACTAAGGATCTTAAAGATATATTCCTCTAAAAAATGATAAAAGAATATTCGAGCAACTGAATAGTCTTTATGACTCATTACTCTCTGTATCAAAGTGTGAGAAAGCAAAGAAGATGAAAAAACTTTCATGTCATAATTGTAAAATACATCTTTATCAGAGCCCTTCATTAGCATGGGTCACTGGAAAAACACATTGAAATTCCACTTCGAAAATTCAAATTCTGTCTGCCTCATTATTAAAGGAAAAAAGACAATAACCAGAAGCATAAACCTTCAAGAATCCTTACATTAAAGCAGTATACAGAAAAATTAGAATAATATACTAAGAGGACTTTAGTCTGCCAATTTACTGTAGGAATACTCAAAAGCTACTGTGATCATGACATATCTCAATCACTCACAATATATTCTTAGCACGATATTTTTCTCCAGGTACAATCCATTAAATTTCCTTACCCCACTCTGTTCCATCTCCTGAACTTCTTGATTCCCCATCACCTTCATCTGAGGTAACCAAAAAGTCAAACTCTTTCAAAGCTTCTTCAGTATCTCTGTCTTCACTGCTGTCAGATAGCACTCTTTTCCTTACAATCTGAAAGGTCAAGGAAATAAAAAACTGAATTGGGTTACATGCACATCTTTATACCAAGCAGTACTGTCTTGTTTCCTATGCAAAATCCTAACAGGAAGTTGAAGAAGCAGAAAAGTATACATTAATAAGCAAATCTGGAATAAGCATACAGACTTTCTTCAAATTTTTTAAGCCAAAATGAAATTTGTCTGTAGATCTTTCTTTCTGTGACCACCAATAACCACTTGATAATGAAACTACGCTGACCTAGACCACTACTATTTTTTTAATAGCAGAAAAGTACAACCTTCCTCTTAATACAGATTAAAAAACCCACAAAACCCACAAACAAAAACCACAGAATGCTGTAAGAAAGGACTTCAGCAAACCAAATACTTTCTGCCTTGCTGAAAATAGACTTTTGAACTTTCACCTCTGAAATCACTCTACATGTGGACCAAAAGACAAGTCTAGGAAAAAACCCACAACTGACAAAAGCCAGTTGGCTCAGACTTGGCAAAAATCATTCCATTCTGAGTATTTCCTCAGATGTTACTGTTATTTAAACACAGTATTTCCATATTTAAACCGTATTTCCCTTTCAAATTCAAAAGCAAATTTGGTAAAAAAAGATTATCAAATTTTGGTACAAGAAAAAATTCATGTTTTAATGAAGGACCTCTTTGTATGTTTTCTGCAATAAATTTACTTTTCCTTCAATAATCAAAATGGACTAGATAGTTTACAGTTATTTGACTAACAGGTGAGCTGATTCCACCATACATGAGATCTGTAGCAAATTCTACTTCTACAGAGAAAGAAAAATTACATTCATCACAATATTTTGACTTGGAACCTTGCTAAGGGTCAGTCTGAAAAATCTTCAGTGCATAGGCCAACAGCCCATAGTTCATGAGGATGAATGACTGTTTCCTCTAAATAAACTGAGCCCATTTTCAAAACCTGAAGCAATTCTAAACTTCAAGCTTCATTCCTCCAGCAGGCTTATTGAACATACTGTATTATAGAAGATACTACAGAAGAGTCTCAGACTAACACAGAGACTAAAATAAGTCTACAGGTAAAAACGGTTCATATCTCATGAATGACAGGAACAAGTTTACAAAGATCCTTTTTTAAAAAAAACATCAGTTTTATAGAGTTTTTAAGTGTTCATTCTTAAAACTGATCATAGAAATAATCACATCACATCCATCATAACTCTTATGTGCTTCAACTGTTAGGAAACACAACTCATTGAATAAGTACTAATGTTGAAAAGAAGAGGATAAAATCGAGTACTGAATGTATGTATCTAGTTTATGTGATCATATGACAAAATCATATACCAAAGTATAGATCATGATGGAGTTTCAGGTGTTTGACTGAATAAAGAAACAAAAAAATTTATTAACCACGTTAAGTTTTTCCAGTTATATTTTTTCTTCCTTCCACAAGCTATTTAAAAGAAAACTCTGATATTTCAGTTCTGTACCCTACAAGGATAAATTTCTACAAGTCATTTTAAATATCAATATTATATAAATATTCAAATAATTTTTGATATGCAACATTACAAACAATACCTTCAAACTAAGCTCAAAACTGTAAAAAAATGACATCTTCTACCTTAAAAATTGTATCCAATATATATCAGAAACACTAGGCAGTATGGAATAGTAGAAAGACGATCTGAAATATTTTTATCTGTCACTGCAAACATAAAGCAATAAAGATGGTAAAGCTTAACTTGTACACACAAACTCAGAAATGCATATATAATTCCTCTTATGCACACATGCTTGGACAAACCATCATAAAGATGCATTAATGATTTGCACGTGTACATACACAGTCATATACTTTGCATATAGGCATCTCATTAATCTCACTTTTTCTGTTCTTCGTAACTTTTTCAATTATTTTTTCCACTCACTGTTGCGGTATCAATGATTGTTTTCTCTCTTCCTTCAAGATCGTCATCTTCTTCTTCATCACTAAAGTCTGCAGCTGCATTTTCAAGAAACTTGAAGGTCTCTAGCAGAGAGGCAGAGTCAGTCAATTCAGGTTTCCTAAACAACAACAACAACCACCATTATGAGTCAAAAGAAATCATAAAGTAATTTTGCAATTACCAGTCTGTTCTGTACTATGATGGCCAACAACATGAGGCTAAAATAAGCATACTGGTAAAATTGGACTATTACAAGTAAAAGTGTTTGAAGATTAAAAATCTAACATTATCCATAAACCATCTTATTTGAACCAACAATTACTCTTCATCCAGCTGCAATTACCTGGACAGACAGTTCAGTTTTTTATTTGAAAAGCAGTTTAAAGCAACATTCAGCTGATACATGCCCAAAAGCAGCATCAGTACTGATACACAATCACCGAAAGTCTCAGCAACAAGCACATGAGTTACAGCTACTATATGTTGGCCTCCCACAGGTCTATGAGGGTACAGGAAAACTTTGCTGCTGCTATCTAATCCCCACCTGGCTGGGAAACCTCAAACTCTAGATCTATCATTTGTTACCTTTTGACAAATGGTAAATTTGCCACTATAAAACAATACAATGGGAAAATATTATTGATGACTAAATAATGTTTATGTAGCCATTAACATTAAACAAATAAGGAAATGGATGAAGATTAGGTAAAATTACAACTGCACTGGCACAAATTCAGGCAGTGTCCCAGAACACGAAGCATAAGGGTTGTCATATTAACAACTGAAGAGCAAGAACCCAAGAAGCAGGACTGTAACCATTATTAGTAAGTACAATTAAAGCAATCCTGAAATTAACCACAGGTGCCATTTTTCTCAGAAGATGTACTTCTCCATTAATCCCTCAAAGATAAAGCAGTGAAAAAAAAATTATTTTGTTTGAATTGTAATGACTACTTCCAGTAAAACCTTGTACATTCTTTATATGACTTTATAGCGGCAAACACAAGCTTTATTGTTTTCTTACCTTTAATCAGTAGTCTGTTTTTCACAGTTCATCACTAAATGCACGTCATCTTGATTTTCACAACCACTGAAACAATAGAAGTCTCTCTCTCTCTTTTCAGAATTGTAGCTCTAAATTGTCTTCTACAGTCACCTTTACTACCAGCAAGTGCCTTGCTAATACCACATTTTGCTTCTGCTATGACCCATTTCAAAAGGTTCAACCAACTAACAAGTCTATATAGTAAGGCCTTTTAAGCTCCCTGCAGTGTGAACACCTGATTATCCATCCACCACTCACTTATTCCACTGTTTCTTCCTAAAACTTTTCAAATGTTTGTTACAGGAAACATCCAAGGGCAAAAACTCTGTTGTGTAATAAGGTGTGATAAGTAGCACTCTTCCTTCTTTACGCGCTTACATGACAGCAATTAGCAGGAGTGGCTTCTTCATGTCTGCCCCAATATATCTGCATCTCATTAAGACCATTTGCTATTCTACCCTTACTTTGTTTACTCATCTTTATGGCCCAAAAATACTAATGAAGATTTCACTTGCTATTAGAAATTCCACATACACAGCACCACAATATACTATGATCCACAGTATGTTCTCATGGCCACTGGTTTTACTGAGAATATTCCTTCCACTTTCCCATATCTTATCTCAGATAATAATAATCTCAAACATACTTCCAATTTGCCTTGCTTCCTGCAATATTTTGACCCTCTTGTTTCTATGATCTGAAAGCACTCTGTAATGTTGTTCTTTTTCCTTAAGTAATCATTACTTTGGCAGACTGTAAGACTTCATGTATCTGCAGTAATAATGTACCTTTTCACAGAAATCCTATGGTATTGTTTTGCTGTTTCCAACACACAAATCTTGATAATACAAAACCTATAATGTGCTTCACTTGACTAACTTCTCAATTTTCAGCAAATTGTGCGTCCTGGTGAACTTTTAGTGGACTAAATCATCCAACCACAATTGTACTTCTGTTTTTTCCTCTCTATTTTGCTGTGTAAAAATCTGCCATGTAAAAACATCATGGCTGCAGATTTATATTAGCAGCTATCAGACATGCTACAGTAAACAGCAACATATGAACTAATACCAAACATCAAATATAAAATTTTAATCAACAGAACTTGTTATTAAGAGACAGGTATCCTTCTACAGGTACAAGCATTTGCAGTAGCATATCTAGATTTGGTTCTGTACTCATTTGATCTTTAATCGGGCTCTCACACTGAAGACCACCGAAAGAGAAGGTTGTATCTTTAAGCAACTGGTCTGAATTCAACTATCATATTAATTATTACATACTTTAGTGGGCAGGATATATTCACAAGGGGGTAAAAGGCATCTCATGCACTGAAAATTACAGTAGTTTATCATATATTTCAAAACTCCAGCACAGTACAAAAATGTACAAAGTCAGCATAGTACCACAGAAGATTATTTGTGCGAGGGCACAACTTCCAAGAAAGAATTCATGAGAACCAAAAAAAAGAAAACAGAAGAAGTGACAGAGTATTTAAACTATTTAAAGGTTGTACAGGGAAAAGAAGCTTCAAGCTGACAGACACTTTAGCAATCAAATCAGAAGTAACACAGTAATTTAGCTATTTTTGATTTAGTTATTTTTCATCTTCTAGCAGCACATAAACGCAATGCATTTTAGATATTACTGTCAGCATAAACACTTAGGAATACTGTAAAATATACTTAAGTTAATGTCTAGTCTTAGCTAGCTTATGTTATATACTTTGATGACAATTTTAACCCTGCTTGTTTCATTATTTTTCATCTGGTTAGTTTGTTTCTATTACGGAGTCATTCACAAAGCAGAAGTGGCAAAAATATACTCAGAGATAGGATAGTATAAAAAATTACTTTAAATTCCATTTTAGAAAAAGAAACAACACTCAACATTTCGAGGGCTTTTGTAGTGTAGAATACTTTTTTTAAAATTAATGTGTGAAAACAATAGAATGGAGCTCCAAAGGCAGGGGCCAGTACATGAACTGTAGTATTACAGGTGTGAGGCAAAACTATAGCAAGGTTAAGGACCTGTTGCTAATAAAGGGACACACACACACAAAAAAAAAAGTGTCTCAAAACTGACAATTGCTCTGGACTGCCCTGGATCAAAATATATGTAAGGGAGAAGATAATTTTTGAAGTGTAATAACTTAGGTGTTGCTTTTTCCGTCTTCCCCAGCCATACTGCCTAAAGAAAAACTTCTGAGGAAGAACGAACCAGAAACCCCAGACAGCACGAGCAGCTACAGAACCTGCCAAAACAAAGAGCATAGAGCAAACAGATTTTGGCAGGCCTTCCTTGACCCCATGCTCCTCAGCTGCTTGTTCTGAATCTCTTTCCCACTGTTCCTTCCTCAATTATGCTCTGCAATAGCATCTAACCTTGCCTTCTTTTCTTTAGTGTTTCATCCCAGTTGATTTACCATTTCCTAAACAAACCTAAAAAACCAAAAAAATTTTAAAAGAAAAAAATTTAACCAATATGACATCTTCCATCAGATACTGTTAACTTTGTGCATTACACCCTCCTCTCCAGTAGCCTTATCCAAATTAGACAGGAAACTTTTTGGGGCAGAGAGACTACCTGCTACCCGTGTCTGCACATGATCAAGTACAACAGGATTAACTGCCAGTTACAAGCATAACAAGTACAATAAGTAGTGCCAGAAAGTAAAACATAGCTACACTAACGTTGCTGGGTTTTTCATCTTGCTACTAACAAATGGGCAGGGCACAGAATTTGTATTACGATTCACACTCCCATTTAAAACACAAAATTCTTGTTACAAATGGACTGGTAACTGAAGTACTTACCTCCCTTAAAGCAACATAAACCTGAAATCACATAAATACTTTTCTCCTCAGCAGAAGTTGCCAGAATTTTCTGCAGCTGTGACTGCCCTTATAATCTCATACCAACTTGTATTTTACAAGCTGTTCAATTATTCAGATGTCTTAACCCCTTGGCCCCTTTAAGACTAAAAATAAAATAATCTCTTCTCATGAAATCTAAAGAAACATGATTTCTGGATATTCCACATGTACTATTTAAAGCAAGCGTAGTTCTCACTGGGCCTTTGCAGCCAACTCTTCATTTTCTACCCTACAGTGACATGGCTCAAGATAAGCAATTTGTGTAAAAATCCAGTTGGCCCTGACATTGAAATATTAGCAGCTTTACAAAATGTTTAGTGTTCAACTGGTTCCCAACAGTTAATATTCAAGATCTCAACATAAATCCTGTTTCTTACTGAGTGAAAAGTAGAGACTATAACCTATAGGAAAGGTGAGGTTATGTGGAAACAGCACATTGATGATACCCTTTCTGCTCCCAGTATGATCCAGAATGTTTCATGTTGCAAAGTCAAGTTTAACTTAGACCAAAGCCACATTTCAGACATGTATTTTCTTTGTAACCAACACATTCAGTATTTCTATCATTACCTTCTCCTTTGTTGATAATAACTCTTGGGAGTCTGTGGTCATGCCCAGAGAGACTCTCAAACTTCTCCTATGAACTGCCCAACCACAAGGCCATTAACTGCCTCGGTCCTACTCAGTCCCCCAAAGGAAAAAAGTAGATGGTCTGTTTGTTTTATCCAAGACATACTCAAGTTATCTTAAATAAAACCAAATTTTATTGATAAATTCAGAAGCAGGGAGAAATACCACAATAAAGTTAAATAAACACAAGTTCAGCTTCGGCTGAGAAATGTTTCTGGGGGCCTGTAAAGGAAAAAGCCTGTTGTGACCCAGCATTCAAAGAGCTATTCTAGAATATTCTTTCTTGAGCCATTTTCTTTGGCTCAGTTTCGTCCTACTATCAAAATGTGCTACTGCAAGGTCTTAAGTTTTATTTATTCCCCATAGAATTTAGTTATTTCATGTTTTAACACAGTCTTTTCAATGTGGCTAGTTGAGTTCCTTCAAACTGGACACAGTAAATAAGTGCATGCAAATTCAAATGTATTCCTTTCTATGAGGACTGTCTTTAAAAACAGTTGTTATATTTTCAACACTGTGCAAAATCTTTCCTAATGCAGCACAGAAAACATCAAACTAATAATTTAAAAAATTATGGAACACTTACAATCATCAAAATTTACACACAAGGAACACAGGCAGGCTCAACAGTCTGTCACGACCTTTGAAACTTCTTATGAATTCACAGCACACAATGCGAGAACCAGTGCAAAACAGACTACAACTGGTAAGTAACACTTACAAAATGGTTTGGATGTAAATTGGAATCATGAAGGAATGCCATTTAAAAAGAAAAGGCCACCTCTCTTGTCAAATCTGATCAGGTAACTATAATATGTTAAATAAACAAGCTTTTTAAAGAATAAAAATAAAAAATAAATGTCTGAAGAATCGAAGTCTTTTGTAAGTTATTCCTCCATTCACCTCCCCTCTCTTTGCTTCTGTCTCTCCCACTCACAATTTCTGTCTCCTTTTTACAATTTCTTCAGTATCATGAGTATTATGTGACATTTCCAAGAACCATCCCTCAAAACCTTAAGCCAGAGATCTGTGTCAATGAAATGAAAAGGGTGGTCCATTGGTACTAGTTTCTTTACATAAAAAGACCAATTTATCTCTTTTTTCTGCTTTAATGCGTATGTTGAAGGCATTCAGGTCTGGCCTTAAACAGGGATCTGTGAAATGCCTGCTAGGTCACTGCAAGGCAGGAAAAACACCAGTAAAGAGAATAAGGCAAATAGATTTTGGATTTTTTTCTTTTTGTAATTCAGTATTTTAATCTCACATACTATTTTGGAAATCTTTTTCATGGCAGATGTTACCTCAGGTTGTTAAATTCAGATATATTTTTCACAATAAACCATTTTATAAGCTAGTCAACACACAACATTCATCAGTCAGTATGCAGCATTTTCATTATGTGGGTCAGTGTTAAGAGTCTTTAGAGATGCAAAAGTTATTCAAGGCTTTCTGGTATATAAAGACGTTCATTCACTGAAGTGTCAGTTGGAATGATTTGTTGTACATCAGAAAGATAAGGTCTTGAAAATGTTTAATTTTAATCTTTGAAAAGGTCTTTGGATTTGCTCTCAGATGTTGAGGTTTGATGCCTTTTTGCTCATGTAAAGGATAGACAGTGGAAGCCATATGTGGTTCAACATAAAAAAAAAAGGTAGTAGATCAGTTTCAGAGAGAGACTGATACGGCATTCAGGATCATTTTTCTTTAAAAAAGTTTCTGTTGGCTATTTAAACATAGTTGTAATGATCAAACCCTTAGCAAGAACTCAGATAATTTATCTATATTGTTTTTATATATATACACACACCCATATATATGTGTGTGTGTATATACATACATACGCTTGGTATACCCTTGTGCCTTTCCAATTCTATTACATTATTATATTTGCTTCCACTCATATCAAATGGTAGTCAAATACATACCTTCAAGAAGGTAAATGAATTTGACTGTTTAGGTTTCGGTCAGTAAGATAAAGCTATTAAAAAATGAGGTAATAAGTGAATGGAAGATAAATACTCATGTTTTCAAGGCTACAAGCGACATTTGCAAGCAGCTTTCATTTCTGTTTCAGTTTGTTGGGGGAAAGCACCCATTCCTCTCACTGCAGGTGTTAAGAATTACAACCATTATTATAAAGTTATTATTTTAGAATCTATTTTTGAGTCCAGTCATGCCAAGTGGTACTTATCTTTTGAAATGCAAGTGAGCTGATTGAAGAAACTGAAAACAGATTCCCTTTAAAACTCCATGAAATAAGTGGAAACAGGGCTCTATCTATCTCAGGGTATCATATTAACATTTCATTTATGGAATCAAAATCTTGCAGGGTGCATTCAAAATCCACATGGTGTCTTGAGTGCTAAAGTTTTCAAGAGGATCTGTACATTAGCAAATAAATAGGCAGTGTAAGAATACACATTTGGCCACAGATGTAGCAGCTAATAACACATAAAGACTAAGGCTACGTCACCGAATAGTAAGACGAGAAACTGATTTGGTTTTAAAAGACTTCCAGACAACAGTAGTTTGTTCATCACTATACCAAAAGAAGAAAAAACCAAAGAAGTAGAGGTAGTTCTCTGATGTTACTGCAACCATCTAAGACACAGAAAATTAAGCAGAGAGGTATGAGGGTCCAGATGGCAATTTTCTAAAATAACTGGAACCTAGTACAATTCAAGTTACATATTGTCTGCTACAAATATTGTCTTAAGTATTTGCACTACAGTAACTACTGTACACTTCTACATACCAAAGTAAACAGCATGAACTTCACAATAATCACGCCAAACATTCTCACCAGCCTTTCCCACAAAAAGGCTCGACTTCCTGTCCATGCCACAGCACTGAGTGTCTGAACCCCAGCTGTTGAAGCAAGTGCAACTGGTGTAACAGACAAGAAGATATAACTAGTATAAACAAGTTCTGGTTTAACAGACAACTCATAAAAATTTGTAAAAGGTGCAGTGAGCTGAGCAGAGGAGGAATATCCTCCCTACCCACCACAAAGTATACACTCCATAACATCCCTGGGGTCAGAAGAAAAATGCCAGAGCTTACCAAAAAAAAAAAAAAAAAAAGTAAAAATTATGTATGTGTGGGTGTCTGCTGTTGTCAGAAGTACAGTCAGAGGTAGACCAGAGATATTGCCTTTAGGAGACTGAGTAGCAGCTACAAGTACTATACACAGGGCTTACACAAAAACAGGCTAAAATCAGACTGTTGAGAAGTATGGTGACCTCTTCCGTTCTTTTACTGGAATCTTTCTTAGTACCAATTTGTTTTCTTCTCCACCACTTTCATTCTACTGAAAAAGTATTGGTTGATTATCAAGAAATGACAGTCAAAACATAAAGGAAGTTTTGTTTCCTGTTTCCATTATTCTCTCTCTCCTCTCAAAGAGGTAACCATATGGTAGCATAAAAGTATCAAACACCATGTTTTTTACTTTCTTTGGGATTTATCACATAAGTGTTCAGATGTACAGAAGGCAGTTTAGCCAATCTGTTCTCTTTCAATTTATGTTGCATTACAGAAAAATCTTTACAGAAATTTAAAGCTAATGTGGCTTCCATTTTCCTGTTCCTGAAACATCTCATTGTATCCATTTTCCTTCTGGTTTTCAGTGCTGTTTTCCCCTCTATCGTACATTATCTTCATCATCTTCACCCACATTCTTTCCATACTCCTATTGATGTGTCTTCATTGTTCCTAACACATAAGCTTTATTCAGTCCCTGTACTCTGCTTCTCACATTCTTCCTTCTGTGTAAACAGTTTTCTAAAGATCAGACTTAAAACTCGCAGTCTCAGCTGGGTCCACCATATTATGCAGTTCTTCCAATATCAAGCAAATTAAATGCTTTATAAACTGTGCTTTCTCACTTTAACAGAGCACTCTGCTCTTCAAATGTAACTACAACATCTTCAGGTTGACCACTAGCCTTAGACTTGCTAGCAGGTATTTGACATCAGTGTTCATTAAATGTTTTGAATTTGAAATAAAATTTGCCAAACTGCATTGGCTTGATCAGTTCACAGGCTTCTGTGGCGACAGCAAAGACTTCTCCTACAAAGGGTTTCGCTGTATCCATACAGCCACAGAATGGCTTCCGTCTGCATTTTAGTTTGCAACTGTCCCAATGTCTCGTGGTCCTGGCAAATACACAGTAAGTCCTTAAGCTTCCCAGGATTGCACTAAGGTTTTGGCTGGTTTCTTGTTCTTTCAATCTCTCACCATAACTTCCTTCCTCTACCACTACTAGACTGCAGGCACTTGTTCATCGCACTCCTTCCAACTGTATAACCTTGCTGTGGCTCCAGTCCTCACTTTACATGCATGTTAGGAATAATAAGAGGCTGCTAAAAGAACTGCCAGTGTCTTTGCCCTCCCAGTAAGCAGCTTAGCACTGGTGAGGTTGCTTCAAAGAGTGCCCCCACCTTGACTATGAGCCAGAATTTAGCTGTCACCTAAATTTTTCCCAGTTGCGCCAACTGTGTAGAAAAGCACTGAATTAAGTTTTCAAACACTCGGTAAGAACTCCAGTTGGGATCAGGAGCAAGATCCATGTGACTTAAGTCTTAGTTGCCTATTCAGTGCTAACACCCTTCAAAAAGAATGATGACAATAGATGAGGCAGGTAACACACAAGTATGAGTTAATCAAGAACAACATCTCATCTCATTTCTGACTTCCCATCTGCCATAAAGCTTCACTTTTGAGATCTCGGAGACAAGAAATGATGCAGTTGGGAGGAGGTGAACAGTGCCACATGCCACAGAAATAGTGAGGTGTAACATTTTACAGTATCTAGTAGCACAAGATGAAACAGCTGTTAAATAAAAGGCAGCCCCTGCCAGGAAGAAAGCCACAGAATGCTTCCTGCATGGAAAATTGAAAGAGATGGTCTGAAAGAATACTTGAAACACCCAGAAGAATCACAGCATTGAAAGCTAGTCCTGTACTCAGACTGACCAAGGAATTTTAGTAGAATCCCAACTTTCTCGTCTCAAGACCTCAGCAGACATCCACAAACTCAAAATCACCCAGGAAGACTGATCTGACTATGTTGAACAAGATCCCTGGAAAATTCTTCCACTGTAAGACCCTGGAGTCACTTCTTGCATATCATGTATCAGAACACTCCCCTAGGCTTTCTAATAGTCTGCCATCTTATGCATCACAAGTGAGATGAAAACAGTTTCTCAAAACATACAGCCTGACCAGTCTTTCAGCTGATAAACTTGCAGACCCACAATGGAAGGGAACTCATTTTTCTCCCAGAGAATATCCTCAGCCATAGGGTACACTACAAAGTGCTAAACCTAATACCAGACCTACCGAGAAAGCAAGTAGATAGGAAAGAAACGCAAATGTATCCAAAACTTTTATATGAAAACCACTGTCCAACCATTTCACCCATCAGATAACTACCATATCACTATATCAGTTTCAAAACCAAAGACATTTAAATAAATTTTAAAGTGTAAGAGGAGGAGCTTTATTTATCCACTTCCCCCAAGAAGTGACCCCCTTCACCAGAAATCTAACTGAAATTGTTCTTGCAATCTATCAAGCATTCCTTGTTCTTCAAAAACAAAGCTGCTGTACATAAATGACATGGCTTGTCAGCTACATAGGAGCACAATATATTTTAGTAGCTTGCGGGTTTTCTCGTACGTTCAAATTTTCCACCTCATAGCACTGAATTTCATTACATAACAATGAACTTCTGCCCTTACATAACTTGTTGGCCTGAAGTTGCTGCAGCTATCTAATGGATATAATGAAATTTTACAAATACTTTTTAAAAGACAGAATGTGTCATGCAGCAGTACCAGATCTTAGGATGAAAAGGCCTTGAACTTTACCACATCAGTATAGAAAGGGAAAAAAAGAAGAAGAATCTTTGAGGAAACTGTGCTTGCTGATACAGCACAAACTACTGGGAGGAGCTGCCTCATGTATTGTTCAGACAAACAATTTTGCATCATTTTCATTATTTTTCAAGTTTTTCAACTACAATAACTTAAACAAGAAGAGATTGTCTTCCTGAAGCCTCTACAGCTAAGTTTCAGATTTAACTTTTTTAAAAACTCTGCATGGAAAAAAAGAAAATGGAAAAAAGCCTCTGTTTTCAACACTAGCTAAAAGCAAAAGTAAGCACAACAAGCTTTTACTCTCCTTGATTGTCTTTTCATAGTATTAGAGATATTGAAAGACATAAATTAAAATCTTACATTTCAGTCGCATTTACATGTGTGTATCCATTAGTGGAAATTAAAAAACTTACAGGAATCAGAATGTAGCATGTGACTTTGTTTTTCAGATCCAGTCAAAAAAATCCTATATCTCATATAGATTATCATGTCATGGTCAGCACAGACCAGAAGAACAAAGCCTGTAATTGACACAGCAGAGTTTCCAGCAATCCAAATAAACCGTTAACTTGAAACAACGTTGACCTCTAACCACTTAGCAATCATATCTCCAAGAGCTTTAATTTGACTTTGTGCTGTCATCGAACTGAAAAAAAACTTAAGGTGTTTTTAAGCTGTGAATCTTAAGAATTACTTCCATACTTATTGCTTAATGTAATTAAAATAGTTAGAACTGCTCTAATCTCCAACTAGGGGAAAAAAATCTTGAAATCTGTTCAGTAAACAAAAATTTGTTCTACACCATTAAGTGCATTTATGCAGAGAGATAACAATGTCATTTTGATGCTTACCCAATCATCGTGTTTTCTTTAAGCTGGCCCTCTGTGCCATTTACCATTGGCTCTTGACTTCTGTTTTCCTTCTCTGAAGCATCACTTGAGAGGCCCAATAAAGCTCGTACTCGTTTTGACTTCACATCCAATATTGTGTCGGTGTAGCCCACTTCTTGTAGATACCTGTAGGAACAGAACTCATGCTAATCTTCCACACACATCTCACTTATTCAAAACAGTAAATGAAAACCTCTCCCTAAACTCATTTTTAACGCCTTAGCTGTGCTAATGAAACATGCTTATAAAATCATCCTGTACCAGCTGCAGAGGGATCGCCTCTTGCAGTACCAGCCTCTACAGTCACTGAGAAAAAAAATCAAAGAGCCTACCAGTCAGAGGTTATACAATACGTTATTCATTCATTTACTAAAATGGATGGAAAAGCACTTTCAATTAAAATATTCCCAACTGGCTTGTAAAAATCACCACAGTTGCATGTACAACGTGGCCATTTTACTTTTCAACACATGGAAACTACACATGAAGTCTTACAAGAAGTATCAGATATGTTCCTTTATGTAAGCATTAGTAGAAGCCTAGAAAATAGAGGGAACAAAACCAAATTCGGTAGCTGTAGCTACTAGTAAGAGTTGTTATTTATAATGCACTAGGTTTGATAAAAACCTTTGTCTTGCCCTTTTCTTATTCTGCAATGGATCTGCAATGTATTAATTTGTCTTGCGTATAAGGGCTGAGCAGCAGGAATCCTGGACTAGCTTGTATGAAAACCTCAAGGTCTAAAGCTGGCTCTTTAATCAACATGCCATATTGCCTTTGGTGGAAATGGAGGAAATTTTTTTTTTTTTTTTTAAGAGAAAAGGTAAAAATCGTTCTCTGTCATTTCTTCTGAAATACGGAGTTAATAGCACTGTCTTCTCAGGAGCACTGCACTGATTAAATGGTCAATATTCCAGAGGACTCTAAAGAGAGGAAATGCTATTTTACAGTAACAGCTGTTACAAATCAAGGACATGCACTTTTCCTGCAAGAACATTCTCCTCCAATTATTTAACAATATCCTCCACATAACCACATTAGGGAGAGAAATACTGATTGTTGGCTATATAAAAATCAAACAAGTCACCTATGCAAAACAGAGTCCATCAGTAATACACACTCTTGTATTCAGCACTGTGTCACTTATTTATGAATTGCACTGAGAAGTAATGACTTGTCTTCAAAAAAAAAATCACCAATCCAAGTCAAGACCACTTTATGTACATTTATT
Organism: Athene noctua; assembly: GCF_965140245.1. NCBI lineage: Eukaryota > Metazoa > Chordata > Aves > Strigiformes > Strigidae > Athene > Athene noctua. The sequence goes on from NC_134037.1 coordinate 92,303,730, forward strand.
CAACATATTCAACATACATGCAAAGATTTGAACTCTTGTAAAAGAAAAGCATGTACAAGCCATCCAACAGACAAATTTAACTTTGGTATAATTACTTGGAAAAAGGTCATTTAATATATGCTCCAGACTGTCTCTTCCTCCTCTCATTTAATCCTCCATAACGCAAAAAAAAAAAAAAAATAAAAAAAAAAAAAATCAGAATGCAGAAGTTTTGCTAGCTGATCAGAAGACCTTAGAATCTAACTATCAGCATAGGGAATGAGGCAAATGCATGAAAAAACAAACAGACACACTGTGATAAGACGTCTTTAAGAGACCTCTCAATTTAAATCAGAGGTTGTAACCAGGACAAAACAACAACACTCAAAAAAGAGACCAAATATCTTGGAAATTTAATAACTCATTATGACCACAATTCAAAAATTGATTTAGATTAACAGAGATTTGCTTCACTCAGATGAACCGAAAATTAGAACCTTCTGGATATTAGTCTTTTCTGCACCTTGAGCAGGACAAAATAAAAGTTATCCCTCTCCAACACATGTTATTTTTACGTTATATAGCTGTTAACAGAATTACTCATGTGTGTTGTTTTTTAATTGCAGAAAGAATTGCAATGTGTCACGACCCACTGTTCTCCCAAGCATCTTGCTTTATTACACTCAGTGAAAGAAAAGCAGATTAGGTGTTTGTGATTTGACAAGGCTTCTCATTTGAAGTTTTGAAATATTAAAATTTTTCAAAAACCTAGGAAAAGTAGGGCAGAAGCTGAATGAACTTCATCACACACACTAACTTTTATTGAAAGGAAATCTAACAGAAAAAAAAAACAAATACCACCATCATCACATTTCATTACTAGATTCTTTCCCTTTCACTCATTTTTTGAGTCCTTTTTTCAGCACTTACTGTCTTAGCAGCTGTCGTCCTTGTTTCCATATTAGTTGACTGTTCTGTTGTGGCTGAATCTCTGTCTCATTCCCTTCATCTGGAAAAGATTATTTAATTACAAACAATTTTTTCCTTGTCCTACTTTTTAAAAAGATGCCCATCCACTTGAAAACAAATGTGATTTGTCTTAAAATGATTAGGAATGGCTTAATAACAAAATAGAGAATTCAAAGTGCCAATAATCAATCAAGAGAGACAAAAATGCACGCAACATATAGCTGTAGTACTGCATACACATAAAGTTTGTCAGATGCATGCTACTGTATGAAAGCAAGTTCCACTAGTCATCAGTGCCTTCCCTTCTGTCTCACATCCAAAAGCCCCATTTTACTCCTTTTTCTTTAAGGGTACATACTCACATAGATTAACTGGAGTTCCATTTTTGCAGTAACCTTCCAATGTAATTGCAGCTCATAATTTAAGTTTCAATACAAATATCTTTAACTTCTAACAATATAAAATGCAATTGCAGCATGATATCTATTTACAACTTACTGTCCAACCAATTTCCTTAATATTTGACCATTCAACATAAACCCAACAGACATACTCACATCAACTTTAAACTCATCCATATTTGTATTAGCTTTGTGGAGGGAATAAAAAAAAAATACAACAGGGATTGTTTATTTTTTAACCTGAAAAATTGTTGAAAAGTTTTCACCACATTTTCCACAACCATAAATTTGTATCCACACAGTACTACTTCAGGAAAATCCACAAAAAAATATGCAGCTGTTCTGGTGAGAAACCTATCTGAATGCTGGCAACCAACAGCGACACATTTATTCCATATATAGCTTCATACTACATGATGGTGGTTCCCACCCTGCCTCTTCCAGGACATACACAAGCATATGCTTTCCAAGATAAAAGATCTTGGTTTATTATCTGTGAAGACCTCTACAGAATTTGAAACACTTGTGGTCCAAACACTGAAGGATAAACAATCTTCTAGTATAAACAAAAATTAACCCGGAAAACCTGTGATATAATTTTATGAGTAACTTGATATGTGATGTGGGAAAGCTATTGTCCTTCCAACTACTGAATTAACACCACACACAAAAGAACCACCACCCACCCAAAGAAGCTATCACAGATGAAACAAAATTCACATTCAAGGAGAGTCATATGAATCTTACTTATCTTAAATTCACAAATCCATTTAATAGAAACCATAGGAAATAATCAACTGCACAATGATTTTCTGACAACTGAACACAGCTGGACCCAATGCACAACTACCAAAGCTCAGTCTAGAATAATTAAAACATGACTGAGATAAATCTGCCTGAAAATTCCTTTTGAAAGCAAAGACACTTCTTCCAAAGGCACTATTATGTATATCTACAGGCAAGAGTTCCGTTTTGCTTAGTCTCCTCAAAACTGATAACCGCTAGCAGTAACTGTGGTTTACAGATGAGAATGAAGGGACTTGCATTATGAGAAAATAATAGCAAAAGATATCACAAGCAGTAAAAAAAAAAAAAAGGCATCCCTTTATCAGGAGATCGAACGATTGAATTCTTTCTTCTAAACTGTATTACTGACTCCTCAAGAGATCATAAAACAAACAACAACAACCCATTGGGAAAAACTACTAGAAACATTTCCATGTTTTTTCCTGACTGGGCAAGAAAAACAGGGAGGGAGTTGGAAAGACATGGACATAGAAGTATCTATCAAAGACAACTCCAAAGGAGCAAAATGACAAAGTTTCTATATAAGTGTGTATCTTTAATCAGTCCAGATTTGATATAAAGTACACATTCCTGACAGCTACATATATAGAATGCAATGGGATAAATCGGGATAATGGAATTTTAACAAAGGTAATTCCACTAACATTCACTTTGCAGAAGTAATGCATTGGCTACGGCTCTGCTGCGCAAGCCAGGCCTTGCACTGCACTCCTCAGCTGGCAAGTAGAGCAACATGCTATAGCTGCATCCCAAGGAATTACAAAAACCAAGGACGTCTAGGATTTTGGTGATCAGGACAAAGTTTTCTAGTGGTCCAGATACCGACTGAGATCTTCCACTTAGTAACACTAAATTAAACTATTTATTCAGTTAAGGAAATAACCTGATAATAATGTGAAATAAAATGTCTCAAAAATTCAATATAACTTGGACAAGAAAAACCTGTTTGATCAGTTGGTGTAGGGTTGGAGTTTTTGTTTGTTTGCATTTTTTTAATGACCTTCTGAATCCAATGAGATAAGAATTAACCATGACAGTAAACTATATCATCCCTTCCATAAACCAAGTGACAGAGGTGAGGTCTGCAGACTTCCTATACTCTTCCTTTATGTACAGGTGGCTCTAGTTTTGTTGCTGTAGTAGGAGCATCAGGGGACTGAGATACAAAACCCATCACCTATTGCTTCCCCTTTTAAGGACTTGACCTATCACCAGATCTCTGTACCCCTTCTTTTTTATTCTTGAGGAAAGGATAGGGAGATAGAGAGAGATGAAAGGAAGTAATTTAAATTCTTAATTCCTCAAGTTCAGTGCTTAAAACTATTTAAATTCTTAATTCCTCAAGTTCAGTGCTTAAAACTATTTCTGTTAAGTAGGAGATGCAGCCTGTAGAAAAACAGATCAGCTTTACAAAGATCAAGGTGAAAAATTGTCCTCTCGCAGCGTAGCACTGAAGTTAGTTCTACGCATTTCCAATGATCATTGGGATTCTGTAAATAAATTCCCCACTCTCAAACTCTCACTTATGTCTAATGTGTCCTTTCATTATTTTTCTCCTGGAATACCATTAACGTAATCAAACAAAAAGTTACATACTATATTTTTCATGTCCTTTGCCATTAACTTTCCTATTCAGAAGAATTATTAAAAAATTATTCTATAGCTATACATCTAGTATCTCCCTGTTCCAAAACATCCATACACATTACTAAGGAAAATTATTCTCTCCAGAAGCAGTTTGTTGGTTTGGGTTTTTTTAAATCTAAAGTCCTTTGATTTATTAATACACTCTTTCAGAGTATTAGCATATATTTTTAATTTTACAAGAGTAAAATACAGTTTTTATTAATTATCTCTATTCCCACTGCTTCCATTAAGTGGCTTACTTTATCAACACTATCATTGCAGCATTTGCACAAACCACAGTTAAGCTTTTATGACAATAATGAACTTTTTATTAATAAATTCTTACCAGAATCATAGTTTGGTGGCTTCATATCTCCCTGATTCAATTCTGTGCCATATTTTAATTTGTGATACTTAGCCCTGAAAGACAAAAAAAAACCCCACAACCCAAACATTAGCACATTTAAAAGGTATCTCTAAACACATAAATGTCACCTGTCTTCACTTGAAAAGCCACTCCTTTCTTTTAGGCTAGGAACAAAACAAAACAAATAATTTCAGCAGGACTTCAGATATGTAATTTTACTTAATTATTTTTTCCAAGGTTGACATGTAATTGCAAAGTGAATACTGATGAAACACAGAGATCAGCAGACTGCAGATTTTACAAAATGTTCTTGCTACAAGAAAAGGCTCCTTCCCTACTCCCCTTCCCACCTCCCCCCTTTTTTTTTAGACATCACTATGAAACATTTTTACTATCCATGTCAGTTCAGTGCCATCTACTCTGGTACTTCATATTGTCACCTCAGTTAAGCAAACAGTTTTATTCTTTGAAACACTGTGCTTTCCAACAGCAGCAGGCCCTCAGAACTATTCTAAATGAGATTTAGCACTAACAGCAGCCCATCTACACCAGTTTCTCTTGACAAAAGTTCAAAAATGGAGACTTCTCTTCCAAAAATATTTAGCCTACAGAAGGCCTATTGTCATAAACCCTACAAAGCATGCTATACAGTGATAATAAGAGTAACTAGAAGAAAAAGGGAAATGCTTTTTAATTTGAAAAGCTTCATCCTACAGTGTCTATGGAGTTTTAAACACACAAAATAATGCCACAGTAATACAGCATTACAAATGCACATATAATTTACTGAAGATTCATTAGTCTTATAACACAGTTACAGAGAAACCAAGGCAAAGAGAGCCTTAGCTAGTTTCACAACTGTTACCCCCTTCTCTCACACTCACTGTTACTTTTGCTCAATGATTATTTTCTGCCAAACATGAAATTTACATGACTCAAAAAAAGCTGATTCCCTATAAAGTTTTGTAGACATGCGTAACTGGGTAGAAAAGCTACACTCATACTAATTCCTACCCTGAACAACAGGCAGCAAGAATTCCAGCAATGCTGGGCATGCAGCCTGGCAGTAGTGGGACAACCAACTAGCACACATGCAGTTGCAGTGCAAATATACAGAGCTAGGTGTAAAATGGCAAGATACAGACTAGAAAAGGAACAAAAAAACCCAAAACCAAACCACCCCCACATACACCAAGATGAAAATGGGATTCATTAGCTACACTACTAACAAGGGAACTCTTCCACTTAAAATTTCTTTAAAAAAAAATAAAAGTCAATGGGTGTGACACTTCATAATTGTATGAGGCAAGTCTCATTGAGCTTGAATGACTGTATCGAGAACAACTGCAGATGTTTTCAAGTTACCTGCACCTCTTGATTGCTTCTCAGACATCTTAATTACATTATTATTTTCCTTTGCCTTTTCCTATTTCATAAAGAAAATTCATTACTTCTAACAAAATGGTGCTGAGGGGAAGCAATGTTTGGACTAGTGTAGGCAGTATTAGTTCCCTACTAATCCAGCTGCATTTTAATTATAATAATATTTAATTCTGGATGAGAAGGTTAAATGCAGAGTAAAGAAATGCCTCTTAGGCACAGCAAAAAAGACAGATGAAGGAACTGACTTCCTTCTCAAGGGCTAGAGCACTAAGCTCTAACTCAGCTGAGCAGCAGTCAGCAAGGAAAGGATGTACCTGAAATATTTTAACAGCAGTAAGTGAAGGATAAACATTTTGGTTGGTACAGAAAAGAATAATGAAGAACAGAACAAAATTAAAGCTTAAAAATCAAAATACTTATCTTCCCTTTTTCAACTATGTTTCTTACATCTCACCCACAGAGATGTTACCCTGGTAAAAACAACTGCAGTTTCATTATTGTTAAACACTGATGCTATGTATACTTTTTCCTCCTACCATCACTAATAAAAAGTAATGACTCACCAAGAACTAAGAAATTGTCTACAGTCACCAACCCACCTCACCAACTTTCAACACTACACTTTGTAAAAAAATTCAAGTTTTTATGCAGTCAGCAATTCAAGTGATCCTAATGTTTAATCCATATTGATTTGATATATCAAAATTCAGCAAATATTGATATTCAAATCTGGATTAGTGACCTATACTGTGCTCTACTCCACTCATGCAAATAATTCCAGAGAGCAGTTAGTTTTGTGACACAAGGCATTTGCTTTTAGCTTATGGGTCTTATATAAAGTTCAATTATCCTCTATGTAATCACTAATTTTCTTACCAAAGTTTTGTTAATAATTTTCACCCTAAGAACCAAAGTAAAATGTTTGCTAGGTTAACTGAAAATTATTTTTTCTACCATTCCTGTTCCTCAGATCTCTCATCTGTTCACCAAAACCCATTTTTCAAAAATTCAGCCTGTATTTTTTTAAACTTTTCAGGATATTTATTCCAGTATGTTAAATCTGTGTATACTATTTTTTAAAATTTCTTTCTCTCTTCAATATTCTTCTTTCTTATTATTTAAGTCTTCCCTCCTCATTGAAGGCATTATAAAATCAGCTCAGCATAGTGAAATTATTCATTCTATCCACATTCTAAATTATTAGTAGCAGGTTTTTTTAACTGATTCCTCTTCATAATGCAACAGTTTTTAAAGCCTTTTTTATTCTTGTTTACTTCAATAGGATAACCTAGATTACATGGTCTTGCACACCACTGGCCTTTATTTTAAGGCCAAGATGGACTAAGATTTCATCTTTCAGAAGATTTAACTTTGTGTATCACAGGCAGAGACCAGTAGAAATACAGATATAACAGAAGAATCATGTTCTACCAAAGAGACAACTGAAGAGCTGACAATCCCAAAAAGCAATCCTTATTTTTAATATTGCTGGGAAAGTTTAAAACAAAAAGCCATAGACCTTTGTCTGCATAAAATGATAAAAAAAACCAATGCCAAACTCAAACATGAATTAATTAGAATCAATTAGCATGAGTTCAGACATCTGAACAAGACACCAGTTACATATGAAACAAGAAATACAAGTATCATTCAGAGTACTCAACTGGGTGAACTCACCTTCAGCTATTGCCAGCTTCTAAAGTTCAGGGGAATATTTTTTTTAAAAATCATTAGAGATAACTAACAGTCCACCAAGGAAATATTTTTTACACTTATCCAGGCAGCAAGTATTTTTTATTATTAGAAATTATTCTTTTACTATCAGAAATTAGATTTATTATTAGAAACTTTCTTAGTCTACAGCTGAAAATGTCAGAAGTAGGAAAGATAATCAATCTTCTTCTTTCTAAAGCACACCAAGGAAAGGGCTGAACAATTCAGACTCCCAAGACTAGAAGGGAGAGTCTTGACCATTCAGTTACACATATTGCAATCAAAGGCTATGAAACTTTAATTCTCTTCTATACAAATTCTGAATATAGCTTACTCCATTAGCATGTTTACATTTAATCTAATTCTACAATAATGGAATATCTCCTGCTAACCTGTCATGCTCAGTTTCTCCAGTTTTTCAGAAATCACATACTCCACTTGTTACCAGCTTTAAACTGGCCCTCTGCAGTTCACAATGAACTCTAGTTCACACACCACAGCAGTGAGATACTATTATCACAAAAAAAGAGTAAATGGGGTTTTTTTCTACAAATAAGTATAAAGAAAAGTCCAGCTTTCTCAAACCTTTTTATCATCTGGTCAAAAACAAGGACAGTGGTTTTGGGGCTGGGGAAGAAGAAGGGAAGCAAATCATAAAAATGACCCTTTATTATCTGAAACTTGTTCAACTTGGATAATTTACCTACAACTCCCAAAAATAACATCTGAATTATTAACAGTATGCAGAGACTGAAAAATAACTTGAAAATAACTAGCTGAGGCATACAACTTTATAGAAGGTATTTTCCATCTCAAAACTAGCCTTTAAGAAGAGAGCAATTTTGCGGCTGTGAAACTATGTTACCGGGTAGATGCCCTTACTCAAATAAGCATGAATATTACCACTGCTCTCGTTTTTGCACTTCATTACACAATTCTCCTTTTCTGATTAGCAGTATTTTCTTTAAACTATGTGTCTTCTATGCAAACAGTGCTTGGAGACATTCAACATGCCTACCACAACACATAAGAGTTGCTTAGGAAAATGCTAAAAGATTTCATCCTTCTAAATTTCCTAAGACTGAGAGCAGTGAAACTTATCTGAATATTTCACAGAGAAACAAGTTTGATACCGATCAAAAAAGGCCACTATTTCTTGGAAATATCTGTCACCAGACCTGAAGCATCTGATCCAGCTGTGCTGAGGGAGCCTGCCAAAACATCCGTAGAAGATCTGGGAGCTGCCGCCAAACCAAGAGACATAAACAAGAATGACTGCCAGGAACAGCACGGCAAGATACTCTACCCAGGGGAGAAGGCGCCAGCCTTGCACTGGTCAGACACACCAGTGCAGCAAACAACATAAAATTAAATCAAGTGTTTCTAGAGACATGGCTTAGGAGTCTAGTTCTTTGGCTGAAATATGCCAAGACAGGAAATGAGCTAGACTAGATGAAATAGGACATGTACTTGAGAGAAACAGCACTACATGTCAGCTAGCTCCTGAAAATCCAGAGGAAACAATGCAATTTACTGCTGGTGGAGCAAGTATTGATAAAGTGGTAAAAAGTAACCCTCAACTGTGAACAGCCTCACACTGCAATCTACTGGATGTTGGCAAAACTACATCAAAACTGCTGATGCACAAATGATAGTGCTCGACTATTAACTACCTCCTTCTAAACTCTTTGCTATTTAGTGTATTAAGACTCTTCAGCAGAAATAACTGGGCTTCTTATACATACAACAAAAAAGATACTCTTACATAAAGACCAAACATTAAAACTTGTCAAAACAAATGACAATCTGTAAGTAAAACTAATTTTTTACCTTACCCACTATAAAATTATGTCGGTGCCATGAAACAGAGAACAATGACAATGCTTCCAAAGTTGTTTATTTACAGTAAACTTTGAAAACATTTATTTGACAGAAGAAATGCTGAATACTCACTATACAGAATAGCAGCTCATAAAATCATGTATCTGAGAAAACCAACGTCACTCATTTCTTGCTTATGGTTTCCTGAGGACATCGTGAACATGAACTATACTGGGCCACAATGTCATATTCTGTCAGGTTAGTCATTCCATCTAGCTAAAAAAAGATTTGGTATGCTGTAAGGCCAGGGCAGAAATGAAAGAACACAGGAATGCTTCCTTGCCCCCTCCCACCTGCACCAACTTTCCCCTAAACTGACCAGAAATGTTTTCATCCTACCTTGTAGGATTTCATTTTCCAGCTCTGAATCCCAGTGGAAAATGCTAGCATCTCAACTGACTACTGCCTGACCTGGCCAGTGGCTGATTTAGGAAAACACTGGGAAAGAGAGCAGTGCTTCCAAGCTCCGTATGTTGCCATTCTTGTTAGCTATCAAGAAAGAACACTTGCTGAGACATTTCCAGCAGAAGTACAAGACTGTTTCTTCAGAAACTGGCAAATAATACTGTTGTTTAACACCACAAACTCTTATAAACAGCTGTCTCCAGCACACATCATTCACAAGCATCATACTTAGTTTAAAAACCATTGCACGCCCTCACTGCAACTGTCAAACTGGATTATATCAGCTGACTGTAGCCTACTGACCTGAGCAACTGCGGCTAATACCATACACTGTAGAGAAAAATACAACAAAAGATGAAAAATACCCAAAGTAAAATCCACTAATCAGAAAGCACCAGGTGTTTTTTCCTAATGCTGACAGTAACTGCTGTATTAACATTTAAGTGTCTTAATTTAGGTGGATTTTACTGAATGCAACTGGGGGGCATTTTCACTATCCATACAGAAATTTGATTATTTTTTTTTTTTTAAATCTTAGAAAGCTTCTCTGATAGCACATAGAAATGTATTTGCACAGCCTGACAATTTCAGATAAATTGCTAATTTATCTGGGTTATGATCATGAAGTATTAGAGATATCCCTAAGTAACCAGGAATAGATACCTTAGTTTTGAAATACAAGTAATCTTACTGAATTTATATACCTTAAAGCGTATCTTTAACTGCACAAGACAGTACTCCATTGCCTCTGTCCTTTCAAAGTGACTCTAATCTTCATAATCATGCCTCAAATGCAAGCCTTTCCATGGCTATAAACTTCAAGCTTCATTAAACATACATTTGATATTTTCCTGTGCTATTTGACATAAGATCAGTACCATAAGGCCTGGGCGAAAAGGGTATCTACCTAAAGCATTCCTCTGAGAGGTCCCCAAAGGGGAAGCAATTAGGCTGGAGCCCTGTGGCTACTGCTGGCCAGGAAACAGGCTGCAGCTCCATGCTAGCTGATGAACTGGTTGCTACTGAAAAGAGCCAAACTGGATGGTGCAAGGCATGTCTCATGTGGTGAAGCAGCCCATATAAGATGCGCAAATCAAAATGCAATACGGTGATGTATAACTATAGTGTCTATCTCAAATTATCTGGCAACAATATCCTATTCCTCATTTGCATATGTGTCTATTTACCAAGGAAAAAGTATTCATCATTGATCAAACATGGATTTTATTTGCATGTTTTTGGAGTCATACTATGTTAGCTATTCTTTTTACCATTATGCAGACATTTAGACTACAAGGTTTATTTAGGATAATACCTGTCAGTTTGAGAACCGCATACATACAAAAGAAATATTTTTTATAAAAAATTTTTATAAATACAAAGGCAAAAGAAAGTATGTCTTCAGAAAGTATGTCTTCAGAATTTCTCCATCATGTACTCATCACTAAAGCAGCGTACCGTTCCTGTTTAAGTGCATATTCCAGCATTTTGATTCTTCGCACTAGATCCTTCTTCAGATTTTCTTGTCCTTTCCTTTCACCTTGTAGAAAGGCGATCTGGGCCTGCAAAAGGAAGTGTTCAATTTAGAATCTCCTTTCTTAAAATCATTCAGCATAAGTCTTAAGTGTGTGTGTCTCCCCCCAAGTTATTTTAAAATTTGTACAGTTCAGAAGAAATTGGCTTACTGTGTTTCACAAACATTAAATGCTTAGACACAACACTACATAGATAAGCCTTCTAAACTGCATGCTTGTTACAGATCAAAAAAAAAGAAATAAAGCAATTTTAGTTTGTTTGACAGGGTTTATTTCCTCTCTTGGCTAAACATTCAATAAAGGATAAGGAATAGATAAAATAAGCATAAAAAAAAACCTTCAGCAGATATCAACATTTACCAACAATAAGCAGGAAATGATTAAGTATTTCTGCTCACTAACTGAAGTAGTATATAATTAGTGTGCTGTTCTATAGATACATGTTAGATACATGATACTAGTCAAAGAACTGAAGTACAGCATGTTCAGCTAAAAGAAAAATAAAACCCTGTTTGTAATACATGCCAAGTGTTAATTATAATACTTACTAAATAGGTTAAAGAAAGCTCTCCAGAAATACTGTAATTAAGAGAGAGAAAAAATGGAAAACAGGGAAAGGTATTTTGGTGAGGAAGACGAGGAGAGAAATGGTATAGAAATAAATAAAAGTCAAGGGGAAAACAGACACCTAACCTTTACCCATTTCCAGCAGAGGGTAAGTATTTAGTTGACTGTGAAAAATCTCCTTTAAATAGAAAATGATGATATATATAAGATATTCACTCCTAATCATAAAAGCAGAAATACCTGGTTTTGTACCTGATGCTCAAATTAGGTCCATTGTAAGGGGCAGGTTCTTGTGCTCTCTCAACTCATGAATACACTTTTAGACAAAAAAAATCTACAGGCAGTCACCACTTCATGCCTTGGCCTCACCTGCATGGCAAGTCGCCTGCCATTTTCAGGATCAGAAGCTTTCTGCCACCTTTACAGCTAAGTCTCCAAGTATCTCATCTGGCTCATAAGAAGCACAAACAGGATCAAAGGCAACTGATCTAGACCATCAGCTGTTGAATATGAAATCGACTAAGCCTTTCATTTATATCAATGCCCAGTGCAGTTCTATAAGCAGTGTTTTCTGTAAATACTGCAGCCTGTACCAGTGTCTAGCAAAGCCAGGGAGAAAAGAGCAGGATATCCTCTCCTTGCCTGCCACAACCTTGCAAGCAGTTCCCAGATATTTTAGAGACAGACACTTCTAAAGAATAACTTATCTGACTTGAGATTTTTACCCCAATGTTAGAAAAACGGTGTCTGTAAGCACCATTTTCTCTCCACCAACCATAAAGGGAATGCACACAACTAACTCAGTTCAATTTTGGAGATCAGGCAAGATGAATCTTACTCCAAAAAGCCATTTGCTGGTGGCCAGCTACAGCAGCTGCTCTAAAATATGACACCAGCTGACATAATTTCATTGCTCAAGTACAGCCAGTAAACAGCTTGATAGACACCTGAAGAATCCTTAACCACCCGTCACCAACTAGAGCAGCCAGTTTATGATGAGTGAAAAACTGGCTGCTCTCCAACAAAGTCGGTCTCCACCTTCAATGAAGGAAATGCATCTGACTGCCAAAAAAACCTCAGCTGAATCAAAAGAAAGGCCTCTGTCACTCTGGCATCAAGCTTCTCACTTAACACTCAAGACTGTGATGAACAAAAAACTACAATTGAATTCTAAGGTTTGTTTTATGCTCAGGTTTAAGGAAGGGCACAGAAGAAAGAAATGCTGGCACTGGAGTCAGCACTTCCTAACCTAAAGAATGTAACTGTGCAAGAAGCACGTCAACTCAACAAGGTCACCATCCCTCTCAGTAACAAGAGGAACACCTCAAGCACATACAACTTAGTTTGCAGAAACTGTACAGACACCCAGCTTATGATGCGCACTGTGACAGTGATTTCTCTCTTCCTGCCTCCAAATAGGCCCAGCAGAACTAAGCAAGTGTTCTTCTAGCCAAAAAGTGAGAGAACATCAAAGCACACTATTAAAAACAGTAGAACATGATGTAAATATGCATTTGGCTGCAAAGAAAAAGATCATCCAATGCCATCAGGACACAAGCTGAAGCGATCTATAATGTGACCTGCTGTTTGCAAGCAATTTATAACTAAGATGAGCTAACTAAACAAGCTGGAATGAGGCATTTTTACCCAGCAGGTTGACAAAGTACAGCCAGTCATGGCCTGGCTCATGCACTGCACTACTACAAACGTCAAGACAGCACTACCATGTTAAAAATTGAGGTTAAAATCATCTTCCACTGGTAGCAGCCTAAACAAAGTAAAAATGCAACTTCTCTGTAGTTTTGACAGCTTACTTTTGTAAAAGAGAGAGATATAAAGGGATTTGATTAAGAAATATCATACGACACCTCCTTCATGTGAAAATGAGCAGTCACGCTTCTGATACAGGGCAGGTCTGGCTCCATGACTTGTCTGACTAACCATTTGAGAACCGAAATTCAAAACTGTTACCAGAAACTTCTTAGAGCATATAAAATAATGTAAATAATGTTCCCAACTCTACCTCTGGAGCTGAAGAATCTACATCTTATGATTAAAAGTAAAGGAAAAGGATTGTGATCTCCCTCCTCAGGGCCACTGGCAGGCTGTATGTATTATACACACATTGCACAGAAAGGAAGAGCACCGGAAGAAATATTACTTGATTCTTTGTACATCTTTTATTGTCAGTGGTATGCCAATGCTCCTACTGATGTCTTATAACTTTTATTTCTTCCTAGACTTCCAAGAAATCCTTGTGTTTCTTACTTGAAAAGCATGCAGCAACAGCGGAGTGGAATTCATGGCCCAAGAATCATCACTCCAGCCCTACACAAGCTTATTGCCAGGATCTTTCAAGGTTACTACATACTTTACAGATTGGTAGTTTTACTGGCAAATCAAGAAACAGACAAGTGCACCAGAGGGCTTGAGAATAATTTTGCTCTCTCCTTGGATGCTGTAGTTTTTCGCACAGTTTGTTCATGCTTTTCTTCTGAGTAGCATCCCTATGTCCAATACTCATTATTTTTGAGAAATTCTGGCTCTGAAAATGAGAATGCTTACATTTGGTCATTTTCATAATATACAAAGAGCAAGGAGAATATTACCCCTCTTTCCCACAGGATGTTAGCAACCCTTATTCCTCATTTATGTAAGTACTGGATAATTACAATTAAGCCAGCCCCAGTGGACAAGAAAACATCAGTTACATATGTAAGCTCAAATTTTATTTAAGACATTCTTAATGATAATATTCAAGTTTGTTTGTAATGCACGTAAGGACAGCATTAAAATAATAATTGAAAATTTATACTAACAGTAATACTGTAAGAGTCCGTATGTCATAAGCAGATTTCATTCTTTACAATGTTTGGCAATTAACTGAAAATATGCAGAGGAACCTAAATGTTCATCCATAAGTGAAACAATTTGTACTATAAATGAAAACTGAATAAACGACTATGCTGAGTTTAAATATCTAAAATGGCAAATTATGAGATCTAGCAGTATTTTCTCAGTCTCTAGAACAAATCAGTGATAACTCTAGGGTCACCATTTCCAACCAAAATATTTAGCCAATACCTGTCTAAATGTCAGCACAAACATTTAAAGTGTAGGTAGCCTGGGTTTAAATGCAATGAAAAGTATAACTGAACTGTACAACTACAGTTTTCTTGTAATTTGGACATAAACGACAGAATTTTATCAATAGAGACAGATTCCGCAGGCCGTTTCATATCTTTGCAGCTTTACTACAAGTCAAAACTGAAGTCTGCACTACCTGAGGGAGTAGGAGGGCAAAGGAGGATCACTTCCGCTCTGAATGACCTGCGACACTGTTCTACACTTATGCTTTGGCCACTCCTGGGAAGGTTTGCCAAAAATTTCAAGAATTCACAAATATGCCCAACAAACAGGTTCTGTGACAACTGACCTTCTAGCTAATAAGGTTAAAATGCATAAAGTTGTAAGCTTGTCATTGCAAACCTCTCAACTGCCTACAGGGATCACACAAAAACTCATATTGTTCCTCATCTTATGGGTGGGGCGCATCATCTCCATAAAGCGCCTGGCCCCACTGGCTCCGCAGTGAGGAATCGAGGCAACATCCGCCTCAAGTTTATTCCAGGGTAAATGCTACAAGTTACTGTATTACAGCTCAACTGAGAAATTAAAAGCAAGACAGTCAGGAGGGAAAAAAAAACCAACAAAACCAAAAACCAGAGAATACTGGGAAGAGAGATGCCCAGGACAGTCTATTTCAGCTACAATTGTACAGTCCAGTTTGTTGGGGGTTTTCTTCCACTTTATCTCGTTAAAGTGTTTAGGATTACCAACTGCAACAAAACTTAGAAGTTCCATGCACATCCAGTCTAAATTAACAGCACTGTAGCTATCTTAACTATTCCACTACTTTACCAAGAGATTTTAAAAATAACATTCATTCCTATGTTAAAAAAAAATTCTGATGGGCAACAACTTTGTTAAGAAATTCCTCAAAAGCCTCTAAGGTCACATTACTGTGAGTGGACAAAAGGGCAAGGTAATGTTTTAGGTAGCCCTGGGTTAGAAACAACTTGTTTTTAAAATGTTGTTGACTCCCTAATGCAGGCTTAGCACCAAATAATGAAATTGCATCTTAATAAATTCGGATTTTACCAATGTTTAAAAAGTAAACTAAAATTTACACTTCCTGGAATCAGCAACCACAATGACAACAATGTCAGAAAGAGTATTATATCTGCACACCTTTTTAGGCGGAGGCCTTTACATTACAAAACAGAAAGAGATTAAAAAATTATTTAACTTTAGCAGAAAATGTTTAAAAATAAACAGTACTATGGCTGAAAAAAAAAGATGCGTGTTTATATCAACTAAAAAAATCCTGAATTGTACAGCTATTTCAAGTTAAGGATGATTTTTTTTAAAAAAAATTGTTAGGACTCAAGAACTATAAAAAGCCTCTCCATTTTTTTCTTTAAAATATTTATCTTAATATTTTAAAGTAAACCTCACTTCAAATTTATGGGCACTTGAAGATCAACAGGCATTATCTGACAAAGCAAGAGCTACTAAGACACAATTCTGTATATACTGCGTCCATAATTCAACAACAAGGTCTTCACAGGTCAAGAGAAAGAGAACAAGGGAGGGAAAAACTGCAAGAGAAGTATTGCAAAAAATATGTAGATAGCTAAAATCACTAAATACATATACAAAGATGAATCAGCCTGGAACAGTCATGCTAACCGGTCTACCGAGATCTGCCAGAAGGATTCTGCAGGCTGACAGGGTGCTCAGTCTTTTAGATTATAGTTGGCTCACTGAAGCGCTACATATTTAAGTATATTTGTAAATAAGTGTAGGTATGCCCGGAGGGTGAGAGGAGAAGAGATAAAAAACATGTACAGGAGAGGGGGAAGGGAAATACCAGTGATCTAGTAGAACTGGCAAACCAGGCACCATACTTAACATTGCAACACACACCTCCTAGCACTCCATGCCAAGAGAGGCTAGGAAGCTTTTATAAGTGCCTGTAGCCATTTAAGATAACACAAAACTGAAGCAGGGTCACAGGCTGGAAGGTGTGGCAGGCACTGAGGCATGTTTAGCTTCACCCCGCACAGAAGCACTTCGTCCTTTTTATCATCTGCTCATGCTGGACGATAGCACTTCATGGGACTAGTGCACAGCACAATCTGGTACTGGCAAATTACTTTTGCTGGACTTCTCAGAGATGTCCCAGAACCAGCATCACAGCTAAGCCCTGAAAAAATTAAACCGTCCAAAAGAGATCAAAGATTTAGTTTATGGTAAAAAAATATGGTGGAAAAAGCCATTTACTTACATTCTTCATCTCTTGGAAAAGATTGTTTGAAAAACAATTTCTTATCAGTGAACTCAAAATTTCTCATAGATTATCTGGAACCAAAAATTATTTAGTAACTTATTCCTGACAATACCTTACTAATTTAAGCATCTCTACCAAGACAAAGACTTTTCTTTCTGCAGTTTGAAGTGTTTTAGTAGGCAGATCTCTGTTCAGATAGCCAGTCTTTCTTCTATCCACTCTTCAGTGCTGCCTTTAACCATTCTAACTGCAAACATCAAAATACTTGCTCAGTTAGCCAAGCAATGCATATTCAGTTTATTCAATCATTCTTCATAAGCAAAAATTTTCTCTAATCTCACAGCCATTTCTGTAGTACACTTACTTAAGGGGTGAACATTAACTTTTTTTTCTTCTTTTGAGTCCCAGGAGCACACTCCGTGCAGACTGATGTAAGGACAAAAAGAGAGCAAGTTTTAAACATGATATAATTCTATAGGCAACACTGCAATGACATGTCACAAAATATTCACGTATTATGAGCTGGAGTCCAAATTGCCAAATGCTCAAATATAATGCTTTCCACTTGCTGTATAAGAAAGGCAGAAATGCAGCAAAAGCAGTCAGCACCAGGACTGATAAACAGACTTATGGCCCACGCTTAAACAGTGACAATGGTAGTTCATGGGCTGAATGAATCTCTTAGGGTATACCAAGACAAGGGTGAACAAATCTGGAGATTTTTAGATTTGGCTTTGTTAACAAAAAGAGGAATGAACCAGACCTGACTACACGAGTGTTTGCAAAGGCAATCGGTGCACTTCCATTTCTCACTCCTACAGCCAGCTACTCCTTGTATTCAAGCATGCACCACCACCCTGAACTGACTAGAGCATCCAATGAAGCAGATACAAAAATAACTGATTTTGTTCTCACCTCCTGTTTACAAGCTTGGATCTGAATATCGTGCATGCCATATTTGTTCCAATGCTTCTGCAATCCTGCCCTATGTGACTGCCCTAAAGGGAAACATATTTCTGGCTAAGAGCAGAAAAAAAAGCAGTCTTTCCACACTGCAAACTTTAACTTCTTTGTCACTAGGTTATTTTAAAAATATTCAATATTAGTTAGCACATAGCAAACTCTTTTTCAAACAGGAAAATAACATCTTCTAGATGAATTCAACTACAGGCCCATACAGAACAGGTCACTACAACAAAGTGAACCTTTGTTTTCACATTTCAGAGTATTTTTATTTCTAGTGTATTGTCTGCAAAGTTCAGATCCTAAGCACTCTGAAGTGATACAGAAGAGCTGTTTCAGGTATCTGAGCATTTCTCAGCATTTAAAAACAAAACATAACAATCCTTCACCTATTTCAAGTCAGTTCCTGCCACTTCCTAGCTAAGGAACTTAAAAAGAAGGACTTGACAAGGCCTGGCAGCCTTGTGAAACCAAGTATGTGAATAGGTTGCTGACCAGTACCTATTTTCCCAGAAAACTGTGTATGGCTATCATTTTAGTTGAGGCTTGGCATTTATACAGACTTACTTCTTTTAGCATTAAATAAAGATGAACCAAAAGCCTCTGGAGATGCATGTGGTATTCCTTGGGGAATTTTACACAGCCTATTCTAGAATTAGTAAATAAAGTTTCAGTGTCTACTGAAACGTTGATTAACAGCTGAGTTCTAGTTGCCACTTGTTGTTCAAACAGTGGAGGGTTACTTACACCTGATGCAATAAAACTGGCGAGTCAAGATCTTCAACAGAAAAAGGACAGCTACAATTTGAGTAGGACACAGAGACACCAATTTAACTTATATAACTAGTAAAGAGACACAGGATGTTTCACCATATGCTAACCTGACATCGAAAGAACATAACAACTTACTCCATTTTTGCTTAATTCAACAATTCTATAGCAAATCATGAAAATCAGAAAATCCTCTTGTTTTCTAAAGTATAACTTACTGTGAAAAGTGTTTGTAAGCTTTGAAGACCACTGGATACAATGTAACATTGCAAAACTCTGTTCGGCCACATCAGTACCTACAGCAGCACTTTCCTAAAAGAGTTAGGCCCATTTAAGTAACACATTTTCATTATACTTAAACTAAATTACAAGTTTAACAGATTTGAGAAGAATGGGCAGATTTGATGCTGCAAAATACTTGGATCATTGACACAATTAAAAAAAAAAAAAAGACAACCAAGAAAAATCAAACTACAAAAAAACCCAAGTACAGACCTGCGAAGAACTAGTCTCATCAGTTTGAATATATATTCTGCTTCTTTACAAAAGCTACAAATGTCTATAACGCAACTCTTTCGTCACTGAACATTTACTCCCACTAGTCCTCATAACTTAAATAAAACAAGCTATGACAATTTATCGGTAAGTATATTGGGATTAGCTGGCAAACATTCATATAAGCAAACAAGAAAGAAGAGTACAGAAGCTTCTCTTCTTTGCTTCCCATGAATTCCTCAACTAGAAAGTTTGCTAAAACAACTTAGTAAAAGAAAGGATACCTGGTAGTCACCAAGACCCATTTAGCAGCATCTTTCCCAACTAAACACACCTCAGAGCTGTGACCATGGTTTATTTTACTCCCCCTTCCTTTTGATTTACCTGATGCATTTAAAAAATAAAGTTGGGGTGGAGAAGAATTTAACATTAATTACTGTTTTCCTTGTAATATCTGCCTTATGAGAAAAAATATTTTATTGAAGACTGCTACAGCCCTTCTGCCAATCTTTCAAAGTGAATCTCAGAGATTCAACCCACATCATATATCTCAAAATCTTATGCAAAACTTCTTCAAACTGTATTGTATCTTCTATTTTATTGGCCAAACCGTATCTTTAGGAGTTTTCTATTAACTAAATAACTGATTCAATCAACTCACTGCTCATTATTTTCAGATTATCCATCTATCAAAATGATTTTTAACTAGAAACATAATACAGCAAAAGTACCATTATCAAAAAGCCAACAAACTGTAAATATCAACTATTTCTGAATCAAGTAATGAATGTCCTAAACCACACTATAAATAGCCATAGCCATCTGTCTGATTTGCCCCTTCTCCTCATTACTTTAACTTGTCTATCTCCAGGGGCATGCTCTTACCACGTAGCATGCCGGGTTTCACCGCCTGCCTCTTGCCTCAGAAAAGCAGCAGCAAGGGGTAAGATCACCATCCACGACCCCCCCCAGAGAGCTAACATTACTAAATCTGACTTCCATAACTGGCTTCAAGCGTTTATCTATTATTTCCATTACATTCCTTCTATACAGTTGTTTGTTATCATTTAAACACATTTTATCTTGTTTCATTAACTCCTCCATCATTTGAGTGTTTTGGGGGTTCTTACAAGGAATATTTTTAACAAAGTTGTGGAAAGACAAGTACATAGTATCCACCCATTCTCCACAGTTTCATTGCAGATCTTTTCAAAAGAAAGTTTACCCAAGAAAAACAATTTTAATGTAACCCTATCAGGTCCCACTACTCCAAAGCAGTTCTACTACTCTATAGAAACAGTTACCAGTCAGAAGAAATTATAACTTTAGTAGTGAAGAGGACAAGAGCTAGAAGATTCCTTAGCAGGATATGAGGTGTCTATACATGTAGTTACATACAGCATAGCAGTCTGTTGCAATTTAGAACATTTGTGAAATGCAGAGAAATGCCAAAGTCTCCAAATCAGCATTTTTGCCAGAAAAATGTTTGTCAGAAGCAAAACTTTCCACGGCAACATATGCATTGCTTGCAAAGACAAAATTTCTAGTCAAAACAAAAGCCGTACACACACACACAAAGCCTTCCGAGCTCATCCAGCCCAGAAGCAGCAGAGCTCAACAGCTTTGTCACTTGCTGGGACAAGGACGTGCATCGGCAGCACTCAGCTCTGCAGGGGTCCCAGCCGCAGGGGTAGAGTCCCCATCGTTCTCTCCCAGGGGTGGCAGATGGCTTATTAAAAGGGACATAGCATCTGCAACAGAGAATCACCCCCAACCAGTGAGAAGAGGTATGGTTAAGGCAAGACACCAATACAGGAGGCTGTTCAAACCCAGCCTGCCTCAAGCAAAGATGCGAATTTCAGTGCCCTGCATATGCGTTTGATCAAACTCTTGGCTATTCTGGGATGGACTCGTCCAATACATAATGACAACTCTGAAACGCCTCATAAACACAGCCCAGAAAAATGCGGAATGAGGAGAAAAAAAAAAAAAAAAAAGAAAAAAAAAGAGTTGTTTAAAACTTCTGCAGAACAAGAAACCCTTTCTTGTCAACTCCCCCAAGCAGCTGCTAGAAGAACCTAAGAAAAGGAAAATTACTTATTTCTGAAAAGATACGAAAATAAAGTATAATGCTATAAAACACAGCTTGTGAATACTAAAATGAGGATTAATAATGCTAACATTTATTCTGGTTAATTACTTCACAGGGCATCATGAAAGTTTATTCTTAGGATAATTTTTCAATCTGCAGATGTCGAAGTACCGTAAACAGAAAGCAAGCATCAAAAGTGAAATATGTAATTAGTAGATAAGCATCTAGGGTAACCCTGTATGAATCCGTTTTCATTCTTATTTGAAATAAACAACTTATTAATGATACTTGCATAGATGTAAACATTTAAGTCTTCTTTCATCCTGAATGAGGACGATGATATAATACAGGCAACAATAATTTCAAAAGGTTCAAGAAAAATAATTAGAAAATGAGAGTAAAGATGAATATTTCCCAGGGAAAGCAAAATATAGACACTCGATGGGAAGAAAAACTTCAGAAAGCCAGTACTAGACCAGTAACCAAGAACAGATAGTAAACTGCCCAGCCTGCCAACTCACGTATGTTATAAACTTGGGTGTGTGTCACCCGAACAAACATCACATAACCCAACAGAAAGGTACTCTACCTGAATATCACATTTAGTTCCACACAATTAATTACAAGGAAAAGAAAAAGAGAAAATAAAAATAAGCCCTGAGGGAAAGAAAAGGAAGATAGGAAGTCACAGTGGGACTGACTTACAAGGTGTTTTCTGGAGAGAGGGTATAGCTTAACTAACCAACAACTACAAAGCAGAAGCCAAGTACAATAATACTGGAGATAAAAAAGTCTACTGCTAAGAAACAAGATGAATTGCAGAAAAAAATTATGAGATACTAAGAAGACCATACAAAATAGATCTTCTGACACATAGCCTGTCAAGAAAACAGCTAATCTAAAATTTACATTGCATAGAAGACTAGCAAAGTACAATCAGGAACACTGCATCTTTATCTCAAGAAAGAGAAAACGCCCAATCACAAATTTCCATTATTCTATTAAGCATTTCCCATATATAAGCCAACATAAGGCTTCAGAAGGAGCACAGAACCAGTTTTTAATTAACGCTGCTCATCCTTCAGCTGTACACGCACAATTTCTAAAAGCATCCTGTAGTCTCTGAACCCCCTAACACAAACCTCTCACACGGATCAAAGAACATTCAACTGCAAATGGTCACAGCAGACATAATGCCTGATGTCTATAGACACAGCCAAGAATTTTGCACCTTTCTGAACATGACTCTGCAGAAGATAAATGCTGTTACAGCTCATGGCAACACCAGGCACAGCTAATTATAACTTTATTGAGACGTTTTGGCAAGAGCCAAAGGCGTTCAAGAAAACAACTTGTAATCGGGTTATATTCCCAGTTCTGTCACTGCTAATACATGACTTTGCTAAACAGTTTAAATACTCTACTTCTTTCCTCCTGTCTCAGCCGTAACACCAAGCTTTTGAGGGATATATGGGGGAGGAGGAATGCCATGCTAGCCTCTGCTGAAGGGCACTATAAATATGCAAAGTGTTATTACTACTAATACACTGGCAGAATTTCTTAGGTCCTGGAAAACATTTTTCTTTTTCTCCAAAGCAATTTTTGAGATTTGTATCATCTGTGAAAAAATGTCAAGATATTTATGACACTCCACTGGATATATGACATTTGATCTTCTTATACATAACTAAGCTAGTTACTTCCTACGTAGTATTTACTGGATGCAGTGAACAGAAACATGATTCAATTACTAATGAATTTTTCATTGAATCATTGAAGTTAAAATAAAAATTACTCTCTTGTCCTTATGACCACTTCCTTTAAATTCCCACAAGCGAACCCTCAGCAAAGAATGTCACATCTGCCACTCTTCTCGGAGCAGTTCTTTGATGTCACCATAGAAAGCACAATTAAAAAGATGACTTCCCTACTAATTTAAAAAATAAAAAACCCAGGAGTGGTTCGCATTGCTAAACAGGCTCGAGACTCTTCCCAAAGATGGTACTTTCAAGAAATGACATAGGAAGAAAAGAGATGGACAGGAAGAAAGAGACAAAGAAAGGAGACCTAAAAAGGAAGCCAAGTAGACAGTTTTCAGTCTCAAACATGGCCAGCTGAGAACCAAACAGTGGGCTGCTGGCAATGTGGACAGAGTTAAGGTTTACAACATATTTTCTTGTAAACAAAGCCAAAGAGGAACAACAACGAAGGCTGCATTATCGACTGTTACTAGAGTTAAGGTAACATGCCCATCAGTGAAGTATCTGACAGTAATGGCTGTAGGCCAGCAGTTCACAAGTTCTCTAACCACAAGATCCCTATCAGCCCTTTAATGTATTAATGAATGTATCAACCCCACCGCTTTTCAACTGAAAACACTACATAACGCGTCCCCTAACACCAAAGTTGCTGCAGCCGGTCCCGCAGGCCTGGCCAGGGGGCCAAGGGCCCGCAGGGGCTGCAAGCCACCACCGAGGGCCGGGGAGAGCCACCGGCGGCGGAGGGGCAGCGGCACAAGCGGAGCGCGCAGGTCGCCAGGGGCAATTTTTAACGGCGGGTTATGAAACTGGTGACAAGTTTAGGCGGCTGGCCCCGGAGGAGCACCCGGAAAACTCCGGAGAGGCGGCAAGAGCGGCGCGGCGGGCGGGGGCCGCTCCCCTCAGGGCCGGCCGCCATGTCACGCCCCTCCGCCCGGCGGCGGGGGGCGGCCGCCCTCGGAGGGGGAGGGAAATGGCCCGCAGCAGAGCCGGGCGGCCGCTCCCTCACGGGAAAAGGGACAACAGGGAAGCAGGGACAGCGGCTAGGACAGCTGCTCCCCTCCGGCTGCGCAGGGCCCGGACCCCCCAGTCCTACGCAGCCGGAGGGGAGCGGCCGCTGGAGCCCGCGGGGGGGGGGGGGGGGGGGGGGGGAAGGAGGTCGCGGGTGTTACCTGCAGCTCCGCCCGCTCCGCCTCCCACTCGGCGCGCTCCGCCTCGAAGCGGCCCCACTCGTGCTGCAGGAAATGCAGGATGCCCGGCACGCTGTACTGAGCCCGGGACGCCGACACCGGTGCGGCGGCTCCGGAGGCTGAGACCCCCCCGGCACCGCCTCCTCCTGCTGCCGCCGCGGCGGCCGCTGCTGCCGCCGCCTCGCCCGGCTCCAGCCCCGGGCCGCCCGCCGGTGGCGGCAGAAGCAGGGCGTTATTGTTGTTGTTGTTGCTGAAGAAAACGCCGGGCCCCGCTTGCTCGTCCATGGCCGGGCCGGGTCTGCCGCGCTCCCCGCCGCCGCCCCCTCCTCCCCGAGCCGCCGCCCGCACCCAGCCGCGTCCCGGCAGCAGCAACAACCTGGGCGCGTCCCGCCCGCCGTCACCGCCTGACAGCCGCCCCCGCCGGCTGCTACGGCGGCCCGGCGAGGACAACCCCGGAGAGCGATTCGCCCCGGCCCCTCTCGCGGCATTCTGGGAAATGTAGTTCCGCCGGGCGGCGGGGCGCCCCGCGGGGGGAGGAGCTCCCCAAGTCGCTGCCCTTATTTCGAGGAATGGCGCTACAGCGAGCGAGCCTCATCCCCCCGACATGCCATCCCGGGGGAGAGACCGGCACGCCGTGGCAGGGGGGCAGCTGGCAACGCGGCCCCGGGCTGGTCAAGGGTGAGGGAGACGGCGGGGAGCCGCCCCAGCCCCCGCCCCGCAACGCCGCGGCAGGAGGGGTAGGGCGGCCCCGAGCAGCGGCGGGAGCGCGCGTTGATCGTAATGTCCACCTCGCAGCGGGATTTAAAGGGTTTGGGCACAGTCGCAGCCCACCCGGGAGACATAAAAAGAGCGGGTGTTCCGCAACAGTTCCACAAACTTGTCCCGTCACGCCCGGCTTTCCTGTTTCAGCCCTGTTGTGAGCAGTGCTCGGCCTCAAAGCACCAAAAACCATAAATCCAACTCAGGGCTACGGGAGTTTCTTGAAAAAATCTTTAGAAATGCTGAAATGCAGAGCAAACCAAGACTTTACAGGAATTACCATACTGCCTCTTCTGCCAGGAAAGTGAAAACAAGGTATTTTGTGACTGGTGGCGAAGCCTTGGGCTGAGGGCACAAACTAGCAGGAGCACTGCTCTCTCCTACCCCTCCCAAAGACACAAAAGATGGGAGTTAGGCTGGCTGCCCATACTACCAACATACTAACACCACAGCCTTGCTGAAGTCAAACACACCGACCGCTACCAGCAGGCTTTGCAGCTGGGCCAGGTGCTAGCAGCGGGTGGAAGATGGCACACGGCCACCGAGGCTGCTGGGGGTGCTGAGAAGGGGCCCCGCCGCCCCTCGCCATGCCCGGGGCACCCCAGGAGCACCCCGCCGCTTACTCAAGCAGTGCTTCCTGTTGCCTTCTGGCTGTTCCGAAACCATAGGGGCCCACTTCGTAACCCCGCCCTCAGAGATTAGAGCTGGGGCTGGCGGACTTCTTAACACTTTTAAATAGGGAAAAAGAACTAAGGAAGCTTATGGAGAGGGTCTGGGAGCAGAGGGGAATGGGAGCAAAACCACAGAAGAGGGAGCACGCTCTGGGGGACTGCGGCAGGGAACCAGGGTAGAACAACAGGGCTCACCCAGAAAGGAAGGAAACGGCAGAGGGAGAGGGGAAACAGAGCAAACCAGCTTCATGAAAAAGTACATTAAAAAGGCTATTGACAAAGAAAAACATGAGGGTGACAAAGAACAATAAGCACAAGCATTTCACATTATTTAGGTTTTTTAATCAAATGAAATCTGATGCCAAAATATTATGTAAAACCACATGGTTCTACCTTTAGGAGCAGGAGCAAGCAAAGAAGCAAACTAACACTAAACTGAGGAAGGATGTATTCAAATTAAAGTCATGCATACTGTATGCAGTCACACAGTATACAAAGAAAAACCTCTCCCTTCTCTATCCCTCTACATTTTTCTAGTGCCATTTTCCCTTCCACTAACACTTTATTTTTTCTACCAACTTCTTAGTTATGCTTGATTGCTACACTTCCCCCTCCCCCTCTTTTCTAAGTTTTCAGACATCTTGTAGAGTCTAATCAAAACAGAAAAGTGCTGAGATAAAAATTAAGGTAAATAAAACCTGATAATAGACAAAAAGTTCCAACAAACATCAAAGACATTGCCAGATTACCTGGGGCAAAGGGGAAAGGGAATCTAAAACAAGTTATATTTTCTTAGTTTTACTTGCAAAATTTTTGTGTTCTATTTCATACTGAGTTTCCTTATACCTTCTCTCCAATGTTAAACAGGTTCAGAACTTCTAAACAATAAAGCTGGAAACACGTATTAGAAAGTGATATATTTTAATCAGTTTAATTCCCACTACACATACAAAGGTTAAAAACGTAGTGAAATTAGTTTCCTCCTCATGTATGGCATATTGGTTTTAGTTCTGCATGTGTCTCTACTCTGTATATGACAATGGACAAGACTTGGAAATTAACACCTTTATGAAAAAAAATTTGAAAAATTATTAAGAGTATGCACCATTTGTTGTGTCCTTACTTTAGTACTAGAATAGTCACTGGGGGAAAAAAAAAAAAAAGCTTTTCTGATTCTATGTTAAATATTTTGCACACACCAAATACAATAGGGCAAAAGAGCATTGTCTTGTTCTCCATTTTGCATAGGTACTCAAAGAGTTAGACAAGATTGCACTGGAAAAGAGAGACTAGAGGCAAGTGACTATGCAAAAATAACGATCTACAACTATTTTAACCACCTGTTAATCATATTTAATTCTATTTACTATTCCTTTGTTAAGTTTGGGTAACAGTAGAAGCTTCTGAAATATGCAGTTTTTATGCAGTAACCAGAAAAAAAAAGAATAGATGAAACTCAACAGGCCTAGCTGAGTCTTCTAGTTAAATGGCTTCTCTCTATAAAGATAAATATATAGAAAGATCCCTATAGAAGCCCATAAATTCAACAGCAGTGTCAAAAAATCCGTGTTAGTCAGTCTTGTATACACAAGAAAATACATGGTTCTGCACTTCTGCCAATAGGAAGGGTGAGGTCTGGCGGCAGACATTGGGAGTCACTGACTCCGTGCTGGAAGTTTAGCATAGCACTTGACCTCTAGACTCCAAAATCTGCAGATCAGACTCACTCAGATGCGAGGGGAGCCACATGATTTTCAAGTAAGAAAAGCTTGGTAGGAGAAGGAAAAACTGGAGGAGCCTGGCTCTCACTTGTGTTCTGCTGCCTTAGTACAGGGGCAAAGCACTCAAGTAATTTGGCTCTGCAAACTTTATCAAGGACTACAGATAAGATATATCCATTAAGACTTAAATCTTGCAGGATGGTTAAGTACCTAAGAATCTGGACAAAAAGCAGAGCACTGAATCATCATATTCAACCAGTGTCTGGCAGAATAGGAAAAGCTAACACAGAGCACATCACTAAGGCCAAAATCTACACCTACAAAAATGCAGACAGCAGGCAGTTCTCTTTATCAACTCAATTTCCAATGCATTCTTTAAAATTTATCTTAGAAGAGATAGGGGATTAAATTCTTTGAATCCTTTATTAATTTTCAAGCATGGAAACGGATCTGAAAGAAACATACACAACATAAATAAGGACAACTTGTTAAGAGAGCATGCTTTATCATTCACCCTGAGAAAGGCTGAAAATCATCTTTCCCCCCCCCCTCCCACCCCCCCATGCAAGCTGAGATGATCTACCAGGTCTGACAATCCCCTTCCCTACTTTGTTTTCAAAAGGAAAAAGTGCATACTTCTACACTTGAAATTCCCCATGGTACATGGTTAAGTACTGCATAACAGTTTCCCCTCTTCCCTCTGTCCCCACTGTGTTAGTGTGTTGGCACAATGGTAGGATAACAATCACCAGAATTTAAAAACCACTCAAAGGTTTGGGGTAACTTTTAAAAATAAATAAAACTATTTAGTCAGATAGAGAATAGGGTTTTTTGGTGGATAATTTATAACACATATTCATAAATATGATCACATTCAATTTCCTAAAAATCTATACAAGTAACACCATTCCCTTGTAATGCATGGATTTCAAGTAATTACACAAAGCTCTATTGGACAGTCTTTCACATACAAATTACACACATATATGCAGTAACACATTGGGGATAATGTAATGCTTCTGACTACTTAATGGTCCAAAAATAATAAAAGTAATTCAAAAAAAGCTGGTTTTCAGTTTAATTGTTGGGGTGGAATGTACTGTGGGTGGTGGTTGCCTAGCAGCTGCTTTTGCTTTGCTGGCCTGACTTGCTCGGACTGCAGTTTCTAGACGTGTTTTTAATTCAGGAGCAGCTCCCATTACTGTCTTGAAAGCATGTGGGTAAAGTGGACCAATGTGCATTAGATTCTGAAGTGCAAATTCGTGAAGATCCTTAGATGCTGTAGATGCAGAAGCAAAGGCATTTTCATTCAGTAAATAGGAGATCAGAGTGGGAACAAGAAGGGCAAGCAACTGGACTCCTAAAAGTGAATAAAAAAAAAAATACTGTAATAACCATATCAGAGAATAAAACAAAAGAAAAATTAATTTTATCAGCTACCAGACCAGTAAGAATAATTTTCTTTTCAGAAGTGACAATAAACACTGTAATTAAAACATGATCAAATAAAAACCAACTTAAATATAGATGGTTTCCTGTCCCTTGGTCACTCAAATCTTTCTTACCAGGACCGTGTTTCAGACTTCTATTCATCACAGTTATTTTGTTCCTGACATGTTTTTAAAGATGCCTTTGCAGAATCTGATAGCAGATCACTGATAAGAGATTGTAAGATGAAGAATACCTATCGTATTAAAGGATTTCAAAACACTTTTCAGGCAGACAGAAACATTCAATTGAATATGAGTATCAGCCTCCCCAGTGAGCATAATGGAACCACTATTAGTATGAAAGTGTTCACAAAAGTCAGGGACAGTTATCTGCTATATTACTCCATTCTGGAAGACTCCAATCCAAAACCTAGCACCACAGCTATACTTGGACTAGCACAACCTAATAAGGCCAAAGCCCAAAATGGCCCAGGGATTTTCCCCTAAAGGTTTTGACTAAATTCATGCTCATGGGGTATTGTCTCCAGCCAGCATTAGCAAAAATCAGATGTTTTGTTACCTCATTTGCTTCAGTTACTCTCTCATTTTACTCATGTTTCAACTGTGCCAGAAGCAGAATGGCGTTCAAAAAACCCACACATTTAGTGTTTTATCATCAATGAAGAGGAATACCAACAGGGAGTATGTTGGGGGAGGATGCGACACATGACCCGAGCCAACACAAAACCAACAGTAATATATTTACAAGGAACTTTATCAGCATTTAAAACTAAAGGTCTGCAGAGTAAGTCTTTAGAAAACACATTGCTTCAGTTTGAGAGTAACTGAACTTAAACTAAATACTATATTCTATCTGCTGAAGCAAACAGGAGGCTCCATTTACAATCAAGATATTCTGATCTGTACAATTCAGTATCTTGAGCTTTTTTAGATAAGTTTTGTTGAGCTGGTAGAAGCAACCTGATAAAAGAGATGAGACTGCTAAAATAAACAGAAGTTAACAGTGGAAAAAAGTAAATTTAAACGGTGTGAACTACTCATTTCCAAACAGAAGAAAACATCACTCCCTACTGCAGTTCATGTTTAGAATGTCTTTTTTCTGCAAACACCAGAAATGCAAAGGCTACTACTCTATGTGCTATACAAGTCCATGTATGAAAAAGTTCTAGTACTGGAATTACAAAAATACGTTGCACAGACATGGTCTATTTGTGACTATACCATCAAGTTTCTAACCGCAAGATTTCTGACATTCAATATTCTATTTTAGCATTACACATTTCTCTAGAAAAACTAAATACTTACTATTCTGCTCCTCACCAAGGGCAACCAAAGTTTCAAGGACTTTAATTCCTTCTTTGACTGCTAACAGCTCCAGGTTGTTGTTTGGGCGGCTCCTTTCCACAGCTTTCAACTTCTCGACCATGATAGGGGCCAGTGAATGAATATATGGAGTTGACAGGGCTCGATTGGTGTGTTGGAACACGGAAAGCAGAAGCTGGTAACACTTGGCTTGAACCTAATCAAATCAAGATAAATACATTGTCCTGAAAGTTATTTGTTAACTCTGGGAATTCTAATAAAATCTGTTATCTATGTATGTGAGATACATGTGGTACCTCAAAAAAAGGCAACTAAAGGGGAAGAAAACATAATGAATAAGAGGACAGCAGCAATACAGCCCATCTACAAAAATGGTAATAGCCCAGTTTTCAATAAAAGGAAGGCCAGTTAGAAAGAACGTGCAGGTACTAAATGGTACAATGTGAACTCAGAGAAAATAAAGAAATAGTTAATGTCATACAAGTCAGCCACACAGGTCCACAGAGAACTACATCTTTAAGTCTCATAACTACCAGCACCAATAGCAGATGTATCTGCAAAATTATGAAATACTATTTCAATCTTAGAAGGGTAAAACAGCCCATAAAAATGGCTCAGACCAAAGTGATCTTATTGCTCTAACATGAATCAAGGCTGTAGCCAAAAGTGGCAGGCCTGTTCATCCTTCCTTCTCGTTCTCCATCTTGTGCTTGTAGTAGCCTAGGAGTATACGTGGAGGCATAAAATGAGCAGGAAAACAGAACCCTCTCCTTGTCTTCCTTCCATTTTCTTTTTCCCTCCTCCCTCTTTTCTCTGGAAAGCAGGGATTATTAAAGTCATTATTTTGGAAAATGACTCACTGATGATCTGTTTAGAACAACTTATGAATGTATTTTATTTGGATGTACAAAGATCTTCCTCTAAAATCCCACACAAATAACCCACAACTTTTGAAAAGTTAAACAACAAATAGGAGGATAAAACTGCACATGCTTTCAAAATGCACTCAAGTCCAAACAGGATGAATTACTGAGCACATGCTGAAGAGAAACATTCCAGAGTAAGTATTATTTAACACAATGATCTGTGAGGAGATTCAGGAATGACTGAAAACATAAATGTATATAAAAAAATACTGAATAAAAATGACATAATAAAGACTAATAGTAAGCAAATAGAAGTTATGCAGATCAGGTCACTGTTGATTCACTAGTGCATGGCTGCAAGTTTTCTATACAATTTAATTTTTAAGGCATGAAGTAATAACACTTCTTCTAATACCATTTGTATGCTTTCTAACAGAGCTCCACAGAAGAACATTTTCTCCTAATGCCTTATTCAGCATCATCTTTGACTTGTTTCAACAAACTGTTCCTCTATCTCTTCATACCACTCCAAATAATTCCCTTCCCTTTCTGTCTACATTCTTTAAACATTCCTCCTTATTAGCTGTTAAGATAATTAGCCTTCAAAATAAGGAATAAAAGTATCTTTTCTCACATGCATGCATAATTCAAATAAGAGGTTTTAAAACTGCATCTGACAGCAGAATTTAATCCAAGCTTCTTTTATTCCATCTATATAATACAAAACTTTTGACTGCTATGCACTCACAGAAGAAGAAGAAGTCCTGTGACTTTTTTTGGCTTCTTCAAAGTGTGCAAGGCATACTCTCATGTAAAACTTACACATTAGCATTGAGAGACAAGCGTGTCTCAACTGAGTTCACTTGTTGGGGCAAAATGAAATTGAGCTCACCAGCCTTCTGGTTATTACTATACATGATATCTAACCTTCCTGACTTTTGAAGGTGTTGATAGTTTTAAAAATACTCCTGTATTTCCTATGAGGCAGTGGTATTTCTTTAGAAGTTTTTTCCATACTTGATTCAATGCTTTTAGTACAATCAGTATAATGCTTTATTACAAACAGGTGTCTAGTTACTGACCCCAACAATGAGTATTTTGTATTTAAGAAGTAGAGTGAACACAGAATAAGTATTACAGAGCATATGTTCTGCACATCAGCAAGGAGAGTAGACACAATCTGGCTGCTGTCAAAGCCTTCTCTGTGAATTACAAAAATAGTGGCAAGTTCCAGCTCACTGACAGCTTTCCAGCAGGGTGGTGGGCAAAGATGTACTTCTCTCACTGTTCATGTTTATAAGAGCTGAGAGAGACGATGACAAAAGGGTTTCTGCTTCATACAACTGCCATTTCCATTCACACATTAAAATTTAAAATAGCTTTCCACCTGGAGTCAGGCTTCAGAACCAACGGAATTTTATGTCCATGCTCAAAAACACCAGCCATGCTGCAGAGAATTATTAATCTAAACAGGATTTTAAGTGCCTCAATGTGATCCTAAACACATCAGCATTTTTTGCATGTTTTTCTTCTCAGTAATCACTGCAGTGCTCACTTGTGGAAACACTATAGATTTTTCTCTTTAGCTCCTACATGCGTATTTGTATACCCACTCAAACAAACTGATGTATGCATGGCTGAAACAGTTAAGCTTAACTATACAGTGTATTAGCTTGCTTGAACAAAGTCAGTCTACAACTTTTTAGCTTTTCTCTTTAGTGAGAAAATAATTTAGAATATAATTTATAAAGACAAACCAAAGGGAAAAAAATGAAATCAGGAGACAGGTGATTCACAATCTGTAGATGTTCTGATGGTGACCACAAGATTATATTTTTGCACACAAACTGGGTTTTGTAGGAACATGTAGAACAAAGACAGGTTTTGCACAAACAAATATAAAATTCATCAGAAACATGGGCTGCAATTTTGTTTACAGAAAAAGAGGTTTAGCTTGTATTATAAAAGATCAGCATTAATGTAGAAAATGTCACCACTCTCGGGTAACCAACCTTTTCATTTTCTGCAGTTTCACATATCAAAGGTTTTGTTCCTTTTAAAAAGCTGCAAGTCAAAAACCTGGCACAAGGCCATGAACACACATTATTTAGAATCACTTAGTTTGGGTTGTTTTGCTCACTAAAGAGTTTCTATAATGCATTGTTGAAAATTCCTGTTACTTTGACAAGCAGTACCTGTCTCTCAAGTAAAGGCATCACAAAGCATTCAGGAAATACTGTAAATATATCACAATTAGTTTTTCTTAGCTATGTATCATTCACATTTCTGTAATACAATCTTACCCAAGGATCGCAGGAATTTAATGCACTTTTAAATCTGTTCATACATCCATTTTGTAAACACTGAACTCCAATTATTTCAGTGCTTGCTGACCAAAGGAAGAGAGCAATAGCAGTAAGTATGCTTACTTCATCAAGAATAGGCTTAGAGGCTTCTGAAATACAAAAAAACCCACGCTGTTAGCTTACTCCAAAAGGGGTTTAGAGTTTATTTAGTAAAAGCCAGTGCACACAGATAAACTTACAAAAATGCAATAAATGTACTTGAAATTATTTGCAACTGCATACAAACATGTATCTACTTATTATAGAATCACTTTACCATTCATGACTGTGACTGACAAAAAGCTGTGCAAGTCTATTCTAACAGTTGTTTTAACAAAGTCAGTCAAACTTTCTGAAACTTAAATATCAAGGAAAAAACATCACCCACACTTTTTCTGACCAAGTCATATTTTTTTTCAGTGTGTAAACAAGAAAGGAAAAGTGTATTTTTCAGATTCTTTCCCCATTAAAAATATACCTCACCGTTTTTTTTAATTTATTTTTTAATTTATTCTCTTCAGCTAATACAGCAGAGTAAGAAAATGATATCCAGCATGGCAACAACTTTTACTTAACATGAGATTTCACATCACAGACTAGCTGATCTGACAGCTACCAGTCACCAATAAGAACAGTCCTACTTTAACCTTTTCTGCTTTTCAAATAGTCTGTATTTGCCATGCTTATCCTTTTTTTTCCATGCACAAGCTCTATCTTCACAGATCCAATTCATTAATTTACATCAACAGGAAAAAAATATTTACATATAATTATTAGTATATATGTAAAAAGTACTGTTCTGCTGGTTTTGTTGGCCAGATTGGTCCTGCTCTCCCTTGAGAGGCAGAAAGAAACAGCAGATACATAGTCAGCAAGAAGAAAAACAGCATGACTGCCCTTTAGACTGTCAGCTAAGTCACTCAATTTGCTTAGCCATGATGTGAAACCTCACCTCAAAAAACTACTCCAAACATTTTAAGTGACAGTTTAAAAAAAAAAAAAAAATTACTGAATTACAAGGCTTGAAATTATAAGTAGACCTTGCTTTGATTCTTGTGTATGTGATGCGTCCCACTCCACAGAAGATTGGAAAGGAAAAGGTAAACATACACTCTTGCAAGGGACCAAGAAAGATTTCTGAAGTCTGCAAAAAAGCCTAAAGCCCGTAACGTTTCTGGAAAGAGGGACTGGGAAATCTTTACAGTAACAAAAGGCTGGAAGACAAGACCTGATGTGACAAATCAAACTAGAAGTTTGACTTGGTTAACAAATCTACTGATCCTTCTCCTTTAGAAATTTTCAGGATCATTTGCAATTACCTACTCGCTCCTTATCTCTCACATGAGTAACTCCATTCAGGCCTCTCTTGGGGCTCTGTAAATGGCTCCTTGGGGATGTAATGGGATGGTTTTTGGCTGAACTACCATTATGCAAATGGAAAATCTTTGTGTGTCTCTTTTGCTAACAACGCAGCTGAGACTATACATCTTTTTTGGTTTTTGAAGGGCAAAGCAAAGTATGAATGTGAACCAAGAGAAGTAGTCTGCAGTTCTCTAAAGAGACAGAGCAGACATCCTGCTGGTGGGTAACAGATTTTTTTTTGGCAGGGGTAGGATTTTTTTCTTGCCACTGAAAGCTTGTAATACTGTGAATATCTTGCTCCAGTATGAACCTTGCCACAGTTATCCATTACTGTCTTCACACTCACTTTAACGCTCACTGTCATGAAGACTATGAATCGTGTCAGCAAACACTTAAAGGATACACTGATTGCCATTTTTCTTGAGGTTTAATTCATCAAGGTGTCAAGTCAACATACAATACTGAACAATTACAGTTTAGGTAAAGAAATCAGTTCCCCTGCAAACACTGTTTTGGCAACTAAAATCTCCTTTTCTTTAAGCTAGCACCTATTCTGTGGAAAGAAGAAAGGAGGGGTGGAAATGATAAGTTTGCTCAGGCCTTGCCAAGATGTCTAGAGTTGCCAGTAGTCACAGAAATTGAGGCATAGTTCAGGAAGTGAAGTGAATTCAGCTTGGAAGTCATTTAGATTTCACTTGCAAGGCATTCAGCAGATGTCAAGAAGACCGATTGATAGGTAGATTTCCATGTTCCAGAAGCAAGTCATCATTTGAAACTATGAATACTGGTAAGGTCAGCCTAAGAAAAAATCTAAAGCATGAAATAATCACATCATAATGCGATTCAAAATGGAAGAGTCTGAATTAGTACAGAAGAATACCCTTTGGAAAGGACCTGAGAGAAGGGGGGGCTACAAGGTGAGTTGCAAAAGGCAAAATTTCTAACCGGAGGTTATGATCAATAGTGTCAAAGAAAACAGACCAAGAAAGAAAACAGACCAACAAGAACAAATCTGGGATGGGAACTCCCGAGATGTAATTGTATTTTCTTAAAGCCAATTCTGGTTTTGCCTTCAACACAACCTATTAACTGATTAGTTATGGTACGTGCACTCAGGTCTTTTTCCCATTTCAATTTTACAAGCAATTCATCACCACTTTTAATCCCCAACCGTCAGACATGAAGCGTATTAAATTATAGACAGATACAATACTTGCCTTTTCATTACACCAAAAGTCAGTTTACTAATTTTAACTCTCCTGCACCAGGAAACCACTTACCAGGTTGAGAGTATTCCAAGATAGATGCCAGAGTGCTGCGGATAAGACCGGTCCATTGTTTCTGAGTTTCATCAGTCCTGACTGTTGGAAGAGTAACAATAGTTTTTATCCCTTGAAGGGCTGCACTGACAGGAGGTGGGACCTGATTATCTGCTGATTTTATTGCTGTTTCTTTCAATACTCTTGTAATCAGAAATAGGATAGTGGGTAAGATTGTCATACAGCCTAAAAAAAAAAAAAAAAAGACAGAATTTCTGAAGTTCATTCCAACGTGTTTGGTAGATAACCTCTAACTTTCCCAATATGGATATATATGGCTAGCAGACAAAGGAGTCACCAAGATAAACAGCAATTCAGGTAACAAGTAATACAGGCCGTTTAATATTTTTATCACCAAATTCATTCATCAGTACTACTGAAGCACAGCTTGTGTGGCTTGTGTTATGATAACACTTAAAATGTTGCTGTCAATTCAGGAATGATGATCCAGCTATTAAAGTTCTGCCCTACATGGCATGTGATACATGGTATGTATCATATTGAACACATCCAGATTGTTAAATGTCTTAAAGCAGGATATGAATATGACTAGGGTCCTATAAAGTAAACAACAGCAACAACAACAACAACAACAAGAGGTCTGGAAACAGATATCCAAAGTAAGTTATGGCACTTTCCAAGGAAGCTGGTGCGTGGTACAAGCCCCAGAAGCAAAGTAAGGAAGTTATCTGGGTGTCTCATATCCTGGGCAAAAGCTGTAGCCATCTGGCTACTGGACAAAGGAGACAAAACGATCCTCCTCCTACTGCATTGCTTTTCTGCAGAAATCACACCCATGTTTTGTGCAGCCAGTCCTGCAGATGCAAGTTAGGCATACTCAAGAATATTGGTCAGGTAACACATAACCTAGCCTTAGACACATGGGAACTTACTTAGAAGGAGTTTCAATAACTCTAAGCCCCTTTAGTACTGAAAGAAGGGTGCTATTGGGTTTAGACATGTAATACCAATCTACAGCTCATTTCAGATGGTCAAGTCTCTTTCCATATTTTTTCTATGCCTCATATTCCTCCATTTGTGAAAGCACAAATCACGCCATTTTCCTACTTCTGGAAGTGCTGTGAGGATAAATACACTGAGTAGAATTATTATAACTGGAAGGGACTACTGCAGGTCATCTAGTCCAATCCCCTTTTTCAAAGCAGCAGTTCCTCTAGATCAGATTGCCCAGTATCTTGTCCAATGAGA
Organism: Athene noctua; assembly: GCF_965140245.1. NCBI lineage: Eukaryota > Metazoa > Chordata > Aves > Strigiformes > Strigidae > Athene > Athene noctua. Next base: position 92,341,010 of record NC_134037.1, read on the forward strand.
CTGCAAAATGCTCATGTTTTAAAAGAAAGAGGAAGAAATATAAAAAACCCACTCAATCACAGAAAGTGATGAATTCTCTTTGTTCACAGTTTCCCTTACATCCAAAGGCACAATTAACACAAATGTTTGTGCATGTACGGTCCCCCCCTCCCTACAGTTATCAGCTGGCTACATGTTCTGGATGAGTAAAAAAAGACAACTCTAGCAGTCTCTGTAGACTAACCATAGTATCAAGCTACTTTCACTGGCCACTTGCCAAATGCTGGGAGTCATGCCTTCAACTCCAGTCAACATGAAAATAGTATTTCACTCTTTTTGTCCACCCTCCCCCACTCCCCTGCCCCCAAAAAGAAAGGGAGAAAGGAAAACCAACCAGGAATCAAATATAAACAGTGCAGGACTCCAGATCAGCTCAAAATCTACTATTTTTTAAGAATTGTAAGACACAAATTGTCTGTTTGAAGACAGCCCATGTTGTGTCCTGAGCATGACTTTGTCCAAATGTTATTTACCATGCATTTCATGGACCAAATTGCATGTCATTAAAGGACCAACCTCTAAAATGCCTTATCTACATCAGTGCATGAAACTTCCCAGAGACTGACAAGACAACTCTTAAGCAATTTGTTCTCTGAAAAGCAAAGCTCAAAGAGCTTAGCTTCCCATGCAATTGTGTCCTTTACCCCTGAACTCCGCTCAGTGCAATTACCCTAGTTTACAGATATCCTTTGTGACAGTCTCCCTGGGCAGAAGAAAGCTCCATTTAGTTTGGAGTCACATTTGGGATGACTGACAGCCAACGGCTGCAAAACCAAGTGTACCACAGCTGAATTGTGCTGGTTTTTCCTCAGTAGGATTCTCTTTTCACCCAGCTGCTGCTTTTCATGAACTTCTCAGGAATTTAATTATCTCTGAGATGTCTATGTTCTTTCACAAAACTATTAAAATTAGCCAAAAGATTTCAAAATCATGAAAAAAGGGGAAAAAAAAAACCAATTAAGTTGTACTATAGAGCTCATTTCCTCAGCAAACTTGGAGCACACATGCAAATTTAAAATAAAATAATTTCTGAATTTATGTTGCCTGAATTCTTAATTTATTTTAGAACCTAAACATATTTTTCAACAGATGACCCTTAAAGTATCCCATAAAAATATATTTACAGTTTGATTTTAGCATCATATGCTCACTGCCCTTCCCCTACCTTAACCACTCATACATGTTTTGTTACAATACCTTACCTGCTGAAGAACACAGGGAAGGCAGGTCAGACAGTATAGTAACAGTGGCAGCCACAAGACGAGCACTTTCCTCAGAGAGGTGGGATTTGGCAGCAATGTGACTTGGAGAATCTGGCACTTTTGAACTCAGATGGGGCATGTGCCGTACTAGGATAAACATGAGCAATTCCATAGCTGCAAAGACTAGAGATTTTCCAGGCACAAGACCACCACTCTCACCTCCCTCTCCTAAAGCAAGAGGATTTTCTTTTTCCTCAATATCATCTTCATCTGAAAAAAATAAAGAAATGTCTGAGGAGATAGTTAAGAAAGATCCCATACTAAAGATTACATGAAACACTCTTTAAAAAAAAAAAAGTGTTAAACTAATCAAGAAGTTGCTTCGCAGTAAGATATAACAAACATGGCTTGTGTCAAACTAAAGGTTTAAGAATTACTTTTAAGGGGTTTAGAATGCTTTAGAAGTATTGTGATTGCAACGATACTTATTAAAAATCTATCCACAACTAGGAAAAGTAGTAACGCTTACACAAAATAAAAATGCAGTGATTATTTTTGCTTCGGTTAAAACTGATTGTAAAATTAACAGCAATGCCTTCCAAATAAATAGGCATGACAGTATTTTAATTTAATGGCTATTAATTAAATGTTCCACCCTGATGAAATCTTATTTCAGCCTAAATTGATTATGAAATAAGAGAACAGAAAAGCATTGTAGGATTCTATGTCCGAGTTCATGATTTCAGTGCATTCAGTTCAAAAGTCTCTCTTTTGAATGGCAGCTTGGCCAGCTGCAGTCTTTCCTTCTCCCATTAAACAGCAACAAAGATTCAGCAAGTCAAAGCTGGCCTTAACTACCCCTATGGAGCTCCTATGAATTTAAATGATTGTTAGTGTTATCACATTCACCGATTTGAAAAATGCAACTTACTGGGCCTACAGTAAACAATTACATTAATTCACATGAAGGAACAGAGCTTGCATTTTTAGCTGTGCTGGTTCCTCAAGTTCCAGCAAAATCCTCTCTGTTTTTATGTGGAAAACAGGCAAAAGCTAACAGTTGGGATTTTTTTCTCAACAGTATGTTGTGCCAGACTAATATGGTAGTTGTCCTTGGTAAAAAAATATTCTTTGGGTTTTACTTTACTACTTTCTGGTAAAAGCAAGCATGGCAGACCTAACCTAACCAGGTATCAATGAACTATTTGACAGGCTGCCACTTGGAAACTGATTTATCTGTCAACGATGGAAACAATATATCCAATGTGAGCTTTTTTTAAAGAAATAGTAAAGGGATGATTGAACAGGAAGATGCTCTGTTTAAAGGAAGAGGTTACTGAAGGTACCTCAGAAGGTAGTTTTCACACTGATGCTAATACCCTCATCAAGGACATTGTTACATAAAGTAGAAATAAAGTAACAATATGCTGGTGGAAAGCCTAAGCAAAACATCAGAAGCTGAAATACCATACCAGAAGAAGCAAGGATAAAAGAAGAAGAATTACTTTTACTAAAACTCACTAAAGGCCAAGTAGAGGAACAGTATTTAAGTATATCAACTCATCAAAGAATCTCAGAAAAGTTTAAATTGAAGGGGACCTCCATAACTCATCCAAGTCCAATCTCATGTTCAACACAGGGCCAACTTGAAAGCTAGAGCAGGTTGCTCAGGGCTGGTCCAGTTCTGAATTCTCTCCAAGCATGGAGATGCCACAATATCCCTGGGTACATGTTCCACTGCTTCACCACTCCCATGGTGACAAATTTTTCCCTTGTATCCCATCTGGATTTCCATTGCTGCAACTTGTATCGTTGCCTCTTTTCCTTCCACCACATGCCTTTCAGAAGAGTATGGATTGGTCTTCTCTTTAAATCCCCTTTAAGAGGGGGGATTGCTATTCTGTCCCATATTAACACTCTCTTCTGAAGGCTAGACAAGTTCAGCTCTCAGCTTCTTCTCATGTGTCACATACTTCACCTCCCTAAGCAGCTTAGTGGACCTCCACTGGACTTCCTTCAGTTTGTCAACATTTCTCTTATTCAGGATGAGGGGGAAGGGGGAAGAAAACTAGACACTGCTCCAGATGCATCTTCACAATCTCAAATAGAAATGACAATCATACCCCTTAATCTACTGGTCATGCTTTTCTAATGCATCCCAGTAACAGCCTTCAAGCATTGCATAGTCACACCACAGATTCACATTCAACTTGTTATCCAGCAAATCTGCTATGCAGCCTGTCAGCCCCCAGCCTACACCAATGCACAGGGCTATTCCACATGAAATGCAGGATTCTGCATTTGTCTTTGCTGAACTTCAGCAGGTTCTCAGTCCTGCAGCTTGAGATTCCTCTGAAAGGCAGCACCGCCCTCTAGTATATCCACCACTTGCACAACTCGGTATCATCCACAAATGTGCTGAGGGTGCATTCTGTCCTATCATCCAGGTTGTTAATGACGATGTGTAACAGCAGCAGACCCAACACTGAACTCTAAAGAACACCAGTTGCAACTAGCTGCCAATTAGACTTGAATCACCAAACTCCATTCAAGCACAGCAGCCCAGCCAGTTAACTCTCCTACTTTTCAGCCCGTATCTCTCCAGTTTGACAATGATACTATGGGGTGCTGAGTCAAAAGCCTTGCAAAAGTCAAGGTAAACAACATTCACCACTCCCTCTTCTTCCAAAGCCAGTTATTTCATCACAGAGGGTCATGATGCATTATTTGTCCTTGGTAAGTCTGTGCTTGCTGTTTCAAATCACATTCTGCTACTTCATGTACTCAGAAGTGCTTTCCAAGGGAATTTACTCCAGAATCTTTCAACACAGCAGACTTACTGGCATGTAGTATCCCCAAATTCACTTTACGTCTTTAATCACTGTAAGTTAAGACATAGCATCTACTTTTTGCCATTCATTGGAAAGCTTCCTTGAGCCCCACAGCTTTTCAAAAACAACTGCAGCAGACTTAGCATGTAATCAGCCAGCTCACTCAGATGCATCCCATCTGGTCCCAGCGTATGTCCAGCTTTTACTTAAGCAGTCCCTAAGTTGATGCCCATCTACCATAGGTAGCAGTTCTCACCCCTAAACTTGCTCACTAGACAGAGACACAGGAAGACCAAGCAAAGAAGATAATAGTGCTTCCATTTTTCCTCCAGGGCGTTTCATCATTAGATCAGCCAATCCATTCAGCAGGTCCAAATTTCCTTGGCCTTTTTGCTACCATCTATAAAAAGCCCTTCTTGTCACACCTTAAATTCATCAGCAGCCTCAGCTCCAGCCAAATCATTGCCTTCCTAATTCCACTCCTCCATATCTGAGTAGACATCCTCAACAGTCTTCCTGGACAGTCTGACCCCACTTCCACCATCTATACACTTCTTTGTCACATTTGAGCTCGGTCAGAAGTTCCCATTCAGCCAAGTCAGGCTCCTGCCATGCCTGCTTGGCACACTACACTTTTAGATGAGCTATTTCTTGTCACCAGTCACCAAAGATGAACCATCTCTCTTTTGCCCTTCTGAGAAGCTTACCACAGGATTTTGTCTGAAAGCTCCTTGCACAAGCCCAAGTCTGCCAAGTCAGGCCAAAGCTTTTCCTCAGCTACTTGCTTTCTTCTTTTCCCTCAGGATCATGAAATCCAGTATCTCATGGCTGCTACAGCCACAGCTACCATTAACCTTCGTAACCATTTCTTCTGTACTAGCGAGGTGCAGATCCACTGAGTACCTCCCTTATTTTGGACTGTCCAGCATCCGGAGTGAAAAAAAAACATGTCTCATATGCTTCTGAAAGTTTCAGATTGTTAGCATCCTAATGTTGCCCTTCCAGCACATGTCTGGATGGTAAAAGTCTTCATGAGACTCCCATAGCTTGTGATTGGAAGACTTCTTCCAGTTGGCTTAATATGGCTTCACCCACCTCCTCTTCTTGATCAGGCAGTCTGTGGCAAACAAGAAGAGAGTTTCTGACTGATATCACCCTTCACTCCCTCTTAGCAGTATCAGTTCTGACCTGTCAAAGAGGGACGGCTGGCCCAAGCTACCTACCCAGACAGCTTGTTCCTCTTTTCCTCTTGTCAGATCTCTATAATCTTCTCTAACTGGATGTCTGGAGATAAAGCCTTTTGTTGCTGGAAGTCACAACCTTGCAACTTCCACCTTCGTGCAAGTCTCATCCTCCAGGGCTGCATTCCAGCATAGCCTATGGCTGTCCCTCCTTCTGGGAGCTTAGGCTCCTGAACCCACAGGATTTCTGGGAAAAACACATCATTCATCCATTTTTCTTTCCTGACACTATGCAGTCTGCTCACCCTCACATGCATTTCCTTCACATCTCTCAGGTGAGACCAGCGTCACCTCCAGCCATGGCTGCACAGAGAAGCACCTGGAGGACAGTCACATCAGGACTTTCATCTGAATTTCAAGCTAGGTCATTAGACCTCTGATGTGCCAAAGGTGATTGTTCCTCTGTCAGCAGACTGTGTCTTGCTGTATGCCACTGCCATCATTATGCTGACTCCAGCAGTCTTGTACTGTCTTGAGCAGCACTTCTGGGCTGCATGAGCATGCCCTTCCATGCCAACTGCCTTGCTCCTGTTTACACACCCTGTTCTCAGAGCTCCTGGATGCTGACACGCCCTGAACATCAGTGAAGTAAGAACCCAGATCCAAGTCTGCTCCACTTCCCGGCAAGATCTCTTGGACAGGTAACGCTTCACACTTGTTCCAGTAGCAGTTCACTCATCTCAGAAATACCAGTTGTGCCAGAGACACACCACAAGACGCTACATTGGGGGCTGAACCATTAAACTTCAGAAAAAAAGGTAAATTAAGTGCTAAGGAGGCAGTCAATATAGAAACATTAATGAAACTGAGCAAGGTATTGGTTAAGACCTTAAGTGGTGTGCTGGCTATAATTTTCATCACTCATATTCAAGAAAAATAAAAGAAAACCATAACATGAAAAGAATAGCCACTGGAACGATCAGAGGAAGAAAAAATCACATCTTACAAAAGTTAAGAAATCAAAAGGTAAGATCATGAATATATTAAAAGTATCTGAGGAATATACAACATCTTTGTTCTCAGTGTAACCATACTCTGATGTGTTTGAGTTCCTTTCTCAATATGAAAACCTGTTGCTTATTTACTCTGCAAAGCAAGCAGTGTTTTCAAAATCTTACTTAGGGTGTTCCTCTTTTCCTGCAAATAATCTTGAGCTGCTCTTACTATCTGCTGGACAACTCCTGTAACGAGTAGCTGGACTGAAGGAGGATCCCAAGTCAGGAGGAGTCGGTGAAGCACACTCAGGAGTTCAACACCAAGGAGCTACAGTAAAACAAAATTCCAAACCAGAAAAATTAATTACAACTTAATAATTCCTAATTGATATGTCATTTGCACATAATGGGCAAAACCATTTCTTACACAAAAATAATTATAGCTTTTGTAATCATCACAGATGAAAGACCAAGACCTAGAAAAAACTGATTGTCACAACACGCTCACACAGTACCTGATCCTCTGCAATATGGATCCTGGCACAAGGGGAATCCAATAAAGTATGAAGTGCTTGTAAACAAGATGTAACATGTTCAACAGGCTCTTCAGGTCGTGGGGAACACAGAAACTGTATACTAACACCTGAAAAGAGCAATAATTAAAAAGAATGTTCACCTCATCATAAAATCAAGTTTTCTCTTTTAAATTTTAAATTTATTTATAAGTATAGCAGGTTCTTAACAACTTCAGAAAGATATGTTTTTCTCAATTCCTCCTCCTTTAAAGGCAAAGAGGTATTCTATATATTATATGTATTATATATATTATATATTCTATGCATTAGAAATAGTAGAATTGTATTAACTTTCTCTTGTGCATCATGTCTTCCCCAAAATTTGGCAGGAAAAATAATAAACAGTGACAGCAAGCAACTTACATTACTGAATGGAAATCCACACTTAGTTCTAAAGATCTAAAGTCATATTTCTGAATCCTTTAATTGTAAGCGGAGTTTTATTTTATTGAACTCTTTCAAATATAAAGGTAACGGAGATTAAGACATTCTCAAAAATTACAAACCTAATTCTAGTTTTAAATATCTGTATATCTCAGCAAAGTGTTGGCATTCCTCTGAATAAGTGATCACATCCACCTCTTAAAGCTGTTAGATAACAACAACAAAGGGAAACAGCGAGTGCTACTCACAGATGAAAATCTCATGCAAAAGTCTACTGAACTGTGTTTTTATGAGGGCGTGTATTTTAATTAACCTTACAGCTTTTGTGTCTTTGAAGCATAACATTTTCTGTCATCCAGATTATATTAGTGGGAAAGAGTTCCTACTCTTTTTATTCTATTACATAAATAAACTAGACATAAAACCTGTCTATAAAAATCACAATAATCACACCAACAAATATCCTATCAAAGCGATAAAGAACACGGAAGCAAAGATACAGAGAGGAAGAGACAAAGATATTTCAAAACATTACTGTCCGGACATGTGATGCATTTTAAACTTCCCAGATTTCAAGTAAAGTGACTTTTCTTATTCCCATACCATTTTGTACCATAATGTGCTACTACTCAACTCTAAAGTTGTAATTCTTACCCAAAATTAAGTGCATTCGATCTTTGTTTATGTCCAGTAAAGATTTAGTGGAAGGTGGAGTTCCAGGTGCCTGGTTTAATGTAACTGATGTAGCACGTTTTTGTGAATTGGGCATTGCTGCAGCAGTCTCTTCTGTTGACTCTGAAGCATTAAATCCTGTACTGTTTAGCCAAAGTGCCACTGCATGCAGTATGGGAGCCCAGGAGTTTCGGTAGTGCAGTCTAGCCGTATCAATTGTTTCTGGAGTGTAAAATGCCCCCCCTGTTAAATTAACAAACCAAAGGTAAATTCTGAAATTCTCTGCAAATAACAGACAAAAACTTCATACTCTGAATTTATTAGATTATTTACTCTGGGTGTGTTTGATTATGTACATATTCAGATGTAATCCTTGTTAGTGACAGAGCATTCCAGTTCTCCTTGTGAAGGAGTAGTATTAGTACCTCTCATATGAAAGTGCAATGGCCGGGATGGAACAGCAAGCAGAGAGCAAGAACGTTAGGCAAAGTCACCAGGTCTTGCAACATTTTTCATATAAAACACTCATTCTTAATTCAGTAAAATATTATAAGACAGTATCCGCTCTAATCTCAAGGGCTGTTTTTCTTACTGCAAACACTTTTGCATATGATATCAATGTATTAGAGGTGTAGAAGTATTCTTAATTCTGTCAAGATGTGGTTTTAATGTTGTCTCTGATTCAGATAAAGAATATCTTCACTGAAGGTTGAAGGAAAAAAGGCACACTCAAACTTCAAACATACATTCCTATTATATATAAGAAGAAATTTATCACTTGCATAGAAACACATGTCTGCCAAATAATTTATAGAATAATTCTGAAGTCTCAGCTAAGACTTCTTTCTGGTTTCTTTCAGCTAAGTTTCTTTCTGGTTTTCACAACACAAAAATTCCAGTGCTTACCATCTGGTGGAAGCTGGGTAGCAAATTCAGCTGGTAAAGTTAAAAGAGCATAATCTTTCAGCGCAGCTAACCAGAGACGGCTAAGTGCAGGCAGCTCAGGTTGTACAAGTGTTATCAAACTGTCCGGTGGCAACTCATCTACAGTACCAAAATCATCCTCATCCTCCTCTGTGCTCTTCAAAACACGCTTTGGTTTAGTCTCTGCTTCCTTCTTAATTTTCATGGCAACAACGTACACCTAGTAAAAAAAACAGATATGAAAGTACATGCTGTGAGATCCTAGAAAGAAAAAAAAGCAGCAGCTTTTCCCATGTGAAAGTAACAGATTCTATACACAGATGACTCACAGAAAAGGACTGTGAAAAAGATTTGCAATACAATTACCTTTTATTTAAATATTTTTTCTTTTATTTCTACCACTACATAACACTTAGGGGCATAAATGGCACTGACCTAAAAAAATCTGGCTACACACTTTCTTCCTAAAAAAAGTGTCAATTACTGCTGCTCTACATAAATATATTGATTTAAGTAACTGATTTCATTAAATCAATGCATCCTTACTGCAAAGATTTCTTTGCCCTACATTAACAGCTACTAGATAGAGCAACTGTCATTTTATGGGAGCAGATTAGGTATCATAAAGACATGAAAAAGGCTTTAAACGTGTTACATGAATATAAGAACATTTCTGTATTTGCCTTTGATAGATGCTATGAGAGGATAAAAGGATTTTCAAAGATAAATATGGGAATAAACAGATATATCAGAAAAATGCAGCAAAATAAGTATTTTTAGAATAGAAATATGTGTCTTCACACAACAGATGCTCTGTAGCAAAACGGAAAATTACAGTATGGGGTGATTAACATTACTCAGCTGAAATGTTAATACTTTCCTCTGTAATTTCAAAAGCAACTTCCAAGAAAATTTAATAAAAAGACCCCACACACCTTTGTGTACTACACTAAGAGAAACCAAAGTCCATTTGTGCAATTATATGTAGAGCTCTATAGCATGCAAGTAACCTTCAGGAAGCAAGGCAAACTAACTAGTGCTAACTCTGTGTGTAAATGTTTGAAGATTTCTGGTATTCCAGCTGTTCCCTAACAATATCCACATTAAACCTGTAATTTATTATGAACACTTTGACAAACTCCTTCTTAATTAACTGCAATATTTTACCAGAACATATTTTAAGGTTGTTTGGGTTTTTTTAAGTTTAATAGCAATAAGATGGGAGGAAAATAAAAATCTGATAGGGTACAAATATATACTTTAATACAGAAAAGTACAATAAAACAAAGAAAAATGAAGCCTCATTGTAAATATGAATCAACAGAAATGCAGAAAAAGGAACCAAGAAAAATACGGAGATGAAAACATCCCAGGAGTGGAATTGCAACAGGTAAGGAGAAGTGCAGGTGCAAGGCTCACTGGCTGAACGGCCAGTGAGATGTGAGGCTGCTATTACACTGCAAAATCTTTTCAAACTTTTAAAGATTTAATGGTCAATGTTTACCTCGGCCCATGCTTTCAGAACTGCAAGTTTTTCCATAGTAGTCGCACTCTCTCGGTAAAGCTGGCTAGAAGATCCTTTTCCTGCTTGCACTTTATCCAGGGAAGAGACAAGAAGGTTGTGAACTCGGCGGAGATCATTCAGGTCACTTACAACCCCACTTCCTATCCAAGCGCTACATACCTAGACAACAAAATTTACAATCATTCTCAACTTGAAAAAAACCCAACAACCTTATAAGTGAAAAAAAATCTGTAAGAAAAAAACCCAAAACAACCACCACAAAAAAACTTATCAGCCCTCTTCCTGCTTAATATAAAAAAATCCAAGGTTTTTCTTTTTTCTCCCCAACCAAGACAACAGAATTGCTCAGGTGAGTGTTATAAAGGCTGTATTTGCAAAGCATATTACAACTGAACATAATAGATACGTGAAAGATATTTTAAAATAATTTTTTAATCCTCCATAGATAGGTAATAACATTTTTATTATTCTGTTCTCAAGTGTCTGGTCAAATCATTCAGGTAATAGGTCACTGCATTCACTGCAAAGAATATATTGGACAGCAATCAATGAAAGTACATCTTTAAAAACCTACACCTCTAAAATTACATATTAAGGCTCCATTCTAACGAGAAGCTTTCAACATCATTAATGTCAACACCTATCAAGGAGTGAAAAAAAAAATAAATCTTTAAACTGGCTCTGATCTGGAACCAACAGTTATAAATCTAGAACAATAAATACAAGACATGGTAGACACAGCTGTGTGCGTCCACACTTTTCATTTGAATTAAATGGACCCAAACAGGTACTTAAAATACAAGCATCATACAGATCAGTGGCTCCTGTTTAGTGTTATACATTGGCATTCCTCCTCTGAAACACATTCATGCCCAGACAGCACACAGCCAATACAAGAATTTTGGTGCAGCTGCTTTTCTACAAAAAGAAGGGACAAATTCTTTCAGAGGAGCTGCTTTGATTCTGGTGATGATTCTACAAAGATGACAAACAGAAGCAAGAAACCCCACAGAACTCCAGCGGTTCAGGTTTTACAAACTCTTTTTTCACGGCATTTTTGTCCTATCTCCAATTTATTTATTTTGCTTTTAGAGAACCAGTTCCATGAAAGCCGCTGGGGAAGGGCCTCTCATGATCTGGAATGATAGACATATTCAAAGTAAAGTAAATGAAAAAAGTGTCCCAAAGGGGAACAGGACAAGGCTGCTGAAAATCTGTCTCAAATCCATATTTTATTCACAGTAGGACTAAGATCAGCTTCACTCCTGCTGCTCGGCCAGTCAACAGCTCTTTCAGTAAAGACATAAAACAAAAGCAAACTCATTCAGTGCAGCTCATCTCTGTCCATGTAATTTCTACGGGGTTAAATATCCAAACTTAATCTCCAACCATTTGAACCTGTAAGTGCACACATCCACTTTGAAACTGGTTGAATAGGGAAGATTTTGACAAGTTACAAGAAAAGTTATATACTTTCAAATAAACTGCCTTCTTCATCTAACTTCAAATTCACAGAAACATTCTGTAAGGTAACATGAACATATTCTTTACTATGTATAGATACCAAATTATGCCATATTTGACCTATCCTTGCAAGTTTTGCTAGAAATTAAGAGTATAAGCTAACATAAAATCACAGTCCTGCTGGACCAAGATTTACTAAACAAAATTAATACACAAAGTTATAGCTTTAAAACTGATGTTTGCATAGGTAATTACACTGTTGCTTTAAACTACAGTAGCAATTTAGCTAAGCCACATGCCAAGATACTCCTAGAGCTATGTTGCTCACAGCCAATTTAAACTACAGTAACACAAGATCACATACGAGGAAAAAAAAAAAAACACACACAAAAAAATCTTTCACTGAAATCTCACAGAGATTGTTGCTAATGACTGTAATGAGAAAGCTCAGATCTTCTAAAATCTAAAATTGAGTATTAATCTGAATGGAAGTTTAGTACCTAAAGGTAAATTACCAGTAATCTGAACATTTGATCAGACTGAAAGGCACTGCAATAAATACATTACTATTGGTCTCATTATAGAAGACTTTCTTTTTGGTTTTTTTTAGCAACAAATGCAGAACTGACACAAAGACATAATTAGTTTCAGAAAGACTAAATATTTTCTGATGTAGCTCCCTAAAAGGATTTCTGCACTTCTGAGGAACAAAATATATTACTAGGAGACTCAAAAGATGTTGTAGAAACATCACAGCTTCAGTTTACAAAATCTCCCAGACATTTCTACTACTTTTCTTCTGCATCCTTCTTCCAAAGAAAAGGAAAATCAGTTTGGCTTGTACATCTGAATATTTTCCTCTACCTGGCAGGCCTTTGCAGTTATATCAGACGGTGTATCTTGGGAAAAAGCTGGCCTGAGAGCAGCTCCAACCTGTTGATAGGAAGAAAAATTTTAAAATCCAATCAAAACAACAGTAACAAAACATTCTTCATCTCACCTTGTTTAAGGCTCAAGCACGTACACAGAACAAGCAAGACAAGATTGCCAATTCTGACTTTACAGTTACACCCTAAACTTATCCTTGCTGTCTAGCAGACATTTGCAATAGTGTTCTTTAAACAACAACCGAGTCCTAAAACAGTTTTTTCCTGCTTGCCCATTGCCTTTTAAGCCTCAGATAGCTTTGTCAAATATGTGGTATTATCTTCCTTCTGTTAATGAGTATCCTTCTAATCATTAAAGTATTACAGGGTACAATTTATGCTAAGGCTTAAGATGCCAGTGACTTTTTGATGTCCAAAGGAATAATGGTGTGAAATCAAATATTCATGGTTGGATTTTCATCAAGTTCCCGTAACTACAAATGCTGACAAAAAAGCCTTTTAGGCAGTCGCTAAAAGGCAGCATTTTTCTTAAAGAGAAGGAACCAAGTCAAAGAGATAGAAGCAATGGTTACAGCACTACAGAAGGAAGAAGAAAAAGGCAGGAAGTGAAAAGGATGAAAGCCTGCCTTTAAAAAGTATTTGCAGAGATCCTGAAGACACAGTGAAGACAAAAAGAGGTGAAAGAGTTAAGCTATGCAACAAAGTAAATTAATAACATCCAAAAATATATCTTCAGCTGCCCACCTCCCACTCCTATTCTTTTGTAGTTTTCATCAAAACAGAAATATATTAATTCCCAAGAAAAAAAGATTTATTGGATTCAGTCTGGAACTAAATCAGCATTATTTTCCAATTCCTAATTCTACAAATGAAATGCCACTCTTACCAAAAATTAGATGTAACTTGTAATATTTGACTTTTAAGAATCAACAGCTACTTAATTTTTACTTTTGTCAGCTGCTAAATTACAATAGGAAGAGGTACAAAAATAAATTTTGAATAGGTAAGTGTCTCTTCAGTACATTTTCACACACAAAAATCTCTTCAGAGATCTCTGAAGTTAGCAAATGTTCTCAAAGCTAATACTGGCATATTGGCATAAATATACAATTTCCTGAACTTATAAAGGAGGTCTCACATTAGCCTGATACTGCTCCAGTATCACATGGCCTGGAAACTCTGGCTCAGGAACTGATGCAAATTTCTTGATAATGTCTTCAAGAGCTTGAAGACCAGCCATTCGTAACTGGTTGCTGTGATCAGTCGCAGCCATGAATGCCATTCGAATAAGGTCAGAGAGATGGAGTACTAAGAAGTCATCTTAGAACAAAACAGAAAGAACTATTTAGTAACTTAAACGACAGCTAAAATGACAGGTATTTGTATGTTTTCCTAATTGACATGTACAAATTTTGCCTATTATTTTTCAAATGTTCACATTTAGTGTATGGAAAAAGGCAGGAAAAATGTAACCTGTTTTTCTTTCTTCTTCCCCCCCCCCCCCCCCCCCCTTAAAGTTATGCAAGGGCTTTTATCCCTAAAACAACCTTAAAAATTAAGCACAAATTTTAAACAAAATGAAGTATATGATATACAGAAATTGCACTGAATAGAATATGTAAACGTGGCTGAGTAGCTTAGAAGAGAGGTTTATTAAAGCTAATTTTAGTGATCCCCCCCAAACCAACAGAAAATCTTCAAGGCAGTTCCTGTTCCGAGTCCTATGCTTACAGTGACCCCTGCTGATAAAGGAAAACCTCATCAAGTTTAAACACCTAAAAACTGAATATGCTGCTAGTTCTGCTCCCAGAATACACATTCAAGGCTGTAAGTAAGCAGCAGACAACATGCAGAAAAGAACAATACATAAAACTCAGTAGCATTTCTGAGAGGATTATTCTTCTCTATTTATTAAATTTATTTCTTTCTTTACTCTCAATTTGAAGTTACCAGATGTTGTACAACTAAGACGAAAATAAATTATTTGAAAACTAATATCCAGGGTAAGAAAACCCACAACTTAACGAAAGTTCTACCTATTTTCAAGTCTAAAAGTAAAAAAGAAAAGTTTATTTTGCAGTTGAAACTTTTCAAAGGCACGTCAGTAAAGAAAGACTGGAAATCAATTAAAAACGACAAAGTAGTAAAGTCTGCACTTTTTCAGACCATCATAGATGTTAGTAAAATTTAAATATTTTGGAAGTTGAAGTTGGGGGGTAGAAGTTTGCTGAATTTTCCTTTTTATAACAATACCAAACACATCAAATTAATTTTAAAGAAATTCAGAGATGTAAATTCTCAGGATTATTATATGCGATCCTTTGAACGCTATTTCATTATTTTTATCTAGAATACAATGCCATCTCAAAATAAACTCTCCTAAAACTCTTCCCTCTTTGTCTTCAGTGGCCTCAGCCTCAAATCAAAGCAGAAACAAGATTCTCACAAAACCAATGCATAGTGCTAGAGGCAGACTGCACCAAAGCAACACAAGCAAAGACCTGACAGATCTCTGTTTCATAACAGACACTTTCAACAGCATAAATCCATTAATCCCGTGCATTCTAGGATGCTCATGATATTCATCCTACATATATAAAGTCTTCATGAGCACTACAGAGGTGAAAGCAAATTATCACTATGCACCAGAACCAATACATGTGGACAACTCGACGACAGAAAACTCCCACTGTTAGAAAAACATTTCTTCACAAAGCAACTATGTCATTTCTGACCTCTCAATTTTGATCCCCTAACTCATAAAAGTATCTTCAAAACATGAGCTTTAAAACTAATATTCATCACTCTTACGGATACCAACAGAATGAACTTCTATAAAGCAGATGAGCCCATGTCTTATTATAACTCACTCCCACATCCCTCTCTTCACAACCAATGCCACAGAAATAATTACCTGAATTTATCTCTTTTTTCTTTTCTAGTATCACTTCATTCTGGAGATGCTAAAATAATCCCTAAAATCTAATTCACTGCTACCATTACATTAAACTCAGAAACTGTTCCCAGCTCACTCTTAGCTAGAAGTTTACTGCTTCTATTCCAGACTGGAGAAAAGGTTTACAAATCTAAGGGGTGTTTTTCCAAGCAGATCAGTCTGTCAAAATTTATACTCTCCAGCAAAACTCATTCTTTGTGTTCATGGTACAGTAACTACAAGTGGTTATACAACCACAGTTTTATTGACTTTTGTTGGACATTGCCTTTGTTTTTAACCATTTGAATGAAAAGATAACTGCTTCTATTTTTTTCTTGATTGTGTAATCTTGAACTGTGAAGAGGTGACAAAATAAAAAATTAAAACCAAAACATGCACATTCTGTAATTACTTTTTGGGTTTTTAAGTCTGGCTGAACGAGCCAGTGCCAGATCAAAGTGCGCCTTGTTCGCATTCTCACACAGCATGATAACTCGGCACAGACAATCTGCTGCAAATACACGAGTTGCCCAACGAGGTGCTACAGAAGGCTTAGATTTATCCTCTTCACCCAAGGTGGTAAACATTGTATCATCGTCCATCTCATCCTTCTTCTCTGATTCCTCATCCTTCCCTCCTCCCAAGGGAGCAGCAGTGCTCATGTCTACAACAGAGAACAATTGGAAAAAAAAAAATCCCACTGTTACACTCCACAGAAGACAGCTAAGGATATATTCATGTCTTTCCTTACACTCACATTCAAAACAGACTAATTCTTCTGTTGAAACAACAACATCTGAAAAATGTCAAAAGGCACAGGAATATCTGTAAAAGAAACGTTTTTCACCTCTAATCTGGGCTATATTACCCTCTATTTGGCTTAAATGATATGAAATAAATTCCTGTAACATTAATTCTCCACAGATACCAACTATAGCTGAATCCCAAGTCTAAACTCCTCAGCTTTGAAAATTAATCTATCAAATTGCCAATAAACAGAGTAAGAAGATTACCCGGCTCAGAACCAAAGAATCAGCTTGGCTTTGAACTATTCAGCTCCTGCTTCAAGTAAAAGCTAGAGTGCATGTTAAACAAACAAAACTACAAGGTTCCATGGCACAGGACAGATATGGAGCCAAGTAGGCAGTTTATGGCACCCACAAATGTGCTTAGCATCCAAAAATTCTTTTCTTTAAGTGTGACTGTGAGACTTCATTTCAGAAAATAACATTACTTCAAGAATCATATTAAAAAAAAAAAAAAAAAATCCAAACAGGGACAAAAAACAACTCACCAAACATGCATATATACTTCTACTATTCAGACAGAAGAACATAAAATCTCAGTGACTGAGATTTAGACTCAGGTCTAAATTAGAAAAATGCCAAGATATTGACAAAAATTACTCTGGCAATAATTAGAGGAGAACGAGAAGAAATTATTGCAAGAGTAACCCATCTCAACTAAGGCATGCTTCTTAGAAAGTCTAAATTTAAGCAGCTGAAGAGCCAAGATATTAAATAAAGAGACAGAGGCTATGGCAAATAAACATGGATGATGCCAATTCACAACAAGAGTGTTTTGAGAAAGCATCCAGGACCTTATGTAATTGATCTGTAAATCTCTGCTTAAAAAGCAAACTAGATTTCGTTCATATGCCAGTCAGCTGAATCAAAGGAGTTCAAAATGAAGTTGCCGGCTTGAAGTACAGCTGAGATAAATTTATTTAAATATGTTTCTCTCAGATTATTTCACATACTAATAAATAAATAAGAGATTGGACAACCATGTTAAAAACTTTAAAACCCATCCCACATGAAATAAGAAAAGGGCATGCCAACTGTGACCTCAGGAAACAAGATCTTTGTCGCTGGGCAGATACATAGTAACTACACTGCATAAAGAAATCATTGATAGCATTACTCAACAGTAAACGTAAAGCTGGCAACATTTACAGAGAGCTTCAGGATTAAGACACAGTATGCCAATAAACAAGTATAAATGCAAGGGAAATGAGAAGTATCTGTGTCACAACCATCCTACAAGCTGAAAAACAGGAATAAGGTCTCAGAGGACAAGATCTGTGCAAACAAGTATGCAAAGCTGAACAACAAGCAGAAGTTTCATCACATCAGTAACTCACAAAACCTCATAAAAGAAAGCTCAGGGCATGTACAGCACTATTCTTTCTGCATGGTCCTGATGTATAAAGACTAAAAAGAGTACGCCTGCTTTCACTAAGATACTGAAATGTCAGAGTAATAATTACACTGCTTCTCTGATGGAAATGCTACTTCAAGGCAGCTAACATTTTAATCTTAAAAGCAATATTCTAAAGCTTAACATAACATTGATGATTTCTTCTTTCTAAGGAAATTTTAATGCACTATAATTGAAGTTCTATATACAATATAAGCTATGTCTTATATTGTCTAAGAGACAGTAACTCTTATAATGTCTAAGAGACAAGGTCCAAACAAATATTGCCAGAAGATGCTAATACTAAGGGCATACTGACTTTTATGTGAACATTGTAGAACACTTACCACTGGAAGCTGCAAGGACATCCTTACAAAGCATTAGCCAGTGGGACAGGTTTTCTACTGCCAGCGATGAAAGCATATGTCCCAGAGTATCGTGGATATCTGAGCACAACTTCCGATCAGTCTCCCGATCCAACATTCCAAAAAGGACACCTTCAAGACCTGTCTCTGTTATATTAACCCCCTGATGCCGCGAATGGGCATCTCGCCGAGAACCAGCTCCTGGTGCAAAAGGATTAATATCTGCAAAGTGATAATGAGAAATCTTTTCTGAAATCAGTAACTCATGTTTTAAAATCTGTAATGACAGATTAGAATTGGACATTGTATATTTGTGTGTGTATAGTTCAGGCAATGATACACCAAGATGTTACTGAATTTCTTCTGAATTAATATTAGAAAGGTTTTAACACAGCAATTAATTTAATTTATTTTCTGCAAGCAAGTAACAACTCTTAGTATTACTTCAAAAAGAAAAAAATCCTCTCGAAGGTACATACCCCATGAATTTGTAATAAACCTTAAGTACTGGACTCTAAAGAATGTTTCCAGAGACAGACTTAACTGGTGTGATTTAATATGAATAAGCTCATGATTCTATGCTTATACGAAGACTGTGATGATCAACAATGTTGAGCCTCCTATTTTCAGAACAAAATGATACATGTAAGAACTGAACCAACCAGCAAAGTCCACAGGCTTTGCAGGCAAGCTACTAGCAGAATATAGCATAACCAGGTATCTCAAACAGCATACAATTAAGTCAATTTTCAAAAAAGCAATTTCAAAATACCAGAAAAAAATGTAAAATATTTCCACTGTATCACACTGCGTTCCCTGTTTGATTGTCAGTCTTAATGGGGCAGAGAAGTTTCAGTCTAAACTTTACAAAAAGTTAATTGAGTGAAATTCAACAGGTAAGCAGGGATATAGTCAGAATTTACTGGAGCTGGAAGGGACAGGTTTAGGGTGTTTTTCTGTTTGGGGGTGGTGGTGTTGTGGTTTTTCTTCCCCTCTCTGAAGGCAAAGCACACATACGCACACATATGTGCCCTCAACTGTTACAAAAAGGTCACCCAGAAGAAATACTTACTGATGCCACAGTTTTCTTTGTCTCCAGCATTTTTCGCTAAGCTCATGGCATATTCACATACTTCTGCTGCTTCCCTCTGAGCAAGCTGTCGTAAACATGCAACTGCAGCCCGGCGAAGCAGCAAGTGGGAGCTACACAAATGAACCTAAAAATCAGAACCATTACAGGTGAGTGAACTGCTGCACCCTCTTATCAATAAATCAGCACAGCTAAGAACTAACAGCATTCTGCTTTACAATTATATGCTCATGTGTGAGCTGCTGGGAACCAAGCTCTTTACAAGATCTTGAAAGTTCAGAAGTAAGAACTTCCTATAATGCAAAAATATGAAAATAAAGCTAACATACACAGAGCTAACAGCTGTTGTCTGGTTAAAGAGGTAAGAGCTTAAATATTGGAACTACTGCTCCAATGTGATTTAGACTAATAATGCCTTCCCATCTGTCATAATCTTCAGTACTACTCAACCTCATATTCTGTTACAGTTGTAAATCACATTCTTTCAAACAAAAAGCCATCATCAGATACACCACACAACAGCTATCAAAAACTTTTATTTCAAACTTGTAACAGCACTTATAGCATAAGTTTTCATAAGTGCCTCTCAATAAGACAGCTTCAGACTTCTTTGCTAACCAACACTGGCTTCTAATTGCTTTTGAATCACCTCAAGTATGAGCAAATATTTTTCGTATAGAAGAATTGTACATGGTCCCTATTTTCTCGAGGGGAAGTAGCTGCACAGAGAACTGTATATTTTTCCACAGTGGAAGAGATGAAGAGTGCTCTTTAAGAAACTTATTATTTACCCTGGGGAATTTGTTTTTAATAAACCAAATACACACTTGCTTTCTCAGTATTAGGTTATTATGTGGATGGAAATTGCTTTCCTAAATGAAAGGGCTGTATAGTTCATAAAGCATTTTAACAGTAAATCTTTATTCCACATATGAATATACAAGATTCGAGTCCTGAAAAAACAAGCAAACTTTAAAGAACCTCTAAATATCACACTGAGGTTGTTTTAATGGAACTAAAACACAGAGCATTTGGGGGATTTAATTAATGGAAAGAGTATTTCCCATTTTAAGTTACAAACCAAACAACCAGTGGTTTTGAAGCCAATGCGGGAAGAAGAAATTAAGCTAGATTATGGAAATGTGTTGTTTAATTTTGATACCTGGCATTCATTTCATTCAAAAGTGAGTTAGAAAGCAATGAAGACTTTGTTAACAGGGGAGGTAAGACAGACTTTGCGATGTATATATGTATTTGCAGTATAAATAAATGCACTAGACAATTCAGAGGAAAACTTATCAAACTAAGTATGACTTGGAAATAAGTAATATGAGAAAAGGAAAACAGCTTTTGTTTAGCAGAAGACCATAAAGGGACAGGAAAGAGACAGCAGAAAACCCTGGGAAAAGTTTTCAAAACAACACTAGTCACTGCTATATGAACTGTATTGTCTGTAGTACTACCCACTGGTACTTAGAGAGTAAATGGCTATATGAACGAACTGCTTGTCATGTCATACATAGTATTGATACAAAAGGGCCTACCTACTTTTGGGTACACAGAACCCCTTTCATGCAAAATTTTGTGAAAGGACAACTGACATTCTGGGCACACATTGCACTCCTAGGAGTGCTCCAGAGTCTGCAGGGACGGGGAGGGGGGAGCATGGGTCAGTGCAGGGAGGGAAGCATGTGACAATGAAAGGATGCCCTAGGGGAAGTCTGGATGGCAGATGAAGTAAAAGGTCCAGTGTTGACATAAGTAGGATTGTACTCCTCCAGCTAACACAGAACCACCAGTTCCACAAAGACTGACACAAAGAACTTTGCAAAACATCCAAGAGACGTTAGGGAGAAGCTTTTTAAATTTCTCAGTATTGCACTACTAAACCATCTAAAAAAATTTTAAGAAACAGTAATAATAAAAAAACCCCAACCACCCACACCAACACACACCACCTTTCCTCTTATAGTCATTATTTGGTATGTTTTGGGTTCCAGCCTCTGCCTCACTCCAGGCTTAGGCCAGGACTTGCTGACAGAACACCAATGAAGGGAGAAAGCAACACTAACAGCAGCAGCCCAAGATTTTGAATGTCAGCATCTACCATGCCAACAGTGGTAAAATAAATCCAAAATCTTCTGCCTTTCCCCAACTCACTCGCTTCCCTCTGTGCATGCAATCAGTTGGAGGAAACAGAGCATTTCAGCATCTTTTTACTGAGTCATATTATACATAAATGCTTGCCATCTTGTGCTATCTAGGGTGAAAGAGAATTAGACCCTGTGATTTCAATTTGGGCAGCATTCTGAAAAGATCTAATGGCTCAGGGACAGATTTGCACTCCAGTGTTTTTGCAAACGTGACTTGCTTATTACATAGGGGCATCCTTGACATCTTGCAAAGTACTTCTCCCGTCCCCTGATAAGCACATACATAAAACTTTGGGGAACAAAAGAGATGTATTTTGTACTCACACAAAGACTGGGAACCAGACTGGACAGGTTGACGTGCCGTGGTGCAAACATATGAAGCTGCTGAAGGCAAGATATGGCAGCTGCCTGAACAAGCGAGTCTGAATGGTCTTGTGTGATTGCACATCCCACCAAACAGGAAGAACGGATTGTGGAAATTGTAGCTCCGTTACCTAATGATGTAATACAATATCCTTAATACAGCACAATTTTTGTATGACAACTTTAGACTTTAAACATCTGAGAAATAAGAATTTTTAATGCTTCAAAATTCACAGAAAACATTAAACTTTTCCGAATTCCTACTGCAAATTAGTATCTAGAAAACTACAGAGTGTTTCAATATCTCTTTTTTAGCTCAGTTCAACAATGTCCTGTCCAAATGAAATTTTGGATCAAACATCTTCAGCCAGAAACATTTTGAGAATATCTTTCAAGGACATGAAACTAGTAAAATTATCTGAATTTATATCTTGAAAGTCTCTTTCATTCTATATATATGGGCAACATTTCATACACTGAACCATTTCCTAAAATAACAGACAACACTTAAGCTAGCATACACATATGCAGGTGATTTTAGTTAGCTCCACTGGATGAGTTGCACTGCTCTGATAGGACAAATGTTCAAAAGAACAGTATTTAATCTGAAAAATAATCCCATTACGTATTTTAAGAATTAACCTGCATCAAGCTTATAAAAAAATCTTGAATTACAGAAAAATGTAACCTGCAGAAGACATTCTACATAAGTTGTTTTTTTATTTTAAAAGTTAATGACACTTCAGATGAAAAGCTTAACACATAGCAAGCAGTTACACAAGTCCAATTAAACCATATAAAATTTTTTCATAATTAGAAATTTAAGTCCAGTTACTTAAGAGTTAAAATTTCACTAGTGACTGGCTTTCTGGCACTGCATCAAAGACCATCCTATAAATATGCCTAAAAATCCCAGTTCAACCAAGTTACAAATCTGTGGTTTTGCCATCTAAAAAACAGAATTTCTTGTCATGACAAGATCTTATTCTCTACAGTAAGGGTACAGCAACTTAAGAATACCAAAAATGAGTGGAAATGAGTTATAGTTCACAATATTATCAATTATGTCAAACTTAAGCTCTTGCCACCAGTTAAAAATAAAATCAGCACGTGTAGAAACACTGGAGGCAGAATCTTGCCTCTTGCCCCACTTACAAAAACACACACAGCAAAACATACAGCAAGGGTGGTTTTAATCTTTAACCTAAGATGCAAATTTACCATTAGCCAGAACACCATACATCACTGCAATTTCTTTACAGAAACCTCAAACTGCAGTCAAAAAAGCCCCAAGCAGACGTAAGTAGAATCAGAAGTGAGGTTGCTTGCAGGACTGTAACTGAATTTGTCACCAACCCCCCCAACCTGCAGCAAACAAAAATTTACTTACTTTCATTTAAGACTGCGATATATTATCTTTATACAAATTAAGATTTTTTCGTTTTTCCCTCAAATTCCCACTAACCTTGCAACTCAGGCCCAACAGTAGTTATTATAGCTCCAAGACATCGGCCTAAGCATTGATGTACTTCTGTATGCGATGGTGGAACAGTTAAGAGCAGAGTCAGAACCAGGGAAAGCGTTGGCTCCACATATCCACGGTACATTGGCCCACTAGAATCTACTATCAAGGCAAGCGAATGGAGAGACCAAGTCTATCAAAAAAACAAAGGAGTATTTTACAGTAATACTTTTAGGAAATGTAAACAATTTTGTATGCAGACCAAACCTAGCTCTGTATGTCCCTGCTTAAATATGTCTAGTTAGCTACTCTGACTCCAGAAGTCTTTCAAAGGTCCCAGAATCTCAGGCAGTCACTTGAGAATTTAAGTATCTCTAGCACACTCTTTGGCTATCAGCAGTTTTGGGGATAATGGAAACGAAAATTATAAAGAACTTGAGCAAAAAATAGTTAAGCACTTTGAGGAAGAAAAATACAAACAACACGCCAACTCTAAGGAAAAAAGAAGAGTGACTCCTTAGACAGGAGAAAGAGAGAATCATTCTGCTGTAAAACTGGATATAGAGTCTGAAATGGGCAGCTGACAAAGTTCTTAGTGGGGAGTGCCTTTGACATTCCAGCAGAAACTGATTTTCATGACAAGTTGAAAGGTTCATATGAATTTTCTAACAGTGCTGTTCATCATTAGGGTACTACAGCATGAGAAAAAATGGTGAAAGATTAACCTAACTCAGTTGCAGGATAAGTAAATAACAAAAGAGCAAAATAATTTGTCGCAATTGTCAAAATAAGAAGTGGACAAAGAGACAGTCTTTTTGGTCACTGACATTTCATAGGAAATAAATTCCCCTGACAGACTTGAAAGCATTAGCTATCTCTCCATAATATTCTACTAAATGATCTTATTTCAGAATTTTCTTCCATGATTATGCGATGCAATTGGACTGAAAAGACTAAGTTAAAAGAATACTATGGTTACAAAGCTACATTTTCAGGAATGAGCTGGAAAACCTGCCTTTAAAAATGCTTCTTTTTAATCCTCTCTGATGCAACCCCAAAATCATTAGCACTAACAACCACGGAACTACTTCTACAGTACTAACCACATGGTAGCACATTACAGCTTATCCTTTCATTCCTGCAAGTTTCCATTACTGGCATTCCCATACAATTTTTGTGTATCCACAACAATCTGGTGAGGGATGAGGTTTAAAAGCTTAGCTTTCCACAGTGGCCTGGTGTTGTACTCTCAATAGAAAATAAGATAGGTATTCAAGTTCCACCAGGGCTGCCCCTTTATAC
This sequence comes from Athene noctua, assembly GCF_965140245.1. NCBI lineage: Eukaryota > Metazoa > Chordata > Aves > Strigiformes > Strigidae > Athene > Athene noctua. Next base: position 92,365,558 of record NC_134037.1, read on the forward strand.
TTCATATTTGTGTTTTGATAAAGCAGTAACCCTTTCCATCTTTTTTTTTTTTTAAATGAACAGTACACAATTATATGCCTCAAAAATACTTACACATACATATGCAAACTGAACTTTAAAGTAAGGAAATTTAAAAGACTTTAAATTGTATTTATAAATTATTATTTTTAAAACATTATCTCCAAACAAAACTAGGCTTATTTTCTCAAGTGATAAACTTGATTATTTTGATTTTTTTTTTTAATTGCCCTGAGGAACAATCAAGAAGGTACTCTAGTACATATTCTATCAAGTTAACAATTTAAATCAAGATGGAAGTACAATTCTGTATAGTTACTGGGGGATTCAGCTTCTCAATCTGTGTCTATAAAGTGCCCCTACTCATGGGTGGCACACAACTTCCTGCTGCTAAAGCATAATAGTCAGTCACTGTTTCAGATAAACGTTTCCATGCAGCAACTTGTGAGAAGAATGACAAAAAATTACCTGTTATATCATGCAATTACATCATAATCTTTGAAAAACAATAATTACAGACAAGACAGTTGCTTTTACTCAAAAAAGGTTTGTTTAGTTTGGGGTCTTTTTTCTTCTGAAGTAATCCTTTTATTCTAGTGCTTTCATTGCTGGAGAAAAAAGAATCAGAACTTTTCCCTCTAATATTCAACTTTTTATTGTAAAGACAGATGTACTAGTCCATCTAGCCCTCTCTTCTTTTTACAGCAGCAGCCACAACCAGATGCTTAAAGGGAGAGTAAAGACAGACCAAGACAGTGACCCCTCGAATTTCTCCTGGGAAAATAAAGACAGCATATTCTCCCAACTTTCAAGTATTTTCAACTTAGGAAGCTTTCTGTGCAGTGTTTATACATATTCAGCAACTCCAAAGGCACTGCTCTTTCAGTGGCGTGTTTAGTCCTCTTTTTACTCTACCAGCAACTTCTAGCAGTCAAGCCGTCCTCTTGTGAGACTCCATCTGCAGTCCCTACTGGATAGAAACCCCTCCTCACCTTTGCCTTGCCTCGAACTTGTCTCCTACTAGTTTCTCTTCAGTACCCTAACTGCAGTTTGGCTTGCAACAGGTTTTTACTGTCATAATACAAACCTCCAAAGATGATGTACTGACTTACTGCGTTCACAGTATTACATATCCAGAAATTACTTGGCAAAGAAAACTACTGTTTATCACCTGAGACTCAGTAACCCATCACATGTTAACCATTAGCCAGTTACTAAAAACTTCAGTTTAGGCAACTAAAGTACAACTAACACATTTTGCTTTACAATTACAGGCAGTTAGGAACATGCCCACAGTGAATTATTCTGGCTCAGCTGACAAGCAGACACTTGGCAGTCTGAATTAATGGTGACCACTTGCAACTGCCTCCATAACAGTGAGGTTACATTTCAATTGCAGAACATATTTGGGATATGGTACTGTAAGAGTTTATAAGGAAAGTTCCACTTTCTTCACGCTCTCTGGCACATGCCACATTCATATGATTTGGCTTACATGTGACAATCTCCATTACAGACCATCTGAACAGGTAATTTAGTTTTTAATTTCAATCCTGAACATTTTAAAGTAGTTTTGTGGTGATTGTGTTTTTTACCTGAACTTCGGGAGAGGTTCCATCCTGTGCCAAAGCCAAAAGAATACTGACACTAGTTTTCAGATGCTGTCCAGAACCTATTCCACCAACATACCGATGGAGACAGCCCAGAGCTAAAGAATGGCCCGTTCTTGATACAACATCTCGAGCAGATTTTAACCTATCAATGTTTAAATAAAAGGAAATCATGTAATTCACTCTTTGTTAGAAAGAACCCTTCAAGTACCATAACAGTGCAAATGATTAACAGAATTTTGCAAGCCACCTCACAAGATCTTGAGAAGCCTTAACAACAAAAGAAAAACCAGTGTACTTAATCTATATTGCTATTAAACAGGATTACATGTGAGGCAAGTGGAAAAAAAAAAAATTTAATAGTTATTTTCTTTCTTCCTGGTCAGAAATTGACATTGTAGATGAAGAAGAGTTTTGCAAGTGAAAGAATATAGGAAAAGCATCTAGTGTTTACCAATGTTTCATAGCAAACAATGTAATAATCAGAAAAGTCACTGCTAGACCAGTGCAGTGAAAAGAAATCAAGAATAGAAAAACGGTAACACATATTGAGAAATGACAAAGAAATCCACAGCTACATCTTCCACTGCAAAGTTAACTGAATAACTTTTTAATACAGCAGTTTTCTTCTACAGCTGAGTTCTATGACTTTACCAAAGGTGGTTTTTTTAGTGTTTTGTTAATGAAACTAAAACAGCATGAACAGCATTCTGAATGACCTAGTTATATGAGCAGTCACTTGTTTAGTGTTTTCTACAATACCTCTGCTTCTGAACACACATCACATAACTAAAAGTTATATAAAACCTTTCTGGGGTGTGGGGAAGAGAGAAGAAAGGATATCCTAATTAGAACAAAGATAGATTTATTTTCCTGGTTGTCTGTATGAGAGGCAGGCATACTCTTAGCCATCAGCAAACAACAAAGTAAATGCAAATCCCAAATATAAAGAAATTACTTGACAGAGTCAACAGACTGGCAACCATTAACAACTTGAATCTTAGATAAGAAACCAAGGAAACGGTCCCAGTAACAAAAATTCAAGGAAAGATGGTAAGGACTGTGTATTTTATCACAAGATGAAATGATGGAAATATCTGAATTAGCCAGAGGTAGGAGAGCTGGACTGAGGTTATACACATGCAGCCTGGCCAGCCAAAAACATGGGCTGCAGCCCTGAGACAGGTGCATTCTGATTCACAAATAGGCTGATGTCTGAAATTTAAGCCAAACATTAGGAAATGTGTTGTCTTGTTATACCTGCCAGACATCTTTCTAAAGACCTCAGATTAACAACAGAATACAGAAAAAAAATTATGGGCCAGTAGATAAGTTAAATCAATATGTAAAGTGGATTTTTTGATGACACAGAACCACTATCACACAATTCATATTACAGACACACAGCATAAGCTGCATTTATCCATCTCAAGCAGTTTAGTCACCTTCAAGTAACTCATCAAAAACTATTCACTGGTATCATTTCACATTCCAAGCAGTTTGACAACTCATCTTTTATTCTTGAAAGAATCACATTTAAAAAAAAAAAAAAAAATCAAAGAGAAGACTAGGAAGGTTTGTTAGATCTACATAATCATAGCAATAAGCATGAAGAGAATAACCAATATGGTATTTAGTAGGAATCTTCCAAACTAGGTTAAATTCTACTTTTGTTTCCTTTTCTGAATCAAAACCAACTTACTTATCAAAACTGTATTGAGCCATTCTAGCAATGAAAGAGGCTTCTCCAACCACTTGAGCCATTCTGCCAAGAGCTTCACCTGCTGCACATCTCAAAATAGGGTTAGGATTATCAAGGGCACCCATTACCAGTGTTAGAGCAGATTTGCGGACTTCTTCTGGTCCTAATGTGCTTTTATTCTCAGCTAAACCCTACAGGAAAAAAAAAAAAAAAAGAAAAAAACATTCCAAAGCAAGGGAGAAAGGGAAGATAAAAGAGCAATTTTACTATATTTAAGATATTCAATTAAAAATTATGCTCTTTTACTTTTGATTAAATTTTTGGTCATTTATCCTATAATATACCGGTTGAAAACATTTAAAACTCAGAATCAACAATATACTCAGCCCTATGTTTACCAACACTCTACCTATTTCTCATACAGGAAGACCTGTTGCACCAGTCTTTTTTACCAAACGCATTACAGTGCTACCTGCACCCAAGAGCTACTGAACTTGAGCTACCTTTAAACAGGATACCCCAGGAAAAAAAAGATTTAAAAAAAAAAAAAAAAAAAAAAATCTAACTGCAGCATCTGTTTCTGTCAGGCAGAAAAACCACAGCTCAGTTATGTTTCTGCAAGAATCACTTAAAGATATTTTAGGTCTGTGAAAAGATTTTTTTCTTAAATAACGACATCTTTGCAAAAATTTATACAACCTGTTATGTGAACAATCTACAGAACAGCAACACTAAACACTGCTTCTACAGCTTCTTTGGTTCCCCTATTTCATTAATAGTACATCACCTTTCACTACTTTCAAAAAGTCTTACTTTGGGAAAAATGATCAAACACACGTAAAGGACAAACTGCATGTATGTATTATAGAGGAAGAAGTTGATTGCTCTACCACAGATTCTCATTTTTTGTTCTGAAATCCTCAGTTCAGCTCAATTTTGACAATTCTTTGGCCATTTTGGCATGGCATGAGAAATTCCAGGCATCTGTGTCAGAATCTACTTCTCAACTTGTAGCAATATGGTTCATGTTTCTAAGAACACAGCAAGATGGTATTGTTTATTGTTTTACCAATGCATTTTGTCCATCAACCAAAGAGATGGAGCCTCAGTAACAACTAGCTTAAACTAGGCAGCCATTTTTGGTGTGGCAGAAGTCAGACAAGAAGAAACTCATCCAATCTTTAATTACAGGCTGGCACTTCTATGAGGGTAACTTCCCCAGTGCACAGGACTTAGTTGGTCTGAAGATGAACAAGTATGACAACAACAGATGTTGTCCAACAGACTCATTAATTGGAAATTATATAACACAGCACCAGGAGAAAACTTGATATGCCTTAAGAAATTTGACTAGCAGAAAGAAAATCCTACACTCTAAGACACTGTTCCACAAAGCCTTGAGGCAATGCAAGTCACTGAAACCAAGTATTTCTCAGGAACAGTATTTACAACTTGCTGTCTAGCTTCCTGACTTGATAGCATGAGGTTGGATTTTCAAGTGTAAATAGACAAACAGAGCTGTAACTGAAGTCAGTGGGACTGGACATAAACGTCTACAATTCTATGCAATTTAGGGCATCTTAAGAAGTAAAAACTCGAACATCCCAAATGGAAACCCAAATCTATTCTTGTTTTTATTTCCATGAGCCTCATCTGCACGATGCCCTGGGGGTTTTTGAGTATATATGACAAAGTACTTAAATCCACGAGCACACTGCAAATAAAAGTACAGGACTGAAAAAAGAAAAAGACAGTGTAAATACTACAGAATGCTGACTACTTGAACCACATCTGTTCTCTGTACTGATACACGGCAGTCCGAAAAAAATTCAATTTTGGTATTTTCAAACTTCTGAATGTTTAAGCTGTAACTTCAGCAATGTTCTTCTAACAGCCTTTTGTATCAAATACAAATCAATGAATCAAACTGCTGAACTTTGGCATCCGCTGCAAGTTTACAAGTTTTACCTTCAAGGCACTAAGAACAGCAGTAAAGATATTAAGCTGCACAGCTTGCTGGCGAACACCTTTAGCCTGCTTGACACATTCAGCAAAGTGATCCAACATCTGTAATCTAAAACAAAGGAAAGGACATAATGTAAGTGATATTCTTTCAAAATACAAACTAAAACACAGCTGGTGAAAACCAACATAACAAAGGGCCTTTTAAGTTCAAGTCACAGATTTTATGCTCCAGGGTATGCAGAAGGTATTCACTTTAGGTAGAAAGGGTAGAGTTATTCTGAATGTCCCTTTGCTGGTTCTTTTAGCTCATTCACAAATGTTTACTATTCTTTTTGAACAAAACACCACCAAGAGGAAATGAGTCTTCAGATACATTTGGCTGCATAACTAGAAAGCTAGGAGGACATGAGTGGAAAAATATTGACTCTCCACTACCACTTGAATACCCTCCATATTCTTATTATTGTTCCTATTGTTTTCCCCATTTAACCATGCCATAAAGCACTACTGCGAGAAGTACTCCCTAGAAGATACCAAGAACAGGAGTATAATGAATAATCTGCATTCTTAACTGCTTGGCAGTTCCCCAGCCAAATCTTTTCATAGCTAACAACAGATATAGATCAAGTTGAATTACTGCAACCTGGCCTCAAGTCTATCCTGCGCTTACTGCAAAATGAGATCGACTGCTAGGAAAAAACTGTTCCCATCTGGATTGCCCTGAAGGATAATTTTACTTTGAAATGTGTCTTAGAGCTGCTTTCACTCTGTGCTCAGTGACGAATTAGCTAAACTGAGTGACAGAAGTGGTCCTGACAACTCATAACTCTGCAAAGGTAATGTGGAACACGAAGGAAAATAAACTGAATTCCATTCCCTCTTTTTCATCATGCATAAAATATTTTGCTGAGTAGAAATCAAATGGTCTTACTCAAGGAAGACAACTGAAATTCAATGGATGTCACTGCTATGTTTTCAAGGCTGATCTGAAGTTAATTGCAGTGGATATTTTTGCAGGAAACTTTGGTTGCAGAGATATTACTACTGTTAAATGCAGTAAGAGGAGAGAAGGATCTAGTCTCCACATCTGAATTCTAATCTTCAAAACTGATCAAACTGAGGAAATCACCTTATTTCTAAATTGAGTAGACATGTTCTGGAATCCTGAGACGCAATGAAAACCAAATACTGAACTCTGAATTTAAAGAGAGTTGATATCAAAGTAGATTCTTATTTCAAGGAGGGGAAAAAAAAAAAAAAAAAATCAAAACATAATACTTTCCAGAGAACAAGCCATTAGATTCTGAAACTGAACACTCATGTAAACTCACCTATGTTTATAAGAGACATGAGGAAAAACCACACCAAAGAGAGCCACAGATGCATCAATGACAGATACTCCTAAAGGAAGAGGTCCAGGTACAGCTTCACCAGCAGGGATACGCAGATAAATAGAAGATGGATCATGTTCCAAAGCACCACTTCCAGATGCGCTGTTTGGCTGAAGCTGCAAAATGCCACATAATATGAATACCTCTGAATATACATTTGCACATAAAATTTGGAACTAGAGATAACTAAAACACGTACACAATCGCTTAGAGCAACGAAATAGCTTACAATCACCTGAACACAACTGCAGTGTCCCCACACATACACACACTAGCATTCAGAGAGCCAGCTAAATCGTGGACAGTCAAAGCAGTTAACAGCTTGATAAATGTACAACCTACCATTCCTGGTAGTAAGAGATGGACATTAGAAAAAAAACCAGATAAATTCTGGTATTAATAGTAGCTTCTGAATCACTAACTATTATGTGACATATCAGGAAAAAGGTTATTCATTCACTCTCTGTTTGAGCATTGAGTTACAATACAGTATAATAACCGATCAATTTTGGCGGTAATGATTCCCTACACAGAAAGATTCAGAAACAGTACTAAAATTACTAACATTTCTATAATCATGAAAATACTTCCTAACCAACATTCTTTCAGAAAACACAATTAACATCTAACTTTCTCTGAAGGAAAACTGATTTTTGTAACTTGTTAATTATTTAATCAGGAAATAAAATTAGAATCTAGTAGCTCTGTATTCCTCTTAAAAGGTCAGCAAACAGCAAACATTTGTTGAGAATTCCATGTCACTAAAAAATAAAACATGACCAAGCACAAAACAATTCTGTGATGCACAATATGGCTTCAGTTACCAACAGTGACAATGTTTTACAAGTTAGAGGTTAAAAAAAAAAAAAAATAGGGGTGGGGAGGGGGGGTGGGGAGGAGTGTCCCAGAAAGCTCTATGGATTGAAGACTGCACTGAAAGTCTACTGTGTCCACCACAACAACCAAGGGAAGTTTATAAACCCCCTTTTTTGCTTTGACATGTTGATTTTTCCTCAGAAAGTTTCCCCTTGGTTTCCCACACTTGGTATCAGTCTTGGCTTTTGGATCCGCTCAGTCAAGACAGCTGCCTTCTGAGAAACCTTGCCATTATTACATAGAAAAAATGAGAAACCATTATTACATAGGCTGTGGCAGAAGAGGCTTTTTCAGCTCCCCGCTTTCTCCTCACACCAGAAATGTTTCTAAGAAGCTGAGGTGCAAAGTTTATGATGGCAGAGTTCAGCAAATGCTCAGGTTAGTTGTCAAGGGAATACAGTTCACTGAGAAATCAAAAATTAGACCAGAATTAGGAAGACAGAGATAGGTTGGTCGGTATACCCAGATGGAGAACATTTTTTCTCTATGTCATTAAATTGTGAAATATATGAGGGTAGATAGATGGCTTAAAAAGAGGCAGCCAGCCCCTTTCTAGTGATCACAAAACAGGAAAGCAAAGAGAAGGCTATTACCAGATAGTTTCCTAAACTATTTAACATTAACAAATTTTTCCCTATGCTACATTCCTTCTCCAAAGGCTGTATGAAAAATAACTGGATCAACATTACCAGTTTGTCTGAAAAATTTTATTGAGACACCCCCATAGCAATACTTGCTTTCCTCTTTACAATTTTTAGTTCCTCTATTTCAAAGACTCACTTGTATCCAGAAGTGCAAATTCCTTATAATGACAACACAATTGTGTCAAAACTTCCAAATGAAATGTAAGATTTCATACCACACCGATAAAGCCAGTTAAATCTTATTTTGCTGTAACACCATTTCCAATACTGCTATTTTGACAGCAGTTTCATTATAAAACATGTTAAGAGGATCTTATAGTTCTCCTGGTTCAAAAAAATATGTAAGAGAACAACTGCTAGACTAGGAAGCTCAGAGGGGAGTTTTGTTTTGGTTTAAAGAATCAGGTTAGTTCCCCAACCACAACCATATAAGTAGTGTTATGCAGTTTGTATCTCAGCTGTAGGCAGTTTTTAATCAAAATGGTACACTGTAGATGGAAGGACTTACATCTAACAAACCTCTGATATAAGACTAAAAACAGGGCATGAAGCTTCAGTTTTAGAAGGCTTCACACACACACACATCACACAGACAGACAGTGCAGAGATAATCCTTTATTGTTCTAGTTTTTTTATTACCTGGTCTTCAATAGACTTATGATCCGTTTCCTGCAACCAAGAGCCAAGAAGAACACTATCATCGTAATGACAAAGAGACCTCAGGAGTGATGTGGTTGTATTAGCCGAGTTGTCTGTCAAAGTAAATTCTGCTACCAACTCTCGAAGAAGCGCATTAAATGATCCTAAAAGTATGGACATTACAAAGAATCATTGCTGCTTCTTATCCAAGAGATTTCAGCTAGTGATCAGAAGTTAGAAATCAAATCATATATCATTACCTCGATTTTACAGGTAGCAAACAAACAGGGAAGTAAACCTAATAAGACTAGAGTTGAGAGCAAGGCTTCAAACAGAACCCTGGGCTCCCAATTCCCAAATCAATGTTCTAAACAACAGATCAGGCCATCCCTTCCAAAATGACAACCTAGACTTTGAAAAAAATGGCTCATCCAAACAAAACCCCAAAATTTATTCTGTCAGATCATGTGACAGTGCCTGGCAATTTATTAATAATAGCATAAATCTGCCTAATAGATCAAATCAGGTTAAAAAAAAATACCAGAAACCAAAACTAAATCTTCATTCTCACATTTGCTCTTTGAGTATACTAAGAAATAATGTTCTCTACCTTTTAAGTAACAATGACATAACACACCTGAATTGGATTTCAGAACATGATCTCCGTACCTCTCAATCCTATAAATGGCACTGTAATTTTTATACTCTAAGCATTACTCTAATATTTTGCAATATTCATACTCTGTAGTTATACTGTCAAGATGACACATAGAAGATGAGGATTATAGCACAAGACTCTTGCAGATTACTAGTATTCTATTTTGAATCTTGTATCTGCTTCAAAGCCAAGCACCAAAAATACATCAAAAAGAGTAAGTAGAATTTTTACTTTAATAAAAATTGTTAAAAATTTATGTACCTTCATATGTCTTTGGAGGTAATAAAGCCAATATATCATAGAGTCTTAAACGGACCATAGCTGCACTAGCTTTGAGATGAGCTCCATGGGCTTTAATTACTGATGGAATGCTATAGAATCAAAGAGAAAAAAAGACAACCAGAAATATTGCAGTTAATGAAAAGAGCATTTTCGGATTTCTTTTCACCAGACGTGTTTCCAGCCAAGACAAGAAAATAGTGTTCAGAGAACTACTCTGAGCAACACTACTCAATTACCAGTACATTTTCAGAAGAAATTGTACAGAGCAAACTTTAAAAAGCACATATTGCTGTAAATCAGAGACACATACCTCATGTTTTAAGGGGCAAGGGAGGGGAGAAACCAAACCACAAAACCCAACCCAAAATGTATTTTTTTTCTTTTATCCTGGAATATGTTTAAAGTCTTTTAAGCAGTACATTTCATAAGGAGAGTTATTGATTAAAATCTCATATACCAGTATCTTAGTTTTGTCATTTCTTCCACAAGGATAAGCAAACCATGAATTCAAAAGCTCACTGAACTAGAAATCCAAAACACACTTGACAAAAGTTACCATGGTAGGCCCTTCAGCACAGGCTATGCAACAATACACTTTTACAAAGTTAACAACCATAAACACAATGCTCATAAAAAATTTTTTCAACATGGACAGCACAGTACTAGGTCAGAATAGGAATTAAAACAAATTCGTTCTAGTATTTCAGGTCTGGGAAAAGACAAAAGTAAATAAAGAGCAAAAACTGCCTACTTACTGTGACATCATTGTCATGGCACATTCTATGGGTGTCATCAATTTCCGGATCACATCCTCAGTAAGGAGCTCAGGGCAGTGAGCAACAAAACTTCTCATAGCTAGTAACAAAATAGTTTAAACAAATAAATATAAAGCACAAGCAAGATACATATCCTAAGGGAATATCCAAAAAGCAGCAATTAAAAATGTTTACTCAAACACTGTGTAACATGTTCATAAAACTATACGCCTAAACCAGGCCACATTGATGAAAATCAGACACATCTTATTTTCAAAGAAAGCAAGGTTGAGATAATGTTTCAGTTTACTGCACATTTGCAGTCTCAAAGTTTGAAATTCTTACCGCACAGAGCTCCAGCACGGCCTTCCAGTGTTACTTGCCAGGTAAACGAATCTCCTCTTGCCTTCTCTGCTTCCAGCTCCTTCAAAGAACGTGGAAACACGTTTCGCCATAGCAGCAACATCTTAGGAAGATGATACCGAACAACAGAAGGACCTTATAAAAAAAAAAAAAAAAGTGACTGTCTAATAAAAACCTGTATTTAACTAAGTGTGAAAAAACCTGCCATGAAGGCTTTTGCTCTTTAAGCTATTTTCCTCTTATTTTGCTTCTCTTCCTTTCCTGTACTTGAACAAAGAAAAACAAAGGAAATTCTTTCTCATTTCTAAGTTGAAAGTACTGCAAATAAATAGTATAGGTAAGTCTGTTTCTTGCTATCAGTACTAGAAATAGGAAAAAGGCAATTCTATACATTGTCATGTAATATGTAACCACTGCCAACTGTCTTTTTATGGTTTTTTTCTGACTTCTAATTTTTTTATGCTACTAATTTGAAGGCAACCTCTTTAGTCCATCCTAACTCGTTCATAAAATGAGTAGAAAAATAGCTAACAATTACTGATTATGTAACTAGTTTAATGGTCAAGTCTAAAGAAAACTTCTGAAAAAGCTCCAAAAGATCCAGTGCAAGTGCATCAAAAATGTACTGGAGAAGGACAGCCAAAATAGGGCTACACTGTTAGAAAAACAATGACAATAAGCAGGCAAAAAGAGACAATTCAGAGAAGCAAGATGAAACACAAAATGGTATTTGCTGAGAGATCAAAATACCGCAGAATGCATTGAGTTTTATCATATTTTCCAGTATAAAACCAACCCCAAACAACAACAACAATAAAAATCACTATTGCTGCAAACTTCAAGAGTATACTTATAGCCTCTGATATTTCTGTGGTGGCAGATATGAACATGAGTCTGGCTGTTTTAAAAGACAGCTGAGTGGCTTTTAAACTGGTAATGCTTCTAATCAGTACTGTTGCCTATCCAAAGGCACACATTCAACCTGTTGGAATGTTCATTATGTTTTATTTACAACCCATTTCTTCTGCACCACAGCATTAAGGAAGGAAGATTATGGGAAATTTTGCCCTCTTCATAGAATGCCAAAAGGCTGGGTTTCTAAAACCAGAGTAGAATTATTTTTTTTAGGTATGACACCTTTACTATCCTTCAGCTTACATAAACACTAATATTTCACTTCTTCCCCACATAAACAATACTGATGAAATAAATGCAGTAACTTGGTTTCCCTTGGTATAAATACTCCTGTGCTAGATACAGGACTGATTATATGTAGAGACCATCTGCCACAGTGGGTAATCAGAAATGTTGGACAAGCATTAAAATAAAACAAAAAGCAACCATTTTTACAAACCTAAAGTCATAAGTGCTCCAAGTAAAAGCCATCCAGCTTGAGTCCGCTGCAAGGAGAGTCTGCTGTTTTGTGCAGCAGTTCGTAACAGATCCTCAGCAATACTGACCACCATCTACACCAACAACAAAAACCAATGGATTTTAAAAACCTAAATCAAGCCACTGCAAGCTACTGCTACCTATCCATCCTTATAGGCTATATATAAAGATGTTCTCAAATAATTTCAATTGACCTTCCATAAACAAATGAATTCAGATTACATTTAATACAAATGATTAGTGTTTTGCATATGACATATGACATTACAGACAGCAATATTCTCTTCAGCAGTTATTCATTAATAGGCCATTAATAGGCCAAAATACAAATTTGAAAGAGAAAGGGGAAAAAGCTGGTAAATATTGCAACTGAAATACTACAAACACATGGTCTGGCCACTGCTCTCTTGCTAGGCACAAGTTCAATTTCAGTAATGCTTAAACTCATTACCATGTCACATATTTTTCAAAGCTATTACTTCTAGATGAAAACGCATCTTTTAGTACACTCACAGATGAAGAACTCATTATCTCACCTTTCCTTTGGCATGAGGAATACCTAAAGGACACTGATGCACACCACCTAACAAAGCAGCCATTGCAAAACTGTAGCCACTAACAGCTTCAGGGGAGGTCTTCAGATTGTTGAGTCTTTCTGCGCATCTATCTAAAAATGGAGTCAACTGAAAAGGCAATGCCACAGCTACACACCGCAAGCACCATGCGGCGGCAAGTCGAGCAGCCATGCTGGGATGAAGAAGAACTGAAGTTACTGTCTCCAAGAGACCTACAGAAAAGAGTTTACAGTCTTAAAGTTATGATGAGCTTTTAAATATATGTAGACAAGAAAACTGAATCAATACTAGACAGATAAAATGGAAGTTAAGAAAGTCAGAATTGATGTACTTGAATTTTATGACCTTGCCTTTTTCTTTAAGGAAAGACAGAAGTGTTATTACCATTATGCTGCTCCACATCAGGTTTTACCTGCAAAGCTGGAGCTGCCAGAGCCATAGCACTGACTTCTACTACTTGGAAAAACTGAAAAGAGGCAGTAACCCTACATAAGGGAACAGACACTGGATGAGATGATTCCTACAGTCTGCTATCTTTTACACAAATTGCCTGTGGTTTTGCTTTGCATTGTAGTCAAGCACGTGCTATAGATGTCACTGACCACTGTGCTTCTGACACAGTGCTGTCTCCCCCATACCAAGTTACCATCCCTCTATATTTTCTGAACCTCCATGCCTAGGCTAATCCCACTTCCAAATTGAGCTCTTCAGTCCAGTCTATCTCCACATCAACACTTTCCTCAGTCCAGATCTCTAACTCTGAAAACGTTTACTTCAAAGCCCCCATTCTGCCTCATCTTTTGCTTTCTCTGTAGCTAGTGAACAACTTCTATCTGCTTATTTCATAGCAGCTAGAAGTAACACTGAGATACAGTCCCCGCTGTTCTTATGGGGCACAGCAGCCAGAAGGAATAAATATAATAAGCACAATCTTCCCCACCCCATAGCAGGAGCAAATTCAGTATGAAGAGAATGTCATATGCATCAAGACAACAACCCGCATAATGAAATATTTAACAGAGCTTGCACTTCCATTAGAAAAAACATAGGCATTCACAAACAGAAAAAACTTAAACCTGCAACACTACAGTAGAAACGTGGATTCCCATGTTAAAATAAACAGGAAAAAATACTAGACAAACCCTAACCAACTTAAGCCAAAAACCTAGCTTTTTAAAATGGAACTATCCACAGCTTCATCTAGACAAGATGCTCTTTAACCTCCCCACAGAAATTTGATATCTGAAGGCAATACAGCTTTCCAGGAGAAAAATATTTCAAACCTTACACAGCAAACCAATGTATTTCCTATAAAGTCATTACTGGAAACAAACCAATGCTAAAAAACACAACTTTGCAACTTTACTCACCCTAAAAAAGAGCTTCAGCCAGACTTCAACCAAAATAGCTGCTTAATACTTTGTCAATCTTGAACTAAAGTTAGGGTACTAAACACAATGAACTGGACAAATGTAGCTGTGTGGAGTACTACAGGGAGTGCCAGATTCATCAATTTACTTCCTTCATATTAATTTATTATTTAACTAGATATAATGATATTTCATATTCATTGCCCAAATGTCTAATTTAAACTACTTAAATTTATTTGCATACCAATAGAGGGTTCTTGAATAAGAGGAGATGCAGTGGCATTCAGACTCTGAACCAGACTACCCAGTTCCTGGAGGGCACACACCATTACATGCTGGCTCGCAGCTACATCAGCAGCTCCTGATTTATTTTCACTGTTAGCATCATTCACTACCGCTTCTGCAGAAAAAAAACCACAAGTACCTTGCTTAACTACCACTTGAATCACACTTGAACATATACATGAGAGACATTTGACATATTTTTGACATAAACCCTGTATTAAAACAAACCCACAAGTTTGGTCATAGTGTGAACTTGCAAAGCAAAGATATTCTGAAGAGAAAAAGTTTTACAGCTATCAGTCAAACACAATCACCCAAAGACCACGAAAAACAGATGCCCAGCAGTTACTATAGATGGCAGTGCACTAAGAGGTATAATTAATAGTATAACACAGCAAAAGCAAGTATACACATATACTACATGTGTGTTTTGTATCTACAGACAGTAACTAAAAATATAATCTTGACATATATAGGTTCTGCATATAA
Source organism: Athene noctua (assembly GCF_965140245.1). Taxonomy (NCBI): domain Eukaryota; kingdom Metazoa; phylum Chordata; class Aves; order Strigiformes; family Strigidae; genus Athene; species Athene noctua. The sequence goes on from NC_134037.1 coordinate 92,380,572, forward strand.
ATTTGCATGCATATATCTGTAATACAACTAAAAAAATAACAAACCCAGACATTTAGTAAATAATTAATCACAGCCTCTAGTCACCTTAAAGATTTCCAATTAAGTTCCTAGATTCCACTGTAGGATACCCCAGAAGCAGTTAACTGTCACTTCAGAGAAAAGGGGCTTTAGTATCAGCTTAGTATTTATATGTCTACTACAGTACAAATGTATAAAATGGTTCCCCTTGTATGAAGGGAAGCAATCATTACCAATTAAAAATCTTTTCAATTTATTATCAAATTAATCAGAAATGCTCAAAAAATGAAACAGTTCTTCCGATCATCCAAACACATAACAGGATTTCCTGCAACCTTGACAAGATAGCAGGAGGAGGAATTTCTGCAACTGTTTCATCTCAGAAGCAGCATTTCCAATAGAAGTAATACTGGAAGTAATACATATTGCAATGAGAACCCTTTAAGGTTCCACACCTACCCTATCAAAAAATAGTTAGAAGAACCTGCAAAATTTTAAAAATCAATTCCATTTCCATATGTTAAACATTACTTTAAACTCAAGTTAGATGGCAGCAGAAAAAGAGAAGAAACATGTTTGGTAAATGCATCCTTGTGCAATTCCATTTTACTTTCTCAATCTCCAGCTCAAATTAACTCATTTCATAATAAACAAATGCCAACACAGTTTTGTCAGTTCTCTTCTGCAAAGGGGCCACATTTATCTTCTGTAATTCCAGTCTTCAGATTACATCTTTGTTTAGCACCTGTAAAATCCAATTGGATTTTACACAAGGACCTATGCACAAGATCTTTAACACCAGCAGTAAAGAATCCTCCACAACATTCAATACAACCTATCCCAAGATAGATTGCAAATGCACGCTTTTCTCCCCACTTCCATTCTAAGAAAATGCAATGTCAAAAGCCATCACAGGATAACAAGCCAGTTTTATACAATCACTTTTCAAGTAGAACTTACATTTTGAATATCATATTTCAAACAGAAAGCAGCTGAATTATCTTTTACCATAACAACAAAATTACTCCTCATAGTAGAAGAAAGCTAAAAATGGCTGGCCCCCTATAACGACAGTAACTTTCAACTGGTCTCAAAATAAAATGGTTCTCACCCACTGCCTTCATTTGTTTACCGATGGCTTGACATATATCTTTGGCAGCTGCAATCTGTGCTTTCTCCCCGAGTAAGCTGCCCACAGTTGCTCTCAGGATAAAGGACACGCATCTTCGAGAGTAAACTGCCTCCACGTGGGTCTGAGTTGCACGAGGATGGGAGACCAAATCAAGTACATGTGACAAAAATGTAGCAAAGTTGCGCTCCAACCACTGACCTCCTAATGTCGTAACAAAGACAACGTAGGCCTGCAAATTCAGAAGTTAGACAGATCCAATTAAATAAGAAGCAAAAGACTATATTCATTCACCGAAGACTATAGACTACAGTTGTACTCATGCATAGTGCAATACAGTAGCAATACCAGTTAGTAATAAGCAAACCTAATGAGGCTAAAAAGGATGAATCAAGCAATTAGCCAAGTCTTTGACGAAGCAACTGTTTCCAGTGCCAAGTGTAGCTCCTATACTGCTACATATACTGTGAACCACAAAATACTCTCTGGATGACAGCAAGAAATATCAGTTCGTTGCCCTAAATGTGTGTGTCTAAAAAATTTTAAGAACATAACAGCAGCAACAAGAAGGTGTTCTAATTCACAATGAAGACAGGGCATTTTCAACAAGTTCACCTGAAAAAGGCTGAGGAAAATAAAAGGGTTTCACAAAATACCCTATGATAAAAAATCTGGATTCTGGCAATTTACTGCAACATATTGAAATATATGTCAGAGTGAAGATGCCTCTGAATTTGGAGATACTGCTGCCACCTTTCTCTGTGAGACAAGTGGAACTTCCACATTCAGCAGATTTCACTTACTCAAGACAGACATATGGAGAGAAGAAACACAGTTTAACAAATTAGGACAGCAAACTTTACCCAGCTGCTGGAAGAGAGCCAGCACACACAAAAGGACAACAGTGTGTCCTCTCTAAAAAGAGGTAAAATTTATATTTGGAGTTAAAGTCTTTAACATACTAAGTTTTCAAATATTTTTGCAAGTTAATCTCACCTAATACACACTGATCAGATAAGCTTTCCTTGGCACATATTTTAATCTATTGTTACTGCCCATCAATAGTAAAGTAGCTTAAGTGAATCTCACAAAACAGGTAAAACTAGACTTGTAAGTTAACTTATATAGGAACAAAAGTATGTATTTTTCCTACTAAAAGGGTTACAGTTATGTACAAAAGTCGATTTATTTTAAAGAAAATTTTAAATTACAGTTTACAACAAACCTGGGTAACACCAACTCGCACTTCCCTATTGACAGATCCTCCTACTTTTAACATCTCTCCACCACTCTTTAGGAAACCAGATCCTCCTCGCAGAAATCCTGTGGCCATGAGCTCTAAGACCTCCTCAAGTGTGGCTCTCTTCACATTCTGTCGCATCACTTTTGCCAAAAGAGAAGTAATAATTTAATTCCAAAGTTCCAACCAATACAAGCAATCATCTTGAAACCAGACTTACCAATTCAAAACTGTCTTGAAAACATAAATCTATCCAACGTTCAGATAATGGTTTGTTGTCATGCTTAAAAAACAAAGCTACTTTTCCAGGTGACTTTTTGATAGTTTTCTCTCATTTTCTTTGTATGACTACAACAGGGATTCTTCACTCTACTCTTTTTAGCTTAGAGTTTATAAAACCAAACAATCCACCTACAAGCTTCCATCTACTAGAATAATAATGTGTAGTGCAACACTGTCATGTAACACGATACTGAAGGTGCAGTTAGTCCCCTTGGAAATGGAATCCAGAAAGACTTGTACCTGTTGCTTGTTTTGGTATCAGTGCTGTAGCCATGACTGTCCCCAAAAGCTTTGACACTGCAACTCGCACACCATAGTTTGAGTTTTCCAGAGCTTTAAAGCACAGTGTTGCAACATTCTCTAGTTCAGCCGTCCACATAAACACCGCTTCGTTCTGTAATTCCAGCAGACACTGTAGGAAAAAAAGACTTCCTGAGCACCAATGGAGACCATTCTTACCTCTTATCTAAGTATCGGTGTAATTGTCAAGTTTATTCAGCAACTACTTTAATATTTTAAGAGTTAATTTACACACACACACTCTCCCCTTTACCCAATAACTTAGCCGGGTAAACAATCAGAAGATTCAGGGAATAGGTTAACACATAAATAAAGAGGAAATCACTGGAAAAAGAACTATGTTACCAAAACCCTCTCCCACTAAGGCTCACAGCTGATATACTCTACCTCTCACGTGTTTACAAAGTGGAGAAGATGGTATCACAGTACCTCCATTTACATGAAATAAGTCAAATGTCTGAGCCTTCAGTGTCAACTAGTAAGGACTTACCTTGACCAAGTAATTATCGTATTTTCTATCATGAACAGCAGATCACAGTTCAACTGCAGGTACAGTCACAGCACAGGAATTTCTAGGACTCATGAAAAATACACCCACCTTAGCCACTGCGCATCGTACAGCCATAGATCTGTCCGTCAACAGAGATCGGGCATTCTTATAAATATCACGGTGACAAGAAGCTGCTGCTCCTCCAAGTCCATTTAGGACTTTCTGTAAACTCATCAGTATTTCACTGCGGCCCTGAGACTGCACACACACAAAAAATTTATGCAAAAATGTGAACACGCTACTTCTATCAAGAACCAGGTGCATAGTTCTGCATTTTCCTGCTTTTGTTCAAGAATACTTTTGGAAATATTGACAACAAAGTTCACTTAAGTCATATAAAGCCAATACCCAGCTGGTTTTATACAGCAGTAAACACTACACACAGCCCTACTAAATCTGCCTCAGTTGTCACATAAATTAAGATGAGCCCAGGCAATCCAACAAATTGGCCCTAGACAAGATGCTTCTGTCCTGCCACACCATTTTTCTGCTGTAGCCTCAGCAAGAAATTAAAAACAGTTGATAGGAGAGAAGAGGAAGCCCAAGTAGTCAACAGCTTCCTACCACACCTGCACACAGGCAGGTACTTACAGTTGAAGGACACAAAAAAACCCAAACAAAAAACAACAACCAAAAAAAAAAAATCACACAGGTATGACAGCACAGCCAAAGAAAAGAGCTGCCAGGACAAGATCCACACAACCAGTACTCCTTCCAACTTGTCACAGAATTCAAAAAAACCCAAAACAAACAAAAACCCAACAGAGCTATTTGCATCAGCTCAGAGCCATTGACAGCCCAGGACACATTCTCTCAACATTAGCCCACACCGGGTTTTTTTAGGCCACAATGTATCCTGCTCACACGGAGAAGAACATCTTTGTTGCAAAAAAGTATTTATTATTCATTTTTAAACAACTGAATGTTTATTCAGGGTACACAAGTAGAAATCCTAACACAATCGTTAGAAATGGTACATATAACCACTTTGCAATTTAATTACCGATGCCACTATGAAATAACTACTATAATATTCATGACAAAACTCTAAACTCTTTGCAGTGAAAATATATGCATGCGTTTAACTTGATACTAACTTATGTAAGCGATTTGCATTTTTCTAGGTAGAAGGCAAACAATCCAGGCATTGTGGCAAACACCTTTGGAAGAAGCAGGCTTCAGCTTAAATAGAATCATATTTTTTATATATATATATATATATATATATAAATTATGTATAAAATATGTAACATAATCTGAAACTTACCTCTGCACTTTTCAGAGACTTTAGAAGATTATTCACTGTTTCAGGAAAAGAACTACCCAGCATTCTGCCCATTTTTTCATAAAAAGCTCCAACACATGCCACAGCAGCCCTATGGAAAAAGACATTAATCGGTGTACTCTTTTTCTGTATCATCTAAATGAAGACAAATACTTAAATAGAAATGTATGTTTTGATCATCATTGATGAATAGAAATCTATTATCCACTAGTTATACTGGCTGTTTAACACTGTGCATTTAAAGCATTTTTTGTTTACAAAAAAAAGTAACAAAAAAGTTATTACCTTCTATGAACACAAATGTATTTGAACGGATATTATTACAGGATCTACCCACAGAGTGAAAAACTCTGGAGAATACAAGTATATGCTGAAATCTCAGCAAGATTAGAGTTTTGTGTTTCAATAAACTGTCTCTTTTCAAAGCACCTGCAAGATAACCCCCACCCTTTAATATATCCTGACACAGTTTTGTAGATACTGAATGAGGCATTTTTTTCAAGCTTAAGAACTTAAAATGCATAAAATACTGAATAACACAAGAAAATTTTTAGGCACTGTAAAAATCACTCAATCTACAAACAGTTATATGTTTTTTTCTTGCCCTGCCATGTGAGATTAGGAATATTTTAAGTAATGCCGTACTGCAGTTATAAACACAAAATGCTCCAGGACAGTCACAGAAGCAGCTCCTGAAAACATGCACTTTTTCATCACAAAGGAACAAGGCTTTTTTTTTAAACTTGAAATTCTTGGGTAAATGACTTCTTAGCAAAGCAATGTATTACAACTCATTACAGCCTACCCCTTAATGGGCATGTCTCCTACACAATTCTTCTACACAAACATCAAAAACTGAAGTTTGAAATCATATAGTAAAAACCCTTCTGGGCTACCACTTGAGTAGGTAACCCAAGTTTCAGAGCATGTTACAGTACAAACCCTTCCCACTTATACAAGTTCCTCACAGAGTTACAACAGCTTCAAATAAAAGGAGGACAGTATCTGTCCAAATGGTGACTATTTCAAATTTTATTGTTAAATCCTATGTTACAATGTCTGAAGGTAAGCCCAACCTGGGGTTCACTAGACACTGTGAACATATGAAGCAATACACATGGAAAAGTGCTAAAAACAGTTCAAGCAGAAGCTGTTTGTGGCATTAACCAAATTCCTACCAGTGAGACTACTCCTATAAGTAAAGACAAACTGGATCACAAATACATGGACAAACACATCCAAGCAAACAGACCCTGTCTGAGAAACTTGTACAGTATATCACAGTAAGGGAACATAAACAGGCAACGCTTGATGGGGTGAAAAAACCGGGAGCTTGGTTACAATTCTCCGGGCATAGATAATGCTTTTGACAATCTGCAGGTTCCGTCTCCAGTGGGGTACCTAAGCACCATCAGCAACAATCCCACTGGTGGAATTTCTTCATGGCATTACTTCATCAATGTTAGTCTCTCCATGACATAAGCATGTGACGAAACATAAGACAGTCCCTTGCCTAGAGGAAAGGACCTCACTTTCAGACAGCCATGTATGTGTCACCTTTGAGTCCTGTCCCTTTCTCTGCTCTATCAAGCATATGTGAACTCCAAATAAGCATGCAAAATATAAGTAAACATAACGTGCACGTATACAGGCAGATTCTTCTGTAATATCCAGGACCACTTTGCTTAAAAATCACTTCCCTTTCACTAATAATATTAAACATACAGTTTTGTGGGCAGGTAGGCCGCAGTATCATCTTTGCTCTTGATGATGTCATTACACTTGTCAAGCGTCTGAAAAACAGTAAATGTGTCTCCAATGCTGTAGAGAGCAGCAAGATTTTTTGCTAGTAGTTTTCGTGTAGGTGGCCCAGGGGAACTGCTGATGAGTCCCGTTAGTTGTTCTACAAGTTTCTTCTGTTTTTCCTTGACATCTGTCTGTTAATGGACCAAAAATAAATGAAATTAATCATTTAATCCTGTGTTCTCCATCCAGCACCCAGAAAAACCTACAAGAGATTGAAGTAAATCTTATGCCACTCCCACCTGTATGTAATTCAGCAAACTGCTTGTCTCACAGAGATCTGAGATGATATTCAAGAACAAGAGACAGATGCTAAATGCTCAGAATTAGCTGTTACCTTATTTATTTTTTACTTTTAAAAAAATACTTACTAAAAATACAGTAACACCTGCCTAGAACATCATTTAATCCTCTTTACCATCAAGAATCCCTACGCTGAGAGGAAAGTTTTTGCCTTCCAAATATTTAGGGCAATCAAGAACTCAAACCAAACTGTGTGTTATACAACAGAGAGTCATATTGACTGCCTACAATTAAACACTTAAAAGCTATAAACTAATACAGAGGGTCTTCAGGCTGAATCTGAAATCATACAGTTATCACCTGGCCATTACCTGTCAACTTCCTTTAGCATGAAATTAATACAAATGTTTTAGAAAGAAGGGAAAAAAATTACCTTGTTAGCAGCTACCAGCACTTTATCCAAAAATCTTAACCACTCAAAGATAAAGACTGGTCTCTTTGCTTCTGTGATTTGAGCTAATGCTTCCTCGTTCAGTAACAAACTATGAGCCAGCTCCATAACTGGTTAAATTCCAGTTTTATTGTAAATTTGTGTAGCGTCTCTGAAATAAAAATGTAAATATTAGTATAAAGTACAGCAGTACAAAGCTTTGAAAATCAAATTAAAATATGAAGATGAAATCTATAGATTACAGTATCATGGTTCCAGACTGCTTAGGCTTGTCTTAACTAAGCAGTCCCACATAAAAACTACTCATATTTACAACTGAGTACATCCATTAGCATTTCAGAGAACAGAGTTGTTAAATTGTAAAAACAGCACTTATAAGCAATTTCAGAGTGCTGTCTCGTAGCCAAGAAAAATATACTGAAGTCCCTGTCTAAAGAAAAAAAAAAAAACACAACACACAAAAAAGGTAAAGGAGTCACATATCTCCTCTTACATATCACAAAATAAGGACTGTCCCTAATCAAGACTCCTGTCTACACTCACAAAGCTTGGGCATGAACTTGGCCACCTTCTCAACACCTTCAACAGACAAAGTGAGAAGGAGATAAGCCTATCACAAATAGGAATTTCCACTCATCAAAAATTTGAGAGAGGCAGGAACAGTGACAGCATTTGCATCACTGACCTAAGACTTCCCAGATCCCACTAGCTCTGCTTTAAGTGCTGGACACATAGGCCCTCTGAAACCCAGCAAGCCTTATGTGTGACAGCCTGGAATGCAAGTAGCAGCCCAATGACTGCAAGTGTGCCCAACAGGCAAAATATTACATATCAAACACTGGAGATCCTGCTCAAACAGTGAATGAAGGGTAGCAACAAAGCACTACCAAAAGCACACTATCAGTGCAAGCAAACACTATGCAGACAAATTCACCTTAGCAAACCACATTTACACCAAGTGTAGCTGTTTAATGCAGAACAGATAGAAAAAACAAAAACTTATCTGGAAATCACAAATTTAAGTCAATCATCTTCAGCAAAAAGAAACTCCAAAAGTAAAAAAAATTTAAAAAAATAAAAAAAAGAGAACCCCAAATCCTGAATGCAGCGATGCTGAAACTAGGATCTCAGGCAAAACAAAAAAAGCAAAGCAGCTAAGGAGTATTATATAAGACATCATCTTTTGACAGCTGCACCATTCCACTTGCACTCTCAAGTGCTCCCAGCTGCTTCCTCATTCACGGTCAAACCCAACAAATTCTTAAAGTCAAATGAATTTTACTTTTTTTAAAAACAGTCCCCAGATTAGACAGTAGTAAAGATGTGAGATATGAATATTACAGCAGTTCTAAATTCACCTTGATGATTTGGTGCTGATGAAAGTAAAGTATCACAATGTCTGTCATACTAAGCTTGTTTTCCGCACTATAATACTTTCCACTGCACGCATCTCCAGCAACAGATCAGCAAAGGTGGAAGAGCCACATATGGGAGCACATACAGCCCTCCCCCAACACCTCCAAAGACATCTTCTAGCTTTTTTTTTTTTGGACTATAAAGAATTGAGGAGGTATTACCTGCCAATAAGACACAGACACATCACCTTAAAACACCTTTACATGAGAGCGGAGATACCCGCAATGAATGATGGCACTATGATTCTTTGGATACCATCCCAGAGATTTACGCTGCTTATCACCCCCGCACAGCACAGGAGTACGGTGTTACAGCACAGCTCATTACTCGTTTTCTTCCCCAGATAAAAGTTTCACATTTTGCCTGGCCTTCAGAGCCATGAACCCCCTAGGCAGCTTCCACATACTCCCTTACCTCTTCATCTAAATTTAGAAGACTCAAGTTCTGAGCAACCAAACCCACACATACATTCAGCTGCGCCACTGAAGCACGAGGGATGGGATATAAGAACAATCACATGAATATTCAGCTAAGTGAAGGCTCAGTCTAACACACAGCTATGCAAGGAGGCAATCTGAAGCTCACCTACATTGGCTGAAGGTTTGCTCCGAAATTCCGTGAAAAATGCCTACCAAGTTCTACTGATTCTGGAAAGGGCTGGGTGTTACTGCAGATGTTGCAAGTAATAAATACTCCGTTATCTCCCACAGAACGTAGAGAAAAAGCCTACCAGCGTCAGCTTGCATCCAGTAAATTACACTGGAGCATTAGAGAGATTATAAAACGTTCAGATGGACTAGAGTTCCTTCCTGTTCTCCAACTATTTTTCTGTACTCTAGATCAACTATTTGGACCTTCATCACGCAGGAGCTTCAGTGGACTGACTGAAAAAGCTGAAAAACGGGCACGTTTAAGAGAAGCGACATCCTCCTAAAGACCTGATTCAGGTGAAAATCTTCCTGTGCCTGGGTCCTTCTACCTCTATCGGTCCGTAAGCTGTAGCACCTCTCCCAGCGCACCCTGCCCGGTTCAAAGCCCCCTCAAGACCGCACTACCGCGGCAGCTATGCGCCAACTTCTGAGCGAAGGAATAATGCCAAAAAAGCAGCCAGCAGCCTCCTGCCTCCCGTTCCCCCCCGCCCTCGGGCGCACAGGGGCACGCCCGTCCCCCACACGCACCCAAACCCCGGCGCCCCTCCTCTCGGGGCGGCCGGAGGCAGCGCGCAGCGCCGCCGACCCGAGCCGCGGAGGGGAAGCGCGGACCCGCCGGCCCGCTTCGCCGCAGCCCCCCGGGCCGAGCCGACACCGCCCGCCCGCCCGCCCACCGCCGCCGGTCACGGCGCGCTACGCTCCTACCGTGCGGCGGCCGCGTCCCGCCAGCTCCGGGCTGCGCGAGGCGTGACAGCGCGGCCGCGGCCCCGGGGGTGGCACACGGCCACGCTCCGCCGTGCGCGCCCCCCCCGCCGCGGGGCCGATCGCCGGCGGCCTCGGCCGCTTCAGCCCCCCGCGCCCTGGCGCGGCGTGACACGAGCGGCTCTGCCCGCAGGCCCGGCGCCGGCCCCGACGCACCTCGGCAGCGCGGAGGCACCTGCGGCCGCGCAGCAGGAAGCGGGAAGCGCGCAGGCGCCGGCGGCCGGGGGCGGCCGCGCGCAGGCGCCGCGAACGGGCCGGGCCGGGCCGGGCCGAAGGCAGCGCAGCCGGGTGAGTGCGGCGGGTGCCCGCGGGTGCCCTCAGCCGCCCCCTCCCCTCCCCTCCCCTCCCGGCCTGCGGGCGCCTTGGGAGCGGGCCAAGGCTCCGGGGATTGAGAGGCGTCGCGGCCGCTGGTAGAGGAGGCCGGAGAAACGCGCTGTGGGCGTGAAGCCTGGCGCGGGGGCCACCGGGCCGGCGCGGGCCCCCGGCCCCCACCGGGTTCACGTGTTTTCGCCCTTCAGCCTCCAGCCGCGTCCCCAGCGGCGAGTGTTTCTCTGGTTGAAAGCGGGTTCTGCGTTTCAGGTAACCTGCAGAGAAATCAAATGCATGATACGGCGCGTTGGCGGTGTTGATAGGAAAGGGGTCAGGACGGGGCATGCGTGCTAAGCATGGAGGAGGATGAAGAGGAAGACTACATGTCTGATTTGTTTATTAAGTACGTAAGTGGCTCTTCTTTTCCCCTCTGAAGTGATTGTAAACACGTAAAAAAAATGATAACATTTGCTGGAATTATTAACTCTTAGGCAGGATGTAAGGCCAGGCTTGCCCATGGTGAGGCGCGTGAAGGAAGCTATTCAGAAGGAAGAAAAGCAAAAAGAAGCCAATGAGAAGAACAGACAAAAGAGTATAAAAGAAGAAGAGAAAGAGAGACGTGACTTGGTATTGCAAAGTGCATTGGGCAATGAGAACAGAGGCTTTGCTTTGCTCCAGAAGATGGGCTACAAGAGCGGCCAGGCCCTTGGCAAAAGTGGTAAGCTTGTCACTGTGCATGTGCCTAAGTTCAGGGGTACCTTTGTATTTTATAGGCTGTAGCTGCCTCTTCGTTTGTAGACAGGGTCAATAAATGCCTCTCAGAGAGCCCAGGCATTACCGAACTATGAACGTGTTGTGCAGAACAAAAGATGAGAGCAAATCTCTGAAAAATTGAAATAAAAATGGTATGGACTATCCAGAGATGCAGGGGAAGCAGCAGTACTTGCTGCTCAGTAAATGCATTTCCATACACACATGCCTACAGGATTTGCATTAAGACTGTTTTGATGGTATTGCAAAGCTAGTAGTGTTCCAAAAAAAGTCAATCCCTCCCTCTACATTTACAGCTGAATTCTGAAGAAGAAATAGTGCACGTGAGCTTGCCCTTATGAAGCCTTAATAGATGAAGTAAAATCAGTAAAACAAAGCATCAGTAACTGCTGTGCCAGTTCAGCGTGTCTCTAGCAGACAATCGGCAAATGAACTGGCCCAGACAGATACTTTTTATTTTTCATCTTTGTCAAGTTGTGAGATTTTAGCATGAAAAATGCTACAGAAGGCTGTAACCAAGCAGTCTTTGTCACAGGTATGTTATACCTGTCAAGGCAATACCATTTTCTTTCACTTGGGTAGTGTCATGAAAAAAATACGTAGCAATCCAGCAGACAAGCCAAAAAAGAGGGAGTTCCAGTTCAGCTGGGTCATTTGCAATCCACTAAATGTACACTGATTTGGGATTTTAAAACTTCCAAGCAACAAAATCACAAGGAAAGGTACATATTTAATGGTAAAAGCAGCTTGTCTGTTTGAACATGCTACACAAATCATATTTGAGAAAGACCTGATTTCCTAAATTGACCTGTTTTTTCCCTCGCAGGAGAAGGCATTGTTGAACCTATTCCTCTGAACATAAAAACAGGTTTGTGATACTTCCTGATTTACTTAGTTGGTTATCAGAACTTCTCAACTGCTTACATCCATCTTTTGAACTTACATAGGCAGAAGTGGGCTTGGTCATGAGGAATTAAAAAAGCGAAAAGCTGAAGAAAAACTAGAAAACTATAGACAAAAACTCCATATGAAAAAAAAAGCAAATGAACAAGCTGCAGATCAGTTCAGGTAAAATGATGTAACTGCTATTCAAGGCAGTGTCTAAAGCTTTAAGTTTGGTTATTAATATGTTACTATTTTTGAATGAGAGGTAAGAATTGAAATACAGAGTAATTGTTTCTCAGTTCTAAAGTGAAAGCAAATTAACACTAATGCTAAAAGTGTGTGCTGTATCATTTACTTTTGTAAATGTTAATAATGCAAACGATATACATACTAGCTTTCCTCAAGTCAGTTGCAACTTTTTTTAATCAGAGAACAGTGTCATCTTTTTAATATAAAATCCACAGATAATCCTGAGCAACGTTGTTACAACAGGCTTAAAAATCAGGGTAAATTTGTATAAGTTTTATTGGGTTTATTTTCTCCTGATTTCCTTGTTACTTGTAGAGAAGGTATGCCTAGGGAAGGTTGTATCTTTTGCAGATGTTTAGTGAACCACTTTTTTCATGTCTTACAACATGACACCTGATGAAGAAACAGTGTTCAGTCTACTGTGATCAAAAAAGCACCATCTTAAAGGTATAATTCCTTAGAAATACATGTGTGCTTCCGCAGAAACAATGTCAGGACTTCTTAACTTTGTCATCCTGGTCTGAGTGAATTAGTACAGCTATAATCTTAAGATTTTCTATTTTAGAAAAGCTATCTCCTTTTTTATCTACCTGCTTATTTTAGCTATCTACTTTTTCTTAACAGAGTAAGATTCAAAAACAAACAAGAAGAACGTAAGATGGAAGGGGACCTCCGAAAAAGCCAGAGGGCCTGCCAGCAATTAGATATGCAAAAAGTGAGACCTATATTTTGGGGGGTTGAAAGGAAGGCTTATAGGTTAGAGATAACAAGCTACAAATAAAGTAGTGATTTAATTATTGGAAGTTCTCTAAAACTATGGGATAACAAGCCTGAAGTCTTGATGTTTGGCAACACTTAAGTCCTTAAAATATTTCAAAGTATATGTTTGCACCATTAAGATATTTGAAGGTATACACCGACCTCACAGTAACTTATGTGAGGACCCATGTTAATTTGTGCCATCAGGGCTGACCTGCTTTTGCTCCTGCATTCTTGTGGTTACTTTTGAGCTGTTTGCATATCTTTCAGTAGCTAATGTCAGGCCATCCTAAATGACAGTGCTGTTTGCCTCAAGTGAGGGAACAATATATCAGAGTGGTTGACCTTGGAAGGGACTCTGGAGGTCATCTCGTACAACCCTCCTGCTCAAGCAGGATCACCTAAAGCAGGTTGTCCAGGACCATGTCCAGACAGCTCTTTAGTATCTCCAAGGATGGGGATCATCATTGAGGGAATCAGCCAATTAACTAAATAAGCATTTAAACAAAAACCAAACCCAAAACAAAGTACCTTCCACTTGCAAGGAGTAACGCAGGTGATATCATTGATCTACTATAAATTTTTGCCACTTGAAAAATTAGAAGTATTTTTCTTTTCTCAATTAACCTGTTTAGAGGTTAATACTGCCCACAAGTTCTGCTGAGATGGTTTGATATTCCTTAGTCTGCTTTAAATGAAGTTGGCTAAATTATCTTAGATCACCTTCGTGATCTAAATTATCTTAGATCATCTTCTTCCTTTAACTTTACCTGAGGTAGACTAGGAAACACTGTGCAACTTGGGGCAGCATGTTTTCAGCTGGTAAAAAAGGGTATCTGTTCACAGCCTTGGTGTGAGATTATGTTGCTGTGTGATTATGTTGCTGTGTAGCCTTACACATACTGAACACAGATGGAATAGAACTTAATGTGAGCGTGCACTGACTTGCTTTAAAAAGAGTGAATAATCCTTGTGAACCGCTGTATGTGGTTTCTGACTACAGCCTTAGTAAATCTTGGTTATAGTATACAGGGAAGTTTTAATACTTGACATCTCACCTATTAGAAATTGTTTTTATCCAGTATCTTACAAGGAAACCTGTAAAGGCAGATAATTTTCATTTAAATCCTTCACTATTTAAGGATATCAATGTTCCCAAGGAGACTTGGTATTGGCTAGAACCTGAAGAGGAAGACAAAGATGACGAAGACAAGGAAGATGAATGCACAAGCTCAGACTTAAGTGTAAGCTCTGCAACTAAATTAATGGCCTGATTAAGAATTAGATTTAATATTCCTTTTAAAAGTATGTGTGTATAATACCTGTATAAAGGATATATGTATACATGTCATTCTCCAAGCTGTAGTGAACGGCCTCTTTGCAGTCTTAAGAGCAGTGATTTTTATAGTGGTTACACGATAAACTATAAAAAATTAAACCACTCATTTATTGCTCATCTGTTTTGAAGCTGATCTTTGGAAAAAGTAGCTTAGAAATGAAATTCTAAACATTTTTGTCTTAACCAGGATACACAAGATCACATATTTGATTGAAGTTACTTGCTTTTGAGTTTTAATTTTGGATGCCTCATCTTAGGCTGAATTGTAGAATTACTAAGTAATTTCTGAAAATCCTTCACAGATTATCTCAAGATGAACATTGGCAGTTCACATTTTTTGAGAACTAGATTACACGGTTGTTGTTAGCTTTACGTGTTTGATTTGCAGAGATTAGGTGTGAAAAATTCCACCAAAAATATCATATACTTGAAATAAGGTAGCTAGGCAGTATTTTTAGCTCTCTCTTCCGTGCACGTTTCTTAGTTAGAAAGAAGGATGAGCAAACAACAGCCATTAACTTTCCAGAGATCATTAATTCCTTTGCTCTATGCTACAAATTTGAGAAACTTTGTGCCTGACTGAGCTACAGTATTGCGTAGCTTTTTCAAAGCAAAAGGTTAAACAATCTATTTTAGCAAAGCTAGTAGCTCAAACTATTGCATCACGTGAGCCCCAGATCATTGCATACCTGTACATATCTCTAGGTGTCAGAAAAACTACACATCCTGACTGCCTATCTGAGAGAAAAACACTTTTATTGCATTTGGTGTGGAACAACCTATGAAGGTAAGAGTAAACCTGTCTTGTAACTGTTTTACTTTGCTTATGCAGTTAGACTCAAATAGTACAATATATCCTTTACATTTCTCTTACTGCAGTCTTTTAAATCTACATAGGAAATTCTCCTTCCAGGCTGCTGTTCCTTTCACAGAGCTTTGTATGTTTTGATTATAAGCCAATTTTTAAGTGTTTACATGCACAAAAAAACCAACCAACCATCCATACATATTGGCATTTATTTCAATTGGTATTCATATTAAATTTTTTTAGGAAAAAGAATTTAAGATATTAAAAATACCATTTTTAAAAAAAAACATAAAAGGCTTGGTTTTGAACAGAAACAAACATTTCTGAAATGTTTATGACACTATCCAATTTCACTGCACCAAAGAGGGTAGAATTTGTGTTCACTGTTTTAAAGCAAAGTTTGGTATTAATAACTTGCAAACTTCTTTGATTCTGTTTAATCTGCTTTATATGGATTTGTCAGATAATTCTAGCAACTTTTCTTTCCTTCCTCCAAGCTGGAATTACTCACTTTTTCTCTGCTTATCCTGTAGACCCTGAAGACTTATCTTCAAACTGCCCTGGAGACAGTGCTGCAGATCATGACTAAAGCCTTTCTCTAGGAAGGAGTCCTAGATAAGTAGGTATAGTTCATAGTATCTTTTAGAAGGTTCAGAGCTGTGCCATACTGAAGAATTCACACCAAAGTATGCAGAAAAATAGTTACGTTGACAGGTTAAATGCCTTTCTGAAGCGTTTTATGGATTTTCTGCTTGATGCACAATTTCACAGGAATTAAAACTTTGCATTTATAATTGAACTACCATAATTGAGAGGCAGGTTAAGCCTTCCACGGTCTTCGGTTATGCACTGCCCAACTGAATAAGATCAGCTGATAATAAAATTCAAATTTGAATAAGGGAATAAATGCTGGCTAGTTACTTCTGTTGTATGTGTTAAACAGGTTTTTTTCATCTTTACAGAGATGACTAAACATCAGACTTTTTTCCTTACTATCTTAGACCTGGTGGGGGAAAAAAAAGCTTGTGAAACACTACTTCTATTATTTGTACCAATATTCTGTTGTATGTAAAGGTGCACATTTTTCATAACTAAATAGTACCAGATCATGGTGATGTTGGGGTTTTTTAATACATAAAATACATTTTAATAGACCTTTTATTTTTAGGGAACAACAGTTGCTACTGTAAACATTCACTAATAGAAAGGTACTGCTGAAGTATGCAAATACTGTGGAAAAAAAAAAAGTATCAAAACCTACTGGGACAAGCTCAATATTACTTTAAAGTGAAAACATAATGGTGTTACGGGTGCTCTGTCCAAGAACTATAAAGGATATTCAGCCAAAGTTTGTCACATATCAATGTTCATACTATAAGAGTAGTTTTATGGGTGAAAGGGAAGAAGTGTCAAGATACCATTTCTCCCAGATCTTGACCACTGCAAAGAAATACTAATTAGTTCAGAACAGTGAAATGCTCTATGTATTCATGATTCATGCTAAGGAGGAAAAAAAAAACAACTTCATGTCTTACAAAAGGATGTAAAAGATTCTTAGTTAGCAACAAATACTTGCAGATCAGCAATCATTTCCATAAGAATTTAAAAATTACTATGCATCCATTTATAACATTCCTTTTTACCAAGCACCCAATTTTAACCAATTTAACATTTCAGAAAAAGCATCCAGTACTTCACTACATGAAGTACCCGTTTTTCTGCTCAGAAGTATCTGCTCATTCACCTTTATGAAGTTACGTAGGCTCCACAGCAGTGAATAGTTTAACAAGATAGAGTTCAGAGGCAAGCATCTGAAGGACTCATGTGCCTGTCTTTTCTCCCTGCTCACCTCCACCACACACAGTTCTTCCAGTCCAGGCAAGTCTGAACTCCAAAGAAGTATATCACTAAAGAGTAATAGGCAATCTGCTGTTACCTCCTGTGGGGCTGACAGTAAGGCAATGAGAGGTATTCAGTACACTTTTTAAGGGTTTGAGGCGTCCTCAGTGTTATAAAAAGGGATTAAAACCTAGCAGTGTGGGAGAGTATGTTTAAGGTGCTCTCTCAGCACAGGATTTCAGATGGTTACTAGTGAGGAAACTATTAAGATTTTTAAGACTATTTCTTTCATGAAAAAACGCCCCACCTTAAAACATGAGGTTTTCGAAGGTTTTCAAAAATTTAGAACAAATTAAACTAGATTTCCTAGAGAAGCTGAATGCTTAACATTTAAATTCTCAAGGAGTACTTACTTTAAAAGTATGTATTTTTAAATTCTAGAGCACTGAAGGTGCTAGATGTTCAACGGGTGTGCTGAAAAGTTCACCTTTTCTGAAATTCAGTGAAGAATAATTCCCACCTATTCCTAGTATCTTTTCTACCAAAACTAGTCGTGGTATTAATGGGAACATTCTGGTAATTATTAAAAACATCACCGAACAAATCGGAAAGGTTTGAGTCACACACACACCACAAAACAGCACTTCTTCAATGAAGAACAGTAGATAGCATTGACTGATAATGGATGCAGCACATGTTAAGAGCATGCATACAGGTGTTTGCCAGTTAGCACCACATCAACTTAGTCTTCGAGGAGACAAGGACTAGTTCTTGTACTTATTGCACGATATAGTCTGGCTCATCCACCACCTCTGTTTCCAGATAAAAACCACTTGCACAGTACACAGTCCTGGTCTGCAGCTGATGGGCGTGAATGGTGATGTGCCCCTTTTGGCTGATGAGCTCCTCACTGGCAGGAAAGCAAAACACCA
Source organism: Athene noctua (assembly GCF_965140245.1). Classification (NCBI taxonomy): domain Eukaryota; kingdom Metazoa; phylum Chordata; class Aves; order Strigiformes; family Strigidae; genus Athene; species Athene noctua. The sequence continues at coordinate 92,398,592 of NC_134037.1, forward strand.
TGGAAAAGTCTTGCTGTTGCTTCTGACATTTACTGTTATTTCATCAGTTTCAACAAACATCAAACTCTGGATTTAAACAGAGCCTGGAAGCTTTTTAAAAGAGCATTCACTGAGTATGAGTTTTCAGTGAGTTGTCTTTATCAACAGACTTGAAAAATTCAAGTATTTCAGATGCAGAGTATCTTCCCGAAGGGTCTCTTGAAAGCATCTTTTTGATTATAGGTGCCTACAAAAAGAAATAAAATGTCAGTACGTTTTTTTATGCCTAAATAAACTAACTGAAATAATGTATTAAAATCGCATACCTTTGTTGGAAACTGTCTGGTAAAGCTCTCTGGAAGATTACCTTCTCTAACATTATGCCATACCTGAAATTCATAAGAGAGAACAGTTTCAGTATGTTTTCATTGACTATATTTTGCATCTCACCCATAAAATTTACTGAAGTAATTAGGAAAATACAAATCTACAAAAAAAGTTTGAAAGTTTTTTCCGTTTAGTTGTACTTTTGGTTTTTTATGGTCTTCTCATCAACTGCTGTCCCTTTTTAAGCTTAAAAGCTTCACACTCAACAATGATGTTGTTTGTTTCAGCAATACCCTCTGTTTCAGAAACATTATCCTTATAATCAGTGTCCAGTAAAATAACAGCTCCCATGAACTTGAAGCTTTTTCCCTACTCTTCAGTGATCATCAGCTGAGCCAGTTACTCAGCTCATAGTCAACTTTGCTTTTGCATGATGCTCTTTCAGCAGCGCTTGCCAGCACCATGCAGAGTTTATCATGCTCCATTAAGTGAAATTATTTTCTAAGCTGATGGGGCAGATGAAGACCATCCTAGGACTTTCCATCCACGTGACTTCCCCACCTGCCTACAGACACAAGATTTTTATGCTTTAAGAAAACAAGACTAAATAATTGTCTTGCCACCTGCCTACAGACACAAGATTTTTATGCTTTAAGAAAACAAGACTAAATAATTGTCTTGCCCTTTTGACTGTAAACACTGTGGGACTGTGGACACATTTGCAGAGTCAGCTGTGAACAAGAACAAGATGTTTTAGAACATAGTACAATGTAGCTGAACGGAGCCAAGTTGAACCTGTGAGTCAAGCAGACCCATTGGTATTGTTTTCCCATACATTAAGTAATATCTTTTTCAATTAAAGCTACATATTACAATCACTTGTTCTCATTTTGGAAAACCGCAAGTGTTCTGTCTTGATAGAAACTTTGTTCTTGCTCCACTGTGCAGTGAAGATGAGAGCATTGGCAGAGATGAAACTCTCCCATTCATAATTTTTATTTTCTGAGATTAGAAAAAACAGTCCCTTCAAATACTCTGATCAAACAAAAATACTTATCAGAAACTTGAAATGTTTTTTGCTAGACATTATTATTTAGCATGCCCAGGCTTTAATGTGTATGTCAGTAAAACATAAGTGAAATAAAGCCAGTAATATTTACTTCAGTTACTACATTTCAACCAAAGTGTGAGGACTCATGAGCCTTATAGAAACGAATCAAGGGGGAAAATGTAAATAGACACAGTATTCTAGATCTACAGAGTCCTTCTAGCCTGCAATCAGCATGCGATACCAGCAGCAAAGCAGAAGAGTCACAGACTAAAGATTACATACCTTCATTTTCTCATGACCACTGAATGCCGAAAGAATTTCAAACCAAATTAATCCCAGTGCATAAATATCTACTTCATTTCCATATGTGTCTCCGAACTACAAAGATTAGCACAAGAACAATATAGGCATCAAATCCAACTGGACAGCACTTCTTAAACAAAATTTGAAGTCGGTAGAAATTTCTACCCCAAGGCTACAGGACTGGCCCTACTTGATCTTACTAGTTGTTAATGCTTTCTGCTACAGACCTGTTAAATAATGACTGTTGTGTCACATTAAACACACTGAAATTAAGACTTCCACAGACCTATACAGATACGGCAAAAATAATGAAACAAATAGAAGGACTCAAATGCCCCAGTTAACAGAAGTCCTAAATTCAAATTGAAATATATGGCTGGGAGGCTGGTTTTGCAAGAGCATTCCTTACAGCATGCAATGTCAGACCCTGGAGGTTAGGCACAGCAGAATAAAATCACACTTGCAGACAGCTTTCTCCATAATACAGTTATATACAGTCGTACCAGGGAACTTCAGGCAACTTGATTTAGAACTGAGATTAGGATTGAGAACATCCAATGCTGAGTTTATAATGAAAATCTAGTTAAAGAAACACTAGTACAGCAGGATAATTACCTGTTCTGGTGCCATATAGGATTTTGTTCCTCTGTTCTCAGTCAGAGTCCCATACGCCACAGAAGTCACAAGACCAAAGTCGCCTATTTTTATTTTATCTTCACGTGATATAAATATATTCTGAGGCTATATATAGTTAAAAAAAATAAAATCACCATATGAGCAAGGTACATTATCAAGCATAATCAGTCACAGAAGTGCTCCCCATAAAACTTGATAATTGTTCAGAGAAATTAGCATTAAGAAACTGATGGGGTGGGGAATAGAAAAAAGCTCAATTTTTAAGAACAATCTACATTTAAAGTAGTACATGCCACATTAATTGCAATTTTTTCCCACTAGCTTAGTCATAACTGTATCATGCTTTAATGCTCTTCAAATACATTGTGTATATAACTTTTCATATCCAGAAGTGCTTTTTAGCCTTCAATCCTAGCCCTGGGATTTGATACACTTGGGCAAAGCACTTAGGCTCACATGGAACTCCACTCAAATCATAGTTTCTCCTAGGCACAGCAGAATTATCTGTACTAAGTCAACTGCAGATTTACTACCACCTCTCAAGTATCACTTTTAAGTTTCCATTGAACTTCCCATTAAATCTGACAAAGTCATAAGCAACTAGAAATAGAATTGTATATGGTTGAATGAAATTTCCCAAAGAAGATAAGTAACTACACTTCTGAATGTTATTAAACCAAAACCAAATAACCTCATGCTATCCTTTACTCAAAGAAGCTCCAGTGGACTGTAAGGCCAGGAGAGACTTAGTATTTAACAGGATCTGTGTGTCAAGAATGGCCATTGCAGTTCTGTTCAAGTCTGACCATGGCGCACACATTTAATACAGTGCCTCTACCTGGCTACACTATTTAAAGACTCCATTCATAGCAGGCACAAATGGAATTCATACCAGCTTGAACTTATCCCGCAGCTTTGATTCTGGGAAATGGAGATCTCAGATGGCCAAACATCTAAGTTGACAGCAGATCAAAATGGGAAGAAAAGTTTCTAAATTCAAATGCTGACAGACAAGTTATCAATAGGACTTGGAAGCAGGTTACAGCCAGATGCCATGGATAAGGGACTAGGGCGGGAGATTCACATGAATATATATACGATATATACAGGATATAGATATAGCCCATATATAGGAATAGCAAAAAGTAAGAGACTGAGCTGAGGTGAAAATAAAGCAGGACTGAAGGAGCAAGAAAACACAAAGAACAGAGTAGGAAGAGCTAACAATTAATGGGTGAGAAGGCACTTATTAGGCCTCTTTCCCAGGCATCTAGGGAAATCAGTATTTTATGAGTGTATATTTGTGGTCTGTTCCAGTATTGTAGCAATAAGCCTGATGACAGAAAAGCTCTAGAAGATAGGATGATTCTACGAGTGGGCAGTGAACATGATCTGGAACTACACTGTGAGTGAATGCAAAATGCAAAAGATTTTAATCTCTGGCTTGAGAAGTCCATAAACTTCAGGTTATGATAAATCTTGAGAGGAAGGGAATATGCATCAAGGACAGAATCAACGGTATCATCTCTCAGCTCTGATGCTCTCTAGGTGTTTGGAATTAGGCACTATACAAGGAGAACAGCATCCTAGATCAACATTTAATGTGACCCACTGCAGCAGTTTTTAGGAACACCACCTCACTAACAACTTTCATAAAGCAAGTGATTTGAAACTTTATAAGCAACATTGTAGCTGGCATATGAAGCCCTGAAGGCTTGCAACTTTGTCATTTATAATCTTTATCTTGAAATAAAATCTATGATTGTGCACTGGTAGAGACTGAACTTATATCCAAAAAAGTACCATTCAAATATTTGTATGAGTGCATGATACAAGAGCAACTAGCGTATGTTGTTATCAAACACAGCATATAACGGGATAGTTTATCTGTCCTAATACAATATGGCAAGAGCAAACTTCCTGGACTCAACTTTTCCCTTTCTTTCTTCTAATTATTTTATCAAGTAAAGTTAGTATTTCTTACTCCAATAGGCAGTCTTGTGACTCAGTAACACATAATAAACTGAAAACTCCCATTAACTGATTACTGATTTTTTGAACTACTGCATTCTGAGATCCTCCAGTTTAACTTCTGATTTTAGGATGAAGTCCAGCCAGTTACTGAAAAAAAATAATTAATCACTAGCAATATCAGAAGAGACATCCTACTATGGTACATAATAGATTAAACAAAGACTAGAACAATTTAATATTTTCTGAAATTCCAGTAAGTACTATTTTTATTTTTTTTTCTTTAATTATCTATCCCACTTACCTTGAGATCTCGATGAATTAACTCTTTAGAATGAATATATTTCACTCCTTTCAGTATTTGTAAAAATTTCGTTTGTGCCATCTCATGATACTTCTGGTCTCGTCTATTCTTTTCAATCCAGTTTTCCAATGTCCCTTGTTCACATAATTCCGTTTGGATGAAAAGACAGACAGTTTCTTTGTCTGACTTCTGCCTGCAAAAGAAAATTACATACCATATTGAAATTGGCAAGATACAATTACTCCCAAGCCACCAATGATTCTCAGGTTCCTCTTTAAAAAATTCCTTTTATTAAGTATTATTATTATTATTTTTGGAGTTCCCCAAAAACAAAGTCTGCAAGTCCCTTGATTTTAAAAAAGATTCTAGACCAATTTGTACTAGATATAAATAAATACAACTGCAAACCAAAGAATCCCTGTTCAGTTGCTACAAACCCCTGGAATAATGCTAACATTTTGCTTGCTTCCTTGTTCACAATGAAAGTTTTTTCAAATTCCGCTCTCCTCATATCTAGAGGCATCTCCTATACAGGAAGAAACAGCACTGTCCTTGGCTCCCATCTTGCCCTGTAGGAACTGCTGCAAGTCCCTGGCAGGTATTCTCTATTCTGCTCAAACACAGCTTTAGCCTCCCTCTCCTACCCAGCATGATCACATTCTTTCAAACTCTGTCCCTTCAAGAAAGTAGTGTGGTGACCATCTTTGACATCAGTCTGCGAGTTCAAGAAGCCCTCTGAGAGCTGGAAATATAGGTGAAATATATTCTTCCCCCTGACAGCCTCACACTTTGAAAAAAGAGTTCCCTCACCATCAGCCTATAAGATAGGCTGAGGCTGGAAATGGTGAGGGGAAGGACAGTATGAAAAGGAGTAGGCACCACTTTCTCCTGCTTGTGTAATCTGAGTGCCTGGAATGAAGGTGCCTGAGGTACTGAAAGAACAAGCATTAAGCAGCTCAGGACTTACTGTAGCCTTGAAGTCAGAGCACTAAGTGAAATTCCAAGCTGGGACCTCAGTTTTGAGGAGGTTTTTTTCCCTCTGTTTTACCCAATAACTGTTCAACATAAAATGCGTAATTGATATTGAGACTCCAACGTATTAATGATTGGGTTTTGACACGAGACTTTTTTTTCCACTCTTTTATTCCTCATTTGCTAAGCACACTGGGTAGATATCATGCCAACCAGAATTTTGAATCCATTAATATTTTATGACTCTAGGTAAGTGTGGGAACATATCTGAAGGGTATGAATTTACAGCTACTCTTACTGAACAGGGATTCTTTGGTTTGTAGTTCTATTTATTTATATCTAGTACAAATTGGTTTAGAATCTTTTTTAAAATCAAGGAACTTGCAGACTTTGCTTTGGGGAACTCCAAAAATAATCATAATACTTAATAAAGAGTGAAAAAAGCTTACCACAGAAGCTTTGAAAAGTTAGTAATCTAACGTACAAGTAAAACTCTCACCACTGCCTTCCCAGAAGTCTTAGTGTTGAAAGACTACCTCTAAATGAAAGACCATTTCATTTTGTGTTTCTGTTCTCAACAAACAAAACTGTTTCAGGCATCATAGTTAAAACACTAACTTAGATTTAATTATTTCTCTATGAGAGCTACTGGCTGACCAGTAGTTATTACAAAAAGGAAACTTCTGATCAGGAATTTAGCAGCCAGCTGCCAGAGCTGCCAGACAATTTTTTAGTTTGTGTTCTTAATTTGAGCCCCAAACTTTTGAGTTCTGCTTTCTTATAATCCTCTATAGATTCATAAAGTTCTGTATATTAAGAGAGAGGAGAAAAATAAAATTACATAATGTATCTTATCAAGGAAAATAAGATACAGATATACTTAATTATATATGACCTGCTGTTGAAAAGTGCTGCCTTTTTTCCTAACAGTAAGTCTATATATATGCATTTACATTTAATAATGATTTATAACCAATCATCAGCCTTTCTTTTTACAGCACAAAATTCACTACAGCAAACAAGTTTGTGAGTGCAAGCTACTATCTTTTAGTTACCTTGAGTCTGGATGAGTTACAGTGTCACATCCTTTCCAGCTACAGTAATACCGTACTATGTTTTCGTGGTCAAGTGCTGCAAGTCCTTTTACTTCACGCCTTACATTCCTATTTGGAGGGGGGGAAAAAAAAAAAAAAAAGGAAAAAAACCCAAATGACATTTCCTTATAAAAATTTAATAGTTAAATAAAAGACATGATATCAAGTAGCAGTATACAGATAGTTTTACATTAATTTAGAAAAATAATATTATTCTTCATACAAGTTCAAAATTGTAGTTACAGATTCAGTGGGTTTTCCTTCATCTGCTCAGTTATTCAAAGTGCAAAAATGTTTTAACCATATTAGAAATTAAAGCCCCACTCAAAATAAGCTGAGAAAAGCATCATTATGTTAGGTAGTCAAACAATGTAGTAAACACCCATGTTTTCTTTTCACCTCTATGAAGTTTGTCCACATATACTCTTGAAAATATATGTAAATACTCATGAAGAACTATTAATAAATTTGGCCTGCACTACCTGTTGTAACATTGCCTAGTAAAGTAGTTCAAACCCATCAGCAGACCAGCAGTCTTTATTTAAAGAATCAGTAGAATGCTTTTTATATCTCAGGATTGCAATACAAATGAAAACAACATATATTTCTGAAGAACACAAGAATCTGGAAGGCAGTTACCCAATATAAGGGACAAGTATCTCCCACAACTTGAAACTTTTTGAATAGATTGCCTCTTGATCGACTGAATAGATTGAATACAGAAATTCAAGTTTTTCAGCTGCTGATAAAATACTCCACTAGGTATTGATTACAGAAAATTACCTTTAAAAAAAAAATTAAGATCATCATTCTCTGTTGAGATATATAAAGGTCAAGTAACATGATGTGAGAATAATGACTACATGGGTCACATATTCCAATTACAAAGCACAAAATGTATTGCTTTAATTTTTTTCTCTATTTTCCCTAATTATAGTCATTATGCACTACTGATATGTAAGTTTTCCATGTAACCTGTCAAAAATAACAGTGCTACCTTCAACGTTTTATTAATCAGCAAGTTTTCTTCAAACACATTTTGCAATATTAATAACCAGAGCACTAGTGTGTTCAGGGGAAGTAGAACTTAACAAATACACCTTTTTACACATGTATCTGAAATTATTCCAGCACATACAAAAATTAACCAAGTTGCATCGTCATTTTCAGCTTCACTTAGAACAAAAGAAAACAGTTTACCAGAAAGAATGGACAATTAATAATGAAAATAACTTAAATGCTCCTGGGATTATTAAAGAGACAAAACAAAGTACTAAAATCTTGATTAAGATTGTCTTAAAATTAAAAAAAAAACAAAAAAAAAACCAGAAGGAAATATACAGTACATACTTTGTGAAGCAAACTCGTTTGATTGCGTAGGTTCTCTCATCGAGCTTTCCTGTTGCCTTGAAAACGTTCCCAAAACCACCTTCACCAATGGGCTCAATATTTTTAAAACTCTCAAGAAATCTTAAAAAAAAAAAATGTATATATAACTTAAGTATACTTAACATTAAATTTGCAAGATGTATAAATGATCCTGACAGATCTAATACATCTGCTGAAATATTCTACAGGGATCACTCAACACCTACACAGGTCTAAATCATAGCCTTGAAGATTAAAACAATGGAAACTGACCCTTGAAAGCATGTAGAATAATTATCATCACATCTTCACACAAATGACCTTTGGTTGTAAGCATTAAATATCATTGCATGTCAGTGCTATATATATTATATATATATATTTGAAACTTCCAGAAAAAAAAATAGTATCACAAATACCAATTTTCTTTGGAAGTTATTTTTACAGCAGTATTTTCCTACATTCTATTATAAATAAACAAACAAATCTAGACCACTATATACTGTAATTGCCATACAAATCTTATTTAAAAAAAACTATTCTTACCTTTTATTCACAGTGTATGGACTTCCATTCTCTTCACTGGTATTTGTGTCCAAATCTGGCAGACTTTCATCTGAATCCGACATCTTTCTTTTCTCTTCCTGGTTTCTTGCATTATATAAATTAGCTGCCAATTTTCTTTAAAAAGGATAAAAGCAGAACTTATAATGAGCCATTTTTCTAATATGTGACAAAAGAAAAGAAACATACCTCCCAATAGTGGCATTTCTTTGCTAGATATAAAAACACTAAAGTGGTTTATGGGAGATACCAACCTAGAAATAAACACGTACCTTCCACATTTCAAGGCAGAACCTTGTGCATGTCTCTACATGGAAAAGAGAAAAAATCTAACTGAGATATCCTGAATATTTTCACTTCACTTAGTTTAAAATGTGTCTGAGAATGTATCTAGGAATTGTCTATATTAATGTGTCCATACCTTATATAAACAACGTAATAAAAAAAAAGCCATATCTTAGCTTCATTTTTTTCTCATATGCTATGTATAACATCATCGTTCTTCCCACAGAAAAATACTAGCTTAGTTTGACCTTCTTTCTTGGGAGTACTGCCCATTTGGTCAATAGTACATAAATTGGGTCCACGGTACAGAAATAAATTACTAATGGTTAGTAGTAAGAAAGTACCGAATATTCTTAGGAAAAATGCACGTGTTTTCTAGTGATTAGTGGATAAAGGAACAAAATGATGCTACACACTGACAAGAAGCTTGCTCTGTTCAGGGTCTAAAATGTAATTATAAAGAAGACAATTTCCATACTATACCTGAGGAGGAGAAGGCTTTTCACTTACTGCCATGTCTTTCATTTTTTCTATCAACTTTGCAGCTGAGTCTTCAAAGCAAATACTGCTGTTATTGAAAAATAATAGACTGCTTTTAGGTGAAAATAACACAATCATAAATAAAATCATTGCCATGAAAAAAAAAAGAAACGTAAAAAACTAGTTTTTAAAAGCAAAACCTGAAGAAGCATTAACAATCATGACTGATTTAAACTACAAAACTTTATGCTGGAAAGCTAATAAAAACAGTAACATTTTGTAATATACTCCTCTATTTCTATATGATATCATGATATGTAGGTATCTATATGATATATGTTCTAGTATATCCTTTAATTAAACAGGTTAAATACAGGTGTTTATCTCAAGGCAGTGCAGCCACCTCTAGCATCGCATGTATCAGCTTGCTTCACAATCACACAAAGAGCATAAAAGAATTGGTAGTGGCACTAGGGTTCCCAAATCACAGATCAAACTTTATGCACATTCATTTTCTTTTGCTAAGCAAATTTTCCCTTTGGTGGAAATGAAGAGTTATGGAGAATGAAAAAGGAAAAAAAAGCAATCTGTGAAGAAAGCAGAATGTGAAACAAAGAAAGTACTGAAACTGAATTATACTGAGTTCACAATAGGAAGATGAGTGTCAAAAATGGCATGAAATAATGCTATGGAATGAGGCAAGTTACTCTACAGTAAAAATGCTTCTGAAAGAACTACTCATGGCAAAAATCTATCAGAAAGCTCTAAAACTATTATAAGCTAACCTGTAATGACTCAAAATTGCACAAGTACAACCAATTTTGCTCTGAAGTCCAAGAAACATAAGCTCAAATTAAATGGCTTTACATTGCAATAAATAAACCGACAGATTTTATTTAGAATTAGATCACATGACCCTCTAAGATTAGTAAATCCATTTTATTATCACATTATCAGTGTAAGTGAACCCAGCTTACTCTGAGTCAGTCTGACTTGGCACTGGAGAGGAATTGTTATATTTGCTCAATGTAGAATTGCCATTAGAATATTTACTTCCCATCTGAAAAAAATAAAAAACCAAGAATGGTTAACAAAATCATGTAAAAAAATTCCCTAGTGCAAAAGACGCCAGTCAAAGAGGTTGGAGTGAAGATTACAAGGCCCTAAGTGGAAGTTGTTAACTACACTGAACATTCAAAGCCCTGCAGAAGAAAGGCATCTGCCTAACTTCCACCTAGAGGAGAGAAACACAGAACCCTGTCACACTGAGCATTTTCCCACTCATTATGAGACTATACAGACACATTCGCAGAAGCAGAGTCTGGGATCTATTAAAAAAATCAGGATAAGACTAACAGTTATTAAAAGCAAATGTTTTCATTGTTTGCTGCATATGCAATTGTCTGTGTGGAAAACAAGATGTATGTAGGCTTTGAAATATGTGATCAGCAGAACTGAAAATCTGAGTCTGTACAAAAAGACATTCAATGTCTTCAGTGTGAAAATTGGATTACTAAACCAGGGTCAACTAAATAACTTAATCCAAAATACTTAGTAGAAGTTCTTCCCATTTTTTCCCCCCATGTCATAAGAGAATAAATGTAATATTAAAAGCAACAACCACATTTGTTACAGACCACAACCCATCAAAAAGTAAAAAAACCTTAAGGGTTTATGCTTCAATGATAGCCAGCAAACAGAACCCATTTTTTTTTAATTCAGGACTACTGGGCCTTTACTACTTTTTGCTAGTTACACTTCGTTTGTTACACAGATGTAAATGGGAATTAATAAAAATTAAAACCAAGACAAAACAACCCACCCCAAATTTAGAGTAAGTGCCACAGAGGTTCTGCTTGAGATAGTAAATTTCAGTTTGATGAAAATGCAAAGACGCATGAGCTTGCAACACAGGAAAATACTAAGAAAGGATCCTAGAGCTGTAATAGGCCGCCAGTTACAAGGTTAACTTAAATCAACAATAAAAGAAGCATTTAAAATTCACATTAAAGAGTCAAATAATGCAAAAAGTACTTAAAGTAAAAAAGATTTCTTTCCTCCCCCATACTGCCTTCCTTCCCTTTAAACTACACTTAAGTGTAGTTAGTTCATATGTACTTTATATGTACTATTCTGTGCATTTCAGAAGTGGGTTTGGATCACTATTAGAATTCTGATAATTTTTTGCATGTATGGAAATACAATTGGCAACATGAAGACAACAGCTCTGCTCCGCAGAGGATGTGTTAGCAATTGCTTCACTAGACTTGGAACACTACAGAAGGCACGTCCTGTTGATTCTCACTCCTGCTTTTGCCTTTCTCTTATTTCACAATAGATTTTTGATCCAACAGAAGGCAGTAAAAGATTTATGTTCATAGCCAGTCAGCAAAATAACACTTCACACAGGAGACAACCAGCATGTTAGTCAGGATTCAGAATTTTTTAATGTCTGCATCCTTGACTGACAACATATCAGACCATATTCTGAAACACACAGAGATATCAACTGTGAGGTTTTTTAATCAGCAATTGAATATAGAAACACAGCATAAATTTCACCAACATACTCCTGTAGCCCAACCAACCCACCAAAATATAGATTGTTTCCCTCTTAAGTGGAATCCATGGAATATGCTGTTAAATACAATGAGGAAATCTGTTCAAACATTAAAGACAGAAGAATTAAACTTTTGTCTTAAGGTTAAATATAGCACATACTGTTAGAGTGTCTTCCTTATTTAGCTTCTCAAATGCTTGTTTTGCAGCAGCTTGTTTTGCAGCAGCTAGAGAAGTTCCAGTGCCACTTCCATACACAATACCACTAACTGTACAGCTACAAGAAAACCTGTAAAATACAACAGGGAATAGTCTTATATCCTGTATGACAGGTCTTAATTTAATGATTTTAAACACTACAGTCAATTGACATTATAGAATAGAAACCTGAAATATATATCTTCAGGACATAATTTCCAATAGACATTTAATTAATAATGGTAGATAACAAATTTGACATGTCTTCAAGATAACCAATTTTCAGAGAGTGAATACTTAGCACTTTTTATGACTGAACTTCTCAAAGCATCATATCATATGCACCCACAATCACAAATTATCTGCAGTTTAGGTTTTAAAATGGTTGATTTTTTTTATGGGATGAGAGGAAGAGTTTTCCAGCAGATACTGTCGGGAGAGTTAAAATACACAGACATTCTTTATTATTCCTCAGGTGTCATTAACTGGTATGTTTCTACAACTCACTGACTGCAGTACATACGGGAGACACAAAACAGGCTTTCCTGGGCACTTGGTTCCTTGGAGTCTCCAAAATAAATGCCAAGAGGTCCACAAAGGTGCCAGAGCTACAGCCAAGATTTTGTCAACACCAACTATCATTTTATCATCATGCCATCTCTTCTCCCAGCTAAACAGTCTTCGTAGCCTCTCCTCCTATGTCATGATCTCCAATTCCTTAACCACCCTAATGGCCCTGCACTGGATTCTCTCCAGACTACCTCCAAATTTTTAATGTATTTCTAAAGATTAATCTAACACCACTCAGGGTAACTAATGGTAATGTTAGTAAACACAGAGAAGTATTAAAAGCAATTATGAAGACAAACTACATCTTACAAGGGAGCATGGGCGTCTCCAGTACGTTCTTTGTTAGGATAATCAACTATTTGCAGCGTCCGTTGTGAATACATATTTAGCAGGCTGACATAGTCACTGGCTGGTACAGGTAATAAGGTCGCTTGAGTTGTCATTAATTCTGCAGCTTGCACATTTGAAGGACTCTCTGACTATAAAACAAATGAAACAGGTAACTTAAAAGCTTAATCTTAATAAATTAAGATAAACAGTGCACAAGATCTAATGTTTGATCAATGTTTATCAGCAATTCAAATTATTTTTAAGAAATAGGCAGTGTGCATTAATGGAGTCCCTTGTGGCAAAGGACAGCCATCCCAACCCAGAATTATTACATTTTGAATTTCCAAAGAAATGTAAATCCTGTTTTCCAGGTATTGCAAAAATGTCTTTAACAACCTATCACCATGTCTCCCTCCCACCTCTTTTATGAAAAGACAGGGAATGAGTTGTGACATGTCTCAAAAAAAAAAAAAAAAAGCAAATGCTGCCTTCTGAATTTTCTCACAGCCTGAGCAGAGCCAAGAAAAGGGATTGCTGTGGGATGCTGCTGCCTTTAGCAAGGGCTGCAAATGCTCCTGTGCATGTGCAGGGGAAAGCAGGATTTTTCAACTGTGTCATGATTAGGCAGCATTAATAACGTATTAGCAAACATACAGCAATTGTGTTAAGGTAATGATGGTGACAAAATAAAAAGCATATGGAGACAGGTAAGGAAAGATTTCACTCAAAATGTGCTAAGAACATTCAGAATCAGAAAGAAAAATAAGGAATGGCTACCACAAAACTCATGGCAGAAAACAGAGGAGCAAAACTTAAACCTAAACTAAATCAAGGAAGGATAAAGAGCTATATAAATCAGTTATACTGTAAAGAATATAATGACAAGGAAACAAAGATGAATTAGATCAAGTGAGAGTAAGCAATTCTATAACCAGAGTGGCAACAGACGCACTGAACAGCGCCCTGCAAATGTTTTGAAGACACTGAATTACTGAACAGTTGTCAAGATGAAAAAGGAACACTGTCCACTCTGGATATACCAAGGCAACTTAACAAAAGCAAACACATTTCCTCATCCTCCTATAACAGCAGAGGAGGAAACAGTCTTGATATTACATAGTAACCGTGTATTAGAACAATAAGGAAAATAGTTCAGTGGTATAAAGTAGAAAAGCTGAATAAGACAGAACAAAGACAAGTTAAATAATTCAAAACTCTTCCAAATTAAAGAAAATTATATTTTATTGGCTACTTTTAGAGATTAATCTTCAATATTTACTAGCAAAAAAAAATATTATTAAATCCTACAGTTTACTCACTCGTTTCTCAATCACTTCCCAGGCTTTTTTTGCTGCTACTGCTTTTGCTTCCTTCTTTTTTTTACCAGTCCCTGTACCATATTCCTCACCATTTATTTTAACCACAACTGTGAACCTGTAATGGTAATGGAAGGAAACTTTTCTAAAACATTGTTACATTTTGTCTCATATATACTTACTAAAAAGAATGTTAAACTGAGAAGATTATTATCTACAAAGCACAATAAATTAACTGTGGAGGTATTTAACATTCATGTGGTTTTATTATATCTAACTCCTAATTATCATAATTCTTTAGTAGAAATATTTTTTTTAAGTTTCCTCCCTAATCACAAATGCCTGTACTTTATTAGTTCTAATAGTATTTTTAAATGCTTAAATGCTTTTTAAAAGCAGAATTATGTAAATTTTGAAAGCAAAAGAATGCATAAGGTCAGCATTGTTACAGGCAAGATTGTGAAGCCCTAACACCAGCACACATCTCAGCACTGCAAAACTGTATGAAGAGGAAAGAATAGCTAATCTTATGGATCCAGACGAGACATTACACTCACCTTTGATACGCTGCTACATACAAGTGCAAAAAAATGTGTCTGGTGCTTCATGAGACAGAATTTAAAGGCAGTCCAAAAAAACCCAAAAAAACCAACCCTGCCCTTCCACACTGAACCACTGATCCCTTGCCCTGCCGCTGCACAACTGTGCACGCGCTGCTTCCCATACAGCAGCTCCGTGAGCCAGAACAGGGAACTGGTGCAGCTCAAGACTGACTGTAATGGGTCAGGCTGGGATGGAGTTCACTTTCTTCAGAGCAGCTGATATGGTGCGACATTGTGGATCTGCGACTAAACCAGCATTGATAACACAAGAATGTTTTACCTGTTGCTGAGCAGTGTTTGCACAGCATCAAAGCCTTTTATTTTTCCCCAGTCTAGACTCCCAGCAAGTAGGCTACAGGTGTGAGAGAAGCTGGGAAGGGGAACAACCAGCGTAGCTGGCCAGAGGGACATTCCATGCCATATGGCATTGCACTTAGCAATAAAAGCCAGGGGAAAAAGGAGGAAGAGGAGACATTTGGGGTTATAATGTTTGTCTCCCTAAGTAACCATGATGTATGAAGAAGGCCCACCTTCCTGGAAAGGACTAAATACCTGCCTGCCAATGGAAAGTAGCGAGTGAATTCCTTATTTTGCTTTGGTTGCACATACAGCTTTGCTTCACTTATAAACTGTCTTTATCTCGATCCACATGTTTTTCTTCCTTTCACCCTTCGGATTATCTCCCCCAGCCCACTGGGGAGAAGTGAGCGAGTGGCTGGCTGGGGGTTTCACTGCCACCTGGGGTCAACCCACCACAGTGACCTAATAGCAAATGGCTGGTTTTCACACCAAATCAGTTCTTATCCAGATCCAACTTGTACTGCAGATGCAAAATCACTAATGTTTCTGCTACTACCTTTGCAGAAAAGGCAACAGAGAAGAAAACTAAATTTCTGCTTTTGGCAGCAACACAGACTCGCACCAAGTTAAAGGGACTGTTATTGTAACATCAGGGTTTGTCTGTACTTCACATTGCAGCTGAGCATATAGATGTACAAGCTCAGTCAACATGATAGATTCAAACAAACAGTCTAGGTATAACATCATGAGTTTCTCTGTGGAACAATTTGTCTCAAATAGTGGAATGACTTCAGGAATTAACTTTTTTCAGTATTCCAACTTCATTCTTCACTTCCCTTTAACAAAACGTTTGGATGGCAAATGATGCAGAAAAGTGCTTGCAGTCATTGCGTAAGCAAGACTTAGTGAGAGACCTTAAGGGGGTAAACAGTAGGACAAGGCACACCAGTGTCCCACATATCCTTCACACAGGAAACAGCATACCAAAAAAAAAAGCATGAAAAAAAGGTTGTTCTTTGGGAAAGGGTTTCTTAGCCAACCCATATCTAAATGCTGAATACTATATACATTCAGCTATGACTTTGCATCCAAAAGTCACCATTTTCTTTAAGCATCCATGAGGAAATCTGCAGTCCGAGTCTCAATTATCCACGAGTTAATTACCTGAGTTAAGGATTATCTGAATGAGTGTTACATGGGCTGGTCCCAAATGTACAGTCACACTTATCTGTTGGGATTCAAGAGGACTTTCTGCGAGAGAATGGACATGTGAGCAATCCTGCATGAGAACAAGACTGGTAAGAGCCTCACCTGAGCAAGAATGCGATAAGGATGTGACCCTGAATGAGGGGGGAGAAACTCGACGAGACAAACAACCCCCGGAAGGGGTTGGGACGGAAGAGGAAGTTCCACAAGGCAGGAAGCCTGGCAAGGCTGATGGGGCACTTTTTATCCAGTCATAAGAAGGTTTAAAGCGCAGGCTAAGTTAACTGTCCAATCATGCAGACTTGTACTGCATGTTACTCACGTGTGCGGGAGAACATTATAAAAGGGCTTTCTTAGTTGTAATAAACGGGCATTGCTTGATCACATTGGTCGTGTGCGTGCTCAGCTCTCCTGCACTTATCCACCATGGGTCCCAAGTTAATAAGCGCTGCCCAGACTTGTCAGGTTTAGGTAGTATCGGCCTGGTTGCCCACACACTGCGTTCCCAGCCAAAGAAAGCTCACCACTGCTCAGAACTGAGCCAGCCTGGGCTCTCCCAGCCTTCTTATATCGCGTTCAGCAGTGACCCCACCAGACATAGCAGTGGAAGCAGCTACAGCACCAAAACCATGATAGGACAGGAGGAGATGACTGAAGGTGCCTGTGCATCGTGCCTTGGACAACTGCAGGAGGACTTATGAGACATAGCACCAAAGAGTTAGGGAGCCAGGTCAGGACCAGCAGTGGCCAACGCATCCCGTTCCCAGGCAGAGCAGTGGGAAAGAGCACCACTAAGGCACGGAAGGAGGTTTACAGCACTCATCGCTGTAGCCAGATGCTGTACGTTGTACTCCTTGGAACAGCCCAAGTTATGCAGGATCTTCCTAGATACCACTGCCAAACTTCACATCACTTACAGATACAAGAGAATGAGTTGAATTATATTTCTCAATGTAGCAGAGCACACAGAAAAAGTGAAAAAGTGCAATAAATGGGATAAATGAGTAAATTTGAAATGTGTGTAAATTCTGTTTGTCCCACGCCATCACTTTTGAAGCATGAAGATGTAGCTGTGTGACCACAGGTATGGCCATTACTGTGATAGGGGTTACTTCTTTGAATTACATGAGCCGCATGGGGAAAAAATTAAGATAACTGATTAACATTTGACACCCAGCTAATACTTACTAATTTATTCTAGGACTATGGTCAGGTCTACAATTAAGTCAGCAAAGACAGTGCTGGCTGGCAACATGGAAGACATTAAAAGAAGCATCCTAATTATTAGCATAAGGCTTGACTTCATATAAACTAGCAAAAATTTAAAAAAAAAAAAAAAAAAATCACACAAGGAAACATCATAGATCCTGAGTCTCTAAAAGGAAAATATCTTAAGCAAAACACTCTGTTCTTGTAACAGATGTTCAAAAGTTAACTACACATAAAACATGTTGGTACCAAATCAATTAATATACATCCAATGTTTATGGTTAGAAATTAACAACATAAATCACAGACTTTTATGATTTCAAGCTTTACCCAGTTCATTCATTGCAGGAAGAGTCCCAACATTTATTTACATGCATAGTGAACTTACTCGGGATCATGAGATGGGCCGGTCATCCCGACATCGATATAAGCCAGTGTAAATTTATGCTTTTGACAGTAATGGTTGATCTTCTCCATGTACTCACGTTCCATTTTAAGACAATCTCAAAGAGGTTCTGCAAAGCAACATTCAAAAATACATCTGTACCTGCAGGCACAGCATAGCAACTGGCCCTAATCCTAGCAGACCACTGCTGTGATATAAAGTAGAAAACTGGTACCAGTAACAAAGTTCATGGAAAACTAATTCTCATTTCTAATTCAAGCAGTTGATCTGCAACTGTTTTTGAAAACTCGTTGCTTGGAATAACACATTTGGAAAGAAAAGCAGAGAATTTAGTGATTAGAGAAGGTTTCTCAGCAGATTTCTTGGTGACAAAAGGCTGAATCATTCATCAAATCCTGTGGGGAAAGAAAGTAATCATTTAAAAAATCTGTAACGTTTCTCCAGCCAGAATTAGAATCGATCGCCTTCGGGAACCAGAAGGCATTTTAATGTAGCCTTTCAAGCCGCGGTGGCTGCCGGGCTCGGGGACACGTACCGTCAGTGAATCCAGGCACCGGGCCGCGGGCAGCCCGCCTCGCCGGGCCGGCCGGACCGCTTGCCCTCCCCGCCCTGACCCCCGGGTCGCGGCAGCCGTCCTGGGTCCCCCGGAGCTCGGGCAGCCGACGCAGCGCGGCAGAGCACGGCGACGGCGACGACGGCGGCGGCGGCTGGCAGGCGCCGCCCAGTTTCGTTTCCTGCAGCACTGCCCGCCCCGGCTGGAAGCGAAACCGAAAGGGCGGGAGGCAGCCCCGGAGGCGGGGCGGCGGGCGGCGGCCGAGCTTCGGTCCCGCGGCCACGGGGCGAGGCGAGCGGGGCGGCCCCGGCCTCGGCAGCTGCGGCTCTGCCCCCTCAGGGCCGCGAAGTGCGCGGGAAAGGGGCTGCGAGGCCAAGAGGCGCTTGGCAGCGGCGGCGTGTGACGGCCCAGCGGTGCACCCACCGGCACTGCCCCGAGCTGCCCCGGCCTCTTCCCGACACCGATGGTGCACGGCAGCTACAGCAACCGCATACCACATCGACAGCGGAGAGTAGTGACGCACCCAGCTTTTCCCAAATACATCCAAATACTTTTTTTTTTTTTTTTTTTTTTTAGTAGCCCTTTTCCCTCTCCGACTAGCCAGTCAACGCTCATATCCACTACAAGGTGACAGGGCTAACCACAGCTCCGAGTGTTCTCGGTCTTGGTGCCAGTATCCCACTGCTCCGCGGTACTGCAACAGTCTCAACATCAGCAGCTTCCCACAGAAATTCATTCCAAACCATAATTAGACCACGTAACAAAAAGTATTTCCTTTCACGCATTTTGAATTCCAAATTCAGTTGCTATCCTTTCGGTTGGATATTATTTTATTGTATCCCACTTTGCTGCAATTTCTCTTCAGTTTTTCCTCAGCCCTTGCACACCCTCTCCACCCTTCCAATTCTACATCTGTGGGAATTCCTTAATGAGGTGATCAGTAAGCACAAGTCATTCCAAATGAAGCTCTACTGCTAATGTAAATTAAGAAAAAAAAAAAAAATTCAACATCCTTTTTTACATGGTGCTTCACCGTGGCCCTCCTGCACTGTAAGAGCTGATTTTACAAAGGTGGTCTTCCACTTTTTAGAGATCATGTCAACGTACACATACTGAATTTAGAAAAGTTAAAAAGAAAAAAAAAAAGTGTAATTGAAATGTTTTTCCTTCCAGCTGTCTGCACTGATCAGAACACAATGTTGTTAGCCAACCCACTCAGCCTGCTCAGATCTCTTTAAAGTTCTCACAGTTCTGTTTTGGTCTTAGCCAACAAGCAACTTTCTCCAACAGGGAAGCAATTTCTCATCTCTCATTGTTTAACCCTTCTTTAAACTGAAAATGTTATGGGTATCACTGAACATTAAGGCACTTCACAGCAAATCTCTTACTGGGATAAAAAAAAAAAAAAACCAAACCAAAACCAACCCAACAGCCACCAAATTAATAATATATTCTAGAGAAGCAGGAAAGAAAAAAAAAAAAAAAAAGTGGGAAAGAAAATAAATCTCCAAGATTAGTTTCCAGAAGCTATACCTTAAGCATGGAGCAGATGTGTTTCACTGTGTGCACTCAACATCTATTCCTGATCCCCAGATACATAACCTATCGGACTCTGCTTTGACTCCCACCCCGACCCCCTGCAAGATCTCTCTCCAGTAGAAACCAGACAGCTGCAGAGGAGAGAAAGAAAACAGCAGTAAGCCTTAGGCCTCATCTTAGTACAAGGAAACAACTTGGGCACCCATCAGCACCCAGGAAGCACACCTGCTCTCCCTCAGAGCTGAAACTGTTACCGATTTTGTTATCAACTGAAATTATGTTTAATTTTAATATGAGTACAGTATTAAGAGGTATTTTAGTAGAAATTATTTGTTCACATTTATTGCACTTTATACCAGCAACCGAATGCTACTCTAAAATCCCCGTATAGCCCCATACCAAGGCCAAAGGGATTGATCAAAATTAACTAGTAGGAGCGTTTAGAACCTAGGTAACAAACACAATTTGTTTTATAAACTGATTTATGAGGCATACATAGAACTAGAAGAATGCATGTGGCTGTCAAGGTCTAGGATTAATGGGAACTGAGGAAAACCAACTGTAACAGCTTGCAAGTACCTGCCAAGAAACCGTGAACTTAAGCAGAAGGTAATTCCAGCAGGAAAAGATCGCGACCACCAACTCATGGACCAGCTACTCGTATTACACCCCAGACCCATCTCTAGACATTTCTAGCTTTCACTGCGCATAATTGGAAATAGGAGGAGAGTATGTTGATGATTTCCAAGAAATTATATGCTTATGCATGAATACTTAATGAATATGTATGAGTAAATTCTATATAAATTGTATAATCTTGGTGCTTGGTGTGTATTGCTGGTGAGATGACTCCCCTGCGCACCTGGCCATGAATAAAGAAGTGTCTGCTTATTTACATCACATTGGTGTCGGTAAGTTTTTATCTCGTTTCTCAGTGACAACACAACCAGCAAGGAACCCATGTCAGTGGGGATGCAGAGAAAATCACCAGAGAGTTGAAAATGCTAAACTCCTAAGTATAATCATCTTGTAGAACAAAAAGAGAAACCATGATATGAGTCACATAATTCACAAATTATTATTTCCATATGAAAACGGGTTTTATTTGAAAAGTTCAGGACATTCTCCCTTGTTAAAACACACCCAGAGCAATTCCATAATTCTATGTATGAACCTCATTTAAAGATACCAAAATGGCATTCTTACATTATCACTTCTAGAATGTGCAACGCACCTCATGTTTTAACTTGACTCCTACTTAGGTTTCTGATCACCTTTTTTTTCTCCTGGCTCCAAGCTTCTGTGAGACATTTCTAGTCTCCAACGAACCTGCAGAAAGACCAATGATCAGGTACTGCACGTCTGAGAACGTACAATTGCACACAGGTCATGCATGCCGAAATACCGATAGAAAAAGCTGTCATGTGTGGCCTTATTTGCTAAGCATGGCGTTCACACAAACACAGCATGGCAAACGGCTCAAGCTAAACTACCTTACAGTGACTTTTGTAAGTATACTCGAAAGTACATTTTACAATTGTAACACATCCTACTGTAAAGTGAATGTCAGCTCTCCACACAGTCACTTGATGAGAAAAATGAAAATATTATGTTTAAAATATAATTATAATCCATTGTTTAACTGCTTCAGTTCTCTATCTGAAATATAAGATCATTTAAGACATTTATTTTCCGACTATGACCTCTCTGAACAACTGTCAAAGAAAGCACTAAGATTATTACTTTTATATAAATGTACCTTTTCTGAAAGGTACACATTTTAAAGGATCCACTGGTCACTGACTGGAACATGGGACTGTCAGAAACAGGTGTCACTTTAAGTGGAGAGAATCCTAGAAATTCAGCTATGTTTAATCACTCTTCTGTATAAATTCTGAAAAACAGTAATTCAGCAGAAGCATGTGAAATCCATGTAGCACATTTTATTACAAGTCAACTAGAACAATTTTATTAAAACTTCTATTTCCTTAACTCCACGATCCTTAGCCACGTCTGATTTTTTTTCTCAGAATTCCTCCCTCTCCTTAAATGCCTGTCTTTTGTAGTTTTACTTGCCATACACCAAGGTCTTTGGCATTTTTTTTTTGGCCTTATTTATTACCAAACGTCTTATCAAACAAGGAGATTGCTATCAAAAGTGCAGTTTTCGAACCGAAAGTGGCCTGGAGTGAACTTTCATTTTCTCTGGTAAGATATAAAATTTCCTCCAGCTTTGTGAATTGCCTTTAATTATTAAAGTCTAATCGACATCAGCAGCATTAACAGAAATCAAATCAGCAAAATTTGCTTGCTGGCTCATGAAAAAAAAGAATACCGTGTTTATCAAAACAAGTTGTCAAAGAACAATAGGAATATTACTTGAGCAATCAACCCTGCTGTTAATCTTTATCCTGGGAAAAGTGATCTATTCGGGTACATACACCGGTAAAACTTGTTCTGTTATACCTTTCAGATTCATTTGCTCTAGAAGAACACTGACCTTTGGAATTTCAAGTATTCTACTATCATGCCTGTTCCGTCAAATACGGAAGCATTTATAGTGGAGTCATTGGCTCTGACTTTACCATGAAGAAATCACCCCGGAGCTGCGTGACCCATTGTGGCTGGCTTTGCCCGCCGATGACTGCAGCGGGACACGCTCCGGACAGCAGCAGCAGCCGGGGAGGATCGACCCTGCCCGCACCTCCTGTGTGTGTATCCTCGTCCTTCTCCTCCGCGCAGGGCCCTTTCCACCGAAGCCCGTTCAAGGAGGGCTGCAGCGTACAAATCGACGGATTTCGGCATCTTCGGGCGCCGAACTTACTGGTGACATTTTATGAGGGCCATAAAGAGTTTCACCAGCACAGTAGCCGCGGTCGCGACAGCAATAAGGCAGCGAGCGAGCCCCGCGGCCGGCACAGGGCGCGGAGCTGCCGCGGCCGCCTGGAGCGGGCAAGGAAGCCGCGGGGCCGCCGCGCAGGCGCTGCCGGGTGGAAGCGCTGTCACGGTAACGCTGCCCACTTCAACAGGCACCTTCAGAGCACACGCCACTCCCGCTTGCCTCACTCAGAAAACATTTCTCAACAGAGAAAAAAAAAAAAAAAAAAAGAATAAAAGCCCAACCTAAACCCACAAACCCAGCCGCAAATCCCGAACCACAAGAGCGACCCCTCCCGTGCCGCACCCCGCCCCACACCGGGACGGGGCGGAGCACTGCGGCTCCCCCACCGCCGCGCGGGGACCCGGGCGGGGTCCCCTCACAGCCCGGCGCCAGGCCGCGGCGCCATTCACCCTCCCCCGCAGAGGGGCGCGGCACGTTTGACGTCAGCACGCTTACGGACAGCGCGTTTTACGTTAGCGGGAGGGGGCGGCCGTTCCTCCTCTCCCCGCCCCGCGGCGCTGGTGGCCGCCGCACGGCCGTGACGCAGCACCGCGCCCCGCCCCGCCCCGCCGTGGCCCGCTCTGGCGGCGGTTGGGGCGGTCGCGCCTCCGCCGTGGCGGCCCGGCCTTCATCGCGAGAGGCGGCGCCATGGGGGTGCACGGCGTCAAGGCGGTGTTCTTCGACCTGGACAACACGCTGGTCGACACGGCGGCGGCCGGACAGCGCGCCATCGAGGAGGTACTGCCCCCGGGGATGGTACTGCCCCTGCCCCCGGGTGTCCCGCGTGGGGTCGGCGGCCACAGCCCACCCCCACCCCCCCCCCCCCCATGTCCCCCCACCTCCCGGCCCGACGGCCGCGGCGCCGCCTGCCCGGCCCCGGCAGGGAGCCGGAGGCCCCTGGGCGGCCGTTAGCGGGCGCGGCGCCCGGCCCGGCGCGTGTAGCGCACTGATGGGGGCCCCTTGTCTGCTGCAGGTGATGAGCGCCCTGCGGTCGAAGCACCACTGCGGCGAGGAAGAAGCCCGCGTCATCTGCGAGAAGGTCCAGGACAAGCTTCTCAAGGAGTGCCACGATCCCGCCAAGATGTGCATCACCGACCTGCGGATTTCCCACTGGGAGGAGGCGATCCAAGAGACCATCGGGGGGGAGGTGAACCGCAACCTGGCCGCCGAGTGCTATTTCCTGTGGAAAACGACTCGCCTCCGGCACCTCACCCTGTCCCAGGACACGCGGGACATGCTCACCGAGCTGCGGAAAGGGGTCCGCCTGCTGCTCCTAACTAACGGCGACAGGCAGACGCAGCGGGAGAAGATCGAAGCGTGCGCCTGTCAGCCCTACTTCGACGCCATCGTCGTGGGAGGAGAGCAGAAGGAAGAGAAACCGGCGCCATCCATATTTCATTACTGCTGCGATCTCCTGGGGGTGCAGCCCACAGAGTGTGTTATGGTTGGTGACTCTCTAGATACAGATATTCAAGGAGGCCTGAATGCTGGCTTGAAAGCAACTGTCTGGTTAAACAAAGCGATGACTACCCCAGTAGACACCTCCCCAGTACCTCATTATATTATTTCTTCTGTTCTGGATCTTCCAGCAGTGTTACAGAAGATGGAGCACAAAATTAATGCTAAGTTAGGAACTGACCATACGGCTGGTAGCAATGAAACACACTGATGGTTTCAGCATAGTCAGGGACGTGCTGGGACGTTAGGTGACTCAAGATTTTTTAGAAAATTCGACCCTAGGATTTTGAGCTCATGGATGGTGTGCTTTCTTAAACAGCAGGTGGTTGAGTAAGAGCACAGTTGTCAGTGAAAAGATGATAGAAACAAAGAGCTAGATTACCTTAAAAGATGCAAGTGCAGTTAATTTAAAATAGCTGCCTCTATCTGGAAATCATTTTGACAAACTGTGTCTAGCTGTCTCTGACCTAAGGTGCCAGTCTCTTTATAGTGCAAAAGAAAATGTGAATGTTTTGATCTTTCACATGCTTTGCTGACTTGTAAATTTAGCAGAAACTTCAGTTCAGACCTTGTTTGCAGTGTGTAAAAGAAGGTGAGAAAGAGTGTGGTACAATCTGGTAAATCACAATTGATCTGCAGTTTATCTCGGGAACTGGAGTGAATTTTGCCATTTCTAAAACCAGAATTTATTGACAGAATTTATTGTGTATCAGACCATTAGAAAATGTTCTACCTTTTGATCTGTTTTCAAGTTTTATAATTTTTTTCAGACTTTGCAGTGACTTTTCTTTTATAGAATCTGTACCTCTTGCCAGAAGTACTTAAATGTGCATTAAAAATTTGCATTTGTGTAGGGGACCATTTATCAGAGGACTTGATGGATAAGTTGTTTACTTTATATTATCTTGGTGCTTACACAGATCCGTAGTATACTTGTAATTCAGATTGTGATTTTTGTTGGAATGTAATAGATAAAACAGGGATATTTTCAATGGCCTTACTGTACTGTCAGACTCTTTCAAAGCTAATATTATTGTTCTGTCTGATTTTGTTCGTGAATTTTGATCAGACTTTTTGGAGAAACTTCATGGTCTTGCTCAGGTTTATGACTACTCAGATGCTGCTGCAGGATCGGTGCTTATTTTTGACTGTTTTAATGGCACTGCTATGCTATCCCTCCTTACTCCAGTTTCTACATGTATTTTGTGTGATTTACTCTGGAGAAAATATGAGCTAGTTGTTTGTAAATGGCTTTCATGACTCTCTTCAGGAAATTGGAAAATTATGTCATATGCATTATAGTACTGTGTACAACTTTATAATGCGTATGTGCCATTTCCACTAGATGCAGGAGCTGGCTCTCTAAAACACTAAGATTTCTATTTCCCAGATCATTATCTTAATAATTTATCTTTTCTGTATTTTATATTCTTACTATAAAATGGGAAAGTAGTCACATGTTAGATGGAAACATAAGCACTTGTTGGAAGACCTGTGCTTTTCAAAACCTATTTGCTATATATACATTGGGCTGAATATCTGACCGTATGTGGACAATCGTGTATTTTGGAATAAATCCATGACAAATCTTTTGAGAACAGGGATATCTATGTACTGGCAGAAGAGTGTCTGGCACATGGGCAGCAATAAAAGATCAGCAAAAAGTACAGAAACCTACCAGGAAATGGGTGTATAGGAATCCTGTATACAAGAAAGGTTCCTTTGTTTAACTTGCGATTAAGTTAATGTAGTTAAGTCCTGCATAGGATGGCAGATTCAGTTTAGAGGAGGCTGTTACTGATGGGAGTTAAATCATTTGCAGAGAGTTTTTAGGCTGCATCAAAATATGTTGCCCCAACATTGAGGGGAGAAAAACAAACAAAAAAAAGGAAATGCTCATTAAAATTCATCCAGTTGTCCCTTAAAGTTAAAGCAGTCCAAGTTCCTCATGTTATCTAGCCAAGACCTCTGAGACATCAGGATCAATGGAGAGAACAGAGGCAGGCCCCACCTGTACTTTTGAGGAAACAGGCATGTGCTCATGGTGATCTAATTACAGTGGTATAGTAAGTTGCCACATGTAACATGAGCCAGTGGAACTGACTTGACACACCTTTGTTACTGAAGAGGCCTAAGATTCTGTTTTGCATTTGGAAGAGCATGGAAACGGTCACTGGTTTAGCTGATGAGCAAAGTGTTGTTTAATAACATTCCTTATAACCAACATTTGAGAGAAAAATAAAGACCATTGAGCCTATGAGGAATATTGTGTAAAACCAGAAATGTATCCAAAAGGTTAGCTGGATCCCTGAAAAGAAAATGTATTTGAAGTCGTCTGTTTTAACCATAGGTCTGGTAGAAAAGCAACAGCTTTGCTTACAACAGCATCCCAAAGGAGCTGCAGTATAACTCTGCATTCTTTGCACAGCATCAGGGTAGTAGAACTTCAGACACAATGAGATTTTTGATGCAGCTGAGATTTAAAATAACAAATAGTAATAATTCATAATTCTGTCTTTGGGCTGCGAGGATATATATATATGCTAGGTTGCCATTTTTAAATATAAATTGAAGCTTATATTCTCTTGCCACTGTGTCATTCTGAAGTGGGATGCTGAACCTGGTTGTTTTGTATAAAGGGTCTCTTGTTTTAGGAAAGAATTCTCTTTGTTTTGCATGTGGCCAGCTGTTTTCTTAAATGAATCTATGAAGAAACACTTAACACTCAGGTGATAGTGTGGTCTGTAGAGGCCACATCCAAGTGTATTTTTTCCATTTCTGAGTACTGTACCAGGCCGGGTGTGACTACCAGTGTCCAGGTAAGGCAATAGTGTTACGATGCTTCTGTAAAACAGAAGAAACAATAGAAGGGATTTCTCTATCCAGGGGTGTTCTTAGAAGCAGTTACCCAATAAACTGGATTAGGTATCTGGAGCATCTCTGAATACTCAAGATGTTTTTCTTGGATGGAGCTCTTACAGAAAACCTGATGAAAAATAATTATATTTAATTAAATGTAAATGTAGTGATGGTATAATTTTCACATCAGAAGCAGGAATAGATCAATAAAACAGTCTATTCAGTTCTAATTAAGTCATGGTTTTGCTTAGTGTTACGCTGTATTAGCTAAGTTGTCTAGTTTAAATTACATTGCCAAAACAGTTCAAACAAAAAGAGGAAAAAGAGATTCCATCTATATTTTTAAACACACACACTCCCCTTTTTTTTTTCAGATAAATATTGCCTCCTGAGGTTAATTTACGGTAACTTTGACTTTAGTGAAATGAACTGAAACAATAGTTTAATACCAACTGTATTTTAATTCTTGATTTAAAATAACCCATGTACTAGTCTAATAAAAGTATTTTGTTTATAAAACATTTAACACTGTATTCCTGTAGATGACTTTGTTTATAACCAGGTTTGCAACAAGGGGCAAGAGTTCTGTTTTTTTAAAATAGCACAGAATTACTCTTCAAAATCTGTGCCCTCACGTTTAGATGTGATGGCTGGGTGTAGTTTCGATCGTTTCAAACAGAGGCTGGAACATAATTATGTATTTATGAAGATTCTTGGCTGGACTGTATCTGTTGAATTCCTAACTGCAGGGCTTTGATAGTTGAATTTGACTTGCCAAGATGAATGACAGCTCAAATACGCCTATGTGTCCTGATGTTATGGCACCGGCTGCTGCAGCAGCATAAGAAGAGAGTGCAAAGCAGATAACATAAATACAGTAATCTCAGGTCCAGGGGACCCATTTCAGCAGGTTGTGGGTACACAAAGCTGTATCTGAGCTATTGCTACACACCTCTGTGTGACTTGGAAGAATGGGAGGTTGCTCAACATCATGGCTCTTGGCTGCAGAAAAGCAAACTGTCCCCTGATGGACTTCTGTTCGGTAATGGAACAAATTGCCCATCTTCTGGACCAGTGTAGATAGATGGAGAGAGGTGGAAAGGTACTTAAAGGTACTCCAGATGAGGGTAGGATGTTAGCCTGAGTAAAGGAGGACTCAGCCTCTATCACAGGCACTTGGCTGTGCCAGTGAGCTGCATCACAACAAGTGTCACAGATCTGCACAGCATCTCTGTTCTTGTTGAGGAAGCTTTGTATGTGTAATGCATTAAGCTGGACGGTGACAGCCTCAGAAATGAGGACATTTTCTTAGGTGCTTGAAAAACTTTGGCGCAAAGTTTGAGTTCTTGGGTAGTGACTAGGATGTTTCATACAGGAGGTAAGTACCTTTAATTAGAATACTATGTTAACGCAAAGAGATAAGGTGTTTGGATGGGGTAACAGCTAAATGTTCTCGTATTTCCCGAAAAACAGGCAATGGACAGGTGCCTGTGCCCCGGCTAACTGAACCAATTTGTCTTTTCCTCTGAAGCATCTGTCATTCGACACGACCAGTAATCGGGTTTTGAACTAAATTGGTCTGATCCATCACAGCAACTTCTCCTGTTCATATAGTGATTCTTTTTTCAACTTTGGCTCTATAATGTGGGGATTTATACTCCCAGGTTATCTTGAGGCCTTTAAATGAAATTTAAAATCCTACCATAATTCTATCCTAACAAAACTCATCATCTGGAAATCATTTGAACACTTTGAGAAGTACAACAAACAGAAAACGCAATGTATCTCTGCTGTATGTAGTGGTATACTGTTCTTTTGTGCATGGCTTTTACTATCAGCCTTGCAGTGGGATTGTTTCCATTATAACTCGCTTTCTAGATCACGCTGTGCACATACAAGAGACATAACAATGCAGAGATTATGTCAGCTGTGCCTAAAGCAAAACCGGCAACTTTCTGCCTATGTTGCAAGGGACCTAGACACAGAGAATCACGTTGCCTGCTCCATATAGCATCTTTCGACCTTTTATTCCATCTGCTAAAAACAAGGTTGCATAAGAGCCTTCTGCTGAACAGCTCTCAAGTGCTAGAAAACAAGATGTTTTTTAAAAAATACGAAATTAAATTATGGTGCTTGTGTATGAAATGTCAGTCTTTTAGAAGTGCAAGCCACATTTCTCAGGTCAATACCTAACCACAGATCAGCTGATAACTTCGCATAGGGTCTAATTTAACATAGGAAAACGTTGCCATTTATATCAGTAGAACTTCACAAAGTTAGGGAAGTTTTATGTGCTTCTTGCTGTAAGATCACCTGTAAGTGACTTCTGCCTTCCATTTTTCTTTCCTCAGCTAATTGATCTCCATCATCTATTTCATCAGTTGCATTGCCATATCTTCCTGAATCACAGTGGTATCTAGCATTTGGGACAAAGTTTGCAGAGGACCACAATAAAAAGTAATAGAAGAGAGCCATCTTTTCTAGCAAGATCATGCTCAGCACATATATTTAGTACCAGCTCCTTGGCAGCTTGTGTGCTGCAAGCATGTGTTTAGGCTGTGTTTGTTTTAAAAGGACTTTTGTCTGAAGAAACTTCCATTCGTATCACACAGACTAGGCAAATTTGTCATTTTATGGGGAAAAAAAAAAAGTAAAAATGCGGGGAAAAAAAAAAAAAGCCTCCAAACAAAATCCTCTGTTAGTTTATATCAAAGTTTAGTAGATATCAAAGTTTATAAGGCAAGTTTAAAATACCAGATCTGAGATACTTTTCTCCAAATTTCAAAATATATGTTGATGATAAGTTGACTTAAGAAGTGAATGTTGTGAGGAAAATAAAAAGCTACTCATCATTTCAGCAGTTTTCCAGTGTCTGTTCAGTCTGGTTATGGCTGTCCGTCACCATTTTTCTGTCGACTATATTCAGGAGCAACTTTGTCACACAGAAAATCCAACTTCTTTGTATTTTGAAAATAACATTACTAGGCAACATGGAAGGAACTATGTATGTAGCTTCAACTGCATTTTAATATACACTTTATTTAAAGTATTTAATGTAATAATACATATTTTTGTTAAGTTCTTTTTTTGTATTTTGCCCCGGAAATGTTTATTTTGTGACACCATCAATATTGCAAAAAATGCAATAAAATATGGGACCAGTAATGTGCTGAGATGTACCTGAGTATATATGCCTGTGGTCATTTAAGAGCCATGCTTTAGATTAAGGATTTAGGGAATTTTTTGTACTTCTCAGTGGCTCTAGGAAGTCACTTAGAATAGGTATGGCTCAGTTTCCCCAGAAACAAGGATGGAAAGCATTTCAACTTCTCTTGCTTTCCAGTCAAAATCCAGCCTGGTGAGGATCAGGTGAGCAAATTTTTATATACTTGTGTTGTTGCTGAGTCTGCCTAATAATACTGCATTCAGGCAGATGTGGGAAGACCTTTTTCCCAAGGCAGCGACCAGTGCAACAGAAAGGTCCAACTGGAAGTGGAATCATTACATGTCAAAATCCATCAGTTACTCAGATACATATTTTATTAGTTCTTTTCCTGTGTGAGTATTGAAAATCTCAGTAAATTATTCTCTTTTATTCTTTTAATGAATTAGGTCATCAAGTATCCTCAAGGTTATTGTGCTGTTTTCATCAGAGCAGTAATGTTTTGTAGGTCTGTCTAATAAAGTCAGGCTTAAAGTTTTTCTTTGTGCTACTGGTTGCATGGTCTTTGCCGTTAACAATGCGGCCTATTAAATCTCACTGGGGTTAGGATTTATCAGGAAGTCTGCAGTGGATGAACTGACAGCCTTTGTTTTCCAAACTGTTGATGCCTTCTGTTGTATTTTGTTTCAGACATTTAAATGAGAAGGGTCCTGAATGTTCTAAGTCCTTTTTTTCCTTTCAGGAAGAAAATGCGTAAACGACACAAACAGCTTGTTTATTTTTCTTTCAGTAAATGTAACTGGGTACAAATACTTTTTTGCTTCCATCCCTCTCATCTGAAAGTATTTTATAAGGTACCGAATAACTTGATGTCTAAACTACTTTGGTATATTTGTTATCTTTATCCAGTTACTTTGTGAAACGTTGTATGTCTGTTTTAAAATCTGCTACTGCTGCAGCTAGAGGTTCATCTTAATGTTGTATTATTATAGTTTTACACTGTATTTCTATGCTGTATCTCAAAATGAAAACAAGCCCCTACCTTATATTTTAGAGATAACGTAGCTAATAATTTATTTTTTTGATTTTTTTTTTTAATACTCTGCTTCCTGTTTAATAGTGTTCTGTCCACCCAAACTACTTCCCATTTCTTTTCTATAGAGCAGCAGTGTTTGTTCATATCTACAGAGTGAACAGCATGCAATAGATGTATGCAAAACACAGAGAAAAAAACCCCTTTGGCTTCTAATAGCCTCTCTGTTAGGATTTGCACTCACAACATTGTACAGGACTTGACAGTTTTTACGTTGACTTAATAGCCTTGTCTGCAGATTCTGTCACCAGTGAATGATAAGCAAAGAAGATGCTTCTGAATACTGCATAGTAATTTTATAATACGCTGCCAGGAAGAATTGTAATTGGCCTGGATTCTCCATTTTAGTGCCACAGTACAACTGTTCAGGTATCAGCAGATTCATCCTGGCATAAAACATTTTAAGGTTATTCATATATAGGCCTCACTGGTTTTCTATTTCTATGTTCTATTATGAAGGACCAGTGCTGTATTTGGGGTTGTATGCACTCTCTGTAACAGGGTGGGTTTTTTTTCCTGTACTGCTGAGTGTTAAGGTGATGTCCTTAAGGAGTTACAGTGCTGCTAATAAGCTATCCTTTCCACATTAAAAGATGCAAACGTATTTTAGGATAATTTTGGGGTGGCTAATTCGGGAGTGAAAAAAAGCGAAAATTAAAGTTGAATAATAAGGCCATTTCTGGTTACAAAGAGTTGGTGTCTGGAGAAGGGTTAAAAAGAAACTCCTGTCATTTGGGTATTTAAAAATACACCCAGTTTCTTATAGTCACAGTTGCTTATCTAAGTTTCTTAAAATTCTTTCAGTATTTTTATATAAATTTTAAATCAAGAACAAGAACAATGCAATTAGTAGTCTGCTGGATAATTCATTCTCATTTGCAATTAGTAGTCTGCTGGATAATTCATTCTCATTTTCAGTGTTTCCTCAGCAGGTGGCATTAGAGGTTTGTTAGTTGTAGATACAAGCACAGGTTTTGTTTTGGTTTGGGTTTTGTCTTATTTTTTTTTCCCCCATTCTCCTTTTTTTTTTTTTTTTCTCCATCACCGTTTTAAAAACAAACCTGGTACCCATAAATGAGGTCAGAGCAGTCTTCTTTTCGTTTCAGACTACCCTCCAGACATCATAAATTATGACGAGATCCTATTTTACTAGGCATTGTAAACATACGTGGCAAAATAGCACTGCTTAGAAAAGGTTTTGATATAGGTGGATAAGTATTACTTTTATTTTAACTATGAGGATCTGTGGTTTATTTTGCAAACTGCACAACAGTCAGTTGAAAAGGAGTATGACTAAGAAGATCAGCAACAAGTTTGTCATAACATCACAGTGTCAAACAAAATGCAGCCTTCTAAGGTACTGATTCACAGTGCTTGAGCTGGACTTGATTTATGTCATGTAAGTATTGGATTTATTTAAGAAAAAGGATTTTTTTTTTCCTGCATCTGATGCTGCAGTGGTGTGGAGAGCTTTTTCATAGAAAATGGACACCTTGGCTCGACTATGTCCCTGACTGAAGAATAAAGAACAATTGAAGAAAGTTGGCAGCTGTGCAACAAGAAAATGCGGAGTTGCATTTATGAGTTAGTCTTTTAGCTTAGCCAGTCAGTGTATAGACTAGAGCGTGTGGACAGCAAATGCACAATACATTGTAACCAGTTATAATAACGCAGCCCAACACATGCTCAATGACACAGCTCTGAAGATAGTATAAATTCTCAGCGTTAAGAACAATAAAGGTCTCTGTTTACACAATACACAGAGTCCGTGTGTCCGTCTCCTCACAGTGGCATCTATATGATTTCAAAATTCTCCTGATTAGCTCCTCTTTCTGTACTTAGACAGCACACTAGCACTTTATTTCTATGACCTCATGTAAAGGGTTTCTATAACCCGTTACCTGCTACTCCATCATATTTTTCTCACGCTGTGGGGTTTTTGGCTGCATCCCCAGAGCGGCAATTCAGGCCATGGTTCTTCGGGCACCTGAAAACGTGGGCTGATTTTCATTCACAAACGCAGAGACATTGTGTTTAGCTTCTCCCCCCTGCTACCGACTTCAATTTTTGCGCACAGTGACGGCTTTAGCTTCCGGCGGGAAGAAGCCTTGAACAGACAGGAATTTCTGCTGCATTTTCCTCAAAGCTCAGCAGGTGGCAGTCGAGGATCATTTTTCAACAGAACCACCCCACAGGCTACAACTGCAAGTGCAGTAGCCCACCACAGGGCATCTCCACCCCAGTGATCACATTGACCCTAAGAGCATAGAAAAACTGATCAACACCTGCAGTGGGCTTCTGCATTTCAGAAGCGTATACCACAATGTATACTGCTCGCCCTGGGTGTATCTTACAGAGTATACACTTGGCACTCGTCAGAGGTAGGTGTGTATGCAGGCTGACAGCCCAACCTGCATGCTGTGGGCCTCTGCCTGTGCTGCTCTTGAGCCATCTGCAGCTCCAGGGCTGCCACATCACCAGCAGCGCAGCTGGATCTGCTGCTGCTGCTCCGCTCAACCTGAGTAGGAAAATGTCTAAAAATCCCCAGGTTTTTGTCCTGACAGACTTTATAAGATGACAAAGAGAACATACCCAGAGAGATAAAGGGTGGCCCCACTGTGCGGCATGGAATTACTGCTGTCTCCAACTGGGCAGAAAGGGAACGAGACTCGGAAAACCAGAGTGACTGTCACACAGCAAGCTTGGAGTGGAGATGGGGCTCACAACCAGATATGTCTGGACCTGGATAGTGATCTTGGCCACTGAACATGAGGCAAAGCTTCCTCTGAAGCTCTCCACGGCCAAGGACAACAGCATGGTGGCAGTGTCTGTCCATATAATGAGAATAAGCAGCACAGCATTGGAGTCGTTCAAATTGTTCACTTGCACTCAGCAGCTGTTCTAACCTGCGAGCATAGCTGTGCAGGGGAATTATTGTTACAGGGAAGCACAGCACCCTTGACAAGTGATTGTGAATTAGGGTACACAAACACACCCCACACCCCCCCCATTTCTGCACTGGCTGCCTGTCTTCATTTTTGGGCTTTCTCAATAGGCCTATCCATGTTAAGTAATATTATCAGATGTTTGCACAGAGAAAATGCCCTTACACAATCCCCAAGATCTTTCCTTGACAGTTAGAAGGCAGGATGCTGCATTGCCTAAGTGACTTGCTGTTTGACACACACACAAATGTGGGGAATGCAATGATTTTAAAGGATCTTTGTGCTTTACTCAGGCTAGAATGACACAAGATACCCAAACTTTAATGCTGAAAGTCTGGAAGAGGTAGTGTAAAGGCTCAATGCAGCTTTGACCACTGAGACTGTAAAAGACTGGGTCACAAGACTGACTAGGAATTATGTGTCTCATGTCATATTTGCTACTCTCCTTTTCCTTTTTCTTTTCCTGCCCATCCAGCTGCTCTCCTGT
Source organism: Athene noctua (assembly GCF_965140245.1). Classification (NCBI taxonomy): domain Eukaryota; kingdom Metazoa; phylum Chordata; class Aves; order Strigiformes; family Strigidae; genus Athene; species Athene noctua. The sequence continues at coordinate 92,433,600 of NC_134037.1, forward strand.
TTCATTCACTTTTCAGGATGTGTTTGTTAAGCTCCCTCAGGCAAGCAATTTTACTACAAGTTTCTACAGTGCCTAGCATAAAATAAGCCCTGGATGCTGACCAGTGCATCACACCCAAAATAAGAATGGCTAATAATGGTTTTGTTTTAAGGAATAATATTTCTTCATTATGTAATGAAAAGCAGACCTATTAAAATCTTCAGTGCTTGTCCATGCACCAAAGACAGCAAATTTAGAAGGTAAAAAGGCCAAAATCCAACATGACTGCAGATTTCCACAGGTTGTATCAGAGAAATAATTGGTATTTGTCCTGTTCTTACTTGCTGCTCTTTGGCTCGGACTCCAGTTGTGCTTCCACTGGGGTGGATAGACAAGAACTCTGTTAAGAGCAAAGCGTGCATGACTAAGGTAGGCGCTGGAAAAGTCTGGCCAGATGCTTGTGAAGTAACTGCTATCACATGTCCTTGACAAACATTTTAGCTAATGTTTGTTACCTCACTGGAGCAAAGCAAACCAGGGGTGATGTCCTCTCCTACAGATCAAAGTCAGTGGGAATTCCCTTTGAGCAAAAGTAGCAGCTGTTACCTGCAAGAGGCTGAGGGATCATGTTTACCTGGAATTTCCCAAGACAAAACCCATAGCTGCTGGCAGGTATTTGTCAGCATGCAGCAGTGTGGCGTGCAGAAAACGAACACATGGTATGTAGAGTAGCAAGCACTTTAACCTGAACACTGCTGGGAGGAAAGTAGAGAAATCCTGGGCAGTGACGTCCCAGGATCCCTGCAGATGAGCACAAGGCAAGTGGGAATTACATCAATACCAGGAAACAGGGACATCCTACATGTTAAATGCAGAATTAATTTCCACAACATGTTGTGACTGCCAAAGTATAAATGCCTTCAGAATGATTAAACCAGTTTGTGGAGGATGCGTTGAAAAGAATATGCTGAACAGAATGGTCTGGATACAGCTTATGCCTCTGGAAGTCTCTACCACACTGATGGCCAGCATCTGACACTGCTTACTAGGGAAAGGAGCAGCCTTAGAAAACACTTCACTTCCTATCCTCCTCCTGAGTCATCTACCACATGCCACCCCTCCAGACAGCACACTGGACTGACTCACTGAATTGGGCCCAAATAGATGTTCTCATACAGTACTTCACCCCCAAAAATCTGAAGAAAATATCCACAAAATTAAGATAAAATTTATATAATTTGCATACAGCTTCAAACTTTCATTTAGGAAAAGTTATGATATGAGTTTCTTACACACTGCAAACAAATACCTCAGAAAACTAGGCAAAATGTGCAGGTAATTTAGATACAATCGCTGTGCCAGCTGGTACCTACCACCTTCATTACCTCCCACCTTTCAACTGACACCTGGAGGAAAGTGTTTTCAAATACACTTTTTGAACCTGCCTATTCACCCATCACATGAAATCTCTATAACTCTATAATCTATATATAGTTATTTAAAATATCCTATGGAACTATGTGGCCCAAAGAAAATACCCAAATTAAGTAATACGGAAAGAAACATCTCACCCTTACCTTACTACAAAACTGTAATGCACATCCCAAATGGAGAATAAAATATAGCCTTCCACTTCTCTGTGCAAAGATACCTCCTTCAGCTGGTACTTATTGAGTTACAATCTCACCACTGCTCTCCTTACATTCTTTTAAGTGGCATTTGTTATGTATGTATGTTTCCAGGGATGGGGCATCTACCACCTCTCTGGGCAACCTGTTCCACTGTTTCACCAACCTCATTGTAAAAAATTTCTTCCTTATATCTAGTCTAAATCTACCTTATTTCTGTTTAAAACCATTATCCCTTGTCCTGTTGCTAAAAAGTTTGTTTCCATCTTACTTACAGACCCCCTTTAAGCACTGAAAGGCGGTGATATGTTCTCCCTGGAGCCTTCTCTTCTCCAGGCTGAAGAAACTCCAACTCTCTCAGCCTGTCCTCATAAGGGAGGTGCTCCAGCCCCCTGATCATCTTTGTGGCCTCCTCTGGACTCACTCAAGTGGGTCCATGTCCTTATTATGCTGGGGGCCCCAGAGCTGGACACAGGACTCCAGGTGGGGTCTCATGAGAGTGGAGGGGGAGAATCATCTCTCCCAACCTGCTGGCCACACTTCTCTTGATGCAGCCCAGGATATGATTGACTTTCTGGGCTGCAAGTGCACATTGTCATCTCGTGTTCAGCTTTTCATCTACTAATCCTCTCAAGTCCTTCTTGGCAGGGCTGCTCTCAATTCCTTCATTCCCCAGCTTGTATTGATACTGGTGGTTGCCCCGACCAAGCTGCAGGACCTTCCACTTGGCCTCATTGAATCTCATGAGGTTCACACAGGCCCACTTTTCAAGCTTGTCCAGGTCCCTCTGGATGGTATCCCATCCCTCAGGTGTGTCAACCACACCACACAGGTTGGTGCTGTCTGCAAACTTGCTGAGGGTGCACTTGATTCCACTGCCTATGTCACTGATGAAAATACTAAACAGCACTGGTCCCAGTACAGACCCCTGAGGGACTTGTCGCTGCCGTTGAGTCATCATGTCATCTGGACATTGACCTGTTGACTACTACCCTCTGGATGCCACCATCCAACCTATTCCTCATCCACCGAACAGTCCACCCATCAATTCCATATCTCTCCAATTTAGAGAGACGGATGTTGTGGGGAACCATGTCAAAGGCCTTACAGAAGTCAAAATAGATAACATATAGTATACAAGGTACTGCTGATTATCAGAGCCAGAAATAAGATTTTCTTTAATATAGTTTTACAAAAATATATATTTATAAGTGGACACTGACAATTTACCTCTCTAAATGTGACATTACTGAATTTTACAGCTTTTGATGTGAACTTTGCCCTGGAAAGGAGTTCTGAGTAAAGTTATGCACTGCACAAGTTTCAGTCTAAAACCAGGTCTCACAAAGAATAGAAGCCCTGCAAGCCTACAAAGATTTCAGTATGTGCAAGCACCGTCAGTCTGCTCTCAGGTTTAAAGTTAGGTTTGTATCTTAGTACCCTGTTTAAGCAGAGCCTCAGTGACTTGTATATATGTGATAAACACAAGCATATGAAACTGCAGATGACCCCCTGACCTTGTTCACTGATACAGCTCTGGTCACCTGCATATATCTTTCAAACATTCACATGGACCTTTTTATCTCTCCCATTCTCCTCCAGTGCCTGCAGATATTTTTCCACTGAGGCTTTCCAACAGCTTCTTCCTAGATAGGGTAGCCAGCTTTCTCAGGTTGTATATTCCTTAGGGCTATCATTGTATCAGAACAATTTAATCGGAATCAGAAGTTTTCTGTATCGATTTGAGCCTCTTTAGCCTAGTAGAAAGCGACAGGACAAGAGAGAATGTCCTCAAGTTGCACCAGGGAAAGTTCAGACTAGATATTAGGAAGCATTTCTTTCCAGAAATATTAGGTGTTGTAATGGGCTGCCCAGGGAGGTGGTGGAGTCCCCATCCCTGGAGGTCTTCAAGAGTAGTGTCGATTTGGAGCTTAAGGATATGCTGTAGGTGGGAACTGTGCTAGGCGAACGGTTGGACTAGATGATCTCCAGGGTCCTTTCCAACCTAGATGATTCTGTGATTCTTTAGAAAAAAATGCAGAAACTAACAAAAAAACAGCACTTGTGAATGAGATCTGTCATAATACCAGCTGATCCTATAGTAAGCAATACTTCATCTTAATGAACAGCACTAAATATATTGCCACATAATATATTCAGCATAAACCACAAACAGGTAATATAATTTTGATGAATAAACAGAATAGCTATTATTTCTAGCATCAAGTACCGGCAGGTGTGTTTGTCAGTCTCTGTGTTGTGAGACTACATGCCAGAAGTTCTCTAAAAATATTTACATTTTCACATATATTCTATTTTTCATTATTTGGTCACTGTAACCATCTCAAA